>NC_087516.1:47758163-48407919 GCF_963921805.1 Phalacrocorax carbo | reverse complement strand
GGGTAGGTTTGGCTTTGATTAGACTCGGGTCATTTTTTGACTGTCTCTGGGGCTTTTTTTCCTCCCTAAAACAGTAATCCACATTGGTCTTCTGTCTTTGGCTGCTGAAAAAAGGTGTAAGCATACTGCTAAGAAGGACTGACGGGCATGAGTTTTTTTGAACTTTTAAACAAAAAAGGAATAATTTTATCAAATTTTAGGCTTATCTGTCTGTTGTTTATGCATAAGCAAAAATAATTAACTATGTAAACAAGAGCACTCCCAATTAAACTAAATAAAGCCAGGCATGTCAGAGCTCACATTCCATGCATACATTATCATGTGTCTGTGAGTACTGAGGTACTGGGTTGGATCCTCTTCATTCACCCAACATAGTGTTTTAGTTGGGTTTTCTTTTCTTTGGTTTGGGGCTTGGGTTTTTTGTGTTGTTTTTTTTTTTCCTTTTTTTCTTTTAATTTTCTTGAAATGTTTGATGCAGACTACTTCTGGGAGCTAAGTTCTACTGCAAAAGGGTGCTTTAAGTCTCAGGAGTGTTCATGTGGCTATATTGTGGCTATTGAATGGTTAGCTATTAAAACCTAAGCTATTCTTTCTTTTATTGTTGTTGTCTAGTTAAAGTAAGTTTTTAATGTAAAACAAGTAAAACACATGTTCCGACTCATGACTGTCCAGCTTGCTTTAGTTGATAGAAGCCAGACTTAGTTGATTTCTGTCTGCTGACCTAAGGCACTGGGAGTTCTTTAACTGTGCTCAATGTATGATGTTAATGTATTTGGCTTAAAGGCAGGAATCTTGAAGCTGTAAAGTTTTGTCCAGTTTTCATGAAAATGGGCAGACAGGTAGAGGGGATAGACACCACTTACTTTTCCAGTGAGGAAGGCTGCTTGACTCAATGTCTTGTGTGGATTCTCTGATGTTGAGCAGAGAAAATGGAAGAAACCACTAGTTCACAGTTTACAGAAGACTAATATGCATTCTTAAATGGCTGATTTTAAGTAAACGTTATCAAAAAAGGCACTTATTCCTCTTCTGTTATTTGTGTAGTAATATATGTCAGCAGATGGTTGGAAGTGATAATACGTCACTGCTCCCTATTTAATGTCTAGTGCACAGCACTCAACAGGGAATTCACGCAATGTGTCAAACTGAAGCGTGATGCCAGAACTATATTAATAATGCACAGCTTTGTATTTCATTTAACCTCAGACATTGCTGTCCCTTACTATTATTTAGTGCCAATGGGTGATTAGTACATTGTTTTGTTTTGTTTTGAAATGCAGGAGAGAATAAACTATTGCTGATCAGTAGAGTAATCATTTTGAGGAGGTGATAAACACTGACATTTTGCCCTAAGCCAAGAGTGTACAATGGTTGAGACTGCATAATCCTCTGGCCTGGAATGACCAAAAGGGTAAGTCAATAGTTGTAGTCTCTTAAAAGGCTGGATCCAGATTGCTTAATTTGGGACTTGAACAGAATCCAACATGCAAGTTCCAATCAGCAATGTGGAATGCCTTTTTCTCTGTACCGCCGTTTATTCCAGGCAGCTGAAAACAGCAGGCAGCATGTCTGGCCTGAAATTGTCTAGGCATTGAGAGTTTACATACAATGCATACTCTGAAATGCCCTAGTCAGAGGAGATAAGTGATGCAATCAGTAGATTTTGCCAAAATCTGAATTGCAGCAGAAATAAGGAAACATGTTGGAACCTACTTGTAAAGAGATGCATATACCTTACCCCTAAGTTTGTGCTGATCCTGCCTGACATGTTAGCAGTTTTGAATTGGTTGTAAAATCACTGCTAGAAGTGGTAGCAGATTTTACTTTTTGCCTAATAGCACTGCAGTTAAAATACATGCCTAGGGAGCTGAGAAGCTTGGCTTAACGCTCTCCTCAGTGTGACATTCATTGAGTCACATCCCAGGAAATTGCATTAGCTGTAAAGCTAAAAGTTCATACCACAGCCTCTTGGACCCTGGTTCACTTCCATGCATTATCCATTGCTGTGGCTTTTTTTGTTTTTTTTTCTTGCAGCATCTTCCCCTGCAAGTAAATGTACTACACTAACTGTCCCACCTTTTGTTGCCAGTTATCTCCTCAGTCTACCAGTGGTGGCCAGAATGAGATACTTGAGGCGTTTGGCACCTTATGAGGGAAGAAATGCCCATTTTTATCTCAGACAATGTCTTTCTCCCTGAATCAAACAGGACCCAGCACTGATCATGGATTTCACTTTTGTAGTGCAAATGGTATAAGATACATGGCAAAACAAGAAGGAGGGCTATCTTCATAGCTACGCAGAGGTTGAATAGTGCATTGTCCCAGAGTAGACAGAGAGGAATTCTCTACTTAGATAGTTCATGTTATCACCTGTGACATGCCCACAAATAGTAACAGTTCTGAGAGCCAAAACTGAAGAAAAAACAGCATTTTACATGGAAGCATTTAATCCAAGAGGAAGACACTGGAAGGCAGAGAATGGACAGAAGACTCCATTTCATAGCCCTTATTCCTATTAGAGTAAGACAGCAGCTGTAGGTGGTGGTTGAGAAGGTGGCTTCAGCAGCAAAACCAGTTTTGGAACTTCATTACCCTTGTGCCAGTCAGCGAGAATGTGCGTGAACTGTTAACTTGTCACCTAGCCCCAATTTGGAGGGGTATTCTGGGGTTTAATCTTAGCTTGGATTTATTCAGTGCTCTGGCATATACTTACTTACTTGTTAAATACCAAACACACAATCCAAACTGATATTTTGGTTAAAAGAATGGTAGTCGTCATTTCCTTTCACAAACCGATATGTATTATTTCTGTATTTTAACTCTGTGTTAAAAGGTCTGCTCAAAATGTTTTAAAAGTAGTACTTTAGTATGCGGTATTGTATTTGATTAATTACACAATCATATAATTTAATAAGAATTTGTTTTAGTAGTGTCCTTTCAGAATTGTTTACATTGCTTGATATTGCCCTGTCCTACTAGCGGATTTCATCAATAAAATGATGCAATTCTGTTATTATTGAAGGGTGACACTTTGGATGCCATGACTCTAGTTGCTGTTGAAGTTCAAGTTCATAGTTCTGTGGTTTAACTGCTGCTATACTGGACAAAATTACAACTTGGCTGTGGGTTATGGCCAGTGTAAAGTTGGCACGTTACAGGGTGGATGTCATATGGTCTGTAGTCATTCAGTGAAACCTACTAGTGAATTGGGAAAATTGTTATTTCTCTCAGTAGAAGTGCTGATCAGGGTGATGATGTGATCATAGTACCTGTGGTATGTGTTAGAACACCTCATCCGGGTACCTATTGCTGCTAGTGAGCTCTAATGCCAGGCTTAAGTAGCTGTCACTTGACTGAATCATGCCATAGGGATGACTTAGCCCAGTTCGTTTCCAAGCTGAAAATTAATTTTAAGTAACATCTTTTAGCAATACACAAAATACATTTTTCTGTTAAGCATGCATATTTTCATGTAGGTTGTTACTGGCATCTTCCACAAGGTAGTGTAGAACGAATACATTTTCCCATTCATGCAGTTACAATACAGATGGAATCCAGGGGCTCAATTCATTGCATCTCTGTTTTGAATTGTTAAAAAGTGAGGGAAGCTTTCAGAGTTGATGTGACCTGGGAGAACACACATCTTCAAACAACTAACTGAGTGTTCAGAGAAATTCATTGGGTGGTGTTGGATCTTGAGGAGGAAACATCCCTTGTGCATATCTCAGGCAAAGGCAAAAAGTCTTCCTTGACACCTTCGCTGACTGTTGAAACAGAGTGACAATCAAAGAGATGACCAAAGAGTAAATCACTGATTGTAGTGGTCTTTTCACTGACCTTCTGGGTCATGGATTTCAGAATGGTTAACATATAGCTAAAAGTTCTTATTGTGCTAGGACGTGCTAGTGTCCTGTGTCAGCATGCTTTTCCTAGGAAGACTTTTGCCCTTCCCATTTGCTGCTTTTTATTTATTTAATTTATAAGGGGGTGGGTGTGTTTGTTTTTTCTTTTGTGGTTGGTTTGTTTGTTTGTTTGGGTTTTTTCTGTGTGTGTTAGAATGTCCTCTCTCCTTCATACAATTTCCTTACAGGCTTTGGGTCAACACTTCAGTGCAAGTGTTAAGAGCTGATTGTCTTTTTTTGTATAGCAAGTAAGTCTCAACTTTAGAGGCTATTTAGAAGCTGTTCCAGAAAGTACATTCATACCTATATGGTCTCCTTCCAGCTACTCTGGCAGCATGAAAAATTCTCCCCTATAGATCCTCTGACTTTGGCCCTAAGATAAGAGGGAAATCAGAGTCTGTCTTTCCTTTTGCATACTAAGGGACCTGAATAATAGTGTTGTTTATACTGATGCTGTCTCTGCTGTCTTCCATGACTGGTCTGCTTTTAATGACTTGTTTGCCAGATTTTAACCATTTTAGGGGGTGAATTTTCTCTTTGTCTCACTATATTGTTGGGTTTTTTGGTTTTATTTAATCATTTGGGTATTTTGAGGGTCAAGCGTGGGCAAACTGAAGTTTAATCAATGTTAATAGAATTCAGAGTAGAAAGTTGAGTGTCTAGAGTTTAGCTCTTCCTTCAAAAAAAAAATCACTGGGAAGTGGGTGTGGGAATGGGTTGTAAGAATTGCATGTTCTGATGACAGATCAAAGTGGAGCAAGGATGCCAATTGTCACTGCAGTGGGACAGACTGCACTGGGTAATCTGTCTTAATGGAAGTGATTTCACTTGGGTAAGTGATTCAAATAAGTTGTATTGAGCCTGCTAGCACGGCACCTGGTGCTGTTGCCTTAAGACAAGACAGATAGATGATAGGGTGATGGCACCAAGAGGGTAAAAGCTCCTTAATTCTAGCCTTTTTCAGTCACTGATCCTGCTGGGTAACACTGGGCAAATCATGATGCTTCCTGTGTGTCTCCTTACCTGTAAAATTGGGATAAATACATCTGTTATTCTGTTACCCTACATTAATGTTCGAGACCAAGAATTGAGAGGTTTTTTGGGTGTTGTTTTTCCTATGTCGCACTTTAAATTATTGAATGTTACGTATTTCTTGCTATCATATTTTCTCCCTCCTCTTCCCTAAAACAACCAAACCAAACAAACAAAACAAAACACCCACCCAAAAAAACCCAAACAACCTTGTATAGAAAATTGTCAATTCCATTCAATTCTTTGTATTCACTAGGGTGGGATTTTTTATTTCCCTTGGTCTGTTTAGTGGTTTAAATAATTTCAGAGACCAGTCGAATGAAGTATAGTCTTTACTGATTCAACATGGGCTTTTCTAGGTGTCTTACAGCTACTGTACTTCTAAGTTTTGTACACTATTAGTATTAAAGTTGCTGATCTCTGGTAACAGAGCTTGTCTCTTAATCCTTTTTTTTAAATAACGGGGTTATGTTTGAAGCTTCCTGATGATAAGGAATCTGTTCAAACTCCCATGAACTTTTACAAATGTCACTTAAGAGTTCACTGGTTTCTTTGCTGACTTCTTCAAAACTTTGTGGATTTATGTTATACAAACTATGTTCATCTAACCTTTGCTGTTAACCAGTTCGGTTGTATGTTCAGCACATTGTTCCCACTAGCACCCAAAAATAATTAATTTCAGGGATGGACTGATCTTTAAGAATGTACGAAGGTCCTGGAGGTCATTGACTTTAATGAGAATGGTAATGTTCACCACCTTTCTAGAAGACACTTGCTTTTCCAAGGGGCTGTATCTCCTTCGCTCCTCTTTTTTGTGTTATTTTTGGGCTAGTAAAGTGTCCCAGAGACACAAATTTCCAACCTCCTGTGAGAGAGGGGTGGGGCAGGTAGCCTTTTTATTAAGGGTCTATTTTAATTTTCAGGTACTTTTAATTTTTAAGTCATTACTTTTGCTCAAATTCTCTGTAAATAAAATAAAATTCCCCTTTTAACTGGGAAAGCAGGTATCTAGATTTCATCCACATAACCCTGAAAATTCTGCCCTGCTACTGTAATTACCAGTGTGTGCCTCCTACTATGAGCTATTTGATCGCTTTCTGTATATTACTCTTGTGAGAATGTGAAGAGGAGGAATATTTTAATTTACAAACATCTCTATAATTTTGTGGTATACTGCTTTTATTTTTGCTATGTTTCATAATTTTCTATTCATTCTGTCTTTTTGTTGTTGTTCTGGTCTGAAGATCTTTCATATATTTCTGTTACTTGATTATAACTTTTCTGTGTATAATTTATTAACATGTGAAATTGTCCTTAATAGGTGTGATTATTCCTGTTTCCTACTTCCCTTCATCTCTGAGGCTTCCAGCACAGTCTGTTCTTCCTGCTTTGGCTGCCTTTCTACAAATCCAGCATGTAGGATGTATTTGCATATCTTCACCTTCATGCTGTGTGTGCTGTTGTAGCTAAACTAAGTTAGAATTAGCAATCATTTTTCTTCTGAATTTACCTCTTCAATTGTAGTCCTCTAATACTTTCAGCTTCTTTTTACTTTAACCATTTCCGTTAGTGTCCTTCCCCACTTCTATCTGTTTACTGTTGGTATCTGTTGTTACATCTGCGCTCCTTCACTGGACAATAAAATGCATCTTTTTATTTTGGTTGAGCAGTTTGTTCAGTGCTTTTTCTTGTGTATGTTTCTGGAGAAACAACTAGGTATGTTCTAACTCCTTGATCAGTTTTATTTAATCAGTCATTACCATAAAATTCTGGTATGTTGTGATTCATTTTTCTTTTGGCTTTCCCTTGGTATTTACAGGGTTTTTCCAATGTTTTTCACATTCTAGGCACAACATAGGCTTTCCCATTGTAGAATGTTCCTCTGAAGGAGACTTTATTCTTTCCAAGCCGCCAGACACAGGGGGAGTAATCTCTTTTGGCACTGTAGCTGAACAGTTAGTGTATGAATTGGGCAATCCTCAGCGCTACCTTTTACCAGATGTCACGTGTGACTTTTCCGAAGTTTCCATCACCGAAGTTCCAGGTTAGTTCTCTTACATGTTAAGAAATCTGTGTCAATGAACAGGGTTATAAAACTAAAGCAGTTGCTTTAATTTCCACGTTCTCTCTGCCTATTTCTTGTTAAATCAGCTCCTCAGAGTGTGATACTGTACTAAACTGATTTTTTTAAGGACTTTGGCTAGAAATTCTTTAGAAATTTTAACCATGCTCTTATTTAACTTGCTGGCTGACTAATTCAAATCTTTGACATTCGCTTTACTTTTTAAGGCACGCCTTGTACCTACCAAGTCTTCAAACTATGTATTCTGTGTCAGTAACATTGAGACAGCTCCACTGTTATTTCAGTGGTTTTTTTTAAACTGCAGCTGACTTCCTTTGCTCAAATAAATGTACCTTTTGTACATGTTTTGTCACATGGCATTTGAAATGTTAGTAACAGTGGAAAGCTGTGTCTTTCAAAGCACTACCTGGTAATGGTGTTTTTCTTAGACATTTAATTGGATCATGTTAAGCGATAGAAGCATGCTTAGGTACAGGATTTTCACCAGAGAACCTGTATTCAAGAAAGTCCATATTTTATCCTTCAAACTTTGAGCAGCCAGTAGCCTAGAGATGGATATATAACGTATGTTCTGGATTTACCTTTAAAAGCAAAAAAACCCAGGCTTAACAGATTTGAAGATCTGTAGGTTGGATAAGACAGCTTGGAAAAATGTTTAGCTACAGTCATTTGAAGTTTGTTTCTTACTGCATCTGTTTTATATATCCTTTTTCATTCTAATGGAACTTATCTGTGACAGTAGGCTAAGTGTTTTTATAAAAGTCAAACGACTGAAATCTCAAACTTACTGTGATAAAACTCAAATGTTTTTGATGCTACAGTGTTTTTGCTTCAAATGTAAAACTGCTGTAAAATTGTACAGTGAACCTTCTGCTCATGCACGTAATCAAGTGGCAGTCTGATAAGGCCAGCTTGCTGCTCTTAGCAACTTGTCTTAAAAAAAAAAAAACCCAACAAAAAAAAACCAAACAAAAAAACCCCCTAACCTTCCTATGAACTTCTGGCTTGCAAATGACCCAATATGACATGTTTGAACTTAAAATGAACTTTCACATCTTTCACATGAACTTTCAGTTAGCCCTCTTAGAAATATAACAGATGGAAAATGGGCAGATTTCATAAATATTTTTAGTCTGAAGTGCTTTGACACGTACACCAGTAAAACCAGGCAAGCTATCTATTTTTGCTGTTTACATTGCTGATTTTATTGTCCTGCTGGATTACTTGCAGTGTTTGAACTGAGAGGTGTTTCTGGTTTTCTTTTTGTCAATGGATGATATTTGTTTTGAGGGTTTTTTTTCTTTGTATTACTCCTTCACTTGGAAGATAAAACTCTACCAGATAGATATTCATCCTGACTGTAGGTATATTGTTATGTACTGAGAGAACTAAATTAACCATATGTCAATCTTGCAGAGAAAGTGATGATAGTATTGGAGTGGCATGTGAAATTTCTGCTAGTCACATTCACTTTTTCAGATATGTTCCAATTTGATCTCTTCTGAGTATTTGTGTAAAGCTTTGAACTGCTTCCTAAATGTTTGCAAGCACAGGTTAGGTACAAGTGAGCTAAAGTATAGTTCTGTCTGTCTGACATGAGGTCCAGATCCTGCACTGCTAGTTTCCAAGGAGTTGCACCTATTGATTTTTCTCCAGTTCAGGCTTGAACCTGGTGCCCTGACAGCTATTTTCTCCAGTTTCTTTTTGGCATTAATATTCTTAATACTGAACGTGGTAGTTGCCCTGGAACATATATTCAGACTGTTCTGTTTCTGTTACTGACAAGAAGGCTGAAGTTAAGTTATCCCTTCACTTACTAAGCTATCGGCAAATAAGATCTCACTGGTTTCTCATCTTTCTTGTTTTGTTTCCTTACCGAGTGAGGGACTGTAGTCCAGTCCAGCCAACTACAGTAAATTGCATGCTCTCTGTGTGTGCAATAACTGGCTGTTAAGTGGAAAATAACTGTTGGGTCTGAAGTCCTAAGGCTGCTTTCTGTGTTAAGTATGTTTTAAGTACATGAATAAACATTTCAAGCATTCTATTAAAAGGCTCATTGAAGTCATAAATTTAGTCACCAAATTGCTGTTTATGTTTCTAAGGCAGAGAGGACTGTTTTGTGAAAGGTTCTCTCTTCTGTGGCGGTAGAGCTTTCAATTATTTGTTTTTTAATTAAGTGCATTTGATTAATATGCATCACAAAAGAATATCTTTGAAGTTATATTTAAGAAGCTTAAATATTGATTTTTATTTATTTATTTTTTAAAACCACTGTAGGTTTTGACGGCGGGGCAGTGAAAGTTCACGGAGCAAAAGGATTGCCTCCTTCAGTGTTTTACAAGGTATTATCTCTTTCTGTGGAGTGTAAAGTATTTTTGATTTACAAAACTTTATATTTTTGAGAAAATAAGAAATATTTTCTGCCAAAAACTGTTACCATTTTAAACTCCTCATCCTCCCTTCCCCGAGAGTAAAACAAAGAGGGGGAAAATTAAAAATGATAAATCTTGTTTGATACATAAAAACATGGTTTTGTGTGTAACAGGCATATCCACAAACCTCCAGAGAAGGCTGGGATGGTTCTTTTGTAGTAGTAGTAATAATTCTTAAAACATCTTAGCCTGCTAACACTTTTTTACTTGTTGATTTTATACTGGCATGTTAATTTTGTTCTATTTAATTGTGAAATCTATCTGCTAATTAGTTTTCAAAAGGTAAGTAATGAGTAACTACATCTATCAAGAAAGCAATTAAGAATGGGACTGATAGTCTCCTGAAATATTCCGTTGAAAGAAAACCACACTTTTAGTAAAATCTGTGAAGTTTCATGTTTGGTACTGTAGTCTTCTAGTGGTTTCCATTCCCAGTCCCTGAATGGATGCTAAGGTAATACAGTCCTGGTGAAGCACCAGTAGGGCTGGATCCTTTTCTTGTTTAGTGGAAAAACTGGCTTTTACAGAAGCAAGGTTGAGATCAGAAATTAACTGCTTAGCACAGCCATATCAAAAGTGAGTTAACCTAAGCAGGGGATCGTGCTAGTATTTCTGTTTTTAATAATATAATGTATGAGCATAACTTTTCTTTGAAACTTTTCACTGCATTTTTTAAATATTTCTGACACCTTTAAAACCAATTTTACGTAAGATAGAGTTTCAGTTTTTAAAGACACAGTATTTCAACAATAAGTAATAATATCAAAGCAGGTTTCGTTTTGGTTAGTTGTAAAATCAGAATAAAAGAGCTCTCTAAAGGCTCAATAATTGAAGCATACTGACAAAGCATATTTAGCACTGAGTAGTATACCACAGGTCACTTTTCTCATGCCCTTAGTTAGTTTTTTACATCTGTCAGTGTTCTAGTGTCACGTTCATATCAGCTTTATGAAAAAGGGGTTTGGTATTTCAAAAGTATCACAGGAGTGTAATCTGAACATGAAATTTTCTGAACTTTCACCTAATATAATGTAGCATTGATTTTTATTTTATTTTTTTGACAGGCAGCCTGCAATTTCACTACAGTGTTGTCATCTTTTTGCATTTCCTCAGAACTTTAATTATTGAAATCATATAGTCATTAAGGTTGGAAAAGACCTCTAGGATCATCAAGTACAACCATCAACCCAACGCCACCACGTGGCACTTCAGGGTATGGTTTAGGAGACGTCAACATGCTTTTTGAACACCTCCAGGGACGGTGACTCCACCACCTCTCTGGGCAGCCTGTTCCAATGCCTGACCACTCTTTCAGTAAAGAAATTTTTCCTAATACCCAATCTAAACCTCCCCTGGCACAGCTTGAAGCCATTTCCTCTCATCCTATTACTAGTAACTTCGGAGAAGAGACCAACACCCACCTCACTATAGCCTCCTTTTAGGTAGTTGTAGAGAGCCAGAAGGTCTCCCCTCAGCCTCCTCTTCTCCAGACTAAACTCAAGCTTCCTCAGCCGCTCCTCATAAGACCCGCTCTCCAGACCCTTCACCGCCTGCTTTGCCCTTCCCTGGACACGCTCCAGCGCCTCAACGTCCCTCTTGTAGTGAGGGGCCCAAAACTGAACACAGGATTCAAGGTGCTGCTTCACCAGTGCCGAGTACAGGGGCACGATCACTGCCCTGCTCCTGCTGGCCACACTATTCCTGATACAAGCCAGGATGACATTGGCCTTCTTGGCCACCTGGGCACACTGATGGCTCATGTTCAGCCAGCTGTCAGCCAGCACCCCCAGGTCCTTTTTCACTGGATTAATGATAAAATCATTAAGGATTTTCTCTGTGCTCCTACAAAGAGTCAGTGGTAAATCTGGAGCTGGGGCAATCCCAGTACAAAAGTATTGATAAAATGCTTTATAAAATGGGTTTCCACCAACTGCTTTTTATAGTAACTAAAATCTCACTAGGCATGTGTTTACACTTGAATAAGCTTAGCTCCTTGTAGCACTTTGAACGTGGAAATAGGCTCCTAAACAACTCTTGGTAGTTTTATGAATTCCAGTTTTCATCTTTAATGGAAAAAAGATTTAATATTATTACTTTGTTTGCACGCTGATAATCTCAATTAATTGTAAAATTACCAGACTCCTGATGGTGATGCTGCAGGGAAAGAGGTTCTAGTTTAAAGGCATCTGTTAAAGCTGATCTTTTTTTTTCACCCACATATTAGTTCAAGTGTTCTAGTTACATAATGCTGGAACACTAAATTTCCTTCCTCTGAGTAATCTGTGTCTGCATTATCTGTATCTGGGAATAAGTGTGAGTTTTTTATTCTGAAAATACGTTTTTTGTCATGTTTTAAACAACAAGAAAAAAGAATAATAATAAATTTTAAAACCCCTTGTTTTTACTTTACTGCTATGTAAAAAAGACAATCTGTCATTCTCTTTCGTTTAGTCGATTTCATGGTTCATCCACTAAAAATCTCAAACCTCAGTTATGTCCTTTCACCATCTTATCTGAGAAGTTTTGAGAAGTCATTTCTCTTGTTCACCAGGGCTCAGTGATGGGGCCAGTCTTTTTTAATATCTTTACCAATGATCTGGATGAGGGGATTGAGTGCACCCTCAGTAAGTTTGCAGGCAGCACCAAGTTTGTCAGGAGAGTTGACATGCTCGAGGTTAGGAAGGCTCTGCAGAGGGACCTGGACAGGCTGGATTGATGGGCTGAGGCCGATTGTATGAGATTCAACAAGGCTCAGGGCCGGGTCCTGCACTTGGGTCATAACAACCCCATGCAACACTCCAGCCTTGGGGAGGAGTGGTTGGGGGGCTGCCTGGAGGAAAAGGACCTGGGGGTGCTGGCTGACAGCTGGCTGAACATGAGCCATCAGTGTGCCCAGGTGGCCAAGAAGGCCAATGTCATCCTGGCTTGTATCAGGAATAGTGTGGCCAGCAGGAGCAGGGCAGTGATCGTGCCCCTGTACTCGGCACTGGTGAAGCAGCACCTTGAATCCTGTGTTCAGTTTTGGGCCCCTCACTACAAGAGGGACGTTGAGGCGCTGGAGCGTGTCCAGGGAAGGGCAAAGCAGGCGGTGAAGGGTCTGGAGAGCGGGTCTTATGAGGAGCGGCTGAGGAAGCTTGAGTTTAGTCTGGAGAAGAGGAGGCTGAGGGGAGACCTTCTGGCTCTCTACAACTACCTAAAAGGAGGCTGTAGTGAGGTGGGTGTTGGTCTCTTCTCCGAAGTTACTAGTAATAGGATGAGAGGAAATGGCTTCAAGCTGTGCCAGGGGAGGTTTAGATTGGGTATTAGGAAAAATTTCTTTACTGAAAGAGTGGTCAGGCATTGGAACAGGCTGCCCAGAGAGGTGGTGGAGTCACCGTCCCTGGAGGTGTTCAAAAAGCGTGTTGACGTGGCACTTCAGGGTATGGTTTAGGAGACGTGGTGGCGTTGTGTTGATGGTTGTACTTGATGATCCTAGAGGTCTTTTCCAACCTTAATGATTCTATGATTCTATGTCTTAAGTAGGACATTTGGAATGTATGCGTTTAGGAATATTTTTAATATATCTTACATTTTGTCTATTAAACACGGTAATGAGATTCTAAAATATGTAAGTTACATTCCTGTGAGAGATTTCTGTTTTTTGAAACTGTTTAATTGGCTGTCAGTGATAAACGGGCATATGCTTTGCACACGTGTTTTAGAAGTAATTTTTAGGAAATGAACTTAGTGTGTTTACTTGGCTAGGAAGTGACTAAATGGGCATTTTATCAAGCTAGAAGTATTTTAAGGGTGTGTTACATCATAACTTTACAGTAAGCGTAGAGGAAGACTAATTGCTGCATTAAAGGTGAAGTGTGGTTAGTAAAGCAATGATAAGAGAAAGTGAGATATAAGGTAAAATTTAGGGAAAATGATGAGAAATAGCTTCTCAAAAGAAATAGCTGAAACACTTTTTTGGGGGCATTTAAATGTAGATTGGGTGAAGTATTTGAAAAGTTACTGTAGGAAAAGCATTTCCAGTTTTAGAGAGTTATGCTGAATGTCTTAACAGGTTCTTAAGTTTCTGCTTTTGTTTTTAGGTTAGGTAACAAATGTTGAAAATGCTCATCAGGCTTAGTTTAGATGTATCTATTAAAGCTTTTCTACCATTTATGGTCATTACTTGAACTGTATTAGAGCTCTGTTAAACACCTGTAGCACTGGAACTCTAGTAAAATGCTTGCTAGTTAAATGTTTGCATGTATAGCATGTTCTTTCATGTGTGCATGTGATATTTTTTCACATTTACTTTAATACTTCTGGAAAACATATGTCTGATCTATTTCACTGTGATAGATTATTCAGCTTTTCATCACCAGAATGTGTACTATGCACTAAAAGAAATAAGCACAGGAAAATTTAAGGATGACAATGAGAAGTGATTCAGAGTTTGAGTTTTGCAGATTTGAATCTTCCTCCAATAGAATTTTGAATTTTAAATAATGGAGTAAATTTTTGTGGTGATGATGACGGTTTCTTGCTATTCTGCTTCTGCTTAATGTATGGATAATGACTGTCAGGGAGTGATTTACAGCATATCGGTACTGAATACCATGCTTTACTCCTAGGTAAATGCCACTTACCTTGATGGCTTCAGAGCTACTGCTGTCTGTGCAGTGGGAGGTCCAAAGGCAGTAGAAAAAGGAAGACGCACTGCAGAAAGTATTCTGCAAAGGTTAGTATTTGAGTCTTGGAAGGGGTATTGGCTTTTTCTTTTCAGAGATGGTGAAAATAGAACTGTGATATACGATGGCAACCATATTAACCGTGTAAGAACCCTGGAAGATTATAATCTTCCAGTTACAAGGACATTGCAAGACTTATGTAGCCTGTTTAGGAAATGTGTTTTCAACATATAACTGCACTTCAGCCAAGTCTGGCAGAGCGAGAAAGGTTTCAGATATTGCTGAAAACAGAGGGCTGGATAGTGGAGAGAAACCCAAATTAACGAGGGAAAAGCTGTGATTCCGGTTAAAATTTATTAGGTGCCAGAGAGAAACCCATGTGAAACTAGTTCTCACTGATTTTTCACAGAACTTCTTTCTGTAAAGAAAATCTTACTGCTATGCAGGCAGTTGACCAAGTTTGTGTTTTAAATAAAATTATCTTAGTACCTTGTAAAATGTGACTAATGATTTTGTTTGCTAGAACAATTTTACAATTGTAAAACAGACTGATAAACCTTTAGTCATATTATCATGCCTGTATGTTTGGGCAAGGAGGGATTCTTCTTAAATATAATCCCATGTCCTCACGGAAGTCTCTGAGCATTTACTCCAATAGCCCCATTCTTTCCAGTTATGATATCTATCTCTTTGTGCCATGTTTTATATATAACTTACCCCCCATCCTATTATAGACCCATGCAGCAAGTACACTAGGAAAAACACCTGTCAGAAATGCAAGGTTTACTGTGGACATGGAGCGACTTATTGCTCATGTGCCCATGTACGGCACTGCGATGAAGGAGCTCTGTGACCTCCCTCAAGGGATGTAGCAGATGAGTGGGCTGAAACAGGATTTGTAATTAAGCTATGGAATAACTTTCTACAGAGTGGTGTGAATGCTAAAGTGTACGTGTCTAAGAGCTACTGAGAAAATCAATAGGGGGGGAGGGGGGGAACCCCAAACCTTCAAGAGCTGTTAAATACAAAGACTTAAGGATTTAGAAGTCCCCAAAAAGCAATCGTTTTGGAAGCTAGGTGATTATTTTGGAAATAGAATGCTATATTTTCCCTTTTATGTTTGCTCTTGGACATTATTTCAGACCAGACTACATGAATCTGATAGAATCATAGAATAGTTTGGGTTGGAAGGGACGTTTTAAAGGCCATCTAGTCCAACCCCCCTGCAGTGAGCAGGGACATCTTGCACTAGATTAAGTTGCTCAGAGCCCTGTCCAACCTGACCTTGAATGATTCCAGGGATGGGGCATCTGCCACCCCTCTGGGCAGCCTGTTCCAATGCCTCACCACCCTTGCTGTAAAACATCTCCTCCTTCCATCTAGTCTGAATCTACCCTCTTTTAGTTTAAAACCATCAGCCCTTGTTCTGTTGCTACAGGCCCTATTAAAAAGTGTGTTCCCAATGAAGATTATGAAAATAAAATCTGTTGTTACATGTGAAAGATATTAATCCCTTGAGGTAATTTTATCTTTGCTGATTATTTTATTTTCTGTAAACATGCACAACCCAGTAATTATTCAATTAAGCAAGTGAAAATACAGAACATTCCCCTGTTACTAAGCTTTAACCAATAGGAATCCTGCGCACACATCAACAAGTACATATTCTGAACTATATTTCTTTAGGAAGCTCTGACTTTCCACTAAGTCCTGTTGCATAAGAATGTTACAAGGAGATGATCTTTCAGATAGCCAGGTTCCAGTCCATTCTAGATAAAATTCAGCCCATTAGTCTAATGGTGACAAGTACAGAATAAGGTGCACAAATATAAGGTGCTTCAGTTGTACAAGTCAAGTTAGTTGGCAGCCTAAGACATCAAGCAGCTTTGGTAGCTTGTGATATGACTTCTTTCCCTTCTTTCTTGCATGCTTCTGCTTTATTTGTTTATTAATTTTTGAAAGCAGGAGAGATTTGGCAGCATGTGTGTGGAGAAGTCTTTTTGGAGTAGTCTTTGGTGTCCTTTTATTTTTTGATGGTTCTCTGTTGCATTGCAAAGACACATGAAAGAGCTAAAAATTGTCCACAGAATGTATTTTGAACTCTAGTATCTCTAACTGTAATGTTTGTAGGTAAATAATTTAAAATAACTTATTACAGACATGGTTTGCAAATTTAGGTACCTTAAGTCAAGTACCTGTCTGTGGTCATGAAAATAAAGATGGCCTCATTTGTGATACATGGGCCACCTTCATCTCTTTACAACAGTTAGAAAATTACATTTTGTATTTTAAGTTCTATACAGTCTTGACACAATATGCTTTTGGTGGAAATATCCTTATAGAAAGAGTTTGAGGGATTTCAGTGCCAGACTGGACAGGCACAAGTGATAAAGAAACATTCTCTTTAAAAATTTTATCTACTTTTTGGCATTTGAGTCTTGTATTTATTAATCCCAAATAAATACCTTTAAGGTTTGAATAAAAGTTCCTTCTTCAGTTTGATTTTTATTTTTTCTTCATTGGTGCTTGTGATGTGATGAGATAGTTTCATGTATTTATTGGTAGTTCACAATGCCTTATAGCAGAGTCAGAGTTAAGAACTGTATTACCAGAATGAAACACAGCAAGACTGCATATACTGTAATTACATTTCAAGCTGTCTTTGTTTTAAAGATAAAAGTAAGAGCTGAAATCCATGTATTTGTCTTTGCCTGTCATCTTTCAAATAATTTGAATAAACAAAAAGCTCAGTTTGAAACCTAGGGATAAATTCAGAGGCATAAATTCCTTGTCTGTAATTGCTTGATTTGTAGTGTTCAGATATATTTGTTTAGTGTAAAGTATTCATAGCCCAGTTTACACGACAGAGCTAACTCCTGTGGACCACACAGGGCTACTTCAGATAATAATTTTGAGGCAGTTTACTAATAAAAAAAATCATTTGTTGCAGGACTCGTCTTATTTTCAGTCAGCTTGGGTATGAAGATTACAGTGCAGTTAACATACAGGTTTTAGGGTCTGAAGATACATATGGACCTCATGCTAGAAGGAGTATAGATGGTGTAAGTATTCAGTGGAGTGTTCTTAAACTTTTACTGACCTGTTTTAATCTCTCCATATTGTTATCTTTTCCACAACTTTAAAGGAAGTCGTTATCATCTTGGGAATTTCACCCCATCGTCTTGCAAAGAATTCAGTGTCACTACTTAGTGTACAAAATTAACACTGACAGGATCTTTGCAGTATTGGGTCTTCCAGGAGCACTGATACGAAATCTTACAAAAATGTTGTAGTCTGTTTTGATGTTGTTCATCTGAAGAAGTACTTCTTAAACAAGTTCTTACGATGTAGACATACTGCATTTGATAGAACTCTAAAAGACCACATTATAAAGGTTGTAGAGTCAGGAAATGGCAGAATTTTTGTTGCCTGTGCAACTTTAAAACTGTCTGTGAGTACTGTTTTCAAAATAATCTTCAATTATATAATCCTGAATTGTATTCTGGGACTTGTTAAATCCATATGTAAGAATACGAATGGTGGCCATAGCCACTATGGCTGTGATATGCATGGTCTGTTTTCCTAATATGGGATATGAAAGCCCTTTTTAAAGGAAGAAGACTGTAAATCTTGCACTTCTGCACTTATGTGCACTTTAAATATTTAGACATTTTAGTTTGTTCCAAAACAGTAGTATGTAATTCTTCTTTGTCTATGGTAGTCTTGCAAAACTCTTAAGGTACACGTGGCAAAACTCAGCTCTGTGAGTTTGATCTTAAGAGTGCCAACACTTAAAATAGCTGACAGTTTGTATGTACAGGAAACAAGGACATGATGTGGAGAAAGACAGTTAACTTCTTACTATAGTAAATTAAGCATTCTTAGAAATTGGACAAGTTGTATCTGCAGCTGTTAATTTTAGTGCTTGAACTTCGGTTTCATTCTGCACAGCAGCAAGAGTTGCCTCGTTGAACTAGCTTTATAATGTGGTCTTTTTCCTTTCAGGACCATAAAACCTGTGATGTTAAGTGTGCTACTGAGATTGCAGAATCAAAATTTTGAAACACAGGAACAGATGTTCCAGATGTTGAACTCGTCTGTGTTCTGTTCTTACTAGTACCTTATGATTATGCATTGTAATACACTCTTTAATTAAATTGCTACACGGAAAGTTTTCTGTCCCATTGTATAGAGTGAATAATTATTTGAAAAAGAGCAGTTTCTCCTTCCTTTATTGTTCCGTTTGCCTTGCTTACGGTAAATTAAATAAATTTTCCAAATAGAATTTAGTATTTTTAGTATTTTCTATATTTCCTCAGCCTCAATTCCTACATCTTAAAAGTAAATATAGCGTTATCTCCATTATATGTATTGGAAGCACATGCCTGAAATAGGATGTGAGAGCTGAGGCTGAAATACAAGAAATCACTCTATTGCCTTTCACCTGGTTCCTCCAACAGTTCTGAAGAAACTAACCAGAGGAGTTTGGAAAGCAGCTCCAGAAGCTTGAGGAAAAAGGGTGGAGAGTGGGGTTTGCTTTTCCATTTTAAAAAACAAAGTCCTAGAATCCAAAGGAAAATACCTGCCCTTTGGGGCTGCTGGTAGGAATAATGTAGTCTCTTAAGCGTTCTTTCCTACTACATCTTTCCATGCAAGATTAGACATGGTTATTTGGGTTGCAAATAACAGTGCTCAAAACCACAGCCATGTTATGTTATGTTAGGCAGTATATTAACACATAAGGAAACCAGTTCCTGCTTTGAAGATTCTACCATCTCAATTTAAAGAGGAGAAGCAAATAGTTGTATGAATACCAAGACAGGATAAGTTGGACAATATTTGGAACTCAGTCTGGTGTAGCTGGATGTAGATGTCTCGTGTAGCTGGACAAACTCTAACAGAGGTCTGTCAAGCTGGATGCAAAGGTTTGCATTTGCAATTCTGAAATCACTGTATATCCCAGGCTTATGTAGGCCTGTATGCTGTAGTCTGAGCTGCTCTGTGGAGGCGTATTGACTGTTCCTGGCAACACAACTTATCCTTGAGAAATCAAGAAAGGCTTGCTTCCTTTCTCACTCTTCCCCACCTGTTTACATGGTGGTTGGTGGCACTCTGATAACTTGCTTTGTCAGTAGCAGCCCAGCATGAGCAAGAAAGGGACCTGAATCAGTACTGAGTAACCCTAGTGGTGTTTAATACCTCCTCCTCTGTGGTTTGCTGCTGGGGAGGAAGATTGGGTTATGACAGTGTCAGTGTCAGTGAGTTCATGGTTTAGAAATACTTCACTTTCATGTGAAGAGTTAAAAGTACACCAGGTATTAGTTTATTATGTGCTGTGTCTGTTAGTTTTCTACTAACCCTTTGTTAACCAAATTACACCATATTGTTAAGACTTGATGAAGTTTTGCTATTCTTTGTTTCAGTTATGACACTGTAAGATAAATTACTTTATATATCCAGTTTTGATCCTGGATTCACCCACTCAGAACAGGATTCAGCTTATTGTGTTCATAGACCATTGTATCTTGCATTTGTGGGCAAGGAAGTAAACCTAGAACTTAAACTGTACCATGTCTTAAATATTCCATTTAGAACCAGGAAGCAGATGTGAATGCATAAGTATGTTTTCTGCAAGATTATTTCCTATTAATTATTATTTGTAGTAATTTAATGAGCCTCTTGGTAGCTTTGGGAACACTGAATGTTAAAACAAATGCATTTGAATTTGTGGGTGTAGTAGCAATTTTTAGAACAATCCAGTGAAACTTTTAAATTGGGAAACCGGTTGGTTTCTTATTTATATTATATTGATCATGGCATCTGTTCCTGTATTCATGGAAGGAAACTTCTGTCCTTTCAGTGATAACATGATCTGCTGGAATAATATAATCTCTCCTATCTTGGCTCTGCTAAACTTTTAGGGTTTGCCTACATGAGTATCAAGATAAGCTAATAAAAATGTGAATCAAGTTTGCAGGATTTCCTACATTATAGTATTGTGGCGGGTGTTTTCCAGGCTGAGAAATGAACTGTGTGTGTCTTGGTGTGAGTATGACTACTTAGGGATACTTAAGATGAAGGCAATTACATTTACCATCGCAGTACCTCAGAGTACCTCTGTGTGGGAATGCCACTAGAATAGGAAGTAGAGAAAAATAATTTTTCAACTTCGGAATATTTAGGTCTTGGGTTTAAACATAGTAAAACAAGAAGGCCCTTCATTATTGGGTTTTAGCCAGTCACCAGCTGTAAAGTCAGGAAGATTTCCTCCCTTAGTATAAGCTGGCATAAGTGAGCTTGTTCGTGTTGGGGTTGTATCATGTATTTGAGTTTGAATAGAGGATTTAGTAGTCTGTAAATGTAACAGCCTTTTTGGGACACTCTTACAGTAGCCAGAATGTTTGGTGCAGCATATTACAACTTTCATCGTAAACACTATTTCAGCAGCTGCCACTAGGAAATATATCCATGTTCCTACATTGCTGAAGTTACTTAAATTCCTGAAATTGACTTGAGATTTTCGAATGTTGACATGTTCGGTGATACTGCTTTTGGGAAAAATGTACTGTATACACAGAAGAAGATGATACTAATATACAAGACATCAGTATTTCAAAAGCTAATATTCAATTTGCTGGTTTATGTAATGTTCTTAAAGAATGCAGCTTTACAGAAATGTGGGTGATTAAAATAAGTAGCACTAGAGTTAGGAGATGTGTTAAAAGACGGGCAATTTAGAGGTTCAGATCCAGCGTGTAGTTTCTCAGGTTATTTTGAGGAAGAAAAAAAATATTTTTTTTAAAGTTCAAAATGCTTGGTCAAGTATTAAAATTTGGGGGGGGGAAAGACACTTTTGTTTTGATACTGTTAAATTTATAGGATTCTGATGACTAAATGTTTTCTCTTTTTTTAGGCATAATAGTCTAGTGTGTTTTACTGCCAGCTGTGTAAATTGACAATTACTTCAAGTAATTTTAGAACCGTTTCTGACATGACTTCTAGTTCTTGAATTGGGGGACACCCATTCAACTTTGGGTAGTGAATAAACGTCAAAACATTCAGCAAGAAGTATGAGAGGTGGTTTTGTTCGATCACATATTTAATTAAGTTCTGAATCTGACAACTTCCTGCATATAATAACAACTTTGAGGTGTTTATCTTTTCTCTCCTATTCCTATGTATTAGAGGAAGGATGCCATTAGCATGAAAAAAGGTTCCTCTGCCCTTTCAGGATTATGTCATTAAAAAATTAGGTGCTGTGTAGGATGATGCTGTTCCTTAGCCCAGAGGAGGGAGGACTTCTTCAAGGAGTCATGGCTCCATTCTTTTCATCTGACCAAATAAAACCATGTCCCCTCTGCTCTACACCTCAACCCCTGCATTTTTAAATTGGGGCTGTTGAATTGTAAAAGCATCTGTATCCTTCCTGTCTGGGTATTTAATCTCTGATGCTTTCAAAAGTGTCACTGATTTCTCTATTTGTAAAGAAACAGGCTATTTGCTAAAACCTGTTAGAAGTATTACACTAGGAGTAAAAATGTTATTGTAAAATATTCTTCATGATTTCACACACACTTGGGAAGCTATTAAATGCTTCAGAAATTATTATATGTGAGGAAGAAAGTTGGAATAAACTACAAATGGGCTATTTAGTCATGTATATTCATTTCCTGGTGTAGCAAACTTGGATCTTGCTATAGGCTTGGATCTTCCAAAATCCAGACGTTCCTTTCTTCTAGGAAAATGTCCTCTTCAGTCTCCTAAGTAGCTATATGTTCAATTTTCCTTTACTTTTCTACATTTTTAGTAGAACAGCTACCAAATCTATAAGAATTCTTTAGACAGGGCATTTAGAGAGAGAGGAAGTCCTCTGTGCTCTGTGGAATGGCAAAAAAAAAAAACCCAACAAAACAAAACCCAAGCTTTGGTACATTTTTCATGCTTTCATGCAGTATCCTTTCCTGTCATCATAAAGGATATAAACACTGGCAGAAATCCCCTAGTATCTTGTAGTCAAACTCCACCGTTTTTGAATTTTACGTTGATTTAAGTAAGCCAAGAATTTAATGTAAGGTTACCAAAGAACCTTTAGAATCTCTCTTCGTGCTCATTAACCGAAAAAGCTGACTTCCAGAGAGTGACTACCAGAGAGAAGAAATACCTTGCTGCAGAACTCCGTACTTGGAAGTAGTGCTGTGTGGGGAAACTCCTGACCAGTAGATTTTGATACCTTGTGCAGTCCCATTTCATATGTATGATGGAAATGTTTGTGCTTGTGCTTTGAGACAAGAGACACTCAGGGATAGACTTGTATTTTGAGCAGGTTTCACATTTTTAGCACTTCAAAGGTAGACACAAGGTGGTTCTTACTGGTGGATGCAAAATTCTTGAATAAATGTAGTCTTTGCCTTCAGTGAAAACCTAATGTTCACTCTAAGGCTTTTGCCAGTGTTTTGATTCCAGTGGTAGATCTTTCAGTGGCAGAAAAGAGATTTTTTTTTTTTTTTTAAGAGAAAATCTTGAAGTGAGAGATATTACAGATGACAGTCCTTACCTGTAAGGGTGGGTGTGTTAGTTGACTATAGAGTAGGGAGCAGAGTACTGGTTGGGTTTACCTTTAGAGGAGTGTCTGCTCTCTTCTCTGGAAAGGTGGTGGCTTTTGAAGTTCTGTTCTCCCATTTAACTCCCAAGGACTGTGTTTGAATTCTTTTCTGTGAGCCAATCTGCTTCTTGATGCTAAGAGAAGTAAACCTGGCTCTCTACCTTGACCCCAAAGTATTCTCAGTGCACTTAAAATAAGAGAAAGGTTTTTGTTTGCCAGTTCCACTGAGAGTGAAGCCAAGTATTTAATTTCTTACGAAGTAGTCTTCGTTATAGTACTTGATTCTTTGAGGACGCTGGAGAAGCAGCATAGTGTCCTAGCAGTCTGAAATATCCAATAGTTGATTTCATGGTAGCAAAATAAAAAAGGTAGTGAAAGACTAACAGAAAATCATAGTGATGCTGGATGAAAAGTCACTGAATGAAAATTGTAGTTTGTAGCAGTGAGCACTAAAAATTTCCATTAGATTTAACTTGAATGCTGAGCTACAGTTATTTTTCAGTTTGGTAAATTTAAGTGATGGTCTTCATCTAAGCTAATCTAATTCCTACTTTTTTGAAGCAGGGTCCTCGGGAAGCTGTTGTTTGGCTTGCTGTACACCATAAGCAAAAAGAGGCTGTAGAAATCTTTTCCAGAGAGGTTGCACCAGCTGGAACTGGCATGGGTAAATATTCACATCGTCATCTAAGAATCTTAAATTACTCTTTTTTTTTTTTTTTTTTTTCCTCCTGAGCATGACTAGGACTCAAAGACTTAGTTGTGTTAGGTTTCATTGCACTGTGTATAGTGAAATCTTTTTTTTAAAAAAAGTTTGTTTGATGTAGAATGGGACCTGCAGACATTAGCAACACCTTTCTGCTCCTTTGAAACTCTTTACCCTTCTGTTGCCACTACTGGCCCTTTCTGCCTTTTTTCCTTTTCCTCATTTGTATTTGTTTTTCTACCCATGGTTACACTGATGTGCAACCGTGTCTTATTCTGTTTTACCATGTTATTAGAACTCAGTAATGCTATTAGACCTCACTGGCAATAAACATTACGAATGCTATCCAGCTGTCAAGTTTATCACATTTATAGTCTTTGGCTATAACATTGCAGTTCATGAAGAGCTGTAGAGTTTGAGGATTTTGAAGGTTCTCTTCAGCACTTAGTTATCTGATGTTACTATAAAAGCTTTATTTAGATATTACTGTACTTCTAACATGTTTAATGTGTAGCTGCTCGTGTAGGTAATTAAACTTTCAGATATAATTCAAAACTTCTTAAATACGATACTGCAGTGAGAATGCTAATGACCTGCATCTAATTCTTTATTCGCAGTGCGTATTAACTATTGAACTTAAAATTTGATCCTGCACCGTTAAGTCTAACCTCAAATTAATCTATATTGAACATTTGATTTTGTATGAATTTGTGGTGTACCGCAACTATTGCAAGATGTATTTTTTTAATTGACTTGTGAGGTAAAGTCAAAATACTGGGACTTAATTAAGTCCATCTTAGTTATGAGTATATATTTTAAATATTTGCATAAAGGTCACCTAATGTGAAATGATCAAAGCTTCTATTTTTTACCAAAGGTTTGTTAAAAAAAAATCTTTATATTTGTTCTTTGTAAATGTCATTAGATTCTCTTCACTTTCTAGGAGGATTTACTGTTTGATTATTTTGAGCAAACTTTTCTTTATTTTTATTTTTCCTTCTATTCTCCTTCCAGGTCACTTGTGTCACCACTGTATCCATCTCGGTTGTAAGCAGCACATTAATATGTTGTGATTTGCTGCTTACATTATGGATACTCATGCTACTTTTATTATCCATTTCAAATTTGAACAGCTTATTTTGAGGACTAGAGCTCGGATGTTTTTGCAATGGTTTCTACATATCTTACGGAAGAATATATCGAGGATTTACATAGATCCTCAGAATTAAGTTACATGAGCTGAACCTGAATCTTGCAACTTGCATAGCAGATCTAGAGTCCTGATGAATGGAGGGGTGGTTAGGTGTGGCCTAGCAGTTAATTCAAAATTGTATGGAAGTGTGCATGCACATTCTGTGTTGTAGTCCTTACAGTGGTAGCAGAGATACAGTTATTGCAGGGTGGGCTGCTTTGGGGGTTTTGTGGCGGTTTGTTTTGGGTTTGGGGTGTTTTGTTTTGGGTTTTTGGTTGGTTGGTTGTTTTTTTAAAGATGTTTATAGAGTACATGTTTTTTTTCTCTCTTTACAAGATAGAATATGATCATGTAGAACTAATCGGGAATATTCATTGAGATAATTTTTAAAGATGTGGCAATTCTGAAGGCTGGTTAGTAGGTCAGCATTTAGCATAGATGTAAGTTGCTTCTAGAGACTGTTTTTTCTAATGAATGAAAGATGGTATTTTCAGTGGACCAAGATACTATTTCTATAACTAGTTAAGGACTCATAGTTGAAGTAGCCTCTCCTTTTTCATTATTCAAGTATACTATGAAACATAGCTGAAAGTAACGTTCTATACTTATTCCTTATTTTGTATGTGCATAGACAGTCCTCTAGCAAGTATCTTTCTGAACAAAGGAAAGCTGGGTGGATTTTAAAATTTTTACTTATTTGTCCATTAGCTTCAGATCTTACTGTGTAAGATGTACTTGTCTCTCCAAATTCTTAAGCTGCGCCTCTTTCATAAAACAACTGCTGTGTATGTAAGCCTTGTTTGAAGTCTGAAAGTGCTAGGTTTATTAAGGTTTCAGTTTTTCCCTTTCACCACTGTTCTTTCCAGAATGAAAAAGTCAATCTGCACTTCCTGGGCTAGGTGAAGTACGTCCAGTATTGTAATTGAGGTACCAGAATATGTGAACATCTGTGTCTTAAGGTGGCTGGCAAGCTTTCATTTCATGTTATCTGGGCTCTTCGTGACGAAACAGATGCGTTCCTGTGTAGAATCAGGTTAGGCAGTCTGTGTGAATGATGGTAGGGGTGCTGGTTTTGTCTCCTAAAGGAACAGCTTAAACTTTTTAGTACGTCCTGTAGCACTTTCTCAAAAAAAAAACCAAAAAACTGTTTCAATTCATAGAACTGCTGCTAATGAGCAGCAATGGGAAAGAGCATATTTCTGGAATCATCCGGGGCATCTGGTGATAAATAGCACTTCTGCTTGCCAGGTACAGGACTGCAACAATGGTTTTGGCCTACATAATGTAAATTACTAGTATCAGAGGGTATCAGAACTGTTTACTGACATGCTTCAAAGTGCTTGAACAACCCCATGAATAGTCTTTTTTTGTCGTTGTTGTTGTTGTTTAAATTTCTTGAAGATATATTGAGACTGCTTCATACAGTCACCTCTTTCAGTTGCTGTTGCCTGGTAGATTCCCATGTTACCTGCACAGATAAATTCTGTGTATGTAGAGAAGGGTCAGATTTGGGATTGAAATGCTTGGTAGGCTGCTTGTTGATGTGGAATACTTTTAAGGCAGTGGTTATGAAGAGTCTTTCTTTTCTTATTTTCTTCAGTGAGACTTAGAAAAAAAAAATTGTGCAATAGTGCCAAACAATAATTAGCAGTGTACTAATAACTGAACCAGCTTAATGATGCTTAGTTTCTGACAGTGGTGTAGGCTGCCAGAACTTGCTGTGAAGAGCAGAACAAGGAATGCCCGCTGCTTAATTGTCTTAAAATAGCTCCATAGTTAAATTAAAACTCTTGTCGGATCGATGTATAAGTGATCTGGGGAACAGAAGCCAGAACTAAGATGGTGGTTGTTGTCCTAGGTGAATTCTCTAACAACAGGACCTGATGTTAATTTCCCACCCCCTTTGCCATCGGCTTTTTCCTCCACCTCTGTATCACGGGCCGATTTCGAAAATTATTACTGTTCTCCAAAGCGTAACAGCTTCAGTGAGAGGCAGAGCGTGCTCCATGGGAGTTTGGTCACTCTTACAGGCAGAGAAGAACCCAGAACTCGAACATCCCATGCAGTGAGCCCCTGAGGTCCCTTTTTGTATAGTGCTGCACCACTTCCTGAGCATTGAGTGAAACAGCTCTTTTTCACATCCCACATGGGTCTGTGTGTGATGTAACCTTGTGTGGCTTTGTTCTGCCGAAGTGGTGGCAGCTGTGGGGACGGATGCACACCAAGTGAGGTTTTAAGCATGTGTGCCTTTTCTTTGTGAAAACACAGGCACCCTTTAAGCAGCAAAGTCCTGCATTTCAAGAACTGCCAGCTTGGTCATGCCCCTCCAGCTCCCCTGTGTTAGTTCTCTTCCAGGAGAAGTAGTGACAGTAAGAATGATTGCAAATAACTCTTCTGTCTTAGTTTTTCATTAAAAGAGTATACAAAAAAAAGGAAAAGCAGGAACAAACTATAAATCTTTCATAACCATCAGCAAGGAGAAGGGAGGAGTTGTTGACTTGTAGGGTGATGTCACCTGAACAGAAGCACTTCATTCCATTATTTTTTGGACGTTTTGAGAGTGACTTTTAAGAAACAACACTTATTTGGTCTGTACCAGACCGGCATTTTGGTGTTTTTTACTCTGTGATGTGTGGACAGTGGTACAGATAATAATTTTCATATATAGCAATTTTCATCCATGAATCTTTAGCTCTAGAGAGGAACTCTCTAGCATATTTATGGGGACCAGGCTGGCTAAAATTTAGAAATGGGGGGAGTAGGGGAGAAGGAGGATAGAGAAAGGAGATCTGATGGTTCAGATTAAGGGCGGGGAGTCATATGAGCTCCTGCTCTGGTCTGTGGGAATTTCCAGTACTCTCATATCTGAGTGGGAGGCAGCATTGAGCCTAGGCTATTAGATTTACCTGTGTTTATCAGCTACATCTTTTGAAATGAAATCCAGGAGCACAGTCACTTTTGGTGTTTCGTCAGGTTGTTTCAGCCTGCTAGTCGCTACTTGTGGAGGTCTCTGCTAGCTTTGGAAGGCAGTTTTATTTTGGTAATAGGATCATAATATGAGAATTATAAATTGTATGTAAAAGAGGTATTAATTTCTTTAATAGCCAGTACTAAAAGCCTAGTTTTGGTGGCTTTCACTTAGGCTAAACTTAAATGACTTGAGTCAAAATTTTTTGAGCTATTTGCCTGATAAACTTTCTGAGGGAGGTTTCAGTTACAGCTTTTCAGACACTACAGGGAACAACAGTAAGACGAAAATAAATTCTTTTCTTCCTCTTATTAAAAAGCATGTTTCAACATTTTTTTTTTTGAGGAGTTATCTTCCTAATGCTTCGCAGCAGAGACTTAAAACTTAGGATGTTAAGTCTTGAGTGTCAGAGATGTGCTTTTTAGCTCTTCCCATAAATTTAAAGTCTTAATGGCAGTATTTCTTAATTTTTGACTCACTTTGCAGCTTTGATTATTTCAAAACGTTTTTGTGTATTTGTATATGTAAACGATAATAAAACTTAGGCCTCATAGAAGGAGAGCACTGTATAACTTCTGATCAATTTGGGAGTGCTGGATCCCCCCGCACCCCATATCGGTAGATCTTTACTTCTCATAATCAGTAGAAAGACAACCACCTCAAGGTGTTTTGCTGATTTGAAATTTCCTGTTTCTTATGAAATCTCATCCTCTGTGTCAGAAAGAAAAGATCAAGGAATGCTACTATATGTTGGAACGGGCTGAACCATGCATGTGTTTGCACTCTTCAATATAGACAGAGTGAGACCTGCAAGAGAGAAGTTAGAGAAGGTGGCATCTCTTAAAAACCTTTCCTAATCAAAAGTGAAAGACTGAGCTTTTCATAGCTATTCCCTAACTTTTTTTTTTCCTAATACTTTTTTGAATTCCCATCAGTTTTGTTGAAGACCAGTGGGGCACATGAGTGTACTTGCACAGAAATTTTCTGAAGTATTATTAAAACTGCAGATCAGATTCTTAAGCCTGGAGAAGAATTTGAAGTTACTGTATATAGACATGCCATACATTAGAGAGTGATTTGTTGTTTATTTTCTGTTTGGTATGGAAGGCTTTTACTGTAAACTTCTGTTGAGCATGGTATTTAGTTTGCAAGTTCAAACACATACTCAGTTTTCATTTGAATTTTGCTTTTCTGAAGGGTTTAAAGGGATACAAGCTATTAAAAAAAAATAAAAAAAAGGCCAAACATGCCTAATCCAATCTTTTTATCTTTTTTTTAACGGTTAACACCTGAGTTTGTTAAACTTTCAAATGGTAAAAGTATGCTATTTATTCCTCAGTACTTTGAAAGTTTGTAATAGCCAGTTTTTTTAACAGCAACTAGCAAGTTTGGATTTATGCATGTATTGTCTCCTGAAAAAAATAAAAACTTTAAATGTGTATGTAATGTTCAGTCTTAATAGCAGGGTCTTCACAACTATTTTCCTGTTCTATCAAGTGAGCTTTTCTATACTTGACGGAGAAGAATCCTAGACACACAGACTCAGATTTTTAAGTCTGTAGTAGCCTGTGGGAGTTCAGTGCAGTTCTGCATTGCCCAGTCTATAGAAATTGACCCTCACTTCATAAAAGCTAGCACAGATCAGGTTTGTACTACTTGGTGAAAATGTCTTCATTATACACGGTCTGGTCAGCCATATGCTTAGCATTTAAACAGTTTGTGTTGATGTAGTGTGTGGATTTTTTCTTCTTTAATTCAGATATTTTATTCTGAATAAAATATAGTGTAGAAGAGGCTCGAGCCTTGCTGTGGGAAACTGGCATTTGTAGTTTAATAGGGGTTCAGTAGCTAAGAAATGTTTTACTAATAGCTGAAATCATGTGCTGACCCTTATTTCACATTAAAATGACCGGAGTTTGACACTAAGATGACAGCTGGTTAATACAACTTGAGATTGTAAAGTTCTTGAGTATATGTAAATATTATGACTGATCTCCTAAGCGTGTTGGAAGATACTTCCAGAAATGTCCTCGTTCTAACAGTTTACTGCAGTCCCCATTTTTTGAGAATAATATTGTAGAAGATAGTTTATCTGCTGTATTCAGAGGACATAGATAGAATAATTAAGATCATATAATTGACTCCTGTAAACAAAGACTGCATGTGTATTGTACTTCTACTCAACTATACTGTAAGAACTGTTGAGTATAAAACCTTGGATTTCAGATTTGTCTAGTTTGTTCACTTAATGCTTGAGAAATAGGCTTCTTTGTTTTTTACATAGAAATATATCATATATATCATTCCTTAGAATATGTGGTAAATAAATTAATAACCTTTTGGTTTAGCTAATTCAGTCACCAGAAGTATAAGAGACAAACCACTTAGGGTCAAAAACTGGAAGTTGGTGAGCAAAAGGCATTGAATTTTAGAACCCCAGTGAAGATTCCAAAAAAAAAGTGTCACCTGTTGAATTTAAAGCACTTAAAGCTTTTTAGATTTCCAGTAATCAGAGCATTTTCATGCTTTTGTCCTCCAAAACATTTTGTTAGACTGCATGAAGCATTTTGTATCTTTCTTTAATATGTTGAGTAATGTTTTATTCTGTTGAAAATTTACAGGTTTGTACAGAAATACTTTTTTTTGACAGAATTAGATTAAAGAACAAGAAGTGAGAAGCCAAAATCGGGTGTGGCCATTAAAGTAGGATTTGAATAAGATGGAGGAACTATTAAGGGGGCAAAACATAAGGCTCTCCCACCATCAGAAAATCCAGTGGGGAGTGACGAGAGCTGGAAGAAATGAAGCTTGTTTTGCTGGAAATTTGCGTCTCATAGGTTGCTCGTGGGTTCCAACTAGAGCTTTTCCTGCCATGGGGTGTTTTGCAGGGTGCCATATCTGTGGCATAGATTATAATGTATTAGAACATGGTGGTTCTGCATATTGAAATAGGTGCTTGTTTGGGCTGATTTTAAGCAATTTTTTTTTTGCCAAAGCTGGTTTTCAGTGGATCCACTCCCTGAAATGCTTGTGTGAACATCAGAACTGGTGTGGGGGAGAACTGTGAGTGACAAAGGATGGGGGGGGGGCGGGGGGAAGCTGTGATAGCCCCGACAGAGTAACAGTGGTTTTCCCAGTACTCTTTTGTTTGCCTGCTACCACTACTGAGGAAATTTATCAGAAACTTGCTGTCTTTTCCAGCATATCATACATGACCTTTAAAAGTGTTGGTATTTGCAAGCCTATTCTTGGATGAGTTTTGTAGGGTGAGAAAATAAAAAAGATTGACAGGCAGCTGGAGAGTGAAAACACATGGAGGATCAGAAATGGTTGAACTGCTGTATCGAAGAGTATATCTTGAGTGGACTTCACCTTGTATTATCTACATGCACATCTGTCACCACATGGCTGCCAAATCATATGGAGGGGGCGATGGTCGTGGGGTGTTAGCATGCTTTGGTATTCTTGAGATTTCCTCTCCATCCTTCAGATTTGGGGGAAATTTGTCATTGGAGCCAAACTCTGGGATCTTGCAGGTGTGCTGGAGGAATGATGAGCACAAAGGAGAAAACCTGGCAGATGAAAATATATATCCATGTACACACAGAGGATGATAGTTTGTTTTTCATAAGGTAATAGGGCTGAAAATTGGTAAGACTGAAAGTAGGCTAGAGGGAAGAGTCATAAAATGAAAAGAAGGGTTAAGACTGCATGAAGAGTGGTGCAGATTAACCAGAGCAGCACTTGCTAAATAATAATTGATTCTTTATTTTGTGGATTCAGTGTAGATTCAAACCTTTAAGCACAGAATCCAAAGGAAGGGTCTTATACCAGTGCTTAGTCACCTAGAAAGAAGTAAATTTAGTGGGCTTGGTACCTGCCATTTCTCTAATCATGCCATGTATTTGGGAGTTAATGAAATTAGTGGAATTCAAGTGGTGTAATCCCCAGGACTGATTCCTTTCTTTTAAATACAAGGCCACCTGGAGAATTTGTAGTTATCAGGTTAGGTCCTCAGACACTGAGAGGGAAAACAATCTCAGAAGTGGTGGGTTTTTGGATCATATACTCTTGAAGCAAAATAAAAATGATGATACTTAGTGTGATCATTACGCCAGACAAATCCTGTACTTGTAGATGAACACGAACAGAATATAAATAGATTAAAAGGAAGGTCTCCAACTTAAAGGCATTCAGATCATCTTGCAGTGCATCAGTTTTGTGCCATTCTGAGCACAAAAGCAGGCAGATAGTGGTGGTGAGTTGTTCGTCAACTTGAAGTGAAGCAACTTGTTCAAGAGGGCGACTGGTGGCAGATAGGATGACACTGTGCTTAGTGATACTTTATCTGCCTTGAGGAACTAATGAACGGAGCTCTGACAGCAAAAAGTGATCGTGTAAAGTTTCTGGGAAAGGACATCAACAGCTTCAATTTAGCTGATAATCTTAGCAACTTGATAACTGCAGCCTGATTGGTACTCCCTACAAGTATGACAAATTATTCATGTCATTGTAGATAATTATAAGTCTCTTCCAGAAAGGAAGGAGGGAGAGCATCTGTGCAGATATTTAAGCATGCAATGTAAAGTATGCATAAAGCACAGCATGAGTAGATCTTTTTAAAGATGATGTCTTGGGACAACAGTTGATCTAAGTTGATTACAGTTAATTTAACAGCCCACTCTTACCTGGTTGTGCTTTGCCTTCCGTTGCCAGCTTTGTTTTACTGGAGAAGTGTAATGGGGATCTGAGCCCTGGGTTGAAGTGAGGTGTTGTGCTCTAGTGCTGTTTACACAAATAACGAATCACTGATTGTAATCAAGAATCAGTTTAAGATTTGCTTTATCTTCTCTGCCTGAAGACTAAATAGGAATTGCGTATAGTTAAAATTAAATTATACTCACAAGTGCTCCCATCTTACCTATGTTAATATAAACAAATGATTGAATAATTGTGAGATAGAAATTAATAACATTGCAACTGGGATATTGGTGTAGCTTTGCTCTGCAGTTGCATTTATGTGCAGGGGTGGGCTGTACTATCTCCAGAGACAGATCTGCCGTTACAGTAGCTTATGCTGGAGAACTTTGCAAGGCTAGCAATAGTAAGCAGCAGTAGAAGGTTATTGTAGCCTCAAGGTATGAGCAGCGGTTGTTCTTAGGTGGATTGTTTTCTTGTCAGTGTTTAAAGGACTGCTTTGTTGTAGGAGCCAAGTTCCATTGTGTGAGAGCAGGCAAGTGAAGAGCTTTCTTTGAGAGCTTTCAGGAAGTTGAAATTGATGTCAGAGCAAAATCTGGTATCCTTAATGAGCAGTTCAGCTGCCTAGCAGGAAGCAAGCCATGGGACTGACAATCCACAGATAATTTAAATTAACTTTATGATCCTATATTTTCAACATGACCTTACCATATCCAGCCTCCTCTCCAACAACCTAAATAAAGAAACTAGACATGTAATTCAGTAAAATAACTGTAGTTAATGTTGAATGGCAGTTTTCTGCTTGAAAGAGTCCACGGGTAATATGCATAGGGCTGAATCTTCACTAGATCATTTAAAATTGTGTAAGACTAATGGATTCTTTCACATTCTGTCCACTACCACATTTTTTGCAGCAGAACTTAATGGGTAGGGAGGTGGCTATTAATGGCTTTTGTTGTTGTTGAAGGGTTTCTTTTTTTCCTGTACTAAAAAACATCACAGGCGCTTTTTTTTTGGGGGGGGTGGGGGTGGGGGTGGGGGTGGGGGGGGGAGGAAGGGGGAGTTAATACTAACACCCTTAATCCCTTCCTTTTGTTCTAACTGTAGCACCTTCTAAAGGTTGCTGTGTTTTGAAGTTGGTTGGTTGGTTGGTGTGGTTTTTTTCCAGCCTCTGGCTAAACATGTAGCCAGTGAAGTCTGTTTATCTTGTGAACTAGTTATAATGTGCAAGTACTGTAGTAGCACCCTGGCCAAGCTGGCAGAGTGATTATGGACTAGCCTTAGGCAAAAGACCTCTTCCATAACTTTAGGTTTAGTTACTATAATTACCATCTCTGAATCGGTCATTCACATATACGCTGAATTTTAGTTTTGTGATTCCAAATATGTCTCCAATTATAGAGCAGTGTGATCAATACAAGGACTACATAACAGCATCCCTCTTTGAAAACTTCATTAAAACACCTTGTTAACCACTATTCCAGAGAGATCACTTCCCATGAATGTGAATATGGCAAGACTCAGATTTAATCTGTGATATGTTGTACCATCTCTTCTGCCACTGATGTGTGTCCACATTACCAAGGCACTGAACCCAAGCTAAAACAGGCTGCTGAGAAGTAGAAGTTATCAGTGTGAGCTTAGTACCACAACGGCATGGTTATGTGGCTTTTAGTCTGTTTGGAGTACAAACAGAATTAACAGCTGGAGGAAGCATGAAACCCATTTTAGCAAGGATTAATTTGGGTAAATATACCATGTGGGCACCTTTCCACAGCATTTGTTTCTAAGGGACTGCTTAACAAACTTAATTCCTAGACTGATCTAATGTATACACTTCAGAGTTTCTTTCCCCTGCAATGCAGTATGGAGCTCTGATGTATCCTGTATGCATACTAACCATGCCAGAAGGAAGCTATGCTGAGGATGGAGAGAGCAGAACTGTTTCTTTCAGAAATACTGAGCTGAGTAGGTGGGTTTAATGGTCGTAAAGCCTGGCAACCTGATATTGAGAATAAACAAGAGTCTAATCACAGTGCTGACTTACTGCAAATCTAGGATCATGCTAGTGACTTATGCCCCTAAATTATCTATGTATCAAAGAGAATGGGATTTGCAGTACCCAGCACCTTAAAAAAAGTGAAGTTAGCCAGTGATAATGCTAAAGAGGAAGATGGAAGTTAATCTGAAACAGTTAATCTAATAAGAAAAAGTCATATTAAACAAGTATTAAAACAAACCATGATTCAGATCGGAATTGTTTCTTTGCTCTCTTTAAAAGTAAATAAAACAACAGCAACAAAAAACCCAAAGCTAAGTTCTTTTTCTGTCAAATGTATTGCCTGGATACTATTGGTATACAAAATAATCTTTAGGTTCTTCTTCCAAAGCAGTTTGTTTTGCACATTTTGAAACAAATTCTTTTTTTTAAGTCACAGAACCTTTTACATGTTTTGCCTTTTTAACTGTTACATAAAATGTTCAGTTGTATTAATTTATGAGAACGTATGTAATTTGCTAGATATTTTCCAGTACTTATTAAGTCTGCATTATAGGAATGATTCAAGTTGTGGTAAGGTATGAGCTCTAGTGTGTTGAATATGGCTTTAACAGTTCTTTTGTGAATTTAATTTCCCCCTCCAGCACCTGGCCTCACTGCAATTGTTGGAGGGCGCCCCAGAGTGTAAGTTAACTTCTGATCATTAACTCGTAACATGTGACGGTGGTGTTTCTGCCACTCACCATCACAAGCTTCCCCACCTTGGAAAAGCAACCACAGAAGCAACTGAGGTCTTTGCGTTGCAAGACCTATGCTTAATAGGTCTATGCTTAATAACTGATGCTAATAACTCTGCTTAATAACTGATAAGAGCTAATAGTGAGTGCTACAAGATACGTATGCAAATGGTAAAACTCTTTATTGAATTATTGAATGTAGAAATAGAAAATATTTTTGCTATTTTGCCTACTCCCCTGCAAAATTTTCTTGTAGGTTTTTTTTTGTGTGTGTGATTTTTTGGGGGGGAGGGGTGGGGTGGAGTGTTGTGTGTTTCTGTATTTTTTAACAAAATCTTACTTTTCTAATAATGAAATTTAAGGAATTTCTGCACTCCAAAATTGTTTGGAAAACCATCGCTAATCGTGGCTAAATAGTTCTTACTTTCCCAAGTGTTTGCCTGTAATATGAATACTCTAAAGATGTATGATGGGATGTTTTCATTAATTTCTGGTCTTCTTGTTTTGTGTGTCTAGATCTCCAGTTTTGAAGCCATTTTTCTTCTATTATCCCAAAAGCAATGTTCAGGTAAGGCTTACTGCTTAAAGTCTGCTCTGACTCTTTGAAGTAATTTGAAAAATTCTGCTGACTCTGGCATTTTTCAGTGACTTTGAGTCCTAAAATTGCAGAGTATTTTGGTAACTTTGATTAAAAAAATATTTTCACAGGGACTAGTGTTCACACAGAATGTTTTACAACAGTCAAACTTGCCAACCTTACATTTTAATTGCTGTGAATTTTGGAGTATCTTTCATCTAAACTGAACTTTTCATGTTCCTAGGATTTGAATTGGTTTTGCTGCATTTGCAAAGAGTGCTCGTGAAAATTATGTGGTTTTTGAAAGTTAATGGTCCCTCTTTAAAGAGAAGGTGATTGGGTGTTCAGACAGTTGGACATTAATCTTGTGAACCTGGACACATCTGACTTTTGGGGTGGGTAAACGGGAATGGGATGGTTATCTACTTTTTTGTATAGACTACTGGAAACAACTATTAAAATCAGTGAATTTCCTCTGATCCATACAGATTTTACCTTAACAGAGAGTTGGGCCTTTTCCTTTCAAATGCCCTGTCTATAAAAATGGGAGTAGTAATTTCTGCTCTTACCTATGTTACAAAAGCTATAAAATTGTGAAAGCCTGTGAGACTATTGCGATGAGTGGATGATGGAGGAGCCTGTGAATAAGGTCTATCTCTGTGGCCCTATTCAGTTCATAACAATAGTTTCTTTCAGTCCGAGAAGTTACGGTTCAGATGACTTAGGCAGCCCTAGGTCATAAGTGAGTGTAAGATGAAACGTTGAGCTAGAACCCAGCTTCTTTTCTGTTGCACATGTACCTCTGTGTAGATTGATGTCTTCAAGATAAACTTGAATAAACTGGTTTTACTGAAAACGTAAAATATTTGGATTTACAAATGTTGGTCTCTGCTTTTCTGAATGCCATCAGATACTTAATTTATCCTTTGGAGGCTGCCCTTCTTTTTCAGAGGCCTTAACTGACTTTCAGTTATTGCATCCATCTCATCCCAAGGCATCCTAATAATGATGCTTCTCACTCAGAGTCTTTTCACTCATTCACCATCAAGAAAGTGGCCAAAGGCCAGAATGTTGGTGTACGTTAGGCCACAGGTATTGTGTCAGGCTTCTGCTTAGGGTGGTGAAGGGAAGCCTTAGGAGCACAGGCAGCAAGTGTGTTAGGGGGGAGAAAACAAACAAACAAAACCCAATTGATTAAAAAAACAACTTTGTAAAATTATTATCAGTATATAGTTTAAGCATTCTAAGCATTTCAGAAAAGGAGTGTTTCATTTTTAACGTGCGTGCAGTGCTTAGCACAAATAAGCCCAAATGTTTCATTTTTCTTTGAGTAGTACTCTGCATTAGTGGGAAATAATTTAAGATTACTTTTACAGAGGAGATGCTATTTAGTTATTAAAACTAAGTTTATAAACTGTGCACGGTGGAAAAGCATTTAACACCCCACCCCCACCCCCCCGCTTTCTTGTTATTTAAAAAAGATCAAGTACTTATTGTCACTTATATTTTGTTTTATACAAATTACTTTCTTTGGCAAGTGTGATATGAAATTATCTTCTTCATGGAATTTTAGCCTACCACTGTTTTGTTCGTCAAATTAAGTGTAAACTTACTAATTAGCACTGTGTTCCAGGCTTGGTAAAATGCTGTTGAGATTAAATAGTAACCTAATTTAGCAAGGGAAGAAAGCACTGTCTCATCTACTCTTTTCAATGCAGAAAATCAAAATCCTTGCTCTAGGTAACTAATCTGATGAATGCACTGATACGCTATTAACAAAATGCCATGTGACCTATCGCTGTTGTACTGCAGTAATATTAAAGGTTATGTAGAAGCGTGGTGTTAAGTGATTCAGGTCCTGGATTCAAAGTTTTAGCCATGTATTAACAACAATGGTCTAGCTAGAGATTACAGAGTAAGGAAGGTATGAATTAACTACTTTTTCTAGACTGGAAATTCAATTACAAAGAGTCTAGTTGCTCTAGTTCAGCATTTGACCTAAAACCCAAAAAACTCCATAAGGAGATTTTCAGATATGTTACCATTGCCACAGTAGGTTCTTTTGTTTTGTGTTTGATAATACCTTTCTGGGTGTCAGTTTGGATTCAATATTTTGTTTGTTGTTTCCACTGCTCTTATGCAATTGTCCCAATTTTTGTCCTAGATCACTAGTGGTTTTACAATGTGAACGGTAGTTATTTTCCATGTGTGCTTTTTTCATGTTTAAAAAGTAACCTAAAACTTCTCCCTAGGGAGAAAAATTCTAGCAAACCTACTGAAGGCAAGAATGGCTTTTCTGAAATCTTGTTTTTTTTAATCTTCATCTTGCATGAGCGTTGGAGGCCTTTGTCACTATTAGCTATTCTCTTAAGAACAATCTTAAGACGGGGGCTGAGTAGAACTGTCTTGCGTTTGCTGACAACTGAGCACTGATAGCTGCTGCAGCTAAGTTGGTGTGTGGTGTTGTGGTGGTGTAACCTGATGGTATGTCTGAGTCTTTAGTACTGGGAGTCCTCCAATGCAGATGAAATGGATGCAGTTGCTTTTTTTTTCCTACATGATTGTGTTATGAAACCAGAGAAACCTTTGTTTACATCTTAAGTGAATAGCCCAATCAGCTAATGAAGTAGCACAGTTGACCATGTTTTGGGTTTTTTTTTTTTTTCAGATTTCTTTGGCAGGGGGAGGGGCAGGTAGGGAGAGCTTATCATGCAAGATGAACAGCATGGCATTTTTTTATTTCATATTTTCATCTCAACATAAATGCAAAATACCCAGTATTAATTTATTTTTTGTAAGTTGCTTTCACAAAATGTATTTGAAGATTAATATAGGATCCAAAGAGAAGTTTGTCATTAATATGGACAGTGACATTAAGAAGAAAAGGGGATTACATCATGGAAGAGCTGGAAGCTTTCAAGTTTTGGAATCCGACTGTCAAGAGTGGTGACACAAATTCCATGTAGTGCTGCTGTACATAGAGAAAGATGGAGAGAGAGATTTGTCTTCCTTTAAAGCATACCCAACTGGATAGAGCATTTGGGTTTTTATGCTTTTTGGCATACATGAAGATTTCATTTAGGTTTATAATGGATCATTATTGTTACTTGGACTTTTTAAAAGGGAATGATGGAACCTTATCTGTAAAGCTGTTACTGAAAATGTGCCAGATCAATACTTAATTAGAAATATGCTTTATTTATTCATGTTGCACTGGATTTCTAATTTGATGCTTTGAAAATGGGTAATTTTTTCCAGATCAGCCTATTTTTAAATGGACAGCATGTTGAGACATTTGAGGAAGATCTCACATTTACATCAGATGAGGCTGTTTCATTTGATCCACCTAAGATTAGCAGTGAATTGAAAGGTAAGTTCATCTTTCTATTTGCGAATGTATTGCTTGCCATCTTTGTCCCTGGAAAGTCACGTGCTAGATTTTGTCTGTGAAATATGTAAATGTTTTACCTCTTTATACTATATATTTTTAAGTCTGGTGCAAAACACTTAAGCTACTGTTCTTGGAAGGAAGGAGGTTAGCATCACTCAATAAAACCTAAGCCTTAGACACAACTGAAGGCAGCTGCTGGCTTGAAATTGGAACGTGGTTTCAAAGTATACTGCAATCTTACTTTGTTAATCCTGGAAATAGTTGGTTTTACATTACATCAAAATAATTGTGTTCAGAATGGAGGACAGACTTACAGAACACTTAGATCAACCTGGAACTGGTGACTTTTAAAGAAAACACTAGGTTAACGATCCAGCAGGATAATTCCTGTGTTGCTGGTAGACTTCTCTTACTAAATTCTCTGCAGAAAGAAAATAAGAAACTTGAGAAGAGCAAACAGTGAGCTGAATGGAGTAGGTCAAGACGTCTGCAGTGAAAATTTAATCAGTTTTTCACACAAGCTAGGTACTAGGTTACAGATGATTGAAACTGCTAGACACTTGAAAATTTTTATATTCTTTCTAATGGCAGAACTATACACAGTATTTCTTAATGTATAGCACACTTCATAATTCCTTTTTGGTCTAAACAAAATCTTTATTATCTTATTCCTGCTCACCAGGAATATTTCTAAAAATAATACTAATGCTGAAAGAGTAATTCAGGTATTTAAGCCTGTGTACTCAAAAAAATTAATGCTGTGAAGGCACCAATATGTTAAGATTTAATCTGGATTCCAGAAACAGGTGAGTTGTGTTTCTCAAAACTGGTAATAGAATAGTGTAACAACTAATTATAAGTTAATAGGGAACATTCTGTATCATGTAGAGAAATTGTGAAGTACACGTATGACTGTGTTAATTGCCTTTTGAAAGTGACTGATACTGGATGCCTGATTTTCCCCATCAACTTGAACATTTCTTCAGTGCAATGATTTGTGTGTCATGCAGAAACAACTGCAACTCATATTTTCAGCTCTTCGGTCTGCTACAAATCTAATGTCACACCAGAACCTCCTGATACCTGGGAGTTCCAAGGAGGACAGTGGGAGATTCACACCATCAGACTGGGCGAGTTAAGGAATAGGAAGTTATTGTTCCGTTTAATAAAGGGGTTAGCAGAGGTCCTGGTATTTTTTTTTTCAAGGTGACTGCAATGCTGAATATTGGAGAAGCAAAAAGCAATTACACTCCCTTTTGCCTTCTTATCATTTGAGAAAACTTTCTGAAGTGCCCGACATCAGCATTTAAGTACTGAATTCTTCAGGCTTTATTCAGGCAAAATCCTGCTTTTGAGGGACAGCAGAGCTACTCTGGTTGTTTACCCCGAGAAGGATCTCTAAACTTTTGCCCTTAGTTGTAAATAGAAGTGTTTTCTGCATGTGACTAAATACCTACTTTTGTGGCTTAACACATGGACAGCATGGATGAGAAATAGATAAATGGGTAGTACTGTAAAAGGAGTAAATTCTGCTAAAACATTTTCTGTCAGCATTTAATAAGGAGGGAAGTATTTTTCTTAGTTTTGTGGTTATCTCAAGTGTGAGGGACTGTTAGTCGTCTTTGGACAGATAAGAGAAATATGCGAAAATGGATTTCAGAAATGCTGCTAGATGTGGTTCTGGGAGGGTGGAATTTGAATTTACCATTTGGCCTAGCTTTGAAGGGAATTCTTTTGTAGATTTAAGACGTTTATTAAATGAAAACAATTTCCTGATAAACAGATCATGAAGGATAAATCAGTTAGGGTAATAGTAAATGAGAACACCAGGGCACTGCCTTGAACTGGTTTTGTTTAAAGGGGGGCTGTCAAAGATTGCCTGTGTAAAATGTCTGATGGAGAAGAGACTTCTGTAGGTTACAGAGCTTAAACATCGTCGTACTTCAACCTTGAAGAAACGCTACTGTTTTTTTTTCTTGACTCATGTATCCAAAAAAAATCGTATTAAAAATAAGGTGATTTCTGTGGTCTATGAAGTGTGGTAGTCTTGTCCAAAATCAACAATGAGCTTTAGATGGACTACTTCTCTTGACTGAGATGTTTAATCAAAAATAATATTCCCCAATTAAATAAAGACAACCTTTAATATTTTCTGGCAGTTTTCATGGCACGTTCCTGCTTGCATTTTTCATGGAAATGAACATGGAAAAGACTGTAAGCATCAAGCTCAAAACAACCCTCCAGTGTTAACTCCTTCATTGCATGCTTTCACCAGTTCAAATTTCGTGCTGCCATGACTAACAGTGAAGAACCGTTGTGTCCGACTAAACTATAATCCCTCTTTCAGCTCATCTTTGACAGCAACTTGATCTACATTATGAAATTGAAGTCCCAATTAAAGCAGTTTAACTTTGATATGTTGTTTGGGGTGTGAGTAGATGGATCAGAAAGATCGGAACCAGCTGTGCCAGTAGAAGAGGTTGCTGTGGTGAGCCCCCGGTTGTTGGTTACTGTTTTCCCTCTTAATGCCACTCAAATGTGCCAGTAAAGCTACTCTTTGTAAGTGTTGCCTGATCTGTTTCAACCAAATAAGTACCATGAACTAAGCTACGCTATATAAATTACGTGTCCGTGTTGGAGTGAGGGGTTTTTGTCATCCATAGTATGTATCACACTATACCCAAATGAACTTTTGAGGTCTGTCCAGCTGCTGCCGCCATAGACTTGCAGCCTCCCTTTCTGATAGGCACAGTAAAAACTGCAGCCAGCAGGACATGGACATAATTTCTTTCTTACCCAGCTTTGCTAAAGCTCTTTGTCAGTCTGGCTCATGTCTGAGGATTAGCAATTCTCTGTGGACAGAAAGGAGTTGAAGGTAATGGTGATTTGGCTAGGGCTGGATTTACCTCATCACTTGATGCAGTTCACAAAGTGCAATCTATCCATGCCCTAATAGTAGGTACACTTTAATTTAAATCACACTGGGACTTACCAGAGTGTTATTTTTAAGTAAAACTTAGACATTCATTGGTATCTTGTGGTTGGATTGAAATCAGTGTAGATGTACTTAATATAGTTTGCCTTTGGCCAGCATTCCATACGTGGCACATTTAGAGCATAATAGTGTTGGGTCTTTTATTCCCTAAAATAAATAAATAAACCAAACCACAGTAGCTTTATATCCTTAGCAGAGGCAATAACAATACAGAAAAGGTAGACTGCATTTTCAAATTGCATTGTGTTTTGCAATGTGAAGTTTGTCCAACTTAATTGGTTTACAAGACCATCTCTTCAATTCCTTAAAATTTGACAGTTTTGAACACATTAGACTGAATTCTGTGACAAGCATGTGCACAGGGCTGAATTATTTGGTGTTTTACAAAAAAATACGAAAAACTGGACATTTGTCAGTTGCTTCCTGTGGCTGACACCAGTAGCTGTAGCACCAGCAGTTGTGACAGAAAGCAAAGCAGGAAGTCTGTCGCTTCCCTGCTCTGAATGTTCCCCATAGTGGTGCCCAAGGAGCAGAGGGGGGGAGGGCTGCCACTTAGGTACAGAAGGATGAGAGAATGACAGGAAGAGAGACAGAGGAGAGGGCAGCTGAGGGGTGAGAAGACTACTGCGAGTCAGGAGCGTAGGTGAGTCTGTTAGAGATGCTGGGACTGAAAAGCCAGGGACGCTGGGAGAGCTGCGATGGCCATAGGGAAGTTGGATCAGAAGCAAAAGTGGCTGGAAATTACTATATTCTCACTGCCTAATAACTGGGATATAACCTACGCTTCAAGTTTCAGTATTTTGCTGCTATCTGTGAATAACTGAAAGTGGCAAAGTAAACACTTCATCTCTCGCTTTAGGGAACAGAAACTAGACGGTGACAGCCTACTACTAGTAATCAGTGATTGCAAGAGGTCTGGATTGTGTAACTTAACCATCAAACCTCACATACAAGCTGTATGGTTCCCACAAAATTGAATTCTAGATTTGGGCAGGAGTGGGTTTGCTTTTTTTGATATGTAAATGGATAAAAATAATACTTAATGTGAACTTGGTTCAGTGAAATGCAATAATCTCTATGTTCCTAAAGGCTTGAAAGTCCAATACTCAGACATCAACAAGTTAAAAAAATGACGACTGGCTTCCTATACAGCATGCGTTTATGACCTTTTCCTATATAATACTAAGATATTTCCAAAATTAGTAATTTGAATAAGAAATCCCGTGTTTCTTCTATGCAGCTGAATAAGTAACTTACAACAGTGTGTAGGAGAGACACGTTGTCATGAAAAGGCATTTTAAATTGTGACTGTTTTCTACAGACATTATCAGAACAAAGAGACATTACAGAATTATCAGGACAGTAGCAACTACATGTATTTTCCACCTGAACTGGAAGCAGAGAGATCTGTCTGTTAAGGGGACAAAAGTTGTCAGCTAGTCAAGAAATGAAAAGTAGCTGCTATGCCTCCTTCAGAGATACCACATTGCTAAAACCAAGATGAATTTCATATTCAAGGGTGGTGGAAGAGGGGATGCCTGCCACAGCATTCAGCTGTAAAAAGGTAAAAGGGATTTGGGAGAGGGAGCAGGAGAGATCAGTTTCATAATTGTGGCCCCCAACGTCACCTCATGTTCTCTAGGTGTCCCTGTGGGAAGAAAGCTTTGGAAATGTTTTCAGGAGTACTACAAACAATGCAGAAACTATACACTTAGTGACAGTTACTTCTTCAAAATGTACTATTATTTGTAGCTATCATTAAAATGTATTCACTTTTATATTGTATAGATCTGCCAAGTGGTCCACATACTTACCGCTTAGAAGATCTTGCCTATACTAGAAGTGGAGACAAAGGCAACTCTGCAAATATAGGTATTTTTCTTTTTCTTGCTTTCTGAAGTGACGTAAGATTCTTAAATGAGAGTTATGTATCAAGTGCTGCCCTTAATTTTTTTGAAGTCTCTCACATCGCTTGATTTTTCTCTTTTTTTTTTTTAATTGTGTCTCTGCTGAAACAAAAACTAATCCATATAAACCACACATTTTACTAATGAAATTTCTGTAGTTTCCTGTTTAGCAGCTGTTGAAATCTGAGGTACTAAGAAAAAGTCTTGCATGTTACACTACAAAGAAAGATCTTTGTTTAGGGTTGCAAAGTCAAGCTCCCCAAAGTTAAAAAATGCCTTTTTAAGGTTTCTTTTACACACTAGTTACTACTCCCTCATGTGTATGTAATATAATCTCTTGATTGTCTAATCATATATAATACTTCCATACATTAATTTTGTAACATGTATATGGCTAAAACATTGACAGTGTTAGGAAATACCAAAGTTGGTTTTGGATGTAAGAGAACGTTTTTAATTGTATTGTTAATCAAAATGGTATATTTCAGTGTGCAGTCTCTTCACATTGATTGTGCTGCTTCTTGCATTGTTTAATAATTCCTTCTGTTCCTTACTTCTGCGTGCAACAATTGGCTCTCTTACTTGTTGGAAGATGAGAGTGTGTGCTGTTCAAAGCTCAGTATGAATTAAAGGTGCGTTTGGGATTTGATTTGCTATTAGCTGTCGTGCTAAAACTGATTAATTTTCTTCATTTATATTTAGGAATATAGTTTTCTTGTCCTTGTTTGTGAAACTGTTTTTTTGGGTTGAAGAATGAAGGAATGTTAATTTTTTTCTATTTTTTTTTTCTATTTTTTTTTCCCTTTCCCTGTGGTTGACCACTGTTGCCAAATCATGAATGATGCAAAGCTAATAGGCTTCCTCAGACATAAAGACCCTACTGCTTTACTGAGGAACAACAATAGCAACAACAAACTTGACCTCTAAGATTAATTTAGCTTTGAAGTCCACATATAAAGAGATCCATGTGACACAGATCTGCTTTCCTGATCCTGCTGTGGAACCTCAGCTTCAGCTTAAAGTTACCTGAAGCTTATGAAAGCATATTTACAGCAATAAAAATGTAATTGTGATTTCTCACACTTACGTCAGGGTCTCATGCAAGGAGTGGGGCAAGGAACAAACCTTCAGTCACTGATCATGCCTTGTTATGGTTAATTGCAATTACTTGTCTAAGTCTTGTAGTTCTCTTCACATAAATGCTCTGCATGTAGGTTGTTTGTTGTGATGTTGTTGTTCTGCACGTGTCTTTCATTGGCAGGGACTTTTTGCAGCCAGAAAAAGTCCAATAATCACTTAGTCTGGGAACATTCTTTCATGTCACTCTCCACACTACCTCTCCACTGACAGAGAAAAAGCTGTCGTACAATTGGTTTTTTGTTCAGGAGCTCATTAAAGAGGATCCGTACGTACAGTTTCAGTTAAGAGGAGGATCTCAAATTTGTTTTGAGCAGTCTAAATGCAAATTGGTTTTAACAGCTCTTATTCCACCTAACACTAGTTATACCTAACAGGTGTGATAGCACGGCATCCCCTCTACTATCCATACCTCAAGAAAACTTTAACCGCTCAAGCCCTGGAGAATTACTTCCAACACCTTTTAGAGAGAGAAAAACCTGACGAAGAACTAGTAACAAGGTGAGTAGCTTGCTGCTCAGTCCACAGTTGTAGATACATGATGATACCAGAAGTTATCTTAAAGTATGTTAACATGAATATTGCAAACCTGTGTGTATCGTCTTCAGTTCTTCTTATGTATCTTTCTTTGCTTTTTAAAATTACAACTTGAGCAATAGACATTGAAAAAAACATGAACTTGGGCATCTCCTGAAGCTGCACAAAGGCCATGAATCCATTAAGTGAAGGCATTTAAACTCCCAGAATTAGCATATTAGTGTTGGGGATATTTCTTTTGGTTTGTTCCAGTACAGAATGTCTACAAAATAGCAATAACTTCCAATGTCCTTTGAGAAATGTATCTCTCCATTTTCTTTGAACCATTTGGAGGCTGTAGGAGCCTTAGTAACTGAAGCTTCCCAAGCCTCAGAGCCACCGCAGATCTGAGAGTTTGGAATCCCTAAAACACCACCTGGAAGACATTCACACAGCCAGTGTGACTGGAGCCCCAAACTTACCTGATCTTCCAGCAGAAACATCCTATCCCTTTCTCTGCAAAACATTTTAATCTCTGTGAAGTTCACTCCCTTTAGAGAAAATATTCCTTTGAGTACCCCACTCTCACCCACTTTTTTTGCCACATATACCAAGCCAGAATATAAAAAAAAAAAAAAACAAAAACACACCAAACCAAAAAAAGCCACATAGCTAATTTTCCTTTTTAAAATACAAAAGAGAATACATCCTAAACAGGACACTTTTACCTGGTGTTCATCTACAAAAGAATATCCTCTGCCAGCTCACAGCATACATAACATTTTTGTTTTCATGGTGTCTTCGTCTGATGCTCAGGGTCCTTCCTGGGAACTGGCAAGTGAGACATACTCTGTTGTTGTAGCATGAGGTAGTAGGCTCCCATTCTCCTAAGGTTATCCAATGAAACAGTCAACAGATTTAAACCTTTGTCTCTCTTTAAAAACAAACCAAAGCTTAATATTGCAACAAACCATTCAGTCTAATAAAACCTGTTTTGATACAGTCAGTTATTCTGCAAATATGGAGATTCTGTCGAAATCATTATATAATTATATATATATAAACTGTTAACAGTCTTTTGGCTTGTTCAAAGAGCTGGAGTCAGAAAAGTACAGCTCAGAGCGAGCTTGGAGTTATTTTAACTCCTGATCGTTGAGTTGTAAGTGCTGGTCTTCGCCTTCATAAGCAGCTCAGTGCGGATCTCACCCACTGTTTCATAAGTGCTAACAATTCTATGTATCTAATAAATTGTGATACCAAGAGATGTAATTGAATTTCCTCTGAAACAGAGAAAAGAAAGGAAGAAATCAAAAATGTCGTGCCTCCTAAAGATACTTTTAAAAATCAATTCATTGTTTTCCTTAATGCTGTTTATGTTCATAAATAAAAGTTGAAATTTGCTGTGTCTGGATGAAGCCAATTTATTTTGATTAATTAGATTATCTGTTCCTGGGTTTGGCTTCCTTTAATGATGTGATAATGGAGCTCTGTGAGTGAATTGAAAAACTACTGGGGAAAAAGAATGAATCCTTTTGTGGAAATATTTAGGATTATAAGGATTATGCTCATGTGCTTCAGATTGTATAGTTTCTTTTTAAGTTACTTGTTTATTTTTTAACTGTCATAAAAAGAGCTATCTTACTCCTTCATTTTCCTTTATTTTCTTTATTTAAATTGTGAGTGATTAAAAAAAATATGTATTAGTTTAGCTACTAAAAACATACCAACCATGGCTCTAACTCACTACAGAACTGAGATTGTCAGCCAGTTGCCTTTCATTCTTTTTAATTAAAGCTTTTAAATAGGGGTACTAAACAGAAAAGGTGGGATCACTTTGATAGAGAACACTGAAAACTCAAACTTTCAGATTTGCAGGTAACACAGTAACAAAAGATGGTCTTTCAACCCTTCCCCCCATATCCTAAATCCCCAAACCTATGCAATTGCTTCCCCCTAAGCAGAGTACATTCTTAACAGTTAATCACAGTTTTTCTTGGGCATAGGAGTGATGCACAAGCTCAGCATGAAAGGTCAGACCAGTCTAAGTGAGGGTAAGGAAGAGATAGCAGTATTCAGACAGAGATTTGCTTGAAGTTTAGAAAAGGATCTTAGTTTCTCAAATTCTGACTGGTGCCATCATTAAAAACAGCATCAATGCTGTAGTAAGATGAGTAGCTAGAAGATCATATTGCATGTGAAAGGGTTTTTTGGGAGGTTTTGGCTTAGTTTTGGGGGGTTGTTTGGGGTGTGGTGGTTTTTTTGTTAAGTTTTTTTTTTCCTTTAGCCATCTTGCCCTCTGTGTTAATACTAGGTTATCTGTGTGGTGTTTTCTGTACAAGACTTATAAAATTTGAGATCTGATAACCTTAAGAAATGAAATAAGAAACTTTTCATTTAGTGGCATTAGGTCAGTCATTTAAGGAAGATGGTAAAATTATCGTGTGAGAATTTGCTGGTTTCATCTTCTGAAATATGGTTATCTTCTTTTTGTTCTGAGAGCATTCCAGTGCTCAGAAATAAAAATATGGCAGCTGGTTTCTTCTTATGGGATATTTTTACTAGAAACTGAAGAACAATAAATGTGGATATTGATGCTTCTAGATTACTTTTTTGTATGTATATTTATTGGGGGGGGGGGGGAATTACTTCTCTACAGTATATCTCATATGCAAATACTTCTCTCAGCCTATGGGTTAAGTTTCTGTTTTCCTCTGATGGGAGAAATACTCTTTTTTCTTGATTTAAATGCAGTGAACAATTTTCGTATCATTATTATTTCCATGCATTTTAACAGGAAATTCACAGGTAAACCTGACGACTTTGAATATGTACAGACGTTGCTTTAAAGGAAATAGTTAAGCAGTCACCCCATTGTGCGTAAGCATAGGAGTTCAGCTAGGACAGGGAACTTCCCTTGCTTTATTGGTTTCTGTCACAGCCTTAGTATTCTTTGAAGGGTTTATTTGTTTTCTGTGCTTTTTAAAAGATGGTCTTAAAGTTCTGATTGAATTGTAGAATTAGATAGTATTTTCTTCCTTTTAGATGTCAGTTAAGTTAAATTGTTTTAATTATGCTGGGTAAATGCATGCCAATATTTTGGTTGACATGTTGCTGTTGCTTAAGACTATTATGATGTTTATAGTGTTGTGTTTTTTTTTATTGTGGGAGTGTATTTTTTGTGCAGAAATATTTTGGATGCTCAGGTGCTTCAAACAAGCCTTAAAATACTGAAAACACTGCCCTTTGTATACTTGTAATCCTAGTTTCAGCTAGAGTATCTGACTGTAAATATTTCCTCGAAGTACTTGAAGTGAATGTGCCATTCTGTGACCTTCCAAATTAAGATCTGTTGCTTGTATTACGTGCTCCCTCTGCCAGAATTACTGGAGAAAGTGAAATTGAATTATTCCATTCTTTTTTCCATTTGCTTCTGCTTTGTATACTCTTCAACTTCTCTCCTGAGTTTTTTTTCAATAACTGATTTTCATGAAACTTCTCTTGAAAGCTGTGGTACTATCTTCTGGAATACATATTCGTTTAGTCTAGCTCTTGTGGAGAGATCTGCCGGTTGTGAAATCGCTTGCTGCCTGGAAGTCTTTGCCAGTTTTTCAGAGTAAAACTTGTCAGTGTAGTATTTTGGTAGATCTCTAGCTCTCACGGTATACAGTTATTGGTAATTATATTGAGGTTTTAGTTGAAAATTTTTTGGGGTCCTCTGATCCTGCTGTCTAGTTGATTATGCTGTTAAATTTAGTAAATTATGTAGATGACTTACTGTGGAAATGGCTTTATTGTTCATATTCCTGTTGCCTAGTAGAGCACTGTTGGATTAATCAAACTTTCCTGCTTTCCCAATGGATTTGCCTTTAAGTGTGATAATGTTGTCTGGCAACCAGTTTTCAAGGAAGGTCAATGGAATGCTAACATCAGTTTTCTTCTTAATAATGACTAATAGTATTAATACTAAAGTAGAGTGTGGTAATGGACGAGTAGAAGGAGCAACCAGTAAAAACTCCTTACCTGAGAGACAGGCACAGACACTCCATGATTACTGCCTGCATAATGAGAACTAAAATGTTCGCCAGACCGATGAGCAGAATCATAGGCTGACCATGGCTCTATCCATGAAAGGTTTGGGTCATATGACCAAGATAGAAGGGCATACAGAGCTGTGAATATCAGCAACAGCCATAATTTTCACAATGCTAAAAAGGAGCTGAAAAAGATAAACCTCAGAGTGACAAAATTGGCAGTACAAGAGCACTGCAAAAAATTGCAGCTATTTCAGAGGAGAGATTTGAAGAATGTGCCCCAAATGTAGGAAGATCAGATAGATGACTAAAGAAAAATAGGTGGTGTTGGAGGAAGCGTTTGGCTCATGTGATTTAAATCACATCTGGAGACAGAGCAAGAATTGGATATTGTCGTTCTCCATTGCTCCTCATGTCTTGCTGATGTTCTGATTAAATCCCTTCCTATCAAAAAAAGAAAGCTATAGAGTCCTTAGACAAAGAAAATATTTGAGGAAAGCAAAAATGAAGAAAACCAAGAAGAATACAAGGAAGGATGACAAACACTAAAAAACTGTGCAAGAGGAGAGGCAAATGGAAACATGGAAGCAATGAAACAGAAAACTAGGTCTGTCACACTAAAATAAAGTTTTATCTGAACAAAGTACATGGCTCCAAGAAAGCACTGAAATATAGCTCTGCTTTTCATGTGTTATAAAATTATCTGAAATTGGTCACAACAGTTTGATCTAGTGACTCATACGTAGTTCCCGGTAATAAAGAGGATGCCTTCCCAATTAGCTGGCGGCCTTTGTTAGCAAAAGTGGGTTCCAGGAATTACGCGATTGTATTTTTCAGTATCAGAACTAGGAAATACTAAAAATGCATCCCTCTGTCCACTGTGTTCCCTGAGTTCATATTAGATGTTGAACCGCTTGCCTATGGAGCTTTCTATGTGGGCTTTAACACTTAGAAAAAGTAGAAAACCACCTCATTAGAATTGAATGAGTTTTGAAGTTGAATAACAGCAGAATGACGACTTTATGGTCCTACTTTAAAACTGTTAAGGTCTGTTGATTTGGAGTAAGGGGAGGGAACAAGAAGGCAGGGAAGGGCACGGGCTAATCTTCAGTTAGCTTTTTGTCTTGACTCAGCAGTGGGGGATGCCATCACAAGCATGAAGTTTTTGAATGGTGTCTTTTGCTTCATGTTCTGTACAAGTGTTTCTCAAAAAATCTTGTGAGAAACAATGTGTAGGTTTTATTTTACAGATACGAGTTGCCAGGAATCCATGGATTAAATTTCGTTCTGAAGAATTCCCTTGGTGGTGGCGGCGTAGCATCCCTAAGAAGTGACCCACAGGCATGTATCATTGATTTTAATGTAGCTATCTTTTATAGCTATGTATTACACAGTCCCAATATAACCAACTTTTGGGCTGGAACTGTAAGGTTTTGGTTTTGACTCTTTATAATGTACATTATCTACTTAATTGTTTTAAGGTTTGAAAACAGCATAGGGAAGTAGAAAGTTGATTTAGAATATCGGGTGAAAAAGACATGCACAAGAAACTAATAAGAGTGTCTTCAAATCAGTTTATGATGCGCTACCTGTGGTTTTAGATGCACCGGCAAAATTAGCTTCTCAAAAAGGCTGCCACATTTTGGAGAGTGCAGATTTATGAGACAATTCAGATTAAGTGGTTACTAGTACATACAGGAACCATTAACTGTACAACTACTCCTCTAGCTTAGCCTATGACTCCTGTAGTTAAAATACTGATCATCAATATAAATCTGAAAAATAGATGGAAAGATCTTTTGTGTTGACCATATTATGGGAATCTGAAACTAACATTTTTTGCAAGTGTACAATTTGAGGATTAAATATGTGAAACACCTAAACCTGAAGATGAGACCACTTAATGTGGCAATCCTGTGGCTACAGCAAACCACAGTTCTGCCACCATAGGCTGAGAAAAGCTTAAGTGTACAAATCATCTCAGCACAGCCGAGAAGACTGTTCACAAAATAAGACGATGGTATGTATGAATCGTATAGCACAACTGAGCCCCCCAAAATTTATTTTAGCACTAGGTGTACCAAATTGAAACTACTCAATCTGTTCAGGTTTAGGTGCTTGAAAGCTCAATTGTATAGTTTTCCTTACTTAACTACATTGGTTCACAAGTAAGAAAGCCAAATAAATGGAAAACATAACTTTGGATCACCTACAATCCAAGGCTTGATAAAACTCACCCAAAATTTATATACAAGTGTATGTAGAGATACTCATAAAACTTACAAAACATACCGAATTATTACACTGATTATAGGAAAAATACCCTATTGAACCATTTTTAAAATCTTAATTTACAAAGGTGGTATATTTACTTAGTAAAATGAAACATTGATTTGTTTGGTTTTTTTTTTCTTACAGGGCAAAGCACTTGGGCAGATGCTGTTGGACTTCCAGATCAAAAACGTTCCTGATTTAAAATCACTGATAGAGTAACAGGTGTTTAATACCTATGCTTTTAACACTGAGTGGTATAAAAACATGTTATAAACAAGAACTGGCTTCTTGAGTGAGATATTTTTAAAAGTCAGAGTAGAAATTAGTGACAGTTATCTCTCAGAGGCTTAGCTATATGGCACAGATTAGCAAATGTTTTGAGTAATACCAGACTAATAGCTTTGTCTGTGACTGATAACATTTCCTGCCCAGATAATACATTGGATGAAGAATTAATTTATTTCCTGTAAAATAGAATTAATCAAATTGCAACATAACATTTAACTATTAGACAAGATAATCTTTTGTTTTAAGATGGAAATTACCTCCTGTTGAGTGCATCTCTCTTTTCCTTCTCTCAATCTTTATTTGAAAATTAAATGGACTGATATAGTTGAGCTCCTGCCAACCGTGTGTGTCCTGTGCGTAGGGTGAGGCTGGGTAACCTGCTGTGCATCGCTATGAAGCCAGCACTGTCTGGTACCAGGGAACAGCTATCCCCGCTGGGCAATAAAGAAAAGTAATCATTGTTACTGTTATAGAGTGACTGGTAGTAAATGCTTGAGCTTTGGTGGTGATCCATCAAACTTCCAACAATTTGTCCAATTAATGACTGACTCCTATTATTACAGTTTCCAACATCTCTTACTAATTAATCCATCAGTTGAAAGCACTGACTACTAGTAAATCGCAGATCGCAGCGTGGGAATAAATTTGAGGATGAGGAAGGGAGAGTGCTGTGAGCTGGTCCACCTGCTCGCTCTCTCTTGTGACGGTGCAATCCTGGCAGGGGGGAAGGGGAGCCAGGAGGCGGAGGGATACCTCGTTTTGTTTCTTGGCTGCCAATTCCTCATGTTGTGCAGCAGAGTCCTGCCTGGATTAAGTTTGCTTGTCTGTCATTCGCATTGCTCTTCCACAGAAAGGTCCACAAATATCCCACAGAAAAGTCTGTCTCTTGCTGTGAAGGAATACTGAGGTGAATGCAGTGTGCTCCATCCCCTCACTCCCAGTTATCACCTCCCCATCTCCCTTCCTGCACAATATTACTAGCATGTTCAAATTAGGGTAGTCTTAAACTTCTTTACCTGATTAAGCACAGACTTAAAAATCCGTATCATACTTGCTGGGACAATATCAAGGTGGAAATTCTGGCCCAATAACTGTCTGTATTTCCTCCACAGAAGCCATATAAATATTACTCTGCATGTTCAGGCATTTTATATTCAGAAATTAATCTTTTCCTTTATTTTGGGGAGACTGTACTAATTGTTTAGTGCTGACAAAACGAGACATTACTAATATCAGATAAAATTATGAAAATAGTTTTGGTGACAATTACAGATTACCTGTCGGTTGTTCCTAAATCTCAGTCTGTGCTACTGTTATTACTAATTTCCTGGCCTGTTGCTTGCTAATGAGGACTATACAATGAGTGGTTCCTGCCCTCTCTGTGGTTTTGTTCGTTTGAATTAAAGGTGTCGTACGTGAACGCTCTATCTGTCTAAACATGTTATTCTCTTAGCGAGTCATAGGTACTGTCTGTGTGTACAGCATGGTTCAGTCTGGTTGACAAAAAATGAGTCATTACTTCATTGCGGAAAATATCCAACTCATAATTTTAAAGGGAAAATGGCGTGCTGTTTTTATTATGTTTACAGTCATCATTTGTTAGAAAACTGTTGTTAATAATTTGGAAGCCTGTTTAGGAAAACAAAGGTATTGAGAGGAAATGAAAAAACGGTAGACCTCGGTAGCAAACCCACATGGATAAAAAGGCTACAGTAAATATTTGCAGTTCACTCAATACACTGCTTAAGTGACTCTGTAAATGTGTATGCAGTAACTTTTGAATAAAAGTGAACATTTATGAAGTATAAATTTGTTCTAGTCATTTTTATTGTTTCTTCTGTTGGAAGAGAGCGATACGTAGTTCAAAGGTTCTTTTGTTTTGAGGTTGTTCTGCTCGCCTGCAATTTCGTGCATTGTGGCGCTGGTTCCCTTCTTCCTTCAGATTTTGTCTGTTCTGTCCCTAGCCTTTTTTAAATACAAAAACTGAAAAAGTAAATTTTACTATTTTCCAGAGAGCTGGTCATTTACAGCTCTACAGTAGAAGCTGTAATTTGCTGAAAAGATTCGCTGAGTTCAAATGGAGTGGGTATGGGAATACAAAGGTGTTACTTTTATCTCTGGAAGCGCCCTTTTGGATGCTGTGAAACCATCCTTCACAAACATGTTTTCTCTCCGTTATTTCTTTCAGTGCACCAGCTTAAACCAAGCGGCAGTGCTTTTCAGATACTTTTCTTGCAAATTATAGCCTCCAAAAATCCCTATCCAAAGACTTTATCCTCCTTGACCTCCTTAACATGTTTTGAATTCATGAACCTGTACTTGTTCCAGCAATCCCAGCTGCCCTGAAAGCTTGTTAAAGCTGCATTTGTTTCCTAATCTACGGCAGAGACGGAGCGATTGAGAAAAGTTTGGTAAAATGTACTTGATGGTGAGCACGTTTGCAGTCCGCGTTGCTTTAACTTCAGTCAGTTTAAAAAATGCACTTTGCCGGCTTGTTGAACCTGGGCTGTTCCTCAGATGGGCAAGAACCTACCCTTCCGGTTGTCCTTCTTTCCTGCTTTTTCCCTACTGCGTTAGCTGTGCAGGCAGGATGCAAATAGCAATGCCTAGCGCATAAAGTAAGGACCCACCTAATGCCCTAGAGTGTCAGCGTAAGGAAAACTGGCTCATACCTCTTACCTGGCGAGTTTTTGTGCTGTGGCTCATCTGCACTACAAAACAAAGGCTGCATTCTCTTACCTCTTGCAGCCTCCTTACTGCATCGCACCTCACTCTCGAAAATACATCATGGGTTTTTTATCATGAAATTGTCCTCTAGCACCTGGCAGTCCAAACAAATACTTTTACTGTCTGCTGTGTTATATTTAATATTTCGAAGTGATTTTTCCACACTGCAATTTGTGTGTTAAAGGTACAGAAGTTACCATACAAAAGTGACCCAAGGTAAAGAACGTGCCTGAGTCTTTGAGGCACAAAGTATATTTTCAGTTTGGCCATCTTCAGCGAAACTGGTTTTCCACTGAAAGAGGGGGTGGTTTTTCCCCTTCAGAGCAGAGGAAAAATATTTGTAAGTATACCTTTTAAATTTTGGTTTGCATCATGGCAGTTTGAAAGTAATAGGGAGTGCAGCCCGTAAGGTTTGGGAGCGGAAAGCGCTGGGTTGCAGATGGCCTTTCAAGAACCTGAATGGTTTCATTCAGAAATTACTCTGCTACGCTCTATTAAGCGCTTTGCACAGCCGTGCTCACAACAGTTGCAAGGTAGTGGCGAAGCATTACCTGGGTGGATTTCACTTGCTGCAACTGTGTTGGCTGGAGGAGCAAAGTTGTTTCGCAGGCCGATCTGCTGTGTAACGCCTTTTGCGCTTGTTCGTTGGGGTTTGGGGAGGGGTGAAGAGAAGAGGCTCCTTAGTGCCTCAGGTATGGGGAGATTACGCTGCAGAAATGTCCCTCCTCTCACCTTTTTTCTTTGAAACCCTCCCATGCAGTGAGACTTGGAGTCTCCTCGTTGTAATTCTTCTTATTTTCATCCTGGTTTCCTTTCTGGATTTACTTGAAATGGACCCTGGTGATTTTGGGATATTAAAGGTAACTGGCATGAAGATGCCTCCAAGTAAAGGGTCCTGTTGGGAAATGTCTGTTTCTGCCAGGAAATTCAGCCGAATTCCTCCACCTTGCTTTGGGCAGGGGAGAGAAACCTGAACTGTGGGACTGAAGCATCTTTTAACACCTACTTCACCAAAGACCATCCAGACCCTCCCTTGACAGCTTTGGGAAAGGGGGTGGGGGTCTTCAGATAGCAGCACAGGGCAGGACCCCTGCTCCTCCTACCTGGAGGGTGATGGGAACCTTTCTGTGCCAGGACTTTTCTGTGCAGAATTTGATAGCCGTCCAGCTGTGGCATCATGCTTCAGCTCTGGACCAGCTGCTGTGACCATCTCCAAACAGGTGAGACCTTTTATCACGTTGAAGGGTTTTAATCTTTTATTTTTCCCATCCCTTAAAAATAATGCACTAGTTAAAAGCTCTCCCTCCTCCCCGTTTTTAGTTACTAGGAAGTGTAAGCAAAAGCTTCAAACCTTCCAAATATATTTAAACACCTGGATTTGAAAAGATGCCGGTTTAAGTACATAATTACGTGTGGCTGGTGGCTAATCCTCAGAGCTCCTATCAGCATCGTGAGCCAAATCTATGAGGTACTTTCTCTTTTGTAAGTGGCATGATTTGAAGTAGGCGACTTGAGAGGGCTAAGCCTCTGTTGTGTAAAAAATTTGGCCGAGACCTTCCAGAGAAAATCCCAAATGCCTTATCACTCTGGTAAGAAGTGCTGGGGCTCTGGCCTGTAATCAGTGACCAAAGGAGGTTCCTGTGGGCCCCTCTCTGCAGGTGAAGCAAGGTTAGGATAACCTTCAGTTCCCCAGGAAGCTGCTCTCTGCTCAGAGCAGGAGGAAACAGGAGGGCAACAACAGCCATCATTTCTTGCTGGAGAGCAGTGAGGTAACCTGGTCCCCTGAAATGTTTTTCTCACTGAGGAGTGGAAAACCTGCTTTGGCTCACTGATAAATAAGCCTCCTCTTCCCTGTGCACTAGCACTCCTCTTCTTGCTTCCCTGTTTCGTACTGGGCATGGCGAACGTTGCCACGTTTGCCTCAGCGTCCACACCCTGCACGGCGACAGATCAGGCACGTTGGCATCTTTAGAGCCTGGGACGGGGAGGAGATGCTCTAACAAACTACTACTGCAGCATTGCTTCCTCCGCGTGTCTCACAGAGGCGAAGGCCTCCCCCTGCAGCCGGAGCGGGCAGTGGCGGCGGGGGCTCGCAGCCGGGCGGCCCCCTCCCCTGCCGCTCCCCGGGCCCCGTCATCTCCCAGGTAAGATGAATGCCTGCCCCATCCATCATCCCGCGGTCCCCGGGGGGGCGGGAATTTGCCCGGCTACTGAAACTTACTAGGCTCAGACGGGGCGGCTTTGTTGACCTGACAGGGCCGCTCTTTTGTGGGTTCTGTTGCCGGGATTTATCCATTTACATAATGGATTAGCACGAAACAAAACGCACGGGCATGCCTCTCCGCCTTTTCCCACTCTTTCTTAGCTGGCGGACCTTTCGGACTGGTTAATTTATAAATGCGACACACACACCCCCCACCCCACGCCGTTCCCATTCCTCGGGGACCTGTTTTCTTCCGAGGAGGAAAGGGGTGCCGAGCAGCCGCCGCTCCCCTTCCCTCCCGGCCGCCGAGCGAGCACGGCGGCATCCCCCCCATCGGGGGCGGCGGCCCCTCCGCTGGGCTCTGGCGGCGGCCGAAGGGCTTCGAACCCGCTTTTTCCTCGCCCGTTTACCTGGGCAGCGCCGGGGGCAGCGCTGCGGCCGGCACTCGGTCCGGGGGGGCGCCGAGTAAGGGCAGGGCGCTCCCCGGGGCGGGCGCTCCCCGCACGCCGCTCACCCGGGGGGCTGGCCCGGGTGCCCGCCCCGCCCCGCCCGGTAGCCTAGAAAAGCGGGGCCGGGCGGCGGGGGCGGCTCGGCGGTAGCGAGGGCTCCTCCCCCGCCCCCCTCCCCCGCCGGCCATGAAGAACCCGGTGCCGCAGGCGGCCTCGCTGCTGCTGGAGAAGCTGCTGCTCCTCGTCCACGTCCGGGCCCTGCCCGCGGGCTCCGGCGGGGAACCCCCCGCTCCGCCGGCGGCGGCCGCCCCCGGCTACTACGACACCAGCTGCTTCAAGCGGGGCGACCTGCTGGAGGTGCCCCGCACCCTCTTCATCCACTTCGGCATCTACCTGGGGGAGAACCGCGTCGCCCACCTGATGCCCGACATCCTGCCCGCCCTCACCGGCGACCGCCGGCAGATCCAGCAGGTGGTGACCAACAAGCGGCTCATCCTGGGCGTCATCACCAAGACGGCCAGCATCCGCGTGGACACGGTGGAGGACTTCGCCTACGGCGGCAGCATCCTCGTCAACCACATGGACCGGCTCTTCCAGGACCAGGTGCTGGGCAGCGAGGAGGCGGCCCGCCGGGCGGAGAAGCTGGTGGGCGCCACGGCCTACAGCCTGCTCTGGAACAACTGCGAGCACTTCGTCACCTACTGCCGATACGGAGCCCCGGTCAGCTTCCAGACCGACAAGGTACGGCCCGGCCGGCGGCGCCGGGCAGCCCCGGGGGAGGCGGCGCCCGGGGCGGTGCTCACCCTTCGCCGGGCACCCGGCTCCCCGAAACTAGCTCGGCCGCCGCCGGGCGGCCCCGGGAGCGGCTGCCCGGTCCCGCCCGGCCGGAGCCCAGGGCCCTTCTGCCCGCGGCGGGCCGGCCCCCCATGCCTTCCAGCGGCGAGGGGGGCGGCGCGGCGCGCCCTGCAGGTGCTGCGGCGCGGCGCGTGCCGGCGGGCGCAGGCGGCTCCCGCGCGGGAGCTCGGGCCGTTGAGGCGGCGCCCCTCGCCCCGCGCCGTGCTGCGGGGCGGCCGGGGGCCGCGGGCGGCCCGGCTGCAGCTTTCCTCTCTGACCCCGATCTTTCCCTTTTTACTTTATTTTTTTTTTTCTTGGGTTTTGTGTTTTTCAGTTCTGTGAGACTGTGAAGATGATTATTCGGGACCAGAGGAGCGTCCTTGCTTCAGTGCTTGTGGGATTGGCATCAATACTCTGCCTAGGTTTGGCGCCCTCCACCACGCTCCCAACTATCTTTATTCCCTTCTTTCTGTGGATGGCTGGCTAACAGCCCTCCCGGAGGCTCGTGGCCAGCGTCTGTATATAGGATGTATACTACTGTATTTATGAAGGCACAGATTACTCATCGGCGTCATGTAAAGTTTCTTAACCTTGTGTGCCGTTTTTAAATACATCTTTGTCTAGAACACAGTGCACAAGGCATAGCTTACTGTGTAAGCCAAATGATAGATTTCCTGAAAATCTCGGTACATTCTAACACACCCCTAAATCATGAAAAAAAGTAGGGTTGCGATGCAGTTCTGCTCCTTGCCTTTAGCCATACGTGATTCTGGTAATATCCTTCATTTTCTCCGACTTCCTAGCTGCATACCTGGGTGCCATAACTATTAATAAAAACTTATGATGGAGTACCCCATCAAACTGCTTACCTCTTACTTTGACAGACGTAGTGTGTATTCAGAAGCTACTATCTGCATTCCTCAAATATGCTTTAGTGGAGATACAAGTAAGTAAACTGACTCATTTTGACAGCAAAGAAGAAGAAACAACGCTAGGCTGGGTGCTCTCTGCTGCAGTAGCACATCTGGCTGGATTGGCTCCAGTCCTTTTTGAGTTCCCTTCTGGGAAATGCCCGCAAATCTCTCGTTCATATTCATGGCGTAAATACTTGCTACCATATCGACCAACTTTTTGATTGGGTTAGAGGTAAGGAAAGACAGCGATCCCTCAACGTTTTACTTGCTACTGATAGTGGTTAGCATGGCTAATGCGAACGGCTACAGACAGGTTATGGGGATACAGGAAGAAACGTGCTTGCTTTATGACAGCTAGTGACAAACATCAGCAATTTCCAGCATTGCAGGGCACGTGGCAGGGAGGAGGAGGACAGATGCCAACTTAGTTCATACCTTCCCTCAGCAGTCGGACCCACGTGGGTGCCATAAAGCATCAGGGACCATTGGAGCAGTTCCCGTGGTGGCTAGATCGTCATTCTGGATATTGCCTTAAAACAAGACGCCTCTCAGTGAAAGATGACGTGTCTTTCTATACTCATCTCTTGCAAATAAGTATTTGGTTGCAAGCCAGCAGTTGGTGCTAAAAACGTTTCCTCTTCAGTGTTGAGGCCTTTCTGTTTATCAAGAATGTGTAAAGTTGGATTTGAAATCAAATTTGTCTAGCCCATTGTTTGAGTGCTAAAAACCTTTGCTGTTTTCTTCTTAGCAATGTCTTGATGTAGGCAGAGAAATTGTTCAGCTCCTGGAATGCCTTGTATGTGATGTATGCACTTACATTCATGTGCTATGCTTGCCTTCCTTTCTAGTCAAAGGCGAATACGATGGTGTCTTCACCAAGGACTGAACCTCTGATTTACTTCTCTCCCTGAGTGGTGTTCAGTGTCCTGTCATCAGCTCCGCTACTGCCACTTTTCCCCATTTTTAGAGAGAGACTCCCTTTAACTGCGCTATAAACCCCTTCCTCCTTCCCCTAGACCTTACAGCTGCTCGAAGATTGGATTGTTGAACTGTGAGTCTACTTGGCTGCTCTCTAATCGTCTTCTGGCTGCTCCACTATAACCGACAAAGAATGTAAAGACTGGGTTGAAATTCCAGGCTCACAGAAACAGCAGCATGACTGCTGCTGCCATCAACCAAGGGCATTTCAGCCCAGCTTTCAGTACATGTTCAGGTTCCAGCCCAGCCCCAGAGCACCTGGGCATAAATTACTCTTGGATCCTTGTAAACAACTTCTGTTCTGCTTTCAAAGATTGCAACGCTCCGTGTAACTGTTTCTGGTAAACTTTTCAAATTAAGGTGTTTTTTAATTAACATGAATTGCTTTTTCATAGTGTACGCATTAGTAATATTTACATAAATTCCCATGTGGTTTTTTTACTTGCTGTTCTTAAGGTATGAACTGTAGTCATTACTGTCATTACATAAATATAATTTATTCATTTAAAAATGTCTACCGGCCTCTTGAAATTGAGCATAATGCAATGGAATTTCTCTAACATATCCCAGTAGGGCACCAAACAGTCCATTAACATGCACTTACATGGTGTCTCATTACAGGTGGGCTTTTCTTTCCCCCGTTATTTACTTGGGATTTATAAGAATTCCAGTAATTCTTATGATTGACTTACACAATAAACAACGGGGTCATGACCAGTTACCAATCAGAAGTGGGATTGTTGGAAGGCAGAGAAATGCTCCTGCTTCTAGCTTCACTGTCAAAGGACCAGTGCTCCTGCTTTGCTCGTGCTGTTGAGCAAGAAGCATCCAGATTAGACTGGGGGACTAAGCTGGGAATTTCATAGGGGTGTCTATGAGAGAAATGAAAGCAGCTCCTTGCAGACCTCCAGCTGTATTAGAGACTCTTCCTTCAAAGTGCAAAGTTTTAAGCTGATGAAATAATGTGAAATGGTCTAGAATGTCCTGCTGTATCCTTTCATCAGAGACAAGTAATAACATGGGCATGGAAAGAGAAATTCAGCTGCATGTTGAGGAGTTTTTCCTACCAACTATAATTCTAGCAGAGGTCTGGAAATTCTGTTAAGTAGGGCATGAGTCAAATCAGTCATACTCTGAGGGGAAAGACAAGGCTAGCAGGCATGAATTCTCATCTTCAGCTCAGCGGGTGGTGGTGGTGCTCTGAAATATTTTGGTAAATGTCAGTGTCAACTTATTTTTACTCAAGTAATTACAGAAAAAAAGCACTTGCCCTAGGTGGAGCATTGCACTTCAGACTTGAGCTCAGCTGTGATGCCATTGAAATGAATGAGCTGAGAAAACACAGAAAACTCTGGAGCAGTCCAGCTGTTCAGAAATGTGGGCGCTTAGAAGCAAAATTGTTCATCGGTAACTGTAAGTGATGGTGAGCGTAAATCAAGAGCTGCAGCTCACTTTAGTGGTGGGGCTGTTTTGAAAAGTCATGTGGTTAAACCAGAATATGTAATGGAGGAGTATAGCCATCACCCCTGTGCCACTGGGAAAGGCAAGTAGTGAAGACATCGAGTTAAAGGGATAGACGTTTCACTTCAGGCTTTCCAAAGAAAACAAAAATAAAATGAGCATTCATGAGGCTCAAAATGTTTTTACAAAACCTGTGTTTAAAAGGAAAAAAAGAAAAAGTAAGTTGCTAAATGAAGACATTAGAACAGTGAGCTTTCTGTTTGTATTTATTTTAGCTTGGAACATAAATGATTACTCATTTTGTGGTGAACAGTCATCCCCTTCTTGATTTCACCTTTGGGTCCTCTTGTGCTGAAGGAGAACGCTACATATAAATACCACTGAGGCTTTTAATGAAAACAAAATCATAGCAATACTTGTTAAAGTCTGAGGGGATGGGGAAGGGGAATTAAACTTGTGTGTGACTTGACGTCGTCCAGGCAAGTTTTAGAAAGCAAGCTGCAGCAAACAGAAACATTAGAACTGTGATCTCTAGAAATGATATGGTGTTGTATTATTTATTGCATGTTCTCACATTAAATAAAGCGTCACACACCACTGAGTGATACAGAACTGTGTTAGACAGTCATTACTTAGTATCTCCTTTCTCTGCTGATTTTTTTTTTTTTTTAAAAAGTTCTCAGGTGACTCCAGGAGCCATTTGCTCCTTATGCTTTGTAATAGCTTAGGATCTGGTCCCTCTGAGCACTGAACTATCACAAATGGGTTTACTGGTGGGAAATGGAGATCCAAAGGCTTACTAGTTTTGAGGCTATCTGCTGAGGTGCATTGCACTCTCCTGTAAGCTTTACAGAAATTTTTCAGAAAGCTGTGCTGGTAAAGTAAATTATCTCCTCTGCTGTAGGAATATATCACTAAAAGTACCTGAGGGCTAATTTTTGACATAATTTCTTAAAAAACGACTCTGGGCTGTGTTTTGTGGCAGAGCTTCGCTTCTGAAACCAGGGGAACGTTTAGCATATGGTCCTGAGTGGTCAGAGACTGCAGGAGAAGGGGGGGAAGGGGCGTGACCTTCAGGAGGCTTAAATCAGAATTACCTTGGCTGCAGTACCGCAGTTCTGCCTGTGACAAACCTGGTGATTTACAGTCACTGTGTCTCACAGGGTAGAAACCTTTCTGTGAGATGGGCTGTAGCTTTTTAATGTTTTCTGTGTTTATTAAGGAAACCTGTTTAGCCCTGTGACCTTGTTTTAGTAATTGCCTCTTCTCTATAGCATACCTGCAAATGGGAGAAGAGTCACTGGCTGCTCTGTGACAGTGTGATTTGGAGCAAATCAGCTGCATAGGCCCCTACAACTACATCACACCACCTACAGCTAGGTACTTGGTCTAAACGAGGCAATGAAAGTGCGGGAGGTAGATAACATAGGTTTCTCTTACTTGCAAAGGCAGGGCGTATTAAGTGTGCTGAAGAACCAGTCAGTGAACGCAGAGGTGCGTGCCTGTGAAGACCCAGTTGGCTTAGCTGGGTACAGTGATGTGTCTGCTCTCCTGTCCCCAGCTGGAGTTTGGGGGGCCTGAGATGGGGTTGCATGTTAGGGCTGAGATTAAACAGACTAACTTGCCTTCCCTTCGATTGAGAGGTACACCATTCCTGTAACCTAATCTATTATATCAAACGGGCTGGTGTCTATCTTTTGACTATGTGGTGGTACACTGTGGCTCATGTAGGAGCTCAACTCCCTTACTGGTACAGCATAGCTTCGCTTCTAGCGGCTGCGGGTGGTGGTCCCTGGCCTGCCTTGTCCCACAGCACGCTCCAAGAGAGCACCAGGGGCTGCATCTGGGATTGTGCAAACAGAAGTATGGATGACCATGTACAAATACACAAACCTATTCTGTGACCTTATTTAGCTGATTAACCTGGCCAGTGTTTTAGGGTGGGCATCCCCATTTGTTACCCAAAACCTTGAGTTCCCTCCTGATTGAGCAGCGCTTTGAATAGAAATATCAATACCATTTTATAGAGGGTGCAAAAATGTGATGCTTACAGTGTTTCTGGGGATTTGGGAGACTTGGCCGTGCTAGGTTAATGGTTGGACTTGGTGATCTTAAAGGTCTTTTCCAACCTAAAGGATTCAATAATTCTATGACCTCAGTCCATTGTGCAGGAGATTCACCAGACTTTGGATAAGGCTACGAGGTGGCTACCCTTCATACCTTTTCTAATTTTATCTCATGGTTAGAACAGTGATTATTGAATTTTTTTATCAAGTCAGGCAACACCTGTGCCTTGGAGTTGGATGAGAAAATAGCACTCTGGCCACTCTGTGTTGCAACAGGCTCTATTTGGGCTCCACAAATTTGCCCCCTCCGAGGGGGGTGTCACTTCTCATGGTCTATGTGGCCCAGTGAGGTTGTGAGTGGGAACCAGATCCCTAGATGCAGCCAGGGTTTCTAAACCCTAATTGGAACATTCCTGACTTTGACACACCACAAACTACAGCCATTCAGAAAACTTTAGGTAAGGGAGAGACTGTCAGGTTAGATCAAAGCTTTGCTGCAGCGTTATTTTAGTTAAAGCAGACACCTCTCCAACTTTTCCCTTTGGTTTCTCGAATTCTTTCCCATTTCTATAACTATGACAATAATCATCTGTTTTCTGGCCAGCTGCAAGACTTGTTTAATATTTGCATGAGGTTGTGGGTTCCTTCCACTGGACATACCAAATAAATAACATGTGAGTTCCTTACCAGAAGGCAACTTCCCTGCGTGTGAAACCAGAGTTTTCTGTGAGGCTAGGGAGATATACTATTTTACATAATTAAGAATACATGCCAATGGACAGCTATGCTCTGCTAAACTTGCCAAGCCACCTTATCTTCTGCTTCTGCATAGTCTTAGACCCGACCCAGATTTGCACCTGTGTTCCTTGCAATTTTGCAGAAAGTACCTGCACATTTCCATGTGGCACTGCATAGAAACACAGGGAGGGGTGGATCTGCTACTGCCACACAGTAGGTAAAAAGTTAGTAATTAATTTTGATCAGAAGTGAAGAAATGTGGGTGTGAAGATAATGAGAGGTCTCCTGCACCCCTGGTGGAAAGATTGGAGTTAGATATTAAACAGATGAGCATTTGCTATTCCTGTTTGCAGACAAGATTGTACGTAGCTCCAAGTGAATGCTTAGGAGGAGGGAGGCACCTGGTTGCAACCACATTCATTTAGGGTCTGTCTGAACAACGTGGTGGTGCCCTGTAGGAGTAGCCTGGAGCTGAGGATGACCTGGGTGCCTCCAGAACCAGAAACAGCATAGCTGTGAAAAATGTAGGACTGCATTTAGCCCGAGGGGAAGAAGGCTGTTTGGTTCAGCACCATGCTATCGCAGGTCTCTCACTTTTGGAGCCTGACCAGATAGCACCTCATGATCCTGTCCTGTTTTGTGGTCGTACCAAACTCACCTGAAGCAAAAGCTCTGAATCATGCAGACATGCCCCTGACTTTAAATTCTATCCCAAGCCTCGTTTTATTCAGGGGTTACTTTACACACGTTCCAGCTTTGCTGGTTCCTAAGGAGTCCTTCCCAACGTACCGAACTCTTCCCTGGCTTTGGAAGAGGAGCCTGAAGGCCTCACTCAGGGCCGAGAATTACCCCAGGTTGCCAAGCATGTAAGGCTGCAATGCCTGAAGTATACATGAAGATGTAGCCTGTGATACCCACAGTCATGTTGCCACGTCCCTTTCTCAGTCTTTCATCAAGCTCAGGACATGCACAAAACTCAGCTCCCCTGGAAACGCAAATGTGTAATAAACTAGGATGTGGCCCTGACAAATAGAGGCAAAAGTAACATCTCTTCATGCAGTAGTACATCAGCCATTTAGCACTGACAGTTGCATGGTAAAGACAGCTTTTTATTTTCCTTTAGTTATTACTCCCAATTTCTGACAGCAAGTAGGTTTGGTCATGCTGTATGTAAGAAAGAACCACTCTGTTGTACACGTAACTATTTTAGAATGACAATTTGATCATGTACGGACAGACAGGGCGTAGACTGGGAATGCCTTTTCAAAAACTTCCCTGGAGAAAGCAGTAATTCTCCTTGGCCAATGAACTGAAATTCCAGTGAGGAACAGAGCATTTCTATTTCTGATGCCTTTGAGCAATTCCAGTAACCCTAATACTGTTAAAGCATTGAGAATTGCACAGGCAATAGACCTGATGCATAGTCATGAAATGTGTTTTAAATTATAATGAGATTTTTATGACTTGCAAAGTGGTTTTTTTTAAAAAGCAAACTGAAAATATCCACCCAAACCAGTTACAGAAATTACTTTCCCTCAGTAACTTTCTAGTTTGCATTTTTCAGTTTGGGGAATGTTTGTGTTAAAAGCTGTCTTACAGACAGTACTCAATCCTGCAATTAAATACAAATCTGTGCCTGCAACAACAGTCTGTTCATATGGGAAAGACACTGGATTTGTGACATAAATTGTGAGCTCACTGTATAATTGAGCAGGAAGGGAACGTGGGATATGAGCAAGACAGCTGTTTATACAAAACCCACTTGATCCTAATAAAAAAAAAAGGTAAGAGAAGTTACTTAAATCACTTCACTAGCACTGCGTATTTAAAAATTATCCCATTAGGACAGGTTCTCAGTAATTCACCACATCTACTATTGAGTACATAGTACTCCAAGCTTCTTCTCTGCAGCAGCATCATTGGGTTATATTTCTTCCAGATAAAATCAACAGGAGCTTTGTCACTGTCTTCATAGGGAGCAAAATAAAGTATGAAGTATTCCCACCCATTCCCTAGCCTCGCCAACATCCTGTACCTGTGGAAATTTAATAACTATGTTCAGAAATGAACCCCCGATCATTATGAACTTTACACTGAATTATGATTTGAAGAAGCTTACAGGTCATGAACTGTGCAGCTTTTTTCTTTCTTTTGTATTTTTTTTCAAATCTATTCAGATAGCTGCCTACAGATGGTTCCTTCTGTGCTGCCACCAGTGTTTCTCCCTAGTTTTTTTGCTGGTCTAGACAACACACTCTTCATCTGGCTTCTGAGATCTTTTTCTGTGAACACAACTACTCCCATTAATTTTTAGAAAAACTGGACTCTCAGTCCAGAGCTCCAGCAAGACAACCAGACACTGTTAACAACTTAACTACCTTTGAGAGCCTTGAGCTTACAGATGGAAGGCCGAATTTTTCAGCATCACAGGAATGCAGGAATGAACTTGGCAATACCCAAAGGTCAGTTTAGCCCTGTATGATTCTCCACCAATGAGCAACAGTGAGCACATAGGGACAGGGTACGGGTGTATTCTCAAAGGTTTCCATAAGCAACAATTCACAAACTTACAGCTTTAAAGCTTGCATTAATTTCATCAAGTTTAACACTCTTACCCTATGTGAACTTCACTTACTCCTTTTTTTTAGCTTATCTGTCTGGCCTCTGCAAGGTTCTATGGCGAGATTAATTATGATATATGAAAAAGCACTTTATTTTAAATTGGCTGCCTGATGACTTCATTAGCTGTCTCTCCCATTCTTGTACTACAGGGAACAATGAATAATCATTTTGTATTCATTTTTCCACTTACAGTCTTACAACTCAGATATTCCTGATGTGGAAGTCAGAGTTCTTGCAGTTTCCAAAAATCTGTGCTGTAATTATTTGGAAAGTGGCTCATTTGGCACCACCCTTCCAGTACCGTGGCTGCCCTCAGAAATTTGTTACACATTACACCTTTCAGACCAACAACATCATCCTGGAGTTTCTTTAGACTTAATTACACTCAGCCTTGCCAGTTTGTTAGTTTGAGTTTACTCATCTGTCCTAAAACGCCTTTTATTGTATTGACCTGTCAGTTTAGGATTAATGTGAGGCTCCATTGCCTGTAAAAAAGAATTGGCTTACTTTGAAAACTTTCTCTACCACTTTTGTGTTGAATATTGCCACAATTCCGCCCCCACCTCCTGCCCCTGCCCTCATATGCTAGTTCCTCAAAAGGCCCTTTCTATATCATCTGTCAGTTTTCTCTCTGGCAAATGCCTGGCTTTTGATATATTTTAACACAGCTTTTTTTTTTTTTTTTTTCATTATTAGCTTTTACATTACCAAGGTGATCCTCTGAATCTATTTTAACCTAGGTCCTTGGGGCTTTTGATGTAACTGGCTTATGCAGAGCACTTGTGCTTCTTGTTTGGGTAAAAGATCCACTTTTTGAAGGGTGGTGCTTCTAGTGAGCCTTTGGCTTCCTTGCCCCTGCTCGAGTCCTCCTGGGTGGAAGGCACAGGAAGGCGAATGGTGTCTCCCCATCATCCAGTGTGGACACGAGCATCAAAAAATCCCAAATCGGTCACCAACTCGGCATGGTGTGGACAGTGTTGCAGCATCTCCTGGGTGCTGGGAAACGGGAGGTGCAGAGCTCCCTCAAAAGAAAAACAGCCAGGTTTGACAAACCTTCTTTTAAGATAACATACTCCCACCTAGTGGCTCTCTAACATTCAGGAAAATGCACTGCCTCCAGCAAACTGGGAAGTCAACTATGAAACTCGCATTTAAAGAACGGGGAAATCAGATATTTTCTAAGTTGACATACCTGCTCAGTAGGCTTAGAAATGTCGATTTTGAATTCCTGTTTCACCGTTGTAACATCCAACCAGAAATCAGGAAGGCACAGTTAAACTGCATAACACTGATTTTGTTTCTAGTTGCCCACAATGTAGTGATTCTTGTTTTAGTTTTCATCACAGTTTTGGTTGTGTCACTAGGCTTTGTAGGAAAGACAATAGCTAGATACAGAAAAGCATTTAAAAATCATTCCATTAGTGGTGTGTAATGAATGTCATAAAAACCCCCAAAGATAAGTCATGGGATTCTAGGTGTGTATAATATACAAATATATATAAATATGTGTGTGTGTATACATATATAAATGAAAGAAACACACAAAAACACAGGTTACATTGCTTCAGACTTTCTTAATTGTGTCTCCAAGCATAGCATTATATCCTTAAAGCCTCAGGTAAAATATAAAGAAAATTACATGGAAGCATTGTAAGTTGTTAAACTATAATTGGTATTGACAGTCCAGAGTTTCCTGACTTAAAAGCTAGTTAGCAGCTCGCAGCAGCTGGATTATAAATTAAAAGGATGTGAGCTTGATAAATCAATGCCTTTTAGGATTCTCAGAATAAACTGGAATTCCAAGCCAAGTATGAACAGCCTACAGAAAAGAGTGGACTCTTTCCACTTTTCAGACTACAGTTAAACTATTTTAAATACTTAAATCTAGGAAAAGTAAAACCTAAATCTTGTTCTCTGCTGTTGCACTCAATGTAATTGATTTCCAGAACTCTTAAATCTTCAAAAGGTAATGTGATATAAAAATCTTTATCCTCCCTGGAAAACTTCCAGTTAATGTCTAGGTCAGATCAGGTATGACCAAAGACCTTACAGTTTGATGTCTGATGTCTGTTTGGTTCCAAGGCTGAAACATGCTCCAAGGCTTTCAGAGAAGCTACCATAAATCCAATTGTTTTCTGACAATATTTGCAGAGAAATAAAAAACTGAGCAGTGACTGAGAGGGGACTGTCTCTGATCTTTCTGAGCCCTCCGCTGAGGACTGGGACACCAGCTGTGTGACAACAGGAAGCCTGCTCTGTAGCTCTTGGTGTTCACATCCTTGTGGAAAGAAAATTTTGGTTTTCAAGGTTCTTGGGGCAGTAGCCACTTTCACAAACACTAAAAACTCCAAACCTCTTTAATTGCTGCTGTACAGATGTGTGGAGGATATATTGCCATTACAGAATTAATTTAAAACGTCTGCCTAAAAAGCAGAAGGGAAAGTATTCTGTACCAGAGGAGCATCAGAAGACCACAGTACTGCAGGACAGGACTTTCCATCTCCCCTGGCCCTTCCCTCCTTCCTGCTCTTTCTTCCCTTCTGTTTCCTGACATTCACCTCTTCTTCCACCAACCCTTTGTAGTGTTACTTTTTTCAGCAGTCCCCTCTGCTCCTTACCTCTGGGGGTTAGCTGTATTGCCAGAAAACTGCTGGTTCGCCTGGTGATTAAAGGTATGGCTATGTCACACAGCGTCCAGGTTTTTAGACAGAGATACAGAGACAGAAGAAAGCAATAGTTCTGGAGGTAACAAGGGGAAAAACGAGCGAAGAGATTTTATACACTTAGTTATGCACATTTTACATCACTCTGCACTCAGCAATATTGGCTTAAAGTTGATTTAATTGTTTACATCAGCTAAATTGTTGATATTCATATCTAAGTGAAGACAGAACATGCTTCAGGATCCATTTTTTCCTACTCATTGCATATCTGCATGTTAAAATCATGTGGCATGTGTGTCTCAGAGGTTTAAAAAAAAAATAAAAATTCTGTATGATGTTTTCTCTACAATTAATATTCTGTTCCCCCAAATGCTTATTCCAGCAATATCAGATTTTGTAATTTTATAATTTAAAAAGATTCTAGCTCTTTTGAGGTAAAAAGCTGAACGAGAGCAACCAGCAACTTTCAAGAAAAATACCCTTTAGGCTATAGGATGCCTTGTTAGGAGGATCCTACTAAACAGGCATCGCAGCTGCTTGATAAAATGAGACCCAAAATAAAATGGACTGATTGACTGAAATGAAGTCTTTCTAGACAGCTTACTATAATCAGATTTACAATCATTTTATGTCTAGGTTTCCTACAGAGACCTTTGTCTAAACTTCAAAGGACGTCTGCTTCCTTTTAAAGTATTTCCACTACCCTACATATCAAACCTGTCAAGAGTGCAGAAATACTATGTACCCTCTTTTCCTGCTCCAGGCCGTGGTAAAATTTACACTGACCAAAAAAGCTTACACTTCTATTAAAGTATATTACAACTGCAGTAATAGCCCACTCCAGGAATATATATGCTGGGGCTTGCTAGTGTTCCAGTGAAACAGAAGTTAAAAAACATCAAGGACTTCTGTGTTGCAGCTACCTAAAATAACTTTGAAGGAAAAGAAAAGCAACTGTCTAGTGCAGGGCTATAAAATAAAACATGTAGGAAAAGGACCTCTTTCACATTTTCAAATTTAGCCAAAGGAATAAATGTCATAATCTTGGCAGGACTCTGCTCTCATTCCTCATCCATCAGATTTGTGACAGCTTCAGAAAGACATTCGTGAGGAAACTAACTCAGTGTTAGTAGGAACTATATATATCTTTAGGGCAAATAGCATATTATTTGCAATTTAAAATAATTTTCTAACCAGAATTTGTGCCAAATGCGCTTTGTAAATTAGGCTGTAACTCTTGTAAAATAATCATAAAGTAGGTTTCTATTTATCAGGTTTAAAAGTTAAACAGTTTTCTACTAAGGTACTGATTCAATAAAGCAGTAAAATACTAAATACTGTGATAAATAACAAACATTGTTCTGGGCCTGGTTTTCTTTCCTATCCTTTAGTAAATCTTCACTAAAAATAAGTGAATTAAAATATGGCATTAATGCGGATGAGCAGTACTTATATAGGTATGGGGAGCGAGAAAGAAATCACAACTGTGAAAACTGTCCCTTTGCTGTGAACAGTCGTCACTCCTAGAAAAGGGAATTAAAATGTTATTTGTCCTCCTATTACAACGTTATCCAGATGATGGCTACCGATAAATGAGATACGTCTTTCAAATGCCCAATGCAATCAAGTGCTATGTGAGAGAACAGGAAGGAAAATAAAACAAGGTGGAATTCACTGGGGGCAGTGCCTACCTGGAAGAGTAGAGGGGCAGCTTATCCCCTATGACTGTTCCAACTTCATAGAATTACACATTGTGTTCAAGGTGAAAAGTAACTAAGTCTAACTTTTTAAAATGGGAGACTGACTGAAGGGTTTGCTTGGTGAGGGTTCTGCTTGTTGTAATACAAGAAAAGCAATGTTTCAGAGAGTGCTGAGGTGAAAAAATAGTTTTGGTTTAGCCATGAGAAGCTTTCAGGTGTGCAAACTGTTTTTTTGAAGGCCTGAAGTTATCAGATATACTTCTTGATTGAATACAAATATTATATTTCCCCTGCAAATCTTATTAGAAAAGAAATATTAATCTCAGACTTTTATCACGAATTACAGCAAAATCCAAGACAAATACAGGATAGAAACAGTTGTCCTTAGTAAAACTTAATTATACTGAACAATTAGACTGTCAGAGAGAAAAAAGCAGCTAGCACCTGTGGGCAAGGGGTTAGTGAGAACTCTGATACCCAATTAGTGCATGGGGAACAAAGGAAGAAAAGGATCATTAATGTCTTTTAGAGTGGCAGGGGTCAGCAAGAAAACCAAGTAAGTCTTTAGTTCCTATGTCTGTCTTCGATGTTTAATAAGAGATGTTAATGCAGCTGTTGAATACTTTTTGGTTATTTTGGTTTTCTCTTTTATTCCTGTCATGTCGTAAAGTGAAAAACCTGACGACAACTTTGTATGTTTTCCTTAAGACCTTCTGCTGTTAAGTGCTGGAATGGGTTAATGTTTCCAGCTGAGCTGCTGTTCAGCTCCAGCAGTCAGTTGTACTCCAGAAATTGCTGTTCATGGTAACCCATCCAGTAAGATGTCACTTACACGAAACACAAAGAAAATGCTGAGGAGTTGTGGGTTTGTTCTTTTTTTTTTTTCTTCACTTAGAAAAGATTGTCCGCATTCTTTCAGTATTTCCCACCAGCAATAACAACTGAGACACATGGAGTTCTTTGCCAGGGAGCAAGCAGTTTCCAAGGTAACAGGGACACAGAACTGCAGTCAAAATGCCCCAAACTTTGTTTAACTTAATATACCCCAAATTCATTCCTATTAGAGTCTTTGTGGTTGATTTAGATGTGGTCAAAAAACAAGCAGGCACCTGAAATGAAAAAGGTAATAAAATTTAACCTCGAAGGCAATAGCTTTGGTATGCTGGCCATTCAGAACTTTTAAATAGAAACATATAATTTGTAAAATACATGATTAGTGTATCATGCCATTATTAGTAAAAGGATAATAAGCCTTCTCTTTGAAATATAAGCAAACTTTAATAGGTAAATGTCTATTATGATATTGTGACAATTTTATGGAAGTACATATTTAAAACTAGATTGCTAAAAGCTCTGTAACATATTAATAATAAAGATGAATTTGCATGTCCCCAAGGTAAAGTTTCTGCGATTCTCTGCCTTACGAGTCAGTACAGTTGAGCATTTAAATCTTAGGAATAGGGAAAGGAAGGAGTCTTTGGTTAAAGTATTTTGGCTTGGAGAGACTTTCATTTTCTAGAAATGGGGGGGGGGGAAATGGGCCACATTTTGTTAACAAGCTGAAGAACTCTCAAACTAATGCCATACTCTTTATTGACCCCAGTGCGTTTGACACAGGCCCATCAGAGTGCCACACAGCAGCCCAACAGTTGTGGCCCCTAAGGGGTTTTGATGGGAGTTCAGGAGCCTGCTAAAACCACAAGTCCTCCAGCCCAATTGGCTTGAGAAGTGCTAATGGCTGTTGTTAAGCTAAAGTGGTTCATTTCTAAGACCCTGAAATACTAACTAGAACAGCAGGGATTGAAAACAGGCCTATTTGACTTAAGTATTACTGCTCCACATGGACCTGCACAAGCGTGAGTGCTCCCTGAAGCACAAGCACACACGGGAGCATGTTCTAAAGGCCCAAATGCACCCTTTACAAGCCAAAAGATACAAGCCAAAAAGATACAAAATACAGCAGCCAAGTTTTTAAGAGCTAATGGCGAGCCTAAGAAATGGCGCTCCTTTCGGAAGGAGGAGGGTGGCGGCGGCGGCGGGCGGGCGGGCAGCCAGCAAACCTCCTTCAGGAGGGGCTCTGAGGCAGCGGCGCCGCCAGCACGCGACCTTCCAACAGCCCCCGTCCCCCACCCCGCCACACGCACCGACAGTATTCTTCCAACGGTCGCCTCTTTTAAAAAAGCTCGTTTGCCGGGCACTGCTCCTTCCCTTGCTATGATTGGCTAGCGTTGCCTGTCAATTATGCCTGTGCCCACCCTGGCCGCTTGGTGATTGGCTAGGCGGGGCAGAGCGAGGGAAAGCTGTGGCGGCGGCAGCTCTGGGCGAGTGCGGTGGTTGGTGGCGGTTGGGGAGGGGGTCGGTGGGGATATTGTTCGCGATCCGCTCTCCCGGTGCGGCTTCGCCTCCCTGGGGATAGCGGCGGCCTCGGGCCCTTGCTGTGGGCAAAGGCGGAGACGGCCTGCGGGACGAGGGCGTGAGAAGGGGCCGCGGCGGCCGCCCTCAACGTGCAAATCGGCGGGAGTAGCGCAGGGTATTTCCGGGGCGGCTGTTTCTCTCCCGTTTCTTTCCCTGTCCCGTATGCCCGTCCTGCCTCCGCAGGTGGCGTTTTCGCCCTGGGGCCCGTCCCTGGTCTCTCGTCCGAGCTCCTCCGTGCCTCTTGGCCTCTCTGGGAGCGCTGTGGGCACCCTCAACAACTCGCACGATTGTAATCTGGTGTCCCCTTGCTGCTCTTACAGATAACGTTCTTCTTGGCTGGATGTTTGAGCTCGCTGAGAAAAAGGGAAAATGGAAATGGATTTATCTTTCCCTTGCCCCAACTTTGTTGTTTATTTCCATACCTTGTTAGGCCTGAAACTGCCAAGAGATTTCCTTATTACGGAATCTCCATGTAGTTTATAGGCTGTGAAACACAGTAAATGGAATTAACTTGCTGAAAGGTGATGGGACACCATTTATAGCAGACAGGAATCGTGCTGTTACTGCTGTTGTTCATAGGGCATTTTTTTGTGCTCTACCCTGCTTCCTTTCTGGAATCTTATTTTGAGGAAGCCAGGAGTTGTTTGGGGATTGCCTTTTTTAATGACCAGTGATGGGTGTCATAAAAACTTGAACTTCTCCAGAGTGGTTGCTTGCACAGATCCCTGCTCCAAAACGAATACCAGCTTGATAGGAAGGACAAAATATTTGTATCTCCACCAAAAGGCTTATTTTTCTAGGATGGAAAAGTTGCAGTGTGCCTATTCTATCATCATTCTAATTAAGGGATGTGTAGAGTCTCATAATGTCATATGAAGGCTGCTGTGAAAGGAATGAACTGAAGAATAGTTTCTTTATTACTTTGATTAAAAGCATGTTTGAAATGACTAAGCTGTTGGCAGGGGGGAAAAGTCCACCTCTGGACAGTAGTTTCATTGCATGACATGCATAAATGTGGCAGTGGAGGGGGCTTAATCACTCCATAAGTGTAGTGTATAATCTTTCAAAAAACTTCAGTTTATGCAAAATCATTTTAAGTTGAGATACCAGGGTAGTTTCAGTGGAATGTGTAAGTGAAGAATAAAGACTAGCAACCATGGGGGTGGTTAATGTTTTGAGGACGGAGGCAAAAGCTTGCTTAGTGTGACCAGCAATCATCTGAAAACCTTTCGGTAGAAGAGATGGGTGGGATAACATTTGCTACATTAACTACTGTGTATGGCTTTATTTTTACTAATTCTTGTGCCTGCTGGTGGTAGGGAGTTATACAGTCAACTGTCAGGTAAAAAAAATAATCTGCGTAGATGATGGTTCTCGTTTGGATAGTCAAGCTAAAAGTAATAGCGTAGTTTGTACAAATGCACCAGAAATGACAAGCTGAAGAGAAGGTGACTTCAGACTGTAGAAAAAACATGCAATAGTAACTGGTTTTGAACTCATCTGCCCTGCCCTTTGGCAGTGTTCAGTTTAGTGCAGCAGGTTTGAATTTACTGCAGTGCTTGAGATGACTGGTTTCTTGACACCTTGAGTAGTGGAAGTCCAATGAAGAGACAGACATGTGAATGCTTATGCACTCTTTACTGTCCTTGATTTCATTTCCTTTATTCTCTGCTTTCCAGATACTTTATTAATTGAGGCCTTAACTAGGAAGCCTCATTGTTCAGCAAATAATCAGTGAGTTGACAGGAAACATCAGTGTGAAATTGAAGCTGGTTTTAACTTTTTATTGGAAAAAATAAGCTGCTGAGGTCTCAGGACACTGTTGGAGCCTAAGCCTGAAGACAAAGCAAGCTGAAAATATAAGGGACATTAAAGAACAATCAAGAGTTGCAGCTTATTTTTGTGGTGGTGATTTTTTGGGCAGCATTTCTTCTGGAGAATGAGTGGCATAGCACTTGGACATACCATTTGGGCAAAGGATTGCAGTGTTGCAGATTGCTTGTCTAAGTATTGCAGACCTTAAGGCAGATCATCTTGGGAAAAGAAGATATAAATTGGGCAAGGAAAAAGAGGCAGTGAAAAAAAAAATCTGACTTGAAAGTTAATTTTTTTTTTTTACTTAACTAGTAAAGTTGCTAATTACCAAATGGGTTTCTTGGTGTGATTTTTCACCCCCCCCCCCCCCCCCCATCAGCTAGTTGACAGAAACCTAAACCTGTTGTACAATATCTTGGCATGCCAGGGAAATAGTGAATAGAGCAGCAACAACCACACTGATAAACTTTTTTAGTTTTAGAAATTGTGAAAATGGATAAAGGCATGAAAGTAAGGACCCCAGAGGTGGGATTATTTCAACCCCTTACTTTTGCAAGACATTCCCCCTAGATTTATTATATATTGGTTTTTAATTTGATTACTTTTGTTCCCAAATGAATTGAATTCTTCATATTAACTAGGCATGGACTTAATGTATTTTTAAGTATTTTTTACTAAGATACAGTTTTAAAGCCATTGGTAATTCTATAAAATGTAGTCATAAGAAAGTGGAACTTGTCACTGAGTAACATACAGATCTCTATACAACCGTGATAACATGATTTATGAAAGAATTCATTATTGTACTTGTAAGGGCAGCATAATTAGCAAATAGTTGTGGTACCACTTATGAAAATTTGTATATAGAATATATAGTTGCTGCTTAAAGTTCAAGATAATTACAGCTACAGAACAATGTTTTGAAAGCAAATATATAGGTGATAGTAGTTGGATGTAGGATTGAAGCATTATGCCAAACAAAGTCACAGTAAATAGGCAAGTATAGCATAAGTTGTTTTTCCGTGCTTTGGTAGCTTCTGTATACTTATCTCAACCAAAATATCTGCAATGTTCTGTTGAAGCTGTTGCAGATATGCATGAGGAAAATAAAGCTGCAGCAAATGGATGTGGCAAAATCCGAAGTGGCACTCAGAATGAGGCTGCACTACTGGCCCTGATGGAGAAGACTGGATACAGCATGGTACAAGAAAATGGGCAAAGAAAATTTGGTGGTCCTCCACCAGGTAAGCATTTCTTTTGAGATTACAAGGTTGGAGTTTATTTTCTGTAAGGAGAGCTGTACCAAATCAGGTTGAAAATTTGTGTAGCCCTGTGGCCTGTGTCTTGACAGTGACCAGTAGTAGATGTTTAGGGAAAGAGTGTAAGAAATACAACACATACAGCATCCTGATACACTTTACACTTTACAGTTTTCAGTAGTTTAAGATTTCTTGTGCTGGACTATGTTGAACATTTGCTCTTCATGGATTTAAGAAGTCACAGCTTTAAGAGCTGCTGAAGTTGTCAGCAAAACAATTGTGGAGTTGGAAACACTAGGGTGTTCCATATGACCAGGAATACACTTGAAAATGTTTAGTGGCATGGAAGGGACAAACAAGTTGCTGATAGCAGGCATAACCTGCGTTATTTCTTGTCTTACCACTTGTGTTGGCCAAAGCATTTTTTTTTACAAACTTCTGTTCTCTAACATAGCACCAGGGAAGATAATCTAACTCTATTGTTTTCAGAGCTGAGTAATCTCTTCTCCATGTCTAACATAACCTCCCCCTCCCAACCTTTCATTCTGAGAAGAAAAACTGATAAATGCTGAGCTTCTGGAATTTTTGTCATTCATTGGACGTATTTTTAACAGCAAAGTACGACAGTCAGGGTTTATTATTAATGTATTATTGTTCTTTCATTTAATACACAGGAAAACAGAAATGCTGAGTATGTATCCATGTGTAAACAGATAACAGTTGATAAAAGTCTCAGAGAATAATGGAGACTATATTGATGCTGTAAAAACTACAGTCATCTTCTTGGTTAATTTATGGTGGTTTGGGATTTATTGTCACGGTGCAAATGGGAGACTTACACACTTGAACTGGAGAATTGCTGCAGTGAAAACAACCTTTGTCCCTAAGATGTTTTTCTGTATGCCCAATTATATTTCCACTAAAGTCAGTGACAAAAAGTAAAATTAAGTCCTGCGGTATATGGAATATGGACATTGCAGTTTGGAAATAGTGGCTACTGAATTTAGTAAACACTTTTCATGATGTTACTGCTTCAGAAGACTTAATTTTTTCTTGTGCATTAAATGCTATTTCAAAAACATGTCTGATACTGTGATGAAGTAACTTAGCAATAATAAATCTATTGAAATAGCTCTATCCCCTGCTCAAATAAGTTTGCTGAAACTGCTGCTTCGGATTTAATTTATAGAAAATGAGTAAAACTCACAGGTAATGCAAGGAAAAGCCTTTGTTCAGCACTTTAAATTTGCTTTCCAAAATAAATTTAAATTACTCTTAGTTTTAAGCAGGACTGGTCTACGGTGTTTTTGTTTGAAGATGTTGCAAGATCATTCAATTTTAATGCATTCTTGTATGAGTGCTGGAAACTAGAGGGTTTATCTTGTGCTGGAAAGGCTAAAAGTTTGTGAAATAAATGGATAAAAGACCAAATGATTGGGTCTGTTATTGTTTTTAGTGAAGCCACGTGAACAGAGGAGGAGGAGTAGTTCAGTAGGTATATACATTTCTTCCTAATTATCTTTTTGTCATTCCCCTATTCAAGAGTTAAAACTTATGGTAAGAAAATAAGTGGCTTCTAGATCATTTATTTTGAACTTCTGTGTATCTTAAACACTTACTCTCTGCTCAGTTGTTTTTTTGTTGAGCTTGATGACTTTGTTTGGCTAAGACACATTTTCAAAAAAGTACCTGGGTTTGATTTAGAGAACTCTAAAAGGTGGATTATGTATTCCTACACTTATCTTGTTAAGATGATGAGCATCTTTCCTGCTGAATTTGGGTTTTATTTCTAGTCTGAAATAATTTTTTTTAATTTTCTTGATGAAATACGTAGTACCTGTAATTCTCTGTAATAGCACTGTCAGTTACCTTTATCTTAGTATTTCTTGTTATTCTGATGAAATGGATCAAATGCCTTAAAATGAAACATTTCTTCTACTTTGAATAATCTTTCCAGTGTCGACATTGACACCAGCAATGTACAAGAATTTTGCCATTAGTCCTGGTTGTATCATGTGGAGTACAACAGCTCTTCTTTCTAAGTCAAATTATGCACTTAGGCAAGCAGAAAGAAGGAAGAATCTTTGTGCCACTCTTTCAGTTCATTCTCACTTGTGGCCTGTATCTTTATAAGGCCTGTATCTTTATAAGTCCTGTATCTTGTAAGCATGAACTGTATTGCCCATTGCTACAGGTAGTTCAAGATACAGCAGCATCAAAATGATCTCTCTTTGGCAGTTTTTCCTGTCTCAAATTATGTACACTCTTTTACTGCCTTACGTAAAATAGGCAAATGGTGCCCTGTGAAATTATTTTGAAAATGGCACTGAAAGAAGAACTGCATGGCGTTGCTGACTACTTCTTGTTCAACTTATGCCACTTGTGGAAAATGCATCTGTAGAGTGTATTAAAAAAAAAAAAGTTAAGAAAGTGAATAGAAAGTGATTTTCACTGCTTTAGTTGGGTGCTGTTGTTATAGACATAATGATGTCATTAGGTAAGTCAGTCATGGAAGAAAATTTGAGATGTCCTGGATCTCACTAACAGTGGGAGGATTATAACTATAATGTTGATTGCAGTGTGATTACTTGAACTGTTGCAGAAAAAGGAATCCCATAACCTATTACCCAGTGATGAATCAAGTACCCAGTCAAGGAAACCGTGGTCGTTTGGTAACTACTTGAGGAATGGTGCTTTTGGTGAACTGTTTCCATGTTTGCTCTATTAAAAATGCTTGTTGGCAAATATGCCACAGGCCAGATTTTCTTTAAGTCAAGAGTCATAACTTATTCCTAGTTGGCAGTAATGTGCTGTAATACTAAGTTAGTATGCAGCTTTAAAATTAGAAGGTGGGCTTTGTGAATGGTAGATTGCTTTTACTTACCAGGCTGAGAATGATGGTAAAAGTTTGTCTAGTTAATAAATGAACATTGCTATTTAATTTCATGACTTCCCTACACAATCAAGCATAGCCTCCACCCTTTTTTTCCTGATGAAGGTATGTAGTTGCTTTTGTCTTTGGAGTTCCTAGATGATGTACTGTTGGTTTATGTTTTTTTTTATGTGGGCAACTGGATGGCATGATGTGATGGCAGTACTAACTTGCAAACTGTGTAACTTGCCATGTCCTGTCAGAACTCAGCTGAGGTGGTCACAAGTGTTTATAAAGCTGAAAATGGTAAAGATGATGGATATTGTGTGTGAACAGAGCAAAACTTTTTCCTAGCTAAGCCATGGCAGTGTGGCTCCAAATGCATGTCAATTCTGATGCCTTGGTGGTTTCCTTGTGTACCATGTAGCTCTTAGTGTACAGCTTATAGATGAAAATTTATTCTGTGAGAAGGCAAAAATTTCCCAATTGTGTTAAAAGTTTTTTTCATGAGTAAATTACGTGCTCTTTGATGATACTTACATGAAGGAAAAAGTTTTAAGTTAATTACAAAATCACCTAAATATAATTTATTCTGAACTTCATGCCAAAGTAAAATATTTAATTATCTTCTTGTTTTAACTTGTCAACAGTATTTTTTTGTACCTGGCATTCTTATGCTTTGTCATTTCATACTAGTACTCACTTACCAAATTTTGGGGTTTTTTTCCCTACCAACTTTGTACTCCTTGATTTCTCTACTGCAGAGAACCTTTCTTGTCAGAGCTTTAGAAAAAAGCTGTTAGTTACAATTTAACGGTGTGTCTGCCTTTGAAACTTCTGCCTTATTTGTCTAATTTGTTTTAAAAAACCAACCAAAAACCACCAAGGTTTAATTTTTAAATGCCTATTTTGGGAAAATGGAGTACCATATTTGCAGGCTGTAATTCCATAATTTTAAATGTACGTATGCATTTTTACATTATCTGTAAGATAATGCATATATAAGAAAAAAGTAAAGCATACATGGCAGAGTTTTTGTTGTGTTTTTTTTTTTTTTTTTTTTTTTTTGTAAAAGAGTGTATGAATGCCCTTGGCTTAAGGACAGAAGCATGGTTCTTCCTGTATCTTTTAGATGTGAACTAGGGACTGACTTGTTCTGTGGATTTCTATTTTATTTCTTCTTTCCTACCATCCAGCTCCAGCCCATGAAAACTGGGGCCTCTTTTTAGAGGAAGAGTGTTCAGTCTTTTTGGCTATTGAAGAAAGGATGGCTCCATATCCTACCTTCTTTAGAGAGTCCTGTTTCAGTGGATGAATGGAGAAGGTGGAAGCAAAATGTTTGGACCTTTTTAATGATGTCAAGGAAAAAAAAATACTGCACTGGGGACCCTGACCAAAATTTTGTAAAATATGGGCAAAAAAGTACAGAGAAACATTTGCAACTTTACAATATTAGAGAATACAGCTTAAGTTCTTCCTCAGTTATCACCTATCAGTTGTATTAATTACTGATACATAATTTTAAGGGGCAAAAAATGATTGAAATGCAGACTCTTCTAGAAAACCTATTGGTGTTTTAAATAAATCTAGATTCAGTGGGCTGTCGTAAAGATTCCAGTGAAAGAAACAGAAGACAGAATTAAATTTAAAAATGCCATAAGCCCGCAATTTATATTTAAACATAGCAAAAAATAAGAATAAAATAACAGATGAGAATATGCCAGTTTTAAACTGAGACTAAAAATAAATAAATAACTCCCAACACCAAATTGAGTAGGGGGAAAGTGTACCTATCTGGCATTTGTACTAAGATTGTTGTTGGACAATTTCTTTTAAGGTTGGGAAGGTCCTCCACCACCTCGTGGGTGTGAAGTCTTTGTGGGTAAGATTCCTCGTGATATGTATGAAGATGAATTAGTTCCTGTTTTCGAGAGAGCTGGAAAGATCTATGAGTTCAGACTGATGATGGAATTCAGTGGTGAGAATCGAGGCTATGCTTTTGTGATGTACACTACTAAAGAGGAAGCCCAACTAGCCATCAGGATTCTTAATAATTATGAAGTACGTCCAGGGAAATTTATTGGCGTCTGCGTAAGCTTGGACAACTGCAGACTATTTATTGGAGCAATTCCAAAAGAAAAGAAGAAAGAAGAAATACTGAATGAAATGAAAAAAGTTACAGAAGGAGTGGTGGATGTCATTGTTTATCCAAATGCCACTGACAAAACTAAAAATCGTGGCTTTGCTTTTGTAGAATATGAATCTCACAGAGCAGCTGCCATGGCTAGAAGGCGGCTAATCCCAGGTAAACCTATTTGTAATTAAATAGTTTTGGGTTTTGGGGGGAGTGCCTGTCTCCATTTTGGGGGGGGTGGTGAGTTTCCCTGTTTTCCTTTCTTTAACGTATTTCGGGAGTTACAAAACTGCAGTAGTGTCTTTCACCTAAAGAGGATTTTTTTTTGGTTGGGGTTTTTTTGTGTTCATGAGTTAGGGGTTTTTGTTTCTTTGTTGGGATGCAGGTTTTTTTTTGTTTTTAAAGAAGCTGAAACGTAAGCAGTTCTGAGAATGAAAGAGCAGACATCTGTTTTATAAACACAAGTTACTGTAATTTACACCAAGATAGGTATTTGCTTGGGCACATGTCCAGTTTTCATTTGCATGCACCAGTCCTTGCACATGAATTCTCTTAAAGCTGAGCTTAAAAAATATAGTGCTTGGAATGTGTCCCTTGTTTTCTTTGAGTGTCATGAGTGATGTTGTTATGTCTCATTTTAAAATGTTTGAAAGTAGGTCTTTTAATATTTACTAGAAAATAATTCTAAGAGTTTAACAAGTAGAAGATGACTTCCTCTTTGCACCTTATTTTGTGCCTTTTGAGGGGGAGGGAAGTAGAAGGGATTAAATATACTGAAAGAAGAGGGAATAGGTAAAGGTACAGTTAAAAAGGGAAATCCTGGAAGAGAATGGAAGAGAACTTAAATAGGGAGGAAATTAAATAATCTAGTTGGAGAAGTGAAGTCATTAAAATAGATAATACAGCATTGGTCTTGCTGAAATGAATGGCAAAATTCCCTATATTTATAAGGCTATGATATAGAAAAGGTTTGTGGTAATCACTGACAGTGTTGGGAAGGAGTGTTGAGACTTTGCAAAGTAATGGGAGAAACATGGGCAGATCACTGAATGTAAAATAAACTAGTTGTGTGATACTCAGAATGTTGGCTTGAAATGAGTAACAAGGTGGGTCTTTATTTTTTCTTAGTTTATGGTTTTGGTGTCTGCTCCTACATAGAGTAAGGCTTGTGCTAGTGCATATGCATTTAGATGAGTTTTTCCAGGTGTTGACCTTACTTTTTAAGGTTGTAATAATATGGAAGATGCTGTGTTTACTAACTAATAAAATAATATATTGCTTGTGGTCACTGTATATATGTGTATATGCATGTCACAAAATTGCAAAGTCTGTGTATTGACAGTTTATGGTGCTTAATAAACGGAACATTTTTAATTTTTGCAGAGGCTTATTTTCTTTAATAATTTCAAGTAGTAATATTTTATGTATTTTGCTTGAGTAGATGGAGGCAACAAAAAACACTGATTCAAGTCGCATGTATCATGTTTGCTTTTTCTAGAAGTAGTTGATAAGAATGATTTTGTTTTCTTTTGTGTGTTTCTTATTGATGTAAATCTTCTTTGCTGCAGGAACATTCCAACTCTGGGGTCATACTATTCAGGTAGACTGGGCAGACCCAGAGAAAGAAGTTGATGAAGAAACAATGCAGAGAGTTAAAGTATTATATGTAAGAAATTTAATGATGTCTACTACAGAGGACACAATTAAAGCTGAATTCAACAAGTTCAAGCCAGGAGTAGTTGAACGTGTAAAGAAGCTGAGAGACTATGCTTTTGTTCATTTTTTCCACCGAGAAGATGCAGTTGCTGCTATGTCTGTAATGAATGGAAAGTGCATTGATGGAGCTAGTATTGAGGTAACACTGGCAAAGCCAGTTAACAAAGAAGGTGCTTGGAAGCAACATTTTAATGGTCAGATAAGTCCCGGTTCTGAAACTCTTTTAGGGTTTCCAAACAAGGAAGATGGTCATCAAAAATCCTTAGGGAAACCAGCAAATCTTTCACTTCGTCTTAATGGTCAGCACAGTCCAGGCCTTCCTGAAGTTGAAAGATGTACATACTCATTTTTTCCAGGAATAAAGCTTACTCCAATTAGCATGTATTCTTTAAAATCTAGTCACTTCAGTTCTGCAGCAATGCATCTGGATTATTTTTGCAATAAAAATAACTGGGCGCCACCAGAATACTACTTATATTCAACCACAAGTCAGGATGGGAAAATACTCTTGGTGTACAAGGTGCTTATTCCTAGTATTGCAGATGGTTCCCAGAGTTACTTCATGCCAGACAAACTCTGTACAACAGTAGAAGGTGCAAAGGAGTTGGCAGCACAGTTCACGCTTCTACATCTAGGTAAGCATAAATGCTTTCAATTAGTTCTTAAGAACTGAAGCTAGAAAAGTTACTTTAAAATCTGTTATTTGTGTATGTATCTTGGCTTGTGCATGTATCTTTATATAAAGTGTAAGTCTACACAAGAATTTTTCATGTGTAGTCAGCTGAGTCTGCACAATCAGGTGAGAGCACTGAAGAAACACTGTGTAAACTTCTCTTCAGTGCAATGCTGGGGTCATTTTTGCTTTCATTTATCTACCATAATGGTTTGTAAGGAAGACCTAGATGACATGTTAAGTGACTCGGGGATAAGGTCATCTGTGTGATCATCATGGTGCTGAAATTTTATTTGCAAGGCTGTCTGTGTTCTTGATTTATTATCAATAAGGAAAACAGAAGTGGTAGATCCCTGTTCAGCTGAATAAATAGTTTTGGGAGGCTTTTTTGATTCTTCTTTATAGACATTCTTGAGGCTATAGAAGACATTATTACATGGCTGTACATGTATTATCTTTGGGTAAAGAGTGATGTAATTTAGTCATCTTTTTTTTTTTTTAACCAGAAAATGGGAGAAAATAGGGATAGAGTTGTTCTTAATTACTTTCTAAGTCTAGCATCTTCATTCATATATATTCAATTTCTTAAAATTAGAATGCAACTACTAGCAGAAGGAAAGTTTTGTATTATAAAAAGCTGTGGTAAAATCTGTAATTTTCACAAGAAGATGGATCACTGCAGTTCTGACAGTGTTATCCCTGTTGCTCCATAAAGTGAAATACATAAATAATACAAAACGTAACACTTTAGCCATCTAGTTCCTGCCCCCCATTTTTAGAACATTCAGAACACAAAACTAATTTCTAGTTCCAGGTTGTTTCATTAGTAATTTTAGTCACCATCTGATCAAACTTCATCCTTAAAGAAATCAGAATTTCATCTCTTCGGTACTCAGATTTGAAGGCTGTTAGAGAGCCATACCATGATGGTTTAAAAACTCCTCATACTTCCAGGCAAAGCTTTATATAATTTATTCCACTTGTTCATTTGAACAGTTTTACTTCTGATAGTTAGATCTTTCTCTCTTTCTGGCTTTTACATCCTGGTATATTTGAAGATGAGATAGGTCTGATCTTTGTAATTCTGCAAGTCTTATAAACCATCACATAATTTCTCTGATCTGCTGAGGTAACGTTCTTGTGTATTTGTTGCATGGTTTCTTTCAGCATGACTAGATCAGTAGCTGCTGTATCATGAAATTAATTCTTGCTAGTCTTTTGTAGAACAACATAAATATTTTTCTGTCATTACAAAAAAATGTTTCTAATGAATTGTAGAGTAGGAGGTTTGGCTGTTTTGGGTTTGTGTTTTTTTTCTTTCTGTGCAGAATTGTGTTGAAGGTGATAAGCTTGTTCAGATAATACTAGTTTCTTGTCTAATTGTGTGTAGAAAGTTGGGGGTTTTTGGTGGTGGTAGTGGTTTTTGGGTGACTTTTTTTTAAATTTAGAATTGGAGCAATACCAGAGTTGTGTGGGAAGGAGATTTTTGGTTTTTGGAGTGGTGGTAGGCAACTTCTTTAAAAGAAGCTTGTGCTTCAGTTACTATTTTTTTAGTTTATTAGCAGACTGCGGTGTTTTTTTCAGATTCTAGTTTAGAATATCTGCCTTCTTAAGCCATGGACTTCCAGGTTTGAAAGGAATGGCGTTTTCTGTGGATAGTGCCTGCTGTGCATGGGCATCAGACTTGGTGGTCCTGTGTAGTGCAGCTTTGGATAGAAGCACAATGAGATTGTGCAATACAGTAAATAATCCTTTTCTGATTAGCTGTGCATGTGTACAGGGCCCAGGACTGCGTCCACAAGATTTAAAGCTTGATTTTGCTTTAGGAGTGGAAGGAGGAAAAATGAGAACAGATAAAGAAGTATTTGTTAAAATGCGTTTACGTAATTGTTTTGGCCCAGTGAAACAAAATTTTCAGGGAAATGGAAGCAGAAATAGTAACTTAAAGGGGTTACTGTGTTAGTGATGACTGCTTCTGTTCCTGATGTGCTTCAAAAAAGACTTTTCTGTTCCCCTGTATTCCCCGTATTCACCTCTTCCCCCCCTTCTTTTTTGTTCTTTTCTCACGTTATAGTTTTGGTGGATTGGAAGAGCTACTGCGGATAGCAAACTGTTAAAATAGTGTTGCCATCCTCCTCTTCCTAATACTGCTACTTAACACTTGTTCTGGAAGTCTGTTTGATACTTAGGTTGTGGTAAGATTTTTCTTTTTTTTTCTTTTGGATGCAGTGTGTAGCAGATTTATTCAGGATTGACTGTGATGCCTTTTTTTGCAGTGCATGACTGAAATGTAAATAAGCTTTTTCTTCTTGCTTAGAATCTTGCTTCTCCTTGGTTTTGTTTTTGCATGCCCAGAAGGTCTTAGAAGATGAAGAATCTCCAAAACTCAAAGCCTTATACATTGTCTCCACTTCAGCAGTGATGGTTTGGTTTGCATTGGTAGGTCACCTTTTGAAGGCGATACTTTCAGATGGTCAAAGTGATCAGAATTACTTATTTTTAATATTAAGAGAGCTAAGTATCTGTGCCTGGTTTTTACATACTGTGGGGGCATTTTACTGGTTGACCGACTGTATGAAAATCAGGGCCATACATTTATAATCTGTGTAATCCTGAACACAAAAGATAAAAAGGATGCTAAACTTGAAATAGTGGTGTGAGGCTCTCCTCCTTTAAAGAAGAATGAAGACAGCTTCAGATTCTATGCTTGTCCTACCTACCTGCCTATTTTATGGCTTACAGATAGCATTAGCTAAAGATAATATTTTCTTTCCAATACTGCTTTGGGAAAGAATCACCAGAACAGTTAAAAATTAGCATGATTATTCACAGCTGTGGTCAAATCCAAAATGCAAACAAGTTTAAAAAAATTGCAGAAAGTATGTGTTGAGATTTTTATATTTTAAAGCTTTTTAGCACTTCAGTGTGCCATATAATCATAACTAATGTGAATTCTTCCTTAGCAGAATTCCCAAATCCCAAGTTGGTTTTTAAAGCTGTCCACCTAATGGCCTAGTCCTGGTAGTGCTGTCTTGTTATCTTGAACTACAAAAATTTTCTTCTTTTGATGGCCCCTCTGCATTTTTGTTTCTGAAGATTTGGCCCCCTACACAGCATGCAGAGTCAAAGCAAACATACATGGCTGACTTCTGAAAGATACACCTCTCTCGCATTGACAAAAACCCTCTTTTTGATGCTTGCATTGCCGTGATACTGAAACATAGCCCTAAGGAGTCTAGAGATAGAAATAGAATTTTCTTTGCCCTGTCTAATGTACAGAAATTGTTTTGAATGTACACACTATGTAGAAAGAAACATCTGAGGCTAAAAAAGAGTTGCTAAATGTGACAGAGGATCCCTCCTTTTCACTGAAGTGTCTGTGGTGTGGCTTGGCGTGTTGAATGGTGCTGCATGGATGCCCGTGTAGTTGGGGGATTGTTTTGGTTTGTTTTTTTTTTTAAGTGGCAGTAATTTTGAGACAAGCCTGAGTGTTTCTTCCTGGAAGCAACTTACTATAAGCATGAGTGTACAAAGGTGTCACAGGATTATTCCTTCTGGTAATTAACTTCTCTTACAGGAACTTAATTTTTTTGCCCACTTAATTTTTGATGATGTGTACAGGTTCTTTTTTCTATTTAAAGCATATAAGCAGACTAAGGTAAGTGAATGACAAAGGGCTGCTTTGATAGAATTTTAAAATTGGACTGTTATGATCAGTAATATCAAGGCACTCTGTTGGCTTTTTTTGGTGGTACATACTTCTGTATTTACTTTGATGTAACAGAATACTTGGTTATTACTGCATATAATAGTCCTGAACTGACAGCAGTACAACAAGTAACCACTTGGTGTCACCTGAATATTTTGAAAATGATGCTTGGAGAAAATACAGAAAGCTGTGATATCACTGAAAGATGAATAAGCTGTATTTTAATATTGTTAGATAAATCATGAACAGATCAAGGAAGTGAAAAAACTCAGGCTTGTTTAAATATAAGGAAATTACATGTCTGGATTTGTGAGAAGGGGAGCAGAGCTATATGTTTGAAGTTACAGAATCACAGAATGGCAGGGGTTGGAAGGGACCTCTGGAGATCATCTTGTCCAACACCCTTCCAGGCGGGTTTTGAATGTCTCCAGGGAAGGAGACTCCACAACCTCCCTGGGCAGCCTGTGCCACTGCTCTGGCACCCTCACAGGAAGGAAGTTTTTTCTCATATTGAGGTGGAACTTCCTGTGTTCCAACTTGTGCCCGTTGCCCCTTGGCCTGTCGTTGGGCACTATTGAAAAGAGCCTAGTCCCATCGTCCTGACACCCACCCTTTAGATATTTATAGATATTTATGAAATCCCCCCTCAGTCTTCTCTTCTCCAGGCTGAACAAACCCAAGCCTCTCAGCCTTTCCTCATGTGGAAGATGGTCCAGCCCACTAGTCATCTTCGTAGCTCTCTGCTGCACTTGCTCAAGGAGTTCCACATCCTTCTTAAACTGGGGGGCCCAAAATTGGACACAGTACTCCAGATGTGGTCTCACCAGGGCTGAGTAGAGGGGGAGATTAACCTCTCTCAATCTGCTGGCCACACTCCTTTTAATGCAGCCCAGGATACTGTTGGCCTTCTTGGCCACAAGGGCACGTTGCTGGCTCGTGGTCAGCTTGTTGTCCACCAGCACTCCCAGGTCCTTCTCAACAGAGCTGCTTTCCAATAGTTCAGCCCCCAGCCTGTACTGGTGCATGGGGTTGTTCCTCCCCAGGTGCAGGACCTTGCACTTGCTCTTGTTGAATTTCATCAGGTTCCCCTGGGCCCAGCTCTCCAGCCTGTCCAGGTCAAGAAGGTGAATGTTAGAGAGGTGCGGGGAACAGAATAGGAGCAAACCTGAATGGCCTGTAGAAGAAATTAATATCTTTTTCATTAATTTGAATCTCACTTCAACACAAATAAGTTTTCTTTATAAGTTATACAGCACCTTAGTGGTGTTTGCAAACACTTTGCAAACAGGTGCTTGGCTGTTAATTGTGGTATCCCATTAGAAAAACATATAAGACTTCCTGCTGTTGCCTGTCCTGGAGCCCGACTAGATGTGAGGCAGCTCCAATTTGGAGACTGTAGGGTTGTGCTAACACAGACTACATTCCACTTCTGGTCCAGAAGCAGTGTTAGTGCAGAGTCAGTCCCAAAATAGGTGGCATTTTTGATCATTCTGGGCTTTTGCATTAGTAATGCAGCTTTGTAACTTATGGAATCAGGTTGGCTCATCCAGGTGACTTCGAAGTATAGGCAGAAGAGAACTTCAAGTTGCATAGATGTGCTCTGAATTGTAGAGGAACTTCCACCTCCCTTTCTTTAGTGAGACTAAACATCTGAACCCTGGAAAAGCAGAACATTTTTCTGAGAATGATTGGGGTTTGGGGGTTTGTTTGTTTGGATTTTTTTTGTTTGTTTTCACTTACTGCTGGTGGAATTCCACTGGTTTAAGGAAATTAAGATGTCAGAACCTCTTTCTAGTCCTTAAGACCAGTCCCTCTGTAGCAAAGGCTGAGTCCTGGGGAGTTCTCTCCCTACTGAGTCTGTCTTCAGGGTGATGGGGAAGAAGCGAAGAAGTTTTGGTAAAGTTTCGTCAGTTTGGGGGATCTGTCAGGTTTTAGACATGTATTCCACAATAGGGTATTCTTTGTTCAGTCACACATGCTATTCCATGTGGCATCTCAGTGAGACACAATTTAAGAAATTAATTTTAAGTAGGTGAAAGTATTTAAAAGTATTTAACAGAAAGTATTTAAAAGAAAAATAAAAGATCATTTTAATAACTAACTATAGCACATAAATAAGTTTAATTCTAGTTCACTACATAGAATGTATATAGTAAACTGTACTGAATCAGGTGGAGCAAGCATTGTATCTTACTACTATGAATGTACCTGTTTAAGCTTCTTAAATACTGCATGCAGTAGCAATTTACAAGTCAAGGTTAAAACTTGTATAAACTACTTGAGGAGTCTGTGCTCAGCATCTGGGTCTCAGAACAAATGTATCAGTAGACTGCTGTCCTAGATTTTGGACGTTAAACTTAAGGTGTTACAGTTCAAGTGAAATGCTTTTATTCTACTGTTTTCATTGTAGGGGTTTTCTTTACTTCAGCACTGCCTTGGTTTGCTTTATCAAAATTAACTATATTGCTGTTGGAACAAACAACAGCCTTGTATAAAAAGAAAGATGTTTAAAACCCAGAAATTGCTGGCTTTGATTGTTTAGTAAATACAGATAAGTAGTGATTGGGGCAGAGGGGTGGTGTTAGTGATTTTTAGAAAGGCTCAGAATGTAGTGTAAGATGTTACTTACCAGTATGAATTTAGAAGTCTTAAATATTTATCATGTAACTTTTATATATAATGTTTTTTATCATGGCCCCTGAGCAAGCATATGTAACTTTGCTGTCCCTGAATGCAGCATACTGGGATAGCAGAGGTGAGTGAACCTCCCAGGGTTGTGTTTGGGGTTTGCCCCCTCAAAGACATTGTTTTAGCTGCGCTGTTTGGGCTGTTAGAGAAGTTGGTCTCAAGATTAGTTCCCCACATACACTGCTCTGAGAAGACTTTCCCAGAAATACTCTGTCCAGGTTTTTTTTTGTTGTGGTTTTTTTTTTTCTCAAAGGAAATGATAGCTCTACTGTTGTAGACCTGCTGATGGATCACCCAGTCTGATGTTCACAGGGACTGTGCAGCACAACAGAAGGTTATGTTTTTTGTCCTAAAATGACTCTGATTAATTTTTCAGTCACTTCTGAATTATTTGTGTTTCCGGCTTGGGCTCAAATTTATGTTGCGGAGTGGACTTGTTACTACATTGGTGACTTGGACTATTTCTTTGGGTAGTCAGTTTAATGTAAAAGAAGGAGACTGATGTCTCCTCTGATTTGCAAAATGTGTTATTAACTTTCTCCCATTTATGCTACAAGGGCAGATGTTCCCTTTTTTTGAATATACTATTGTGAATGAATTTAAGTGTGGATCTCTGTCACTTCTGAGGCCTCTTTTCATTTTTTAAAATGGGGATTTCCATCTTTTCCGAGTGTCATGAGATTGGTTTTTAAAAGCTTATAAAGCAGTTTGAAAATGGCATTAAATTCATGCTTGGTGTTAACTTTACTGCTGGAAACGTCTAATCTGAGTCATCCAGTATCTGTCCTGAAGATTCAGTTATCTTGCTGTTGCAGCTGCTTATGGACAGGGAACATAAATTTGTAAATCTGGGCCTGCATAGAACTTGGAGAAAAATAAGTAAGAAAGATACAACAATGTTGGATGATGTTTATCCATGAAATAGCTTGAATGACTTCAGCAGTCAGTCACTTTAAAACAGGACTGAATTCAGTGCCTTTCTCTAGTCAATGGATGACCATAGTGAGGTTGGGTTTTGCTTACGCAGTGTGTGTCTGGCATAACTTCATACTTAGTTAACAGAACAGCCCAATATAAAGTGTTAAATATGCAACATGAAAGAATTCTGCTATGATATGTATCATATCTGTAACAAATTAATACAACTTGAAGGGTGATCTAATATGTACATTAAAGTTTTCTTCATTAATATTTTGTGTTCAGTGGAGGTGAGGCAAAGGGTCATTATTGTAAAGTTTGGTTGAAAATATACATATAGGCTGAGAAAATGCTTATGTTCGGTGCTGAAGAATTTTTTTTTTAAAGTATAAGGCTTTTGGGAGAAAGAAACTGAGATAATATGTTCTCATTTTTCATTTCTCTTTTTCACTAGGTCCTTTTTGATGTTGCTTGAACTGTTGACTAAATAAGTCCTTAATGATTTGAGCTAGTGTTAGGGGTGCAGAGGAATGGGAAGAATGCAGCATTGGCATAAGACTGTGAATGCTTTCTTTACACTATTATCTTAAATTCCTTAACAGTTAAGTCTTATATCTTGGAATAGGTAACATAGTATGCTTGCTGAAATCAAGTCTCTCTTCCCCGCTTCCCTCCCTTTTTCTGCAGCTAACTGTACACCCTATGTGGCTTGAGTTGACCTGAAGAAGAAAAGTTTGGAATTTGTTGCTTTGGATCTTGCCAGGAAAGAAAAAAGAACACCACACTGATATGTAATTACCGTAAATTCACATTTCTTGTTTATTGATGAATAAGTCTTGAAAGCACGTGTGTGCATTAAACATTTCACTTTAAAGATTAGTGAAATTAAATGTTAAATTATTTTGGTTAGCTTGATTAAATTTGTTTTTAAATGATAATTTGTTTAAAAGATTTTTATTACCTGTTATAGTTTATACAGCAGTAGCTTATATTTTTAGTGTTGGAATAATTTGCTACAATTCCTACTCTCGTATTTTGAGTTGCAGGCAGAATTTTTACAGCTTCTGTTCTAAGTAATGAATCTTAAGCAAACATTAAAGAAAAACAAAACCAAAACCACACCACCCTGGCAACCCTGCCTTTTCATACAGAAATATATGTAATATGAAAATTAAATACCACACTCTGTAAGTGGATGCAAATTTTTACAGGAAGAACATGTCCAGTAAAGTCTTTGCTTCTGGTATAGCATTACATCAATGGAGGAGTGGTGCTTTGAAGGGCTTTATGTCAATGTACCATCAGGCTACATGAGATATATTGCTGTAGTCATAACATTGACGTTCAATACCTTAGATAATTCTTTGAGACAAAAATTGGCAAAAAAAAAAATAATCTTGACACATACAAATTACATGTACTTTATGTACAGCTCACTAAGGTGCATTTCCTGTTGTTAGCACTTCTCTGCTGGGGCACGTGTGTGCTTCTGTGTTCACAGAGGCCTTACTCTTATCCAGGCTGTCCCTCATAACCAGCACTTCTGCATGCCTGTGCTAGCCATGTTGAGCAGCAGATTGCTCACTATCTAATCAGGCCATGTTCTTCTTAAAAAACATGGTTTAGCATCAAACTGAAAATAGTTTTCAAGTTTTTAAATCGGGTATATGTAATTTTGAGTGAGCCACCTTTATTTTTATTGTCACCGTTTAGCATTTCTCATTAAAGTGCTTAATTTATTAAATAACAAAAAATAAAGGCTTGCTTTTTTTCTTTTTTAAAATCTGAAACTAGTACAGTGGATCATCCTGCTTTTTGAATTTGGTATGCATATTTTCTATTCCTGGGTAAGGAATGGGCAAAGTGGCATATGGTAAGAGTCTAAGGGCCTGACCTATTTTGGTTCTAAGTTGTTTCATCTGAAGTGTTTGTCAAAAAGGAATATTATGTAGACAGCACACAATGCAATGGAAAGATTTAAAGTTGAATAATTTTTCTTGAAAGCAGTCAACTATTGTGGACCATTACATATTTTAGTTAAATGTGTTTCATTAGCATATTAAAAAGCCTTTTTGATGTTAATTTAGGTGCAGTTATAGCAGTTTAATTTTATTTGCATTTGATATTAGCTACATAGTTGTTTTAAGTGTTGTAGTTTTTAATGTTGGAATCATGCGTTTGACTTCTGTACTTGAATTAACATTTATATTAAATTTATGCTGTTAATATTTTGTGTGTTAAAAAAAATTATTTTATACATGGTACCTTCACAAACTTACATTGCAGGATTGACTTTGCTTTACTACTAAGCTTTGGCCAGAGGCTGCAGTGCAGGTGCTTTGCTGAACAGGAGGAAGGGTAATTAAGTGGCTTAGTGAAACCTTGGAACAAAAAAAAGTAATTTTTAAAAAGCAAGTTTGTTTAGTAGTGTCTGTCGCATTTGAAAGTTGTTCAATTTTTATAATTTCCTAAGAACCTCTGTTGGGAAGAAAGAAGAGGGGGCTTGCTTTACTTCATGTTTAAACTAAGTGGTCGCTGAGGCCAAGACAAAAAAAAAAAAAAAAAAAAAATCAGTGTTTGAGACAGAATAAAACAGTATACTTCTGATAAGGTATGGGGGAACAAATTTAAAAGTATTTGTGCCTGGCAGCGTGAGAATTCCAGCCTACAGAGTGCTGAAATGAACTTTATTTTTCGGGTGTCTTGATTAAGACTCACTTTTTTTTATTGCAAGTTCTTTCATATAGGCATCCTTAGTGACACCTTGAAAATACGGTAGACTTTTTGCATGTGCAAGAAAGATTTAATGCAACAATATTCTGTAATACTTCCAATGGAAATCTACGTAGAATTGGTATTGTCTGCTACTTAAGGGGACTGTGTGATGAGCTGCACAAAGATTGCACAGCATTAAAGTGGATACGTGCAGGAGAGGTGACTTACCAGTGAACAAGAGGAGGTACTGACCAGTTCTGTAGAAAGCCGTGGGATTGTATTTTTCAGGTGTGTAACATACTTGGTCAGATTTCTCACCATGCTCCCATCTTCGAAGCAGTCTTGTGTAAAAAGAAGTTTTGCTGCAAACTAGCAACTCCCATCATTACTAACATGAGCATATGCCTTGGCAGTTATTTTCAGTATTCCCAAGAAGTGTGACTGTACAAAACCATGATCAAACATTTGAGTGTAATGAGTAGAGGATGGATGTAAGCCAAATACAGCCCTCAGACAGAATTTGGTCTGTTTTGTAGATAAGAACAAAGGTGTAAGAAATAAGCAGCTGAAGCAGCAGTAGCAATCAGTAGCTGTAATTCAGGGGTTTTGAAGTTTATTTAGAACACATAATTAAAATCTCTTAATCAGTGTGCGAAATTGGAAGCATATTTTTCATGTTTTTATGGTCTCACTGGAGCTTGTTAACCTTTGAAAAAAAACCCCATGTATTTCTTCTAAAAACGCTGTGACAGAGAGAACATGGTGTTGTGTATATTTTTACAGTACTATTGTGTAACTGATAAAAGTGAATCCATATACCATCCTGTTCTATAATTGGTGTAGAAACTAGAAGTCCTTCTGAAAGCACAAGTTACTGACTAGTGAAACAAAGTCTTGTTCCTTTGTGCTAAACCCACTGTGTTAAAAACTTGCCCTAAGTAAGAAAAGGTGGTCCTTATTCTTACAGTACCTTTTTAATCTCGCTTGCTTTTTTTTTTTCTAAATATGGTTATTATTACTACCTTGTGGTTGGTGCCAGATATTAAGGCCAATGTTATGGAACAAGCACGTTGCAGACAGCAGCTTTTATCTTCCAACCCCTGTTTTTTCATGGGGAAAAATAAAACAGTAGCCTTAGTTCCCCCCAACTCCATCTGTTTGTCATCAAGAGCTAGTGTTCTATTTAGTAACACAAACAAGAGTTACTAAATTAATGGAAATTTCTTTTAAATAAACACTATTAAAGAACAAGTCATCTGGGAGTTACTAGGTTAAAACACAGTCTTGAGGTAAACACAACCCCCAATAAGTGAGTTGTTAACCAGTTTTCTCTTTCAGTGAATTTTTTGGCACAGTTGCTGTGCATAACCAAACGTGACCAGTTTAGCATCTTGTTGTGCTATTCAGTGTTTAACTTAATGGACGACCAGAGGAAGGAAAACAAGTAGTGATCCAGCACTACTTAAATCTTAAATATTTACTTAAATATTACTTTCCTGGAATTAGAAAGAGCCCTAATAGGCTCGAAAACAGCCAAGAAAAGGGAAGGTTTAGAGCAGTCAGTTAGAGCTCCTTCCTCAAGGCCTCGTAGTTTTTCTACCATGCTAACACGGCTGTTACCAGCCACCACAGCTCTAAATTGTTGTTCTGAGTTGTCTGTGGCGGAACTATTCAGCCTGAGTCAGAAGAGTGAAAAGGCTTGCCCACCTCACTGTGTCATAGGCTGCACCAGGAATAAAATCACCAACACGCTTCCCCTCCTTGGGAGGCAGAGCCTGTGTTGCCACCAGCATGGCACTGGGTGTGACAAATGGCACCAGGTGTATGGGACCGGGATGAGGGCAGGTCTTTTCCAAAGGTACAGGTACTGCAGAACTCCTATGGAGAAGCATTAATTGCCAAAAGAGATCTAAGTATACCTAAGTAATAGCTTAATTTTTGTTTGAATGGTCTTCCATCTAACTGACACAGCTTTGGCCTTACTGCAGAAGGGCTTCATTTTTGTAAGGCTGGTCTGTTTCTTGAAAAGAAGTTCTTCTGTATCCAAAAATGTAAACAACAGCAATAGAACAATTAAATGATGTAACCACTTTCAAACCAGGTGAAATTTTTTAGGACTCTAGAATGCAAATACCTGCTCATGGGAATTGAAAGAAAATCTTATGTAGTGCTTGAAGGTGGGTGAAATTTCAAGGAGTGTAAGGACACAAATATCTGCAAAAATCAGCCTGCAAAAACCAAGATTGTTCCAGTCTTACATTTTGAGAATGGAGTGATACTTTTAACTAAGCTACCGATAAAGTTTTAGACTTGGAAGAGGTGAATAATCGAGAGTAATAACCACTGAGTACAGTGGTGGCTTGTAGAGCAAACAGTAGTGATTGTACCCTGCACTTTAAAACCTGTAGTGCTTCAGAAAGAAGGCACAATAATGCCATTTTTAGATGGGGAGGGGAAAGCATTGACATAAAGGAGTTTATGGCTGTCATGAAAATAACTGACACTCAGAAATTGAAATTAAGCAGCTCAGGAACCAGAAGCATATATGAAAACAGAGCGTGACTTGCAGAGGCTGATCTGTTTGCTACAGTTCAGTTCAGGTTGGAAGTTGGGTTCCTTTAGAAAGCCATGGCAGAGTATGACTGACATAAAAGATGATCCTCTGTCCTCTGACAGTCCAAGGAGGGTGATATTTGTAAGCACCAGTGTTACAATATTCTGTGTGGATAGTGGCAGATTATTTTTTTGCTGTCAAAATCCACTGGGGCGGGGAAATCTATGCGAGAGTCAATAGAAGTACCTTGATGGAAGACTTAATGTAAAACATGACTGTACCACTAGGGCAGCTTGCCAAGGAACAAGTACCCATTTCAGTAAATTTAACTATATGAGTTACCACTTCAGGCCTTGAACATTTTTTTCTACGCTGCCACAGGCTATGGCTATATATATGGCTATGGCTGCTACTGACTTACAGTTTCCTGCAGAGGGAAGTATTCACTAGTGTATGAAAAACAAATACTGAGTCAAATGATCTTTGTCAAAGCTGGAACTGTCTCTATATGTAAGCAAAGCAAAAGTCTGTAATGACAAGAATGGCATTCACTGAGTTACACCATTTTTAAGGAGAAGTCAACATTTCAAGGGGTAAAATAGCTCTCTGAGCAAAGGAAACTTATCAAATCAATGGGAAATACAAAAGAGGCATCTTAAATTTTACCCTTTTATGATTTAGGAGTCTACCTCTGGGCTGCCATACTGATGTTGTTACTCTTAACGAAGAAGAAAAAAAAATACTTTAAAAAAGAATGGCCCTGGAGGTTCTTAGTTTCCCCTGGATGCATGCTTCCATCTTGGCTCTGTACTTCTTTCTGCAGAACTGATTTCTGTCTCTGGAGGAGAGGACAGAACTCCTGGATCCTGGGCAGTCCTGAAGCAACACATGGGACCTTCCCTGCTTGTGCCAAGTGCCTCAGGTGGTCCTGGCAGCAACAGGGTCCTTCTGTCCCAAAACCCGATGTCTCCCTTGCTCAGCTCTACAGATACAACAGCAAGGGAGGGGAAGAACTTTTCTTCTGATTTCCCAGTACCTTTCACAGGCAGAACTTTGCAACACACTCCTAGAGAAAACAGAGCAGTAGGTGGGATTCAGACTGATGAGGGAAGTGGCCTTTGCTACACACTCCCCCCCCCCCCTTTTTTTTTTTAAACAAAAAATAGACAGTGATCACTGTAGTGTTTGTAGGTATGTACTTTAACATCTGCACCTTTAGCGTAGGTAAAACAGCCTCAGGAAGATTAGGCAGAATAACATCTGTTGGGAAGGTCTAACTGGACTCAGAGGAGGAAGCTGTTGTGATCTTTCAGGAATTAAGAGGTTCTGGCTGAGGAGGAGTTGTTCAGGTTCCTCAGAAACCGAGCAACGGAGGGCTTCAGTGCATGCAAAAAAATAAACTCAAGATGCCTGCAGGATAACATAGATTTTGAGGACCACACAACGATGTCTAAGTGCCTAATTTTAATTCTCTCTTACTTTAGGCAACTAAAGCTCAAATTCTTCCTAGACTCCAAGGAGATGTTTGGTTGCTAATACGTTATTTTTACGCAGGCAACAGAGGTATGTCGGAAGATGGATGACAGCTCATTTGTAGCACTAGCTTTCTAAGGGGAGGTGGTGAGCATCTTTCACACATGAAGTCTTATGGTAAAAAATATGATCTTAGAAACACTGATTAAAGGTTTAAATGTTCTGGTTTATTTTAGAAGTAGAAAAAATACTTTAAAAGGAAAAAAAAACACAGTGAAAAAACTTACCTCCACTATCAAAGCAGCATTCATGAGAGACAGCTACCTGAACCCTCTTTGACACTAAGGCATATGTTTTGATGAAACTTTCACTACATATTTTTCCTTAAAAACCCCAAACATATGGTTTTCATGAAATCATATTTATTTTATCCGTTCATCCTAGTCAAGGATTTAAGCTGTGGAAGTGGTTGACTAAGACCAGAGGAAACAGTCATATCACCCAGTTTGTCCAGGAGCCCAAATACATCACTGAATTTCATTACGTGCCCCTGGAGCAAACCCAATAACATCTGATGAAAGCACATCTTCCAGAAAGGCAGAGTCTGACTCTTGAAAGGTGCCAACCCTTGCAACTTAAATTGGATCAGGGTTTCCTAACTTTGAACAGATACAGTACTTTAATGCCAAAATACTTGATTTCTCCTACAATTCATGGGGTCCCTTGAGCTGAGCCGATGGTGACCCATGGTTCTTGAGTTTCTGTGGGGAGCTGGAGCTAGGTGCTCTCACTGGAGAGTTTGGGGGCGAATGTGGATGCAAAGTATTCACAGAAGGACAGTATGTCTGTCTGTCAGAGAAAGTCATTCTGGGACTGTCTGGACAAATACATGTATTTAAAAAAAATCTAACAACATGCGAAATCTGTCCATCCTAGTGTAGAACAGGAATTCTTTTAAGAGCATCAGATCTTGTAATTTTTGTGAACAACTCTACTAATGCTTATGTAGGCTCTTCTAACGCTAGGGGTAAGGCATGTATAGTGCGTACCGTGCCAGTTAGGGCAGGAGTTTAGCGAACTCTCAAATGCTTCTGTACAAAGCTAGCTAATAGAGTAACGCTGCGGTCTTTTGGAAGCTCAGCTTCCTGTTTTCCTCCCCCAAACTTCAAACCTTATTAAAAGCAAGCAGGCATAGCTGCTTTAAGGCTGGCACAAGAATCCTGCTGTAGCAGTGTGTCTGCCAAACATTTGCTCTCCTACTCTAGAATTATTTGCCAGAAAAGTAGTTTTTCCATTTTATATTGGATTTGCGCTTGTTAAATCCATTTCAATTGCACGATATACCAGTATTTCATAATGGAAAGGAGCTGCTCTCTTGCATAGGTATGATTTGACTTTTTCTAAGCTATTCTTCCTTAAATTTTCAGCAGTCCGCTGGCATAGGGAGAATACTGCATTAGGGGAAGAAGACTAAAAAAAAAATAATCACGTTGCATATTTTGAGGGTCCTTATATTGGTGCTAAGCCTGTCACATCCCTTCCTCACTCTGTACTAGTTGTGCAGCTTTTCTGCTGCAGGAAGAAGTGAATACATGTTAGGCTTCCAAGATGTCAGAAAATTCTAGATAGTGATAGCCTTTGGTGGATAGGACAACCTGATCAGAAACTCCTCCAGGGTTTTAACAGCCTCATTATTACAAACTACCTAGCAGTAATTTAAAAGCCTCTTTCTTTCTTTCTTTCTTTTTTGCCATCCAAAGTAGAGAGATTCATATTTTATGTGCTCACATCATATATACCATTTGTCAAACCAGAGCCAGCAGAGGCATCTAACCAGTGAAGAATGTACCGGCAGCCTGAAGAAAAGGAACTGTATAACTCAAGGAAGCTTCCTGTCAGTATCTTGTTTGCAAGTTTATGAAAGAGTGTATGAAGGATTTTTGGGAAACACTTAAAAAATTCCACTTTACATTAAATTTACTCACTGTTGGCAGTCTAACAGTTCATTAACAGAAAAAAAAAAGGCAATTTAATTACTGTTGCATGGGAGGGAGTTGCAGAGAAGCTGGGAGAAGCAGGGATAAAGATCTGAGTACCAGTAGGCACTTTTAATTGCATTACATGGATAACTGTTTAATAAATTCTAAAAACCTTGGATTATTAGGTTTCAAAATGCTAGGATAAGTAGATGTTTGACTATAAATAAGAATATCCTAACCAAACAATCTTAGTCACTGTACATAAGACTGAGATGTATTACAGCTCCTGAAAGTGAACTATGATCAACTTTTTCACTATATTGTAAGCTTGCTCTTTTTGGCCTGATTTCCGAGACAGTTCAGCAAGCTGTATCTCAAACTGTGCTGCCTTTCTCAGCAGCTGGCTTTAGATTCGCCTCCCTTCACTGCTACTTCATCATTTTGTGGACCTTGCTTGGCATTTTCCCCCCCTCAGATATTTTTCTGTGTCATAGAATCATAGGATAGTTTGAGTTGGAATGATGGATGGATGACCTTTAAAGATCATCTAGTCCAACCCACCTGCAACGAGCAGGGACATCTTTAAGTAGATCAGGTTGCTCAGAGCTCCATCCAACCTGGCCTTGCTCATCAATTACTCTTCCACAACAGGCTTCAGTCTACTACTGTATTTAAGTGAGAACTATCTGCTGCTTTTTCCTTGTCAGCTCACATTGGTTTTTCTCTAAAAAGAAATACAAAACCCAGCACACCCCTCAAGCATATTTATTCCAATTCTTCTACTTCAAGCAGTGCTGACTGCTCTCAGTTACACTGTTTGGTATCAAAATATTCTCCTCTTGTGTGTTTCCAGACTATTTCCAAACAGACTACGTCCATCTTTCAGGGTGCTTTTGAGATAAGGTACCAGAATATCACTTTGAGTATGGATTCAGCATCACTAGCGCACAGGCTCCTGCCAGCTCAGCTGCGTCTGTCACTGGTTATGTTTTCTCATATCCTTAACAGAGCCTGCAACAGAGTGCTGTTGGAAGCTTACATTACAGACTTCTGCTAAGTATCGAATATAATCTCAGCCCTTTTCATGATGAGTAATCTTTTACAGGTGGTGTTTTACCAAGGGGGTAAAACATCTACCACATCTCAAATTCTTTGGCAAGAAGATACCTACTCAGTGGAAAAATGGCCCCATATTGTTATTGCATATATTTTATGTTAATATATCTAATAAGCAGGTATTGTGGTAGTACAGTATCTTTGTAGAATAATTTCAAGTGTGCAAACGTGATTAATTAAGCACCTGAAAAAGTCTTCGTGTTCATTATCTGGTCTGTTCTGGAAGATACAGGGAATGGAGGATGTATAAAACAAACTCAGGCAAGGGCAACCAATATCTCTACTGAAAATGAACTAGAGGATTGCAAGAGGGAGTTAGCAGCGGAGTACAGATAAGTATACAGAAGTACAAGTTGCTCCCCAGGTGGCAGAGGTATATGGGGTAAAAGTCCCCAAAGTGAAGAACAGCTTTCTGAAGTGAGATTTCGAGCTAGGGAAACAGACTGCACAAGCCCAGATCACTGCTAACACTCCTATGCTGGATTCCCTAACCCAGGACGCACCCAGACTTCCACACTGTCCACGTTAGCTGCTCTCATCAAAAAGCTCCTGCAGCACGTTGGGAATCCCTTCTCCAGAGAACTATTTTTATGAAGGACCATCCATACTAACAGAATTTGCAACAGAAAGAAATGGCTATTTAGTTTTGGTGTTGTAAACTTCGTTCCTGTGTAATGAGTGGCTAAGTGATATCCAGTTGAAGTTTTTCACCCTTCAGACCCAGGGTTATGACAGTAGGGCAAGACTTGTTTAAGGAAGAGGGAAAGCTTCACAGTGATTTCTCTTCCATCCTGCAGAGTTTCACCTGCCTGAGCTGACCCTGCTGTACTGCAGATGCTTCTGCCGGTCTCTTACTTAGCCCAGGAAAGAGCAGCAGCGCTATCTCCAACCTATTTCATGTACATTCCTGCACAATGTCCAATTAGTCAGAGTGGGATTTTTTTTTTTAGTGTACAAATTAACAAGTCGGTATACAACAAGACACGCGTTTGTTTGCCTATACGTTTTCATTTATTTACAGCTTCCAATCTTTTTGGACTGTGTGATGTTCCCCATGCCCAAAGGCATTAGGTTAGGCTACCCGGACCGGGTTAGACACAGTCCCTGATGCACCAAGTTCAAAGAAGGGAAGAGAGAGGTTTCAAACATCTGACTGCAGGAAAGGCAGGGTGCTGAGGAGCTAGGATAATCCCAGATCCCCTGCTGAGGGAGATAACAGAGGGCCTGCAAAGCCCGTACCAGCCCTCAAGGTAGATCAGCCTCTGTAATCGTTCTGCTCAGTAAGTTCGGAGTTGGGAACCCTTTGGCTGTAAACAAGTAACATTTAAATCAAACACCAACCCAAACCAGAAAAAAATACTTGGGGCATGTATTTGGCAACACAAGTGTCTTAAGCCCTGACCTATATGAGAAAATAAACGCATTATTAGAGTTACAAAGCATCCTCAACCTGGAAATGTTCCAGTTATCGAAAAATATACAGTTCCAGGCCGTAGACAATAACATGTTTTTTTGGCTTGAAAATATGAACACTGTTACCTCTGGGGAAAAGTAATCCAAAACAAAGACATTCACATGGAGCTCAGAGAAAAGCATCAAAGGGACTGTGGTTCTGGAGGGACAAGTGTTTGAGGAAAGATTATGAAAGCTGAGTATTAGACTAAGTACTAATTTTTAAGGGATCAAGAGATAAATCTACAACTATTTAATTCACAGAATGTCAATGTTATTGGTGAAGCAGGCTTTTTTTTTAAAAAAAAAAGCCCTGAGAAGTTTATTTTCCAGTGGACACACATGAAAATTATGGAGAGCAACATGAAGACATTTAAACATCCCTTTGAAACATTAAAGCTGGTTCTTAATAAAATCCTGTCTAAATCAGATCTTAAAGTCTCGTGCAACTGAACTACAAACATGGGGAAAAAAATGGGAGGCTTGCTTCTGATTTCTGTGTTAGGTTCTTCTAGAAATTTCTGGTCCTGTTTTTTTTTGGCACTACAAGTTTCCCACCACATGCTGACTTGCGTTGGAGAGGCACGTTACACCTCAGCTGGGAAGAACATGAGCGCAAGCCTGACAAGGGAAAAAACTATCTACTTTTCAACCAACGCTGTTTTCAAAACATTGTTATCATTAAACTGAATTTCTGGTATGATTGCACATTCCCTGTTGGACTAAATTCTAATGGAAATCGGGAGCAAAGTCAGTAGCTCAGGTTAGGCTTTGAAGGCAGCCGAGCTCAATAACAGCACTGATCGCAGCAGTTACATGAAAGGTGAAACGTGGTATCATGGTGAATGCTTGTGTGTGCAAGGTACTAGACAGAAAGCAATATGTAAGTCATTATTAATATCAGCCTATGATGACAAGACAACGAATGGTAATTTAATTTACCAAGACAATGAAGGCTCTGATTATTAAATTAACTTACAGCTTTATGAAAGATATTCTGATTTTTTTAGCGTTAGTTCCTTTTATCTCCGACTGTGCAATACCTGATAATAAGTGAAGAATTTTAGAGGCTTTCAAGAAACAGGTTCTCGTGTGAATATGAGCTACTTCTTTAATATTCCTTCCCCCCCCCCAAAAGCACGTATGCGTGCTGTCATAATCAGAGACTTTCACTGCAACAGCAACTATTCAGAATAGGTTTTCACTGAACAGAGCCTCTGTGCTGCAACTAATTCGTTGGTTTTTACACGTGAATGCGTATCACGGAAGGACAAGATCAGTCTCGAGTCTGCCTTGGCTTTGTTCAGCTGTGGCGGATCAGAGCCTGCATTCAGCGCAACACCTCCACAGCCAAAACTTGGTATCAAATGTTCAAAATAACAGCTGGTTTTAAAAGGTGTGCACACCTAATAAACTTCGAACATATGCTTATATTTTCATATCCTGAAATGCCCAGGCAGGGTAGAGAAGAGGCAAAGGGGAAAGAAGCAAGGCTTGGCTTGAAGAATTTTTTTATTTTTACCGTCATTGAAGATGAGTTTAACAGAGAAGGTCAAGGGAGAGGACAATGCCAGCAACATCCTAAACTATGCAGGTAAAACCTGGGGCAGGAAGAAGGTGCTACCCTCCTGAGCAGGGGCTGGGGGTGCTGCTGTCACCAGGTCCCTGGGGCAGCCAAGGGCAGCCTTACTGGGGAGCCACAGGGGCAGCAAAGGGCTGTAAACATGCAAAAACTCTCCTTCCAGCCATACAGCCTCCTCAAAAGGTAGGGATTTGGCTAACTTCCAGTTTTAAAAGAAATTAAGAATGCCTTTCAAGGCACTAAGGCAGCCAGATCCTATCAGTTCTCACTATGTTTTGAATAACTCCCCTGGCTTCTCTCCAGCAGGAGCAGCTTGGCTTTCTTTGTTACACTGCTGGTACTTTGAACTGCGGTCTCAAGACACAGGCACAGAAAATGAGTTTTTAAAAGATGAATAAAAAAAGTCATAATTGTAACACTGTGGCTAAGAGATTAATCTGACAGAGGGGAAAAAAAAAAAGCCATTTTAATGATCTGATTTAATTGGCCCAGACAGATGAACTGTAGTTCTGCAGTAGCCTGTGATGTGAAAAACAAGGCACGTGTGGGTGATGCTGGGCGTCCTTGGGCTCAGAGTGCTGGCTTGTGCCAGGCAGGGAGAAGGAAGCACCTCCCAGGGGCTCCCCTACAGAGCAGCAGCAGCATCTCCCTCTTCTCTTGGCCCTCAGATTTCATCAGGAATACTTACACAAGCCAAAAAGATTTGATGGATAGGTTTCAGCACAGGTACTGCAAATTCAGCCTTTTGATGTGTGTGGCTTGGTGAGTCCTAGCTCTGTGCCCTTAATAACTTGTTTAGTCTGCCATAAATAGGTTACTGGAAACCTGTCCAAGCTGTTGTACCCTGAGGAGTAAAGCCGACCCCTGCTTCTTTTCCTTTCCCTACTTGTCAGTCCACTCTCCTTGGGCTCGAAGTACCTCCAGCTGTGGAAGAGGACAGCTGCCGCTGTAGCGTGGAGGAGTTTACTCATGGGATGCAAGCAGTGAGGAAAGAAGGGGTAACATTGTGTTCTGTGGCAGGGTTCAGGCTATTGTGTTTCTCTACCTCCCACCTCCCATTAACTTGTGAAGGAAATTGGAAAAGGTCCTCCCAGCTTGATGGCTGAATCCCAGTGGCAACAACCACACTTACTGGCTGTAGCATCTTACAGTCTAATATTGCCACTGTGGAGGCATTCCTCTGGTATCACACCTGCACAACTTCAACCTATTTATGCAATTAAAATAGGCTAAAAATAGGGTTAAAAACAGGAGGCAAGACGGGCAGTGACTTGTTCTGGCTCAGGGAAGAATTTCACTGAATTATAACAAACTGAATTCCCACAGGCAACACACTCGCATTTCTGACTGATTCAACCTTCTCTCAGTGGAAAAAGAGTGTAAAGTAAGCTCAGCAACAAAATTGCTGGCACAAATACCGTTGACTTCAGTGAGCTGATATTTCAATGTTGAAATTTTATTATGCAATCTTTTTTTTAAAGAGGCATTGGATTAAAAATATGCTCTTTGGTCCCCCGTCCCCCCCGTCCGTCCCCCCCCCCCCCCAAAAAAAAAAAAAGGAAAGGTACAACTGCTTTAAAGCTTCCCCATTCCTTACATCATGAAAAAAATAATAAAGTGTTAGGAGAGACCTACCAGAGAGTATTTAAAAATACTTGATGGTTGTACAGTATCATTTTTATCGTTAGTCACCAGGAGTTCAGAACTAAACAGTAAAACAACCTATAAATAGTACTCAGCTTCAACAATAACTTGTCAAATGTTCGCTACATTAGGAAAAGGATTAAGTCACAGCTTTTTGATCTACTGAGGGAACATTATCAAACTACTGTATACACGAATACTTTATCAAATGCGTATTATTTACACATAGCATACCAGCAAGAGGATGGAGAAGCTCAGTCATCCCAAATCGCCCAGTATCACTCTGGAGTACTCCCTTACTGTCAAATGTTGTCCTTGGCAAAAGGTAGGCGCTAATCTTAACTACACAGTGACATAGTACGTGACTGATGAAAATGTGGCTCAGGCAAAATGGGATTCAGCATGTGGGGAAAAGGATTATGTGGTAAACTGGAAAGCAAACTCTGTCCTGCTGGGGAGCTGCAGCATGCTGGCTGTGCATGCAGCACAGGATTTGCTGGGGACCAGCTCTGCAGAAGAGCTCAGGCAGGCAAACAGGTCAACAGTACATCCTTGTGATGATTAAGGCTAGCTCATACAGGGTTAGGTAAGAATTAGCCCACAGCTCAAGGGAAGTATTTTTCCCCTGCTACCCATCACTTGAAGCCACACCTGGAACAGCATCCAGCTGCATTTGCCCAGCACAGGAGAGAGGGAGTTCAGAGAAGAGTTACTGTGATGGTCAAGAGCTGGAGCACATAATGCATGAGGAGCCATGGAGGGAGATGAGCATCCTCAGCCTGCTAGTGTGGGGAGGGCTGGACAGGAAACAGTCACACAATCACAGGTTGGAAGGGACCTCAGGGTTCATCTAGTCCAACCTTTCTAGGAAAAGCACAGTCTAGACAAGATGGCCCAGCACCCTCCTGCCCAGCTGACTCTTCAAAGTATCCAACATGGCCAAGTCAACCCCTTCCCTGGGGAGATTATTCCAATGGGTGACTGTCCTCACTGTGAAAAATTTCCCTCTCGTGTCCAGTCGGAATCTCCCCAAGAGCAATTTGTGTCCATTCCCCCTTGTCCTCTCCATGTGACTCCTTGTAAAAAGGGAGTCTCCATCTTCTTTGTAGCCGCCCCTTAACACTGGTACCTGGTGATGAGATCCCCCCTGAGCCTCCTTTTCTCAAGGCTGAACAAACCCAGTTCTCCCAGCTTATCCTCATATGGCAGCTTCCCAGTCCTTTGGTCATCTTGGTGGCCCTTCTCTGGACCCCTTCCAGCCAGATCCTTCTCAAAAGCACATGGTGAGAATACAAGAAGCAATGGTCATAGGCAGGAGCAAGGAAAATTCCAGCTAATTCCCCCTGCCCCCCACCAATGAAGATGGTTAAGAACTGCAAAAGTACGGCTGGAGAGGATTTCAAATTTCTGTCCTTGCAGATGGTCAAAACTCCCCTGGACAAGATGCCCAGTGCCTGATCCGACTTAGATGTTGGTCTTGCTGGAGCGAGAGTTGGACTACAGACCTCCAGAGGTCCCATCCAACCTGAATGAGGCCACAATACTGGAAAGCACATGGGGTAAGCCAGAGTCCATTAGTTGCCTGGATGGGAGATGGCAGCAGCTGGCCATGCCCAGTGTCACCAGCATTTCCAGAGGGTAATTAAGTTGGGAAATATAACATTTGTGAGAGCAGGAAGCCTTGAGATTGAAGGACACCCTTGCACCCCTTTCTCCCATCAAGGCATGAACCAAAGGGATGAGAAACTATCAGGCCTCCCCCTGCCCCCCATCCGAGCATACCTCCCGTGGTTGCTGCCTGAGGAAGAGAATGTTCAACGCAGCAGGAGTCCTGGCAATTCATATCAGGTAAGTCTGCTTCTCACTGGGATGTGGGAGGAGAAGCCTTTAAAGATTCCATCATGTAACATCTTGACTGCATGCAGTTTCTTTTCCTTTCTGTTCTGTGTCTTCAAAAACCTCTGTAAGCTCTGTGAATTCCATAAATAAAACATTTTGTTTGCTTTAACCTTACCCTGACTTGAATTAAAGCAAGTCTCACAATCTTTAAAACCAAGACATCATGTAAAATCACATCTGTGTGCTCCTCCTAACGTATCAAAAAAGTTATGAACTGCATCCCTACCTAACTGCTTGGGGGGGGAGGGAGTGGGGAGAGAGGAGGGTGGATGTGAGGAGTTGGTAAGATGGTGGTGTTGGTGTCTGTGTGGAAGAGACCAGCTTCCAGCGAGGGATGTAAGGCAGAAAGGTGTAAGGGTGTCTTTGCAGTAAACTGACACACCAACAAGCAGCACACCTCAACCCCGAGGGTCTGAGAACCTGCACCATTTTTCATAATGATTTGTGATAGTTCAGTGAGAACTGGGTGTGGGGGAGAGATCGGCTCATATTTTTCATTTTGGTGTGTCCAGCACACGCATCAGCTTTTCAGAGCAGTACATTTGTGAGAGCAAGCCTGCTGCTGGAGACTGGGAAAGGTCATTTTTGAGTCACGCTACAATATTAATTGCATTTTACTACACTGTAATCTGTAGGAAACTATTGTACAAGCCTTCATTTAGAGGGCATGGTTCAAATCCTGTTTCTTCTCTCACAAGTTATATCAAAGAAAAGGTTTTTGAGATGACCAGAAAAGAAAAACAAACAAACAAAAGACTGTGAAGTGTTTAATGTTTTAAACACAGGACAAAGCAGCCACAAGCTAGAATTAAGCAAGTTCAAGTTACTTCTCTTTGGTCCCTTTTAAATTTCCTGAAATCATGCCTGGCCAGCATCCCAGCACGATCTGGGAGACACTAAAAAAAGACCCGATCTAACATATATAATTATGTCTTTTATTGGGTACATGGTTAAGTACTGTATAGATCATTATCGGTTTATGTCTCAAAGAAAATTTCACTGTCTCTTACTGTGGAGTTAAAATGAAATAGTTAAAACATTTTGGGCTTACTTTAGAAGTGCCTTGCTGTTTCCAAATAAACACTGCTGGGCAGTTGCCAGAGGTTTCTCTTTTTAGGAAGACCAGGAACCCTCTTAAGATGTTCTCGGAGGAAGCAGAGCACTCAGCTCCATTCCCTCTGTGAGCCAAGTCACCTTCCTCTTAGAAGAGGATCACTGCTGCTCCCGTTACTATGGCAAGGGCTCATTAGGACTTTCTGGCATTTTGCAACCAAGGTTTACCAGTGGCCAGTTTTACTCCTGTGTTTTTCCTGACACCACTCTCCAAGTTACATAGCTGTTTACCCACTGAAGTTTGCAGGCAGTAATCTTGCTGCCCTTACTGTACTATAAGAACAAACTCACCTTCGTATTTTCTAATGCATTCATCACCAGTTCAAAACCCAACACCACCAACTTTCACCCATTTGTTGAAACTTCTTGTCATGGGGTTTACTTTGAGATCTGGCGGCTGGAGGGGGGGGGGGGGAAATGTCTAACCAATGAAGCGATGTTTTCCTACTGATGCTAGTTACAAAGAAATCTTGTAAGTATGGCTCAGGGGAACTCTGGCATCTCAAAAATCAGAAGACGAAGACTAAATTTTTAACAAGACCTACAAAGCGTATTGTATATTATTTTAGTGCTCTTTGAGGGGTCTTTCTCAAGAGTTTGGTATTATTGCAGTAAGTGCATGATTTTGAGGGTTACTATGAGTTTCAGTGTTTTCTTTCAGGTGGTTGTTAAAAGTTAAAAATCGTTTGATGAACACAGGACTTAGTGTTTTTCATCCATTTTGTTTTCTTCCCACCTTCCCAAGGTTCTCTCTATTTGTCTTTACAAGTTGTCTGAGCAGAGCCATCTGTCAAATGTAGCAGCAGAGTCACATACACACGGAGAAGATCCCTGCCCTGTCTTGCTCAACCTGCCTCAGTCAACAAGGGCACTTACTCAGACTTACCGAGCCTATGACTACCTCTACTTTGTTTCAAAAAGAGCGTCGTCCACCACCAGAACTTCTCATCCAATGTCATCCATCCCATCTCGAGCAATGGCTCCCACTTTCTTAGGGACAACTCAAGAGCAGACAGGGGATAATGGTGTATCGGGTGAACTGTTCTTCAGTGCAGCTTCCAGCCATCCTCTTCTTCCATGACTTCCTCAAACTTCCCCACTGTAGGACTAGATGTGCCCCTGTCTTTGTACAGTGACACTGGAGCAGGATGTCAATAGTGGTCCATCTGGTCCCAGATACATAGCATCTCTCAGGATCAGGCCCTTAGTGAGCATGGCGTGATTAGAGTGAATACTTATAGTTTATTAATAAAACAGATGGAAGGAGGATTAGCAGTTCCCATATAATGCTCTTTGCAAATAAGGAGTTTTTAAGACATAAAACTTGTATACGATATATAACATCCAGAATGAAAGGTAGCAATTTCTGATTAATTTTTATTACTATACTAAAAGTGAATTTAGTCACGATGAATTTTTTTGGTACTAAAAAGATATAAAAATGCAAATCTGGAGGGATTCTTCATCTGCTTAGTATTCATGTCCATCTATGAAATCAAATAAGTTAAAATTGAGTTAAAGGTCACTCAGATCCACATTTTGGGAAGATGTGTCTATTTTTCAGTTGCACAAAAGCTGTTATAACTCTCCTGGCTAGTGCAGCTGTCATTTCAGATGAAAAAACTATCACCTCAACAGCCATCTTCAAAGAAAGAAAGGCCACACATGAAACTACATTAAAGATTTTAACATTAAAAATATGTATGTATTGAAGTTTGTTAAGTTAGGTTAAACAAATCATTATTATAGTATCTGGCACTAGGACAAAGCTAAAAGGGCAAGATTAACATTAACTCCCATTTTTACACTGGCCAGCATCTGCTATAAAACAAAAATATATTTTCTAGTGAGAGTCCAACCTGCAGCACTAACTTCTATTTAGGGGCTGTGATTTTTCATGTACTACTCTGTTGGCAGCAGTGAGGCTAAGACGAGAAGAGGAAGACAAAATACTGTAGCTTGCTCATCCGCAGTTCATCTTGACATTACCAGAAATACCAGTAAGTGGTAATAATTTTCAAGTTTGTTATTGAGAAAACAAAATCAACACCACCCCTTGGTCCCTGATTGGTCTTTTAGGTTTTTTTGTTTGTTTCTTTCTGAGCAAAAAATTACAAATTAAGTCACTCAATAAAGGCCTGTTGTGACAGGACAAGCGGTAGTGGTTTTGAACTAAAGGAGGATAGATTTAGACTGGATATTAGGGAAAAAAATTTTACAGTGAGGGTGGTGAAACATTGGCAGAGGTTGCCCAGAGAGTTTGTGGAGGCCCCACCCCTAGAGACATTCAAGGTGAGGTCGGACGGGGCTCTGGGCAACCTGATCTAGTTGGGGATGTCCCTGCTCACTGCAGGGGGGTTGGACTAGGTGACCTCTAAAGGTACCTTCCAACCCAAACCATTCCCTGATTCTATGAAATTAAGCTTAGCTCATTTTAGCAGAGGTGATCATACAGACCCCCAGGAACCAGCCAAATTCAACATTCAACTCCATTTTTGCTTCTCATGGACTCTGGAAGGAGTGTGATGGGGATCCACGTGGCTACAAAAGAAAAGTCTTTTTTTTATGGCTGAGCTGAGGACCCCACATTTGCACCTTTTCTCTGCCTATTCCATGACATCAGTTTGGACAGCCACATGAGTAGGTGTTTTACATGCACACACATTCACTTGAGCTTTTTTATCAAGGAGCAGAGAAGCCTTACATTAAGTACTAAACACGCAGGTTTGAGGCAAGGGTGATGTTGCTGAAAGCTTCCACTTTCAGACTAGTTTTGTGCCACAACCCTCAGAGTTTTTAGGTATTAAAAGTTTCACTCAAATCCTGAATGCAAAGCACTCACCATCACCCCCTTGATAAGAGCTTCATTAAACTGTTCAAAACCACTGACTGCCTTCCTTGCTTGGGAGGAAACTTCACACTACACCAACAAATTGACTTCCCATTTTGGAAGACTTATAAGTTGTATTTAGTTAGAACCAGATAAATTTAACTGAAGGAAATGCCCAAACAGTGCCACCTTTAATCATGAGAACTGCCAAGCAGCAGCTAATGAAGAAAGCCAGATACTTGCTTGCTAAAAATGGGTCCCCCAGCTCAAAACACAATTCTAAACATTACGAAGTTTAGCTACATTTTGACAGACCATTTCCAAATAAAACAGAAGAGACACATGAACATATCTTTCCATGAGCATTTCCCTCCCTTTAGCATTTCCCAGATATCATAATACAAGCAGGGACCATCAGAGGTAGCAGACCAGATTCAGGCAAAATACAATTTGCATTTAAATCAGTGAGAGCGAGTGGTGACTAGCATGCAGCATTAAACCACATGTACTTATTAGTGTCCTAACAGAAACATGTATTTTAAAACAGATGGTAGAGTTGAAAGAAAATTGAATCACAAAATAAGATCATTAACATAAATGCTTCCTCTTGTAATCAGCTACCACTGTGTTAGTATCAGCTAGGGTGTTGGTGAATATAATTCATTTCCTCCTCTCAGAATCTAAGTATGTGGATTGTTTCACTCTCTACTTTCCTCCCCCACCCCCCCTTGCACAGGTGCTTTATTTTTTCCACAATGCTTCCCCCAGTTCGACAAAATATTAGAGCAGACCATTTTCTGTTCTCCTCTCCTTCCCAGCAGTAGATCTCCCTGCACCTACTGAAAGAACCCCTAGATGTTGAGAGAGGGGGATATTCTGGGGCTACATTTCAGACTTAGTCATCCGTATAGCTTCCTCCCACATGAGAGTACGAACTTTCAGGTGCAAGCATAATAGCTTAGGAGAACAGCTTAAAAAGTACAACCATGAAAGAAAAAAAGCACAGTCCTTTAATCTTTCTCAGCTACATTCATATTTCTCAAGTAAGCTAACAGTACCTTGTGCTCAAACTAGTCAGCTACAAACAAGCTCTAATTTTCTCCCCCATCACCTTCATCGACAAGATTTCTGCAACCAGAATTTAACCACCAGCTTGACCATATCATGAATGAGAACATCACTTACAATGTTCTTCACTAGCAATAATAGTGAGAACTGACTTGCTGGTAAACATTACAGATAGGATTTAAAGCACCAGTGAAACCCAGTCACCACAAGAAACAAGGACACCTAATGTACATTATCATACTACCAGGACTGAGCATCAAAGCTAACTCAAATAAGTCACATAAACCCATAAACCTTACCTGACAGAGCTCCCAAGAACACACATCCATCATATATCTCCTGAGTACAATATGAAAATATGCTTCTGTGATTTCTCCTCTTCAAGGAGCAAAGAAGCTCAGCGTAGGGTCCTGCTCACCCCCTCGCTCAGCTGTAAGCTGTTAGACCTGCCAAGCCCCTGCCTGGATCCTGATCTGCCCCAAGCCCCAGGTGACAGCAATGGGTCATTTGTCCTGTAGGAACCTCAGGGAGGTAAAACTTCTTTGGTGCCAAGGACCTGGCATAGTGCTTTTTTTCTCCTGGAACCATTACAGACATCATTTTAAACTTCTGGAGAAGGCAATAGCTGTTTTTGCTCATTTCCAGTGTAACTCACAGTGGCTACGTAGGGTTTTGATCTGCAATAATTCAAAAAGACTGAAACAGGTCATGGTATTTAACTCCAAGCCTTTGTTTTTCTTTCTAACATTACAGTGCTTCAAATATTGCAGCAACCTAGAAGTGAGATTTCAAATGAAAATGCTCACTGTAGTCACTTCTCTGCTTTTCTAGTCTGTTTTCTCAGCAAACAGAAGAGGTTCAAGGTTGAAGGAGTGAAGCTAAATACATGAGCAAGGCCAAAAGATTAGGTACGCAGTGTTGTAGGTACAGGGCCGAGTTGCAAAATCATTAGCTCCTTCCCCTACATCAAGTTATCAGCAATTATTTATGTGCAGAAAAGAAAGTGCTACCATTTTATGTAGAAATATCCACGTATTTGTTCTCCCATATGTAAAGGAACAAAACTTCCACTTACTATTTTCCCAGCTGGAAGTTAATCCATGCTAAATTTTGCTGCAGGGCTGAAGATTTCTGAAAAGCTTCACAGATAATTGAGTTACAGCTTCAGTACATAGGATCCCTCAATAGGCAGAAGAGTATCATCCTCTGTCATAAACGTTTTTAAAACAAGGTCCTGCACTTAATTGCTCAGGCAAACTCTCATCAGGCTCATTATGGGTATAAACTTGAATCTGGAACACATTTGGGTTTCTTCTGGGGCTCTTTAGCATAGTTTTGAAGGGCTTTTGTCCCACTGAGGTATTGGTTCAACAGAACATAATGACACATTTACAACATAATTGTATGATCTGTTTTTCACTCATCTACTCTTTAATTTTTAAGTTCACCTGAACTTCCAACCTGGTGTCTTTTCCATTCATTTTTCCCCAGTTAGCTTAAGTAACTGTTTCATGGCACAGTGGTTTGGAAAATGGTCATTTATGAAGGCTAACATTTCACTCATCTTTCAGCTCCCAGAGACAATTATAATACTGAACGTTATAAAGCTAAGGCAGCTCACATAGAGATGGCAAAACCTGTTGGTGTTGCCAGAAAGGAATGGTAAGCATTTAATCCTACCAGCTGTTCAGAATATTGTGCATATACAGGGCCAAGAAAAGACATTAAAACCTTCTCCTTGCACAAGGAGAACTAGCTGTGAGCTCCTGGTTATAGGAAGTTCAGCAAATCTCCTTCAAACTGCCTTGCTGAGGGAGCTAAGGCTAACCAGTCCAGTCTCTCCTGTCATATCTCTCAATGCCTTCTGAGGAGGGAGAGATTCTTTTGAGGCTGCAGTTTGAATCCTTCTCTAAGGCTGGAAATCTGAGGAATACAATGGTAGAGTGATCTGCTGCTGCTTTAGGAGAACAACCACCTCCCCAGGACAGACATTGCAGTTCAGTGTCTGGGAATTTCACTGTGCTTGCCTTTGTCAGCACACGTAGACCTCTAAGACAGCCGTCTCTGGAAGGCAATAGCTCCAGAAACCAAACATCCAACCAACAAAAATCACTTTAAAAATCTGCCTCCTGCTTTCTAAAAAGTAATACAAAGGATGGACCAGAATTAAACATTTACTTACTGATCAAAACTGATTGGAGCCGTGATTAATTGGTTTTAAAATCCCAGATGTCAGGTTCATTCCTGGGTAAACAGAGAAAGCCGAGCAGTTGGCTCTCTCCTCCCAAATGTTTATGATGGTAAGTTTGAGATTACATCCCATTTCTAAATGTTTTGCTTTCCTGACATCCTGAGCTGACACAATAGGAATAACTTACGCTGCAAGGAAAATACTGCTGGACACAGAGCCTGAATCCTGGGCAGCTCAAGTCAGAGCTTCTCCTTGCTCCAACTGGGATTACCAGTGTAATTGGATCATCAACTGTACCAGAGCAGTTCAGTCCTTGGGGTAAGGCGTGAAGGAGGAGTGAGGCATTTAAACATGGAGAACAGGTTTGTTGTATTGTGCATTTTCCTAGTGAATGGCTTTATATTGGTGTATTACTACTTTCATCCTTCTGAGCTTATGAAGTATGACTGCCATTTAGCAGCACCTTATTGTACAAAGTGACACACTGAAATAGAGGCATTTGTTGCAGTAAGACAGCACTCTTTGTGAGAAGACATCTGGGTCCTTATTCCTCTTCACAGGACGTTTCCAGATAGGGAGCGTTGAGGGGCATTTCTTAGTGTCATGTGGGGATGTTTAGAATCAAGGTTGGTCTCAAAAACTTCCTGCATAGTAAAATGTCGCTGCACACATCATTGTCATTATTATTATTACTACTGTTACTAGATTTATTCTTCCCATGAAATATACAGCTGTGAGCTATGTATGCGTTCGCAGTACAGCCACGGCCACCGCTCCTCTCCTTTCTGCTCCAAAGCAAGCTGTGTGTGCCAAAGGCCGCCTCCTCCTTCGTGATGAAAATGTCATCAAGACAAAACAAATAAATAGACCCCTTTCCTCTGGTAAGGCACAGCCAACAAAGCTGTCAAGAGCATGGTGGAAAATTATAGTAATAGGATAGTGGAAAAATTGCAGTTAGTGGAGGATGAAGTTTGTTGCTTCTACGTTTAACAGCCCTGTGGAGAATAGGAACAGCTTTTCTGCAGAAAGATTTGACGTCAGTGCCAAAAATTTGAACTGACACCTTAAAATAACCTGCCAAAGGAGGGGAAAAACACCCCTTTCTTCATGAAATACTGTAGCAGAGTTAGCATATTTTAGTTAGTATATTTTAGTACCGCTGCCCAGAGCTATGAGTTGGGGAAATGGTGATATTAACTGCGGATTTTTGGTCCAAGTTCATGGAAAAGCTGCAGTGTTATTCAGCAGGGATAGCTGCTCTGGGTAGTTTGTTTGGAAATTCTAATACTGACTAAAAAAAATCCCTAAGGTTCTGCTCACATAGGGGGAACTTTCTTCAAATAGGTAAAGGCAATCTGATTATTCTATACAAGAGCTTTTCAAGGAATTCTGGTGGGACACTCATTATTTTGCATTTATTATGGCTAGCCCAGTTTTTTTACGTTGTATGTCTGAAAAAGAGACAAGACAATGCATCACTCTCTGAAGGCCTAAACTAGTCTTACATATATTGGTGTTTAGCCCTGCTATACTTGAAGTGCCATTAATATGTTTGCATCCGATTTCCTTCCAATAGAAATGATCGTATGTATGTTTTCAATATTGGCAGCAGCACTGACTATGTATATTTCTTCACAGTACCACTAAAAATAGAACTTATATCAGTTACACAGGTTGCCTTTGCATTCAGTACAGTTATTTTAGTCTGAAGAAAAGTCTGTGAAAGAAGAAACTACAAATATAAGAAGAAAAATGAAGCTGGTAAGATATATCAACATCTGTGTTTCCCAACAAATAAAAGTCCGTAAAGCAGTACCATCCAGGTCTAAAGAAGACTTACCAGGTAAATGGACATTTAGTCTCTGGATAGGGAAAAAAGGGTCTTTTGCTATGCAGGGCGTGCCTACCAGTATTCATACAGTGATTTTATCTTCCCGGCATCTGTTCCAGAGAAAACATTTGCTTAAGACTAGGTCTTAATCTACTAGGATGAATGAAAATTGAGAAATCTATCAGTACGAAATTCAGAAAGAAATTAATTCTGAAAAAATTCTGGTCTGGGAGTATAAGCTGTTTGCCAGCTCTGTCATGAACTCTCCCAGTGCTCCCCAGCCCTGAGCAGGGAAGCAGACTGAGAAACATTTCCAAGGTGTGTCCACAGCAGCTGCAGGGGTTTCGGTAGTTGCGCTGTGTCTGAAAGACTTTCCAGCACTAGATGAAAAATCCCCACTGCCCTGTGCAGCTGGACCATGAACAAGTGTTAGCAACTGTGGTCTGTGGCTGCACAGGTATGAAAGCTTCCCTTCAGGAGAACAGGTCTGAGGAAGAGCCAAGGCCTCACTTTGGTAGAAACACTAGCGGGTGATATCTGAAAACTATCTGCAAATGACCAGCCAGGTGTCTTTCTCCAGTGTCTGATTACACTCAGTTGGAATGAAGTTCTTGGAAAAGCAGCGAGTGGTGCTCAGTATGAACAGAGGCCAATGGTAGTGTGTTGTGCATCTTCACTGAAAGCCAGTTTTGAGCAATATTCCTTTTTTTAGGGCAGTGTTCCCATTTTCTTGCTGTGAGTTAATCACATATCTGCATCAGATATCACAAATCAGTCAAACTGTTGCTGGAGAACAGAGTGGCTCAAGAATGGATGTTGGATTTTCAAAAGATGCTTCATCTCCTGAGACCCATCACAAGCCTCCTCAGCACTTCAGAAAATACAGTGCCTGGTATAAAACATTGTGCAACAGCCAAACATCTTTATTGCTGTCTTTTGGATATAATTAGAAAGTCTTTGCCAGTTGCTATCACTTAGTAAAAAATTTAATAAGTGCATAGATATAAAATCTAATATTTTGGCCAGAAACTAATATGACTAATTACATTCCGCTATCTGCATTTCCCCTGAGGTTTCAGTATTTCCTGTTTTCTTCCCAAACTGTAACATAATACAATTTCTACTAGTTATGTAATGTGTCATGCATTTAAATAATACACAAACTATCTCCTTTAACATAGTGGGGAAAAAAAATCTAAATTTTTAAAATTTTAATTTTAAATTATGTGTTTATAGAAAGTCAGCGTTACTGCGCAGGCTAGACTAGTTTTCACAAGTTTAGTGAGAATGGTTTAGATGCAAAATTTATTTATCAAAATGCAGATTTGGGTTCCTTCAAGACATAAATGAGTACATAAAAACATTTCTTTCAATATTTTATCTATCAAACATTTTAACTTAAAAAAATGTTGGAGACCAAATTTGTCAAATTGATTCAAATCTGTAAAGCAAAATGGGGGAAGAAATACTGAAGTCTGAAGTATAAAGGATGGTGTGAAATATTTATTTTCAGGCTGAGGGAAACATTGGGATTGATCCCAAATGTGTTTTTGCCTGTTTTCATTTTGCCCTAGGAGCCCAGAACTGATCCCGCCTGCCACGGCCCTTCTGAGGAGTTGCAGCGCTGTGTGTCTCAGCACAGAGACTGCTGCCACCCCTCTTCTTGGACTTGTCTCTGGCACTCCGTGTGCACAGTTTAAATTTCACAGGAGGGTTTGCTGGAGTCCAGGGACTCTGACATCTCTGCAAAATCTGCTGATCGGTTTAAAATTACAAAATGCTTTGGTGGCAGAGCTGTTATTAAGTGGAAGAGACTCGCTGGTGTGCAAGGAGGCAGTTCCTCCCTTGAGTGACCCAGGTGAAGTAAATTCACCTCAACAACAGACCTGACCCTAAAGTTTCAGTGACCAGAGAAGTTGCTTGTGATTTTTGGCTTTTCATTGCTAGAATTGTCTAGCTGAGCTAATAAGCAAATTCCTGGAGTCAGATGAGAGGTATTCTTATTTTAATGGTTTTTTCTATTTTGTTTTTCTTTTTTAACCAGTGATGTCTTTTCTTCTTATCTACTCAGCGTGCGTCTCTCATTGGTGCAGTTCTCAACAACTGCTGCACAGAGGTTGCTCTCAGTGAACATCTCCAGCCATTCCTTATACAATCTGAAAGGCTGAGATGGCATATAGTTTTGGCTGTTGTCTGTCCTTTTAATGTGTGATACCTATTTGTTAAGGTACATTGTTGGGGGAGACCTAAGGAGCCTCTAGTGTTGAATCCCCCACTGTAATGAGAGGTTTGATTTCTTTGAAAGTCCTACGGTCTTGGAATGAGCTACTCAGAAATGTGGGAGATCATTAAGCCTTATTGCACCACCAATATTTATATTCAAATACCTGAAAGTTACTTATTTGGAGTATATATTAATAAATTAATGATCTGTTTTCAAAGATTTTCTGCTTTGGCCATGTGTGTAACTGTATCCGTGATCACACAGTGTTTATAGCCATGATCATGTCATGTGTTCATTGCCATACCGTACCATACTGTTACCGTACCATTTCCATGGTAAGTGCAGTGAAGTCCAGTGTTTGTCGTATTTGGAAGATTATTTACCATTTATTCATTCAAGAATTGGGAGAAGGAAATACAAAGGAAACGTACATTTGTTCCCTCGAGCCTCCCAGAATTTCATGGAATTAAAAACCAAAGAATAAGTTCCCCTTGAACAGTTTGGTACAGCCCTGGACTGTGTTTCTACAGGTACTATAAGTTTTTAGGATTCTGTTGCGGAAAATCTTAAAGTGCTATTATTTTTAAGAGGTACTATATAAATAATATAAATACTATATAACTATGAAAATAAATGCAGTGTTATCATTCATCACTCTGTAACCATTTAGTTCATACTGCCGAGTCAAATGACTTTTGCGTGTATTACCTTCCTGCTAAGCTCCATCAGAGGTCCCATGAAAATGCATTTCACTCTGCCAAACCAAATAATCTGTTGCCAAGAAACACATAGAGCTTTTTAAATAATTCTTTTTCTATCTTTTTGCAGTTTAGACAAGAATGGCTTGAATATTTGATTGAAACAGATCATTAATCAACGCTTCTGTTGACAAGCGGTCTCCATCTTTGGTGAGAGGATTTTATTTCAAGCGTTTTTCAGGTCCACAGGAGTTAACTCTTACGAATTTCTCGTTTTACAGAAAGCCTTTTGATACCATGTTCTGTAAGAAAGAAACAGGTTTTAGAGTCCTAGCCCAAGGTATAGGCAAAGCCCAGGCCCCTTTGTTTGTCTCCCACTAATTGCAAATAACATTCACTGCTCTCATGCCAAGTCTATTTATTTTATGGCTTGCTTACATGAAGAGTAACCATAAACCAAGCTAAAACATGGATCTCCAGTACTCCAGTGGTTCCCTGGTAACCATTTGAGTATGCTCCCGTACCCAGCAGTGCGTACAAGTTGTGCTACCTGCTCCTTGCTCTCCTTTTCTTTCCTTCTTCCCCTTCTGAATCTCAAATTCAGAGTAAGAATGGGTGAATTCACTCAATTTTCTGGGGGGGAAATTTATTTACGTTCTTTGCCCTTAAGGTTTAATCGTTACTTGTCATTTAGTGTAACTGAGCCCTTCCAGATAACAGATTCATAACAGTGAAAGAGTTAAGTTGCTCTTGCAGGGACCTGTGGATGGATGGATTCTTTGGCTTTGGGTTGCGTGAAAGGACTGCATGGTCACTCACATGTTTTACTGTAGTTGTGATGGAAAATATTTAACAAAGAGGAATAGTTATTAATGTAGATCAGAAATAGTAAGGTTTTATGCCTTATACTAAATAAATAAATATACTAAACAATAAAGGCTAAATAAATATACAATTTTAAAATACTATGGTTTAGATAAATATAAATATAAAATTTAAGTAAACGTAAACTGTAGTAAATATGCTAAATACTAAGGTTTTCTGCCAATTACAGTTGGACTCCTGTGTCTGAGGGCAGCTTGTCTCACGTTCCTTCTGCTGGAATTTGTAATCTGTTTTTTTCCTCTGAAGTGCGTCTATTTCAGTGTTTTAGCAGAGGAAGAGGTGGTAGGTAGCTATGATAAATCACTTCTCATGTAGTTGATTTAATAGATCTTACTTTGAAAGTTCTTATAAGCTAAACTGATCATTCAAAAAGCCACAGGGAAAACTTGCAGTGCTGCTGGAGAAAACTCAGATCCAGATGCCAGTCACAGGGAGAGTAAATATGCAGCATCCTATAAGGGACAGCTGACCTGGTATTTATAATGATAGTATCTGCCATTGAACTTCTTCAGTTTCTTCCATGATTCTGCTACTGTTTCTATGAAAAAGGATTATCAACGCAAAAATAATCATATCTGCGGTACCTGTAGCGTGAAGACAGCCATTACCATCAGCCTCTTTGCAAGAACATAGTCACTTCTTGAAACATTCCCTTAAAACATTTTGAATTCCTGTATGAAGTTTGAAACTTACTTTGCACTAGACATGGCATTCAATTGTTTCAACTCTCTGAAATTTATGTTGTCTCTAGGACAAGTAGTCCAACAAAGCTGGTAGAGTAACTGTGGAGTTATGTCAATGAATTAAAGAACAAACTTATCTTAAGACAACACAGATTTGATGCGCAAGATTGTTGTGCAAGACAACACAGTTTTGATGTAATACTCTCTTTGTTGATTGTCTCATGGCTACCCTCTAGGGTCTCCCTAGGCTTCTGTTGCTGTTAGCAACTGCTGTGGGCTCGTGCACTACATGGCAAAGTTAGGTGAACTGTGATCATACTACCGGTTAAAAATAATCTGCAATTTCGTTTGGGAAAGAAAGAAACAAACAAAAAAAACACCCAACAACAGAAAATATCCTCAGTATTCCTGGGATGCAGAAAAGTGCTCGGGTGTCCTGCTGGCAGCACTTCATTCTCCACAGCCTCTCTGAAAGGTTAAAAGGGTGGTAGCTGTGTGCTCCCTTTACTCCAAAGGCACAGTTCTCCAACAGAGCTTCTGTGCAGAAAAACAGTCATCGAATAACTCTCAGCAGTGGTTTTCAGTCCCTCTCCTGTCGAGTTTACAATCCTTCTCAGCAGAGGTCAGGGAAGGCACTATTGTGATGGAACAAAAAGGGATTATTTAGTGAAATAACCTTAATGCACTAATTGTATTTCCCCTACAAATTACTGCTGACTTAATTTTTCATGCTGCCTCAGAGGTTTTGAGGCTGTGCTTGGAGCCAGAAAGGGCGGGCTAGATAGCCAGATAGGACTCTTCACTGCATCATTTCTAGTTGCACCATTGCCCTCCCCTGCCTTTCCTCTCTGCTTGCCAGTGTCCCACTGCCTGTCCTTTACTAAATAACAGGTGACACAATGTCAACGTGGACTTACAGGGCATGGAAAACTTTGAGAAAAATTGCACTTTGGTCAGTAGCTCTTCCTTGTCCTGTTGCTTATGGACCGAATCCAGCCTTCATGCCAGGAGGTTTTGAGGGAAGGAAAGTCAGTGGATGTGTGTGAATTGCACAGCTGGAGAGGAAGGAGAAAACATGATTCTGACGGGAGCTGCTAGAGTTTGCTGAGTGATTTGAAATACTTAGTGGTGTCCCTGGCAGATGGGACAGGGACCCAAGCGTAGGTACAGGGTGAGGAGTTGAGTGACAAATTGCATCTATCTAACATTATCACAAGGCTTTTCAATCTATGCCAAAGCTACAAACACCATAAATTTGGATGATATATCTGTATTTGTGAATATATCTATATATGCATGAAAAAACCTCACAATATCTCTAATCATTGAAGAGAGCAGTGCCGAGATATTCTGACAGTGGCTTTGGGCAAAACCCACTGAAACCCCCCTAATTAAGTGTTGTCATGGCCCCATGGTAAGAAGTCCTCAGAAAAGCACATCAGGTGTTGCTCTGAGCACTGCTCTTTGGCCAGGAAATAGGCAGTGAATCAACACAGAGCCCAAGGCTGAAACATCTCAGAAACCATTTTGTAAATCACAGAGTTCTGATACTCTACCTGTACCATCATCTGGATGTGGACAGCCACTGTCAGAAGCCTAACACATCTTCGGTATTCAGTGGATTTCTTGGAAATATCTTTAGGAATTTTTCCACTTGCTAGCACCATGCTTTATTTTTCTCCTCCCATATTTGGACCGCCTCAAGAGAGGAATGGCCAGGTCTGCTATCTTGTTTCCACCAGAGATAGGGGGACAGGTGAGATACCTGAGGGTCAGTTATTTGATAGCATGTGAATGCTACAAAAGTTTCCATGTCCTTCTAGCTCTCACATCTGGAGTTCAGCCCTACAGGGCTCTTTCACAAAGGGTCAATTACCTGTCTTGGCAGTGCAGTGAGCAGAGTAACCCACTAACAGAATACTCTAGGGGCATTTTCTTCCTCAAAATTTCTCCTGTGGGACTTTCCACAGCTGGAAAGTCTTCTCTGGTGCATGACAGTAATTGCTCTGCTTATGGAGCAAAGCAGAGCAGAAAAAAAGCAGGAAAAAAATCTTGCTCCTTTTCCCACACTGACCATAAAATGCACTGTCTGGCCTTGAACCAAGGGCTGAGAAATAATGCGTTGCCATATAACATGTTCAGCTAGGGAAAGTGCTTTGACATTTAAAGGGATGTTTTAAAGTCATCTCAATACAAAACTCTGTTGGAGGGCAGCAAGAGCTGGGCTGCTCCCCAGGGGAGGGCGAGCAGGGAGGCAAGGGCAGCCACATGGCAGGCCAGGCAGGGCCAGGCAGGGCCAGGCAGCGCTGCCACGGCAGAGCACGGTCCCACTAGAGGCAGCCAAGGGCCCTGACAAATCCTTTCAAAAAACGCCATACTAGATTTTTAAGCATCCAGATAGATCCCATGTACAGGGATATGTACTGACGACTCTGCTATTAGATCTTTTGTTGGTCTTCACGTTTATGGCAATCCATAAACGTACCAGCTGATGGTAAAAATCCTCGGCCAGAAACTGACTGCCATGGGGTCTGTAAAGAGTTTCTGCACCAGGAGAAACACAAGGTAATAGTAAGCATTTTGTTTTCCTCTTCTCACAGCTGACTTCAAAATTTTTTAACTGGGAAGACAGATTCAGCAACAGGCTCTCAATGAGGTTTGTGTTAGAGAGCTTATTCTTTATGTAGAATACAAAAAAACCCATAGCAAAGGTTGATTCTGTCAGTGTTGCTATTTATGACATTAATCAAAAGTTGCTGTAATTAAGCTGCTTCTAGAAAGACCAGTGTTCAGCCAGTTGTTGCTGTCAGCTTGTTTTTTTCTTGGGGGAGTGGGATGTTGATATTTATGAAATGTTTCAAAGGAGTAGATTTCGTTCTAGGACAAAATGTCTTGAAACCCTCTCTTCTGCCCTCCTTGGTTCTCATTTTCTGGTTTGCATGCTTTCCTCCTGCAAACTGTTTTTCAGAAAGTGCCTGCCAAGCCCGCGTTCGCAGGGGGCTGCTGCTGATGGCTCCACATGGACCATAGAGATCCATCTCCAGTGACTCCTGTGGAGGGAGTGACATATTGTTAGCATACCCCTCCCACTGTCAGTAACTCGTTATTTTTTATCTTGGCTTGCCTAACTTCTCCCAAGAGTGCATTAGGGATAGCTTATGTCACTTGTTTGTCTGGACTGATCATTCCTAGGGGCTTAATTTGGGCTGGGGTTGATCTGTCCTTTGATTGCTGTACGTTTTTTCAAGTGGCTGCTTTTACAATATGCAACTGATGTTTATTTCCTTCATATGGGCCATCACTGCAGACTGTCTATTAAGAGTGGCAAATGGAATTGCTTAACTGTTGCGGATAGAAATATGTACATATATATACACACATATGTGGCTTAGTAATTTTTATAAAAACATGACAAAAAAGAATATAAAGGGCCAAGATTCCAGATACATACACTTAGCAAAAGAGTCGAGTGAGTTTAATTGATGCAGTATTGTAATTAGCAGATGAGTAGTCTAATTATTTGCTAATACATGGTGTTGATTCTTACTTAGACAAAATCTTTGCCAATAAAAAAGTCATTATGCAAGAATTAGTAGTATTCAGATAAAAGTGTTCAAAGCAATAGAAAAGGTACTGTGATTACTGTGTAATTCTGAAGGAAATTATCAGTACCTGTGAAGTATTTATGGCATCCACAGGCTCTCAGAAGTAGGTTAAGCTAGTGTCACAACGAAAGAATCAGGACTATTAAAAAAACTATTTAGTGGATTGTATCTTTTTACGTTTTTTCCTGCTTCTGCTGAGTTCTGATAAATCTGCTCTGTTCTCTGAAATATGCTTTGTAAGGAACAGAACTTCAGCATCCATGGACGTTTGTATTAGAACTTTATGTTGGAGACTTAGGAGTTTATTGTTTCCACTCTCCAGGGTGGTCTTGCAAACAGAAATGACAGATAACACCTACACATTACACAAATGTCAGTGGCTAGTTCAAAGCAAAGCCTGCTCCTTGCCAGCTATGGGATAATGCAAAAGAGGACACATGGGTGATAGGATGGCAATTAATCTCTTCCAGTGCAGGTTCACTAACAGAAGTTCTTTGCCTGACTAAAATTATCAGATGTGGATACTGTAGATAAACAGCAGTGTCTGTTGAATCCAGACATCTTCAAAGTTTTGCTCTAACAAAAATTATTACTTCATAGTGACATCGATTGTTTTTCTTTTGAAGTTCAGTGTTCTCCCTTTACTGAGATGCAGTGGAATGGCTTAGTGACAGTACCAGTCACAGGGAAACAGAGGATTTGGGATTGGATATGATGACCTCAGAACACCTTCCATTTGGACCACAGGTGTGTTGAAATGTCACATTTTTTAGGAAAAAAAAAGTTTACGACATGAATCAATTACTTCTGAGTCAGTATTTCAGATTGTTTGATGAAGAGCAGCCTTTTGGTTAAAAAATAAGAATTTGAAATGTGTTCTCCAGGCAGCCTGTCCACTTTGCTTATAAATGGCTTATCCATCGCTTGTGTTTTGACAACAGACTTTTTTTCCCTATAGAAAGACAAACGAATGAGAAGGGCAGAGAACAAGTTATTAGTCAAGAAATATTTACTTTTGAACAGGGAATGAAGAGAGAAAGAAAGTATTATGTGGCAGATAATTAAAATCACTGATAAGGGAATGAAAATATCCCAATGACACAAAATATGGAAGTTCTGCAATAAATACAGTGTTTTCTAAGGTGTTTTAAGTTTGGGTGTTTTTTTTAATAAGAAATCGATAGGTCATAAGACATAACAAAAAACTTGGCCTCTCATTCTACATCTCATTGTTTTCAGCGCTCACAGGTTTAGATGTGCAGATTGATACAACACGGTTAGTAACAGCTTTACCACAATTTTTTTTTTTTCCCATGGATGTGTCTTTCATTCCTCCATGTTGTGTTTTCTCTTGTTTCTTCCTTGAAAATCATACAGGCATGTTCTGGATATTGTTAGTGATATGATGATGTCAGCTAAATAGGTTTGTACAGAAGGCATTTTACTGCTCTTGCTGTGCTCCTCTCCCATGCTAGACCAAGAAGCCAGGAGCTGAGCCCATAAAGAGAAATCGGAGTCTCTGCAGCCTCTTGTGCCAGCCACGCCAGAAGCCTTTGAGGTGATTTACATGAAGACCCACACCTGCGTGAGCACTGTTGGGTGCCTGTCCTACCTGCACACCACGGCTGCCCGATGCCAGCCAGCCCTGGAAACTGCAGCAGGGCAGTGAGGGGGAGATTAACTGTTATATTAGCCGTCATGTCCTCACAGAACCGGTGCTGCAGCAATGTGGCTACAAGCTTTTCTGAAGTGGAGTGGTATTGAGTCAGTGCAGGCCTGTTTCTGCTTAGATTTTACCTTAATTACCACCCACCTTTTCTGAAGTGGCAGCCTGACACAGGAAAAGAAAGCAGGTAAAATTGGTCAGTCTGAAGGTGTTTGGTATGTCAGAAGGCACTTTTGCTGCAGACTCAATTTACTTCTATTTTGCATGCTACGGTCTGGGAAAGCGCTCGTTCAGCCAGTCGAGGTAGGCTTCCCTTGTACACTGCTGCCAGTCTGACACGTTAGCACATATGCTCTAACAGGTAGCCAGTAATTAATCATGTCCTGAAAGCAAGACAAAACAACAAGAAAAATGTTGCCTCTTTCAAAACCTTCAGAACATTTAATGAATATCACTGAATGAACCTAAACGACATCCACTGAAAGACAAGTCCCTATAGGTGCTTTACACAACAGTCACTAACTTGTAAAAGTACGTCCAGCTACATCCAGGGTTCCTCTGTGCTCAAGTCACTGCTGTGATGCTCAAGGTACTGAATCTGTTGCGTTAAGAAGGTCGCTCCAGGCCTCTGCTGGAGGCACAAGCATGCAAGGAGGGTCTGTTTCCGTGGCTCGTCTAGGACAGGGCTTGGTCCAGCTCCCAGCGTAGTTAAGAAAAGACTGAATTAAACCTCTGGGATTCCTCTTTTGCCCAGGATTATTTTATAAATGAGCCTGACTTTCTGACCCCTCCACAGAAAAGGTACATTCAGGATGCTGAACTATAGGGATTTGTGCAGCAGAAAAAGGTCTCAGGTTCATCTTTAAAGTAAAATCATTCTTCTTCTAGATAAAATGTCATGTTTTATTAAAATATCCTGAATTCTCACATATAAAGTTAAGAACCAAAGAAAAATCCCAAAGTCCACTGATCACTTAAGGAAAAATAAACTTCTGGATATGTTGTTTCCTCTGTTCCCTTTGAAAAGACATTCTAGAGATAATGGAGTGTCTCCATATGGAAATATTTAATGGTGTAAGCATCACACCATTTTTTGTTGTTGTTACTTTTGCATTGCTTCTTTGGTCCAATTAAATCACATTTTCTTGCAAAAGTAATTTGCTAACAAGGCCATCCCCTGCGCAGAGATATAAATGAGGATGTTATTGCTGTTCATCCTTACCATAGGATGTGAACCACAGCAAGATGGGAAAGGATTTGAAGAAGCGGGTCATTTGCAACACCCTGGCAACTTCACCAAGGAATATGGGTATTTCGGGTTTGCGGGGGCTAGGCTTCAGCATTCCCTTATTTACCCGTGTAAGTCAGAGATGCCAGTCCATAGGTCTGAGACAGCATATGGCTCTTGGAGGGTGTAAATGAATGTCCTAAGCTTGGGTTTGTCGTCTTGCGGACAGCAGGGACCAAGCTGGCACAGCAGCTGGGTATGCAAAAGTTGATGTGTGTGAGGTGGCAAGCCAGCAGACCATGGGGAGGATACAGCTAGGCTGTGCCACCACATCTCAAACTGGTGGTGGAGCAGGGTGATGGTTGTCTTCTTCTGCCAGTAAATGCTGGAGCCAGAGCACTTCTTCTCATCTCTTGGCAGAGACAGAGGTGCAAAAATGCCCAGGATCCTCTCTGTAGGTCTCCAGCCAATTAAGAATAATTCACATCAGATCAAGAGGGAAGCAGAATTTTGTTCACTAATACTGACGTTCCAAAAAATTCAGAGTGGAAAAAAAATTCAGGATAAATCTCAAGCATGGACCAAGCTCTTCATAAAGCACGTTTCACTCCTAAGTGACAAAGCTGAAGAATTTATTTCTTTTCCCAAACACCGCTTGCTACTTGTGTAAAGAAATAAATGACTTCCGTAACAGACTCTAGGGAAGCCAGCGGACATCGTTCATTGCTTCCACTTGTAGGTACTACTAGAGCACATAAGCGCTCACCCAGGGGCTGTGCGCTTTCCTTGCATCCACTCAGACCCCATGAAGCACAAAATAATAGAGGGTACAGGGTCACAGAAGGAAAAAAATTCCAATGAAACCATCTTAGACAACAATACAGTAAAAATAAATTGGCAAAAGTAGTTCCTTTTTAAACACTCAGAATAAAGATGGCCTTCACATTTTTGAGACTTTTGTTGGCAATTTTTTTTGTAAATGTATTTAATGTCTGCAGGAAGTAACCTGAAGTTCATGTCTAGTTGTCTGAAAAGAAATGGTAATATTTGAAGGCAAATAACAAGAAAGAGGTTTGAGGTAGCAGATAAGGGGGATAATGAACTGATCCAATTGCTTCTGCATTGCTTCTGTTGAGGCAAATGTTATCATCTTTATAACAGCACCATTCAGCCCTGAACTTCCTTAGAATTAGTTGTTCTTTCTCTGGTAAAATTGCGCTTACTGACATTTTTCATCTTTTCACCTTAAACGGGTTCTGTCGTAATAAATGTGGTGGTTTTCACGCTACACTGAGCATACACTGCTTTGCCTAGTGAGGACTTGACCTTAAATCATTTTGCACTTGGTGCAGTTGGAGAAGCGGGAGGGAGAAATGTCAGGAGTTTTACTTCTGTAACTGTGATTCTGAATTTTACTTGTCTCTTTTTGTGACTGATCTCTTCAGATGCTGAGTATTATGATTTACTGTGCCAGACTTGGTTTGCTGCTTCATAGCTGTAAGATTGATAGGGAGATTTTAGCATATGATTCATTAACAGAAATGTATTGGAATGGAGATTAGTGGGAAATCTGTTGGGACCAAAGAGGAAAATCTGTGCACACACAGAAACAACATAATCTTAAACATTATCTGCTTCTTTGGCCTTTACGGAACTTGCCAATCTGTGTACTTGTCAAAAATAGGAAGTAGATGTTATTTGGATTAGCTATTTTCACAGCTTGTATTGCATGTATGTTTGCATGGTACTTCCCAATAGAGGTAACTCTTTATCTCTGACAATTTTGAAAAATCCCTAAAAGATACTCTGAATAGCAAGTAAAAACTATTTGTTAGATAAGGTTGGTGGTATTTTGAGTTTAAGCTGTCCTGTGCTAGATATGCAAATATGTGTGTTATGTTTTTTTTAAAAAAACTGCCAATACTGCTATTTGCATTGGTAAATTCTTTTGCATACATTCTCCAGAGTCTGTCACAGAGGATGCCTTTATATGCTGCTACATCTTAGTCTCATTTAGAAGTATGGTATTTTGAAAAACTCATTTTAGAAGGTTAATGTAGGAACCAGAAACAGAGACACATACTGTTTCCTCATATTTTACTGGACATGGAAATATTTCAAGGACAGACCTTGTTCAGCTGCAAGGACTTTCATTCAAGAAATGAAAATGGACTCCCTCACCCAAGCCATTTGTCACTATTTATTTTCCCACCATCTTCACCTGCCACCCAACCCTGGCATAGCTGCACAATGTACCTACACATCTTCTTACATGTTTTTTTTGGTTAGTTGTCCCCTGCCCCCCTCCCTCCCCCAAATGTGGCCTAGAATCTAAACTGACACAGAATCAAGGTCACGGGTAATGCAACAGCACACTCACAGTGGATAACTCTGGACCCCACACTATGAAAGGAGGTAGGCAACAAGGTTTCTACCAAGGGGGAACTTCTGGGAACCCCTGCAGAAGCTTCCCAAGCAATATTGGCTGAGAGATGTAGCTTCAGATGGAAACATGCAAACCCCTGAAAGGACAAAGGTCCTCTGGAAAGCTGGGTAGGTGCAATGCACAGCATGTCCCTACACCACCCTACAGTGCCCTAACAAGGAAAATCGACAGAATCTCAGCCAGTGTGAGCAAAGATTTTGTGGCTGTGGAACTGAAAGGTTTACTAATTTTACATTGAGTATGAGGAGAACAAAAATAACACAGAGGATTGTGAAGTTCTGATGCAGATTTTAACTGTTCTTAAATAGAAAATGCTATATAACAAGAAATGCTCATATTATTTAGAAAAAGAATTCTTTGGTAATTGAAATGACAACAGTGACTCACCTCGCAGCAAGACTAGTTTCATCTGTAAAGTCTCACAGAGACCAACAAACAAAAGATGCAATCAAGAAACACATCCACTGTAAGTTGAAGTCTAAGTAAGGAGAAAAAAGTGTTATTTCTGATGACATAGGAAATGTATTCCCTATTAACACTCTACAAACTCTTTCAAGTGAAGGGTTAGGTTATTCAGTCACATGCAAGAATAAGTCACCCACAAGCACACATTTTCTGAAATTAACTGTGAAGCTGTCAGCAGGCAAAGTCAATTTGCTTTGAATACTAAAATAGACTGGGATTCTGTCTATCTGCTAAAATAACTAGGTAAACTGATACAGTCCTTTGCCTCCAGGAACCAGTATCAACCTCAGGACAAGGCACGGTGTCGAGCACATTTGCCCTCATGCAACTGGCCTTACCTGGAACAGTGTTGGCAGACCAAAGAACAGATAAGTAGACAGAAATCAGTTGACTAAATGAATGGACTTGCTGCTCAGCCTCCACTCTTTGGACCAAAGTCTGGAAAGACCTTAGTTAATATTGTGACAAGTAAGTAGAGAACAGTCAGTGTTGATGCACCTTGCATAGTACATCAGAAAACTGGAGCACAGCACCAAGGGAAATTCAGGTACGTTGTCAAAGTAGCACGTGCCTATCAGACTGATGCGTAAAGACTTCTGACTGACTTACACAATTATTTGGAGTGTGAGAATGTTTTGGGTTTTTTTTGTCAGCGTCATAAGTTAGGAGTCCTAACAGGAAGCTCAGTGTTCAAAAGACCTGTCTGAGCTTGGGCGGGTATGATACTTTCATGAGGTCCTTTACGACTAGACAGAATTGCCTTTATGAACTTTTTTCCTAAAATGCAATGGCTGTTTTCAGTGAGGTCCAGGATCTGTTTTCCATGTCAAAAGGTGACTTCAGCAAGTTTCTGCCATAGAAGATACAAAACATTAATTTGGAGATGATCCTTCAATGTAAATCCACTGTGCAATTGTGCAAGACCAGGAAGCTGTAGCTGATGCCGATGGGAATTGGGACATTTGATGGATGACTGGATCAGCAGTGCCCAAAGCTATCTCATAGCATGAGAAATAAAGCCAATTGCTCCTGTCTGACCCATGGGTCTTAGGAGTTTTGTGGACAAAGACATTTATGGTTTTACAGTCTAAAAAGATGAAATGTAAGGAATGGATGTAACCATATAAAATCAGTGGTGATTGTAATAAAAGTGATTATCATAATCCCTCTTTGTTTTATTAGATTATCACTACTTTGGATACATGTGCAGGAAAGAGTGTCTGTTTGAGAAACAATAAACTGGAAAGAGAGGGAGGAGTATGGTCAGCACATATAGGGACAGAGAAGGTATGTCTATACATTGGTAGTAAATGTTCTGTGGAAAGGATTAGACCACCCAGCCAGGGCTAAAGGTGGATTCTCATCATTGAAGAGAATACCTGGAGCTGTGTGTAGGGAATAGGATTTCATCTACAGAGATAAAATCTAATGTGGTAGATGAAAGAAAGCCAGTGAAGGGATTTGGAGGGGCTTGAGATTTTTAAGACATCTGAAAAGGTATTCAGTTTGGTTTAGGCAAATAGGTTAAAACAAGGACAATTTCAAAGCAATCCTTCTTTAAAATTAAAAAAAAAAAAGGCAGCCATTTTTTCAGAATAGTCTCATCTTGCCTTGGTTGGAGCAAAAGGTATTGAATGATCTTTGGCGATGAGAAGCTGTCCTTGTACTTTTCCTGATATATTCCAGACTAGGGAAAGCCTTTGAAAGTCTAGTTGTATTATATAGTTTGACCTGGATATTTTCAAAGAATTTCCAATAAGACAGGAAACTGGTGGTTGCTAGCTGCATCGTAACTTTATTCAGAACCAGAAAGTTAATGTCAGAATTCTTTTTTGAACTGTCTTTAATGATCAGAAAACGCCAGTGTAAATTGCCTCATTTTGTCTACTAAATTACACATTAAAATTAAATGTTAAAAACCTTAAAGATATTTTTACATTAATTTTCCTGTCTACTGAATGATTGGCTTAAGAATAGTTTTCAATTTATTTTCCTGCACACAAGAGTCCTAATTAAATGCTAAAACAGCAGATAATTCCACACAAAATGTCCATGTGATATATATCAAAAAAGAGGACAGAAAAGTGTAAAGCACCCATAAACCATGCAGGAATAATGACTTTTGTCTGAGTCCACTTTTATACTGCTACACTTCACTAAACTGGATTTTTGCAGTGCAGGAGTTCTGCTCAACCCCAGAGGAGAAAACAACACTTAGAGCTACCAGCTGTGTTATGTGTTTCCCCCGGTGTTTGCTAGAACAGCAAAGGCACCATTGGAACAAACACTATTGTCCTAAATCCTACACTGTGATATCTGGAAGTGCTTTTGGGGCCTTGGATCAACCACACACCAGGGTATGGCCCAGACGTGTCGCATCCTTACCACACTCGGGTGGTAGATACTCTCTGGACACCTGAGAGTATCCATAAAAGCTGGACACTTGGGAAAGATGGATGCAGTGGCCAGGTTTCCAGTCCTGAGGACTTGAATTAGGAATATGTGTAGTGGCAATCTGCTTGCTCATGCCTTCTGCTCCTTTTCCCCACGGCAGGTGTGATGGTGAGCACCATGCAGCAGGGAGTTCCTCTCCTTAGGGAAGACCTCTGTTTTACTCCTGAGTGGTGACAGCTCACCTATTCACCATCCTGCCTGAATGCAGGCCACACTGGGAGGAAGGAACCAGGACACGAGAGCAGGTGTCTGCCCCATAGCTTCCATTGGCACGGGGTATGTTATGGATAATCTGGAAGTCAGAACAGCCATTTCGCCACTCCTGCGGCTTTCAGAAAAAAGGAGCACCAGATCAGGAAGCCAGTGTAGAGGTAAATAAAGATCTCATGAGAAAGTAGAGGCCAGTATGTCCTGTAACATATCCTTAACAACAGATTCACTTAAAAAAAAATTCATAAAATATTTTCCACAAATAAAGAGTGAGTAACTTCTGTCCATCTCTATCTTTGGCTGGATTTGTTGCAGGACTAAAAATTTGACATAAAACCTGCTATATGAAAGTATGACCACAGACAGAAGTTGGATGAAAAACAACAGCCAGAATATTCATTAACAATTAAACTCCAAAGATGCAAAAAGCCTGTGAGATTTCAAACTGCACAAAAACCTTTGGGCTGGATCCCACATTTGCAATGCTGTTCCTTTGTTGATTAGGATGATGGCCTTGTGCATGAAAAACTGATTGCACTAAACCTGGAGGTTTATAATAATTATAGCAAAACAGATGTTCTTATTTTTAGTGTTGTACAGAAGGATATTTATGAGTTTCTTGCCATTCAGTTGCCGGACTTAGTCCTTTGAATAAATTGCTTTTTGTTCCTTCTCTCATGATTTCCAGCAGTGGGATTTAGCTTTGTGTTTAAAACACTCATTTTCCCATCTGCTACTTTATATAATGTTACTTAGTTTAATTTTCAGGTTTTGGCATTCTTAGCCTAGGCCAAGGATGCTATGGGTTTTAAATTAATTAACAAGAGCAAACGTGAAGCAGTTCTTCAGAACCTGAATTCAATGTCTGAAAAATGTTCATATCTTTAATTAAATGTTGTTTCTGTATCTGCCATACATGATTTCCACTTATTCAGGGAAGTTGGTTTATACTTGGACTCTGTGAATGGAATGAATTCCTTAAACTGAAAGCACTGAAAACATGTCCGTCTTGAAGAAGATATTCTGTTGATCTTTGGTTCTGCTCATGGCACAGACTTGATTGGATTCCATATTAGTATCATCTCATGCTGATGAATTTTTTTTTAAAAAAGTAATTTATTCTTTCTGGCTGGGTCAGCTTTTATATAACAATTCCCTTTCGCTGTTTATATACTTCTCCATTTTTATTGGCAGCATTATACCTCTTCATCTTATGAAAAGAAAGTGATTCTTGAGGAATATAACAGTATAGTTATCTTGAAGTACAGTGGAATCTGGGAATAAGCTTTAATTGATGCTGGCAATTCAGTTTTAGTTTTAATCATTTGCAGACAAGTGAGAGCAGTGAATTTTCTTTCTGCAAAACCAATGATTCACTGGAAATAAAGCATAACTTTAGTGTCTGCTCTTTATTTTTTTTACTGTAGGTAGGAAGAACTTGTTAACTTCTGCTTGGATTGTGTGGCTTACCCGAGATATGAGTAACGAAGTACAAAATAATGAGGTTCTGCTGTATGTAAAAGCACCACACTGTCTTGTGGAGTACAAAATAAAGTGGACTTCTGTGCTCTTGGCAGGAATCTGAGCAGTTTCTTCTACTTAGTCTTCTCTCCAGCTGCTTTTTTAAAGGTTCTTCTCAGGTAAGGCACTGGGACATGGATTCACAAGAACTTCTAAAATGTGATAAACAAAGATGGTACAAATGAAATCTGAAGCACCTTGAAATGAACAGGCTCTCAGAAGACACTCCTGCAAAGGAAAGAAGGTAAAGATGACAAAAGTCACTTTTCTCTTCTGTTTCCTTTCAAGCCGGGTGCCAGCATAGCTCAGCTGACTTTGGGAACTTGATCCAACAAGTTTGTTTCATTTTTAAATAATTTAAATACTATACGATAATGAAGAGTAAAGTGGTTTTTTATTTGTACAGAGGAATACAGAAATCCACAAGCATTTAGAAAGTAAAATAAGGTCATGCCACACTGAAATACATGGTAAGTTCCTTTGTGATACAATCACAAACTTTAAGCAAAGCAGCACTGACTTTCCACGCTAGATTACATCCTTGTGTTGTAGCCCCTTTTCTCTGTGGTGCTCTAACACTGCATGAGAACAAGTTAGATGTTTGATAAAAACAACCATTTCAAATCTAGGTTGGGCTTCTGTTGTTTTGCTTTTGAAGTTGTAAATACTCAAGATCAGCATGGGATTCAGATGTTAATCTGAGGGATCTATAGGTGGGAAACTGTTTCAGTTATGTTTGAATTGAAAATTTTGTACTATTTTTGAGATTTTTCACATCACGTGTTTTCCTCTGCTGAGGTACAGTGAGCTAAATTCATTACTCATTTATCAACCAGAGAGACTTGAGGATACTTTCTGTGTAAGGATGTTGGAAAAAAGAAAGCTAGCTGTGCTTTCTACAATTAGAGCTACCGGTTGTATTTGCTTATGAAAGCTGGAGTTTGATGTTCTTCATCAGAAAATACCTTGAGTGGTTGAAAAGAAAAGAGTGTGAATCAGTCACATTTAAATTTTATATAGAAAGTAAAGACATTCCCAAGTCAGCCTTAATCTGTTCTTTTTCTTGCACATGAATAAAATAATGAAACAAAACTGTTTATCATTTGCTCCCAACTAGTGGCAATTCCTTTGAGCCTGAAGCACTTTTCTTTTTCACTTAGTCCAAGTCAACAGAAAAATGAGGTTTATAATTAAAAATATTACTATGTGCTGAAAAGTACTGTGGTAGGGTTGACATTATAAGAAGAAAAGGAAGTTTCACTCTGTGTTCTGGAAGTCTAAAGAACCCAGACCTTATCTCAGACTTTGCTATTACAGTTCAGAGAATTCTGCTGAGCTAAAATTCATGTCTGTAATTTAGCTTCAGGCTTATGATCTGTATAAATGAATTCAAATAATTTCCTCTGAAATATGGTTGTTCATAACATGCCAAATATTGAGTTATGTTTATCAGTTTGGTGGCTCCGTATCTAGGTTACAGTTTCCATGAAACAGGCAAGACATAATTCAGTTCCCACAGCACAGAAATATTTGGTACTGTGACAAGTCTCCCCTACAGTGTCATTGTGTGGGTTAAATATTGGTGGGTTTACCTTCTTTTGTACCTTACCCCAGCATCTCTTATGAGGCTCCTGAGAAATTATATAACTAATCTGAGAGGAGAATATCTGCTAATTTCTTTGCTGCTGAAAAGGAATGCATTATTTCAGTATTAGGCACATTTTTAAGGATTCTCTAAATATAATAACTTATTTGGGTAGCAAAGGAGTTTAGGTTAAGACTAGAGACCTGACTTTGCTAGGCACAGAAGAAAAATATAAGGAAAAGGGGGATTTCTGTCCCCAGCAGCTTATGACTGAAATTTACAATAGCAGTCAATGCATGATGTGCCTGGGCAGATGGAGGGAGAAAAAATGGGAGAAATGGTATGAGAAAAAATGTTATCAGAGCAGCTATCCTGATAGCAACCAGCATGCTAGTAGCATAACCATTGCTAATTGCTTTGTTGGCATCTAGACGAAGAAGAAAAACATAAATAGGGAGATAAAGGGGAGGAATGGCATAGCTGTGTTCAAAAGCACTGATTACTGTCCTCTGTTACTCTTCCATGTGGGCACAAATGATGCTGCAAGCCAGAGTCTGGGCAGAACTAAACAAGACTATAAAGCTCTGGGAAAGCAAGTGAAAAATATTGGTGCCCAAGTTATCTTCTCCTCCATACTACCTGTTGGAGAAAAATGGGCGACTAGAAATAGGCAAATAATACAAATCAACTCCTGGCTACGTGGCTGGTGTCGACATGAGGGTTTTGGCTTTTATGACAACGGCACATTCTTCAGCAACCATAGACTACTAGGGAGGGATGGACTCCATGTGTCTGGAAGGGGCAAGGGAATCTTTGGCAGCAGTCTGGCAAACTTAGTCAGGAGGGCTTTAAACTGAGGAACTCAGGGAGAGGGGGACAAGCTAGCAATATTAATGCCATCACATCCAATGGGGGAATAAGACAGGACAACCCGAGCAGTGATAAAGGTGCCGTGGTGGCCTCATGTGATGGCAACCAGGAGTCCAACCACCTCAAGGGTTTGCATGGCTGTAGTGGGTCCTCGTAAACCCCTCCAGGGAAACCTGTGTGCTCAATTACCTTCCTGAAATGCCTGTACACCAGTGCATACAGCATGGGGAATAACCCGGAGGAACTAGAGGTCTATGTGTGGTCGCAGGGCCATGATCTCACTGCAGCCACAGAGACATGGTGGGATAGCTCACATGACTGGAATGTGGTCATGGATGGCTACAGGCTTTTCAGGAAAGACAGACCAGCAAGGTAGAGGTGGGGGAGTTGCTTTTTATGTGAGGGAGCAACTGGAATTTATTGAGCTCTGCCTTGGAGTGGAGGGGGAACAAGTTGAGAGTGTGTGGGTAAAAATTAAGGGACAGCCAAATATGGGTGACACTGTTGTGGGCGTTTGCTACTGGCCACCTGATCAAGAAGAGGAAGTTGATGAAGCCTTCTACAGGCAGCTGGAAGTAGCCTCACAATCACAGGCCCTGGTCCTCATGGGGGACTTCAACCACCCTGATATTTGCTGGAAAAGCATCACGGCGAGCCATGCACGATCCAGAAGGTTCCTGCAGAGCATCGAGGACAACTTTTGATGCAAGTGGTGGAGGAGCCAACGAGGCGAGATGTGCTGCTTGATCTTACCTTAACAAACAAGGAAGGGCTGGTTGAGGATGTGAGAGTTGGGGGTACCCTTGGCTGCAGTGACCATGAGATGGTTGAGTTTAGGATACTGCGAGGTAGAAGCAGGACTATGAGTCGGGTTACAACCTTGGTCTTCAAGAGGGCTAGCTTTGGCCTCTTCAAAGACCTGCTTGGAGGAATCCCATGGGCTAGGAATCCCTGGAAGGCAGGGGCATCCAAGAGAGCTGCACAGTATTCAAGGACCACTTCCTCTGAGCTCAAGATCGGTGCATCCCCAGGAGGAAGAAGTCAGGCAGAGGAGGCAGGAGACCTGCATGGATGACCAAAAAGCTTCTAGAGAAACCCAAACGGAAGAAGGAGGTTCACAGTATGTGGGAAAAGGGACTGGCCACTTGGGAGGAATATAGGAATGCTGTCAGGGTGTGCAGAGATGCGACAGGAAGGCCAAGGCCCACTTGGAATTAAATCTGGCCATGCATGTCAAAGATAACAAGAAGGGCTTCTTCAAATACATCAGCAGTAAAAGGAAGACTGGGGATACAGTGGGCCCACTGCTGAATGAGGAAGGGGCCCTGGTGACGCAGGATGCAGAGAAGGCGGAGTTACTCAATGCCTTCTTTGCCTCCGTCTTTACTGCTAAGGCTGGCGCTGAGGCATCCCAGCCTGCAGAGAAGAGAAGACAAACTGGGACAAAGGAAGACTTACCATCGGTTGAGAAGGATTGGGTCAGAGATCATCTATGCAAACTGGATCCTCGCAAATCCATGGGCCGCAATGGGATGCACCCACGAGTGCTGAGGGAGCTGGTGGACGTTCTTGCTGAGCCACTCTCCATCATCTTTGAAAGGTCATGGAGGACAGGAGAGGTGCCTGAGGACTGGAGGACAGCAAATGTCACCCCAATCTTCAAAAAGGGCAAGAAGGAGGACCTGGTAAACTATAGGCCAGTCAGCCTCACCTCCATCCCTGGAAAGGTGATGGAGCAGTTCATCCTGGAGGTCATCTCCAGGCATGTAGAGGACAAGAAGGTTATCAGAAGTAGTCAACGTGGATTCACCAATGGGAGATCATGATTGACCAACCTGATAGTGTTCTATGATGGCGTGACTGGCTGGGTCAATGAAGGGAGAGCAGTGGGTGTTGTCTATCTCAACTTCAGTAAGGCATTCGACACTGTCTCCCATAGCCTCCTCACAGGCAAGCTGAGGAAGTGTGGGTTGGATGAGTGGACACTGAGGTGGATTGAGAACTGGTTCAGCAACAGAACTTGGAGGGTTGTGATCAATGGCGGAGAGTCTGGATGGAGGCCTGTCACTAGTGGTGCTCCCCAGGGGCCTGTGCTGGGTCCAGTCCTATTTAATATATTCATTAATGACCTGAATGATGGGATAGAGTGTAACCTCAGCAAGTTCACTGGTGACACCAAGCTGGGAGGAGTGGCTGATACACCACAAGGCTGTGATGCCATCCAGCGAGACCTGGACAGGCTGGATTGCTGGGCCCAGGGGAACCTGATGAAATTCAACAAGAGCAAGTGCAAGGTCCTGCACCTGGGGAGGAACAACTCCATGCACCAGTACAGGCTGGGGGCTGAACTATTGGAAAGCAGCTCTGTTGAGAAGGACCTGGGAGTGCTGGTGGACAGCAAGCTGACCATGAGCCAGCACTGTGCCCTTGTGGCCAAGAAGGCCAAAGGTATCCTGGGCTGCATTAAAAGGATTGTGGCCAGCAGATTGAGAGAGGTTATCCTCCCCCTCTACTCAGCCCTGGTGAGACCACATTTGGAGTACTGTGTCCAGTTTTGGGCCCCCCAGTTTAAGAAGGATGTGGAACTCCTTGAGCAAGTGCAGCAGAGAGCTACGAAGATGACTAGTGGGCTGGACCATCTTCCACATGAGGAAAGGCTAGGAGGCTTGGGTTTGTTCAGCCTGGAGAAGAGAAGACTGAGGGGGGATTTCATAAATACCTATAAATATCTAAAGGGTGGGTGTCAGGACGATGGGACTAGGCTCTTTTCAATAGTGCCCCATAACAGGACAAGGGGCAATGGGCACAAGTTGGAACACAGGAAGTTCCACCTCAATATGAGAAAGAACTTCTTTCCTGTGAGGGTGACAGAGCAGTGGCACAGGCTGCCCAGGGAGGTTGGAGTCTCCTTCCCTGGAGACATTCAAAACCCGCTTGGACGCGTTCCTGTGCCCCCTGCTCTAGGTGTGCCTGCTCAAGCAGGGGGGTTGGGCAAGGTGATCTCCAGAGGTCCCTTCCAACCCCTGCCATTCTGTGATTCTGTGTGTTCGTGTTTTTGGGGAGCACCCTCCAAAAGGGACAAGCAGTACAGGGAAAGGTGTGAAAATGCTTTCATGGTGTCATGGTTTGGCCGGCAGCTCAGCCCCACACAGCCGCTCGCTCACTCCCCCACCGGTAGATGGGGGAGAGAATCAGAAGGGTAACGCTCGTGGGTTGGGATAAGAACAGTTTAATAACTAAAATTAAAAGAAACAACAACAGAAATGCAATGTAAAGGAGAACAACGAGAGGCGCAAAGCCCCAGGGGAGGGGGGGGGAAGGGAGGGGAGAGGGGGAACGAACCGCCAAAACAAACCGCACGTGCCGCAGCCGCTCACCGCCCGCCGACCCGACGCCGCGCTGCCTCCGCGCTGCCACTGCCCCCCCTCAATATACTGGTCATGGTGTCACGTGGTATGGAATGAACCTGCCATTGGCCAGTCGGGGTCAGCCGCCCCCACCATGGCCCCGCCCCTCCCAGCCCCCCCCACCACGCGGCAGAGCGCGGGAAGCTGGAAAGGCAGCCGACCCCCACAGTGAGGAGAATTAACCCCTTCTCAGCCAAAACCAGCACACATGGAAATGTAATGGGAGATGTTGGAGGTGGCTCCACTTTGGCTCCATTTAACAGGGTTTTGTGCTTCCTGCTGGAAGACAAGATACTTTGTGTACAGTTGTACCCCGTACATCCAAATGGTCATACTTCAGAAGCTCTGTCTGATGGAAGAAGCATTTAACTTTTTGCCTATGTAGGCAAGCTGACAGAAACCAGTTTAGGTTTCTGCCATCAGAGGAAGCCTGAGTGTAGGGCCAGGGTCTGGGACACAGCTTACTCTCTCTGGCAACTCACAGGCTAGGCACACTGCCACAGTCTCCACAGAGATCTTAAACCCTCAAAATTCATATTTTTCAGCAGTGTAGGTATGTCATGTCACAAACAAATGGTGACTATCCTGTTAACTCCGTTACGTGTAGCACCAGATCTTCTCTTTGCCCTTAGCTGCATGGCAGCGCTTTATAAACTCCTCGTCACACAAAAGCTCATGCTTTCTTCCCGTTCCCAGCCCCGTACTTTGTAAACGGCTGCTGGAAAAAAACCTTTATCCTCATTTTTATATTGTCACTCTCCTAGCGATTATGCCTGCTACATAATGTCAGAGAGTTATGGTGGTGATACAGAATTTGGTAAGGTAGGAAACAAACATTTGAGGAACAGTCACTTGGTAACTTTTTTCTTCCTTCTCGTTAGAATAGTAGGCTTTCTTTTCTATCCCACAGGGTGCACACTGGTAGTTGTTTTTTTCTTCTTTTACCACTTTTTTTTTTCAGCTATGGGGTGCATTTGTTGACTTAAGTCAGCCAGCTTTTTCAGAGGTATTAATTTTCCTTCCCTTTGGCAAGACAATGGATGATCACATGGGAGATAGTTGAACTTCTCTGATGAAGGCACAGCTTAAATTTTAAAACAGGTTATTTAAAATTATTAATAGTATATAAAAGTATTGTACAGATATAAAAGATCCAATAAATTATGGTCAAATTATTCTATGAATATTCATTCAAATTTTATTAATCACATAAATCTAGAAAACTTAACAATAAAATCTAAATATGAACATAGCATGTTTACATGACTTTCTCATGGTGCCAGTTCATATATGGCTTATTGTGCTACTAATCCCTATGTGTGCTTACTCTTCCTACTTAATAAATATAACATTAACTGTTCTTCTGCAGACGCAATTATCTTTCATAAGCTGGTCAATTATCTTTATTATTATTAATTTTATCAGAAAGACAAATTTCACATGCTAATATGATTCTTTTGGACTTATTTGTAATTTTCCATAATGGTGATGTCCTCAAGGCAACTGATAAGAGTTCAGTATGAAGCATTGATAATAATTTTCCTTGGAGCTTGAGTGGGTATAATAACACCAGGAAACATTTTATAAACTTTCCCTTGATGTCGACTATTCATGTCTTGATCCCAAGTGGATAGGCTGCTCATCCTCTTTCTAATAATGTGTTGTATTAAACAATAATACAGTACACAATGTGGCCTTATATGCCCAGAGCTGCTACAACCTGACAAGGCAGAAGCCTTGGTTATTAAAGACCATGCTAAAACACTTACTGATGTAATTGGGTTGAAGGCAGACTCATTAAGCTGCTAAGTTATCTTCTACTCACTGCCAGGTCACGACAATTGTGACACTATGGCTTCACATTATGGCCTGTTGCGCTGAATTTGGTGAGACCCATGGAAGCTCACTTATCCTTGGTGGTCTGGTCATTGCCTTTATTTTTACTGCAGAGACAGATTTAAGCATGCCCTACTAGTTTTCCTGCACATGGCTGCATACCTTTGAGTGCCTGGGGATGTCTGTAGGCTGTAGCTTGCAACACCCACCCACTGGAACAAGCAGACATAGGGAGCAGGGCTGGCATAGAGCAGAGCCAGGGCAGGTGGATGCCTGACAGCCAGGGCTTATGGGAGACAGACTGCCAGCTTGCTCCTGCAGTCCGACTGCCCCACTGAGTCCAGAAAGGCTGCCCTGAGCTGCGTCTCTTCTGGAAATTTAAGTTTTAGTCTCTTGTATCCTGTAAAGCTGCCAGGGGCTTTGCCTCTGCCTCTGCACAGCTCAGCCCTGAAAACATGACAAACTCGTTTTTCAACTTTAAGCTTTCATATGCCAACTTTTGGCAATGCCTGAACTGAATAGGGGGCTATGTGCCCCTTGATAAATCCTACAAGAGGGCATGTTGCTAAGGCTGGGGGAAAGTTTTAGTAGAAGGCACCATTCATGAGGAATTTTTACAGAGTAAAATTTCAGTATTTTTACAAAGATGGTATATTTATGGAGCACTATGACAACAGTTCTGTAGTCAGGGGTCGTCTTAGAATTATTCACTCAATTCCCAGTGCTGCTCTCACTGCTCAAATAAACAGCTCTGTTGTCTTTAGATATTAATCCTTGGATTACTTATTTATCATTTCTACAAGCACAAGACAAAAAATAATCACACTTTTTTCCTGAAACACAATAAATTATTTTATTGCTCAGTAATTGTTTCTATCAGCTACTGAAGTTCGTCTTCCATACATATAGCCATAAATGCAGGGAAGAATCGTCTCATATTTTTTCATAATTGAATCTTAGCTATAACTGTGGTGACTTTGAACAGGAAAAAAGCATATACCAATGAAATATACTGTGCAGAAATTTCCTTGTTTGCAACGGAATAAGGTATTTGTCCCTTACCATTCTAGTGACCAGACATTTGTAGAAACATAAGTTCATGAATCCTCATGCTATAATATTTCTCTAATAAGAAGCCATGTACTAAGTTTCTTCAGTTCCTATGCAGTTTGGTTTTAGTCTTCTATTTTTCCAGAAGATTTGGAGTGTGTGAAAAAATAGGTGTGGATTCTAGGATCTGACCATGACACTTTTTGCTTAGGTGACCCTAGGATTACACTAAAGTAATAAAGCCACAGAAGTGAAGATCAACAGAAAAATTTGCAAGTCGTTTATAGTTGCTACCAGACAGTCAATGGGGAATTTATTTGGCCCAAATCTGTCACCAGCACATAGTCTGTAAACAAAGCCTACAGCTGAGAGCAGAGCCCCTCATTCACTGCCTTGATCAGTCCTCCTGCAGAACCTGTGGCGCTGTCAGAATGCTTCTACTGAGTTGCTTGAAGTTATTTGCACAAATTGCAGTATCTCAAAGCAGTTGCTGGCAGCAGGAAAAGCAGATCTCTCCAAAAGAGAAAACTGCTGACTGGAGTGATGAACTGAAGAGCTGCACATGATCCTTTTCTAATCCTTCAGCACATTTAATTTTGTTTTCCTTTTAGTAAGAACTTCATGTGAACTGAACCCATTTATCCATTTCAAATTGCCTGCCTTTTTCTCTCTCCCTTTGTGCCTTTCCTCATGTATCAGCTTCATTCCTTTTGCATCAGCTTTGAAATGCCTACTTTCACAGGCCCAGGTTTGTGGCTTGGTACTTGCTATGCAAGATTTTCAGCATCAAAATTCAGGTTTTCAAAAAGGCCTTAACATAAATTCTTGGTCTGTAGAAGGAAACTGTCAAGCGCAAGTGTTTTGTTTTTTTTTTTCAGAAATACTGCCATTCAAAAGTCAATATAAGTGCTATGCTTTTAGAATTCCAGGTGCAAATTTTTAGGTCCAAGCAGAGGTCGTTTCAGGTTTATCACCACATGAAGTTCTGCTGTGAAAGGGCATTTCATTTAGTACTTTAATTAAATGACATTTTTCTAGAGAAAAGATCAAAAGCTTATTCTGGCTTCCAGGTGAACTATGGGTCACCAATGTCACGTTGTAGCGAGCAAGGCAAACACCACAAAGTGATCTATAGCTGGAGATGTAATCTATGTAGCACCGGGAAGAATCCTACTTTATTCAGCATATGCTGGGATTTAGGGTAAAATAGTACTCACTGCTGAGTGCCCAAATTTCAAGAAAGATGTGAGCTACTTGTACAGTCTAGGCAAGATCCATGTGGAAAGCCGATTGGAGGCTTACAGAGTATATATTTGTCAGGAGTAATCAAATAGAAATTAAAATAGGGGAAGAGTGTGAGAACAATCTTCAAGTATATAAAGGGCTGTAGTAGTTAGGAAGAACATAAACTGGTTTTTGTATCTACTAAGGACAGGACAAAACCTGGTGGACTTAAATTGCAACAGAAAAGAGCTGGCTTACACATTAAGCCTTTCTACTAGCAAGGATAGCAAAGCGTTGGAGTATACAGCCTGGGAAGGTGGAGGAATCTCCACTATGAGAAGTACTCAGCAGACAAACATGCTAGGAATGGCATAAGCATAGTTCATCATGGCCTTCTAGATCTATGAGTCTGTAATCATCTCTCTGATTGCATTAGATGGTAGTAATGCAGAGTTAAAACAAGTGGCAGCTTAAAGCAATTAATTATATTTCTCTGAATTGTACAATAGCGATGACTTTCACAGAAAGCATGTGAAATTATACAAGTCTTGCTTTCATACCAAACTCATAACAGAGGGACAGGAATACTAGACACATTCCTTTGTTTTGATTTGTTATGTCTTCCTTATGCTCCACTGCCTATTCCTATCTGCAAAGATGTATATAATCAGCAGTATGAAAAGAGGTATTTTTGTGTTCTTCCTGTTGTCTAAAAAAAGATATAATGTACATAAAATAATTAGATGTTTTTACTGCTGTAATATCTATAGAGTATGACTTCTGCAGAGCAACAAACTATGACTGATGTGGGAGAAACCCAGTGACAAAGTGCTCTCTGCAAGAATGCAGCCATTGCTGGAGGAAGGCAGTTTTCTTAGTGACTGAATATTTCACTGGTAGATAAATCAAGATAAATTTGCCCTTTTTTATGAGAAATTGATGCTTTTTGGTCTGAAAATTAGTATCAGAGTACATTACAATGCTTAGCATAGTTGTTGCTGTAATTAAAGAGTTGAACTGATTCCCAGTAAACAAAGAAGGTTTTGAGAAGGAGCGTAGCTGCATACATTTCCGCATGCTATTTACTGCACTGTGCTTGGAGAGTTGAAAAAAAACCAAAACAAACCCAATAAACCCCAACACAAAATGGTTTTGTTATATCATCTTAATGGCAAGCAAATTTACTTGTCTGTACGGGGGCAGTTGTACCTGCTTCTTGGTAGAGGTCATGCATGTGACTGCCTAACTGCCGCATCCTCCGCATTCTTACTTTCTCCAGTTGCTTGGTCTGCTTCCTCTCATCTCCAAAATGTAACACTTGTGGCCTTCCTCTTCTAGCTCAACCCCTCTATTTCTTTTTTGTACCTGCTTTGGACGTGTCAGTTTGACCATTTTACACATTTTTCAGCAAAGTCATTACATGCATGATCAAACAAACATAATGTAGGGGCGTGAGAGGACACTCCAGCTGTATTACGCATTTGCCCATGTATACCATCATTTTAGGTCATAAATGCTCACATGTCCTAGTCAAATCTCTATGCCAACAAATGAAGAAATTAAAAACATGTTGCAATGATGCTGACTGCTCTAAAAATTCAGAGAAAATGTCATCCATCTTTAGGACTGTTTTCCCCTGTTGCTTATTACTTCCTTGATGGTAGCCAGTAGAGCAGGCAACAAATGCATCCTCTTTTTTTTTTTTTTTTTCTTTAATACCCTGATCACCTCCTGTAATCCTTATTGATAAGGACTGCTGAGGTTCTTATGCAAAGGACACAAAGGGAGCTCCTCCTCCAGCACTTCAGTTTAGTCATCCCCATTTCTTGCACTCTGGTCTGCATTGCAGAGATTTGGTCTTGCTTTTCAGTACCACTTGCTAACAAAGAGGCATAGTCAAAGGCTGTACATGGGTTTAACTGTGCATGTGGTCACTCTAAATCAGCCTGAATTCTGCTATTAAGGTGAAAGTAGCTGTCATCTTTAAAATCTCTATGTTATACTTGAATCACAAGTGGTTATCTGTATTTGTATTTTGATGGACAGAATTATGTGTAATTTATTTTTTTGTGTGGCAAAAGCATATTTAAGTTAAAAGGTGACAACTGCGTCTCCTTTCAACTAGACAAGGCTCTTTATGTAGGAAGGACAGAGGATGACTCTTTCCATTGCATCTTATTTTCTGAATCTTAAACATAATTGTAGATAAAGTGTAATGTCTCCACGTTCTAGTGGTTTAAAATCACTGCTTCTTAAAATGCTGGCCTTCAGCAGGTATCAGGAGAACATGCCATGGTCATTTCTTATTGCAAGGGTCCATGCATTCACGCATCCACGCCAAGCATTTTTCAAGTTGTTGCTGTTGCGTATCTCAAGGTACTGCTTCCTACTGGGGACTCTCTAGCTAGCAACACTGGCTAACAAGTTGAGTGGAGGGCTGATACCAAAACAAAGCCCATGTGAGATAATTAGTCGGGAGGGAAGGTTTTACTGTTTCTGCCTGTGAAGATGTAGGAGGCCCACTGCTGGGCCATTAGTCCATGCTGAGCAAACTGGCTTTGCCTGTAGGACCACTTCTCAATATTTCGTTGGCAGCCTTGCAACCCATGTATATTTATAACTGCTGCAGTCGTGAAACTAATGTGTCAGATTGCATTATAAGGAAGTAAATTTTCTAGTCCTCAGGGCTGCAGGGAAAGATGGCTGAAGCCATGTAAAAGGTGCATCTTGAGATTCAAATCAAGAAGCACAAAATATATATTTTTTTAATTAAGGCAAAAATCCCATAAATGTTTAAGAAATCTCATGATTTGAGGATCTTTCTTCAGCATTTGGGAATATCAAACTTCCCTCAGTCACAGTAAATAACAATTTTCACAAATACACTGTGCTGTGCTTCTGAAATAGTGAAAACCAGTCTTTGTTATGACATTGGGTTTGTATTTTTGCATTTTTTAAATATATGCAATAACTGTGGACATAGATCTAAGGGTTGTATTTATACAGACATATAAAATTATATATGCAGTCAATAGACAATATATTTGTATAATTCAATTAAGAAAGCCAAGATGGCATTTTTCTGTCTTCCTCCTGCTGATAAGAAGGGCAGAGTTGTCTGTCTTACACTATAAGTCTTAACTGAATTAGTAGAATAACAATATTTTAGTTGTTTCAAGTTCATTCATCTGCATAGATCTTACATTAAAGTTGCCATTAAGATGCAGAGAAGTTATTTCCATTAACATGTAACCAAAAATTCAGATTGCTATTTTAATGGAAATTGAAGCTAAAAATAGCATGCACTTCTGTGATACCTGTTCTTCCCTTCATACTTACATACTATATTTTTCTTTAAATGACTGCATGTCTGAGTACCCTTTCATAAAGCTTTCAAAGGATCATCTATTTTTCACATTCTATTTTGGCTCCCTGACTTCATCAAAGGTTTAACGAGCATAAAGAAGTGATAGACAGCTGAATACATGCTACCATTTTGACATTGCAGGGTGGGGATTATGCCACACAGATGATTTGATGACAGTCTGTACAGACCAGGGGGTTGCATGTCATGTCTATTTTTTTAAAAGTGAGCACTTTACAGCAAGCTGTCTGGCTGAGTGTAGAAGAAGCTTTTGTAATATGATTTGACTGGCAGGAGGAGAGAAAAAGGAAAGTTACTGCATTACAGAACTTGACTATAATTGCAAAATAACAAGTTGGCTTATGTAGGAGGTACATGAGGAAGCAGGTATGATAAAAACACTTTAATGAATATTTCCCCCAAAGCATTGTGTGTCTATTTTGTTCAAGACAAATTAGTTTGGCATGGTGCTTGGTGTATTTTACATCTTTGACATTAAAACAGTGCAGATTAGAGAATGGATATAAAAAGTTTGCTATCTGCAGATTTTTTAGTAGCAATTCTGTTTATTGAAGCTGAAGTTGTATTTTGTATGCTCAAAACATCTTTCAGAAACTTCAGGGTTTATGAAAACCCTAAGGGTTTGTAGTTTATGAACACTACCTTGGGATATAGATGTGCTTTAGCCTTCAGAAAGAGATGAATCTGAAAAATAGCATCAGTGTATTCAGCTTGCCAAAAAAGTGAATGGCTAACTCAAGACCAAAAAAGCAGACCAGTAACAGACCCAGGAACAAAATGGCACGTAACTTCAGTTTTAAATCTATTGAACAATGTACCGCATATAAAGGATTGAGGCAAAGGACATTAATTTACAAAAAGACTTAAAACTCTAATAGATGGCATTAATGATAGGCATTTAAGTACAGAATTGATTCCTCAGTACTCTAAATCATTTGCCATCTAAAGTTTTGACCCTGGAGAGCTGTATAACAAGCCATGTGCTCATAGTGCTGAGCTGATTATATGCCTAATTACCGGGCACCAGACCTCTCTGCATCCGAAGCAAGGACTAGGTGCAGCTTCTTGCCTCTCAGGACAGTGCCTAACCATTGAACTACTGGGTATTCTTAGTTGGGGTTCAGTTTCTTTTGTCAAAGCTGTGCCACTTTGTTTTAAGTTTATAAATCTTTATTTGGCAGGAGAGCACCAGAATGACTCTTTGATCCAATGGTTAACATATTGACCATGAAGGACTCGGTCCAAATACTTATTTGGGGAATATTTAAATATTTTACGCAAAGCAGAGCAGCTTCAATAGTGCTTTCTTAGCAGATGTAGAAAATATTCACAGAGTTAATTTATTAAAATGCCAGTTCTTCTCCTCAGCAGTGTTGAATGAAATTAGATCAAGAAGAACTGAAGGTGCAGTGGGAATTATCAACTGATTGCTACATCACTCTTAAATAATCCCTTTGGTGTGGCTGTAACTGACCTCTCCAGTGCTTTCCTGTAAGCCAGTTAGAAGCTAACAACTGAGTTTGGAAGACATAAAATATTAGAAGTCTCCCTTACATCCCCTACTTATACAGGAACTGCGATAATCACCCTTTTAAAGAAAAGATGCTGAACAGAAACATATAGGGAGAATGATTTGTACTGAATTATTTAGCTCAATTGAGAAGGAACTATGGCTGAAATAATTAGCCTCTATTGCTTGTAGAAAGTATACACTTAGTCCCAGCTGTATTAGTTCTGTACAAACTCTTTTACTTAATGTTTAAGGCATGGAAAAAAAAGAAAAAATATGTCATTGCAAACGGTAGCTGTTTCTTTCAGCCCTATGACTTAGTATGCCTCTTCTGTTACCACAGGTAACATGCAAAACTCTTGCTGAACTAAATATAAGGATCACAGCCTCAACACTGACACTCAGTTAAGAAAAAAATTAATCCTGTTATTCCATGTTTTTCAAGCCCTTCACTTCTTTCTGAAGATTCCCCATGCTAAAAGCAGTTATCTTCTTGAAAGAACGCAAGGGGATCTTTTGGTTATAACGAACAAAGATATTAGGCTTTTCCAACTCAGCTTTCTCTGCCACACCACCCAATAATATTCCCATTGTATGTATCTTCTATGGTGTGTTTAAGCTCTCAAGCATGGCCTGTCTCTACTGTGCGTTACGAAGTTATTAGCATGGTGGTTCATGTTCTAGGTTAGTTTTGGGGCATTATCATTACACAGATCTACACTAGTACTAATACTGATGCTATCTTGAAGAGTAGGCCTTTGGCTTGTCCTGCTGAAGTTCCCCTGCTTTCCTCTAACTGACATCTTCCTCCCGTGGAATAATGGTCATCTGGGGATGACAATGGGGATAGGGAATTTTCTCTCTTGCTGATAATTTTTGGAAGTTAATCCTATCCCAGCACTCCCTGTGTGGAACAATGATTAAACAGGAATAGAAGTTGAGGGTGGTGGGGTCTTATTTTACTGCACTTACCAGCGTATGCTCACTTTTGAACAAATGCCAGGCTTCCTTTCTTGCTACGGTATTAAATTCTTGCCTAATAAAAGGGTCAGTAAACCACTAAAGTACGCTTTGATAGTAATCAGAACAAAGAAAATGTTACATTTTGAACAAAAAACCCCTATTATTCTAGCAGAATGAAGTATGAATACCCAGCCACAGTGAGTCCTTTGGGGAAGAAGTGTTCTACTTCCACCATCCCTGGGGAGATGCCATGGGACATGGAAAGCATAAAATATGTAGCCCTCAGAAACTGTAGTCTTCAGAGCCATCCATAATCAAATAACTCTGCTCCTCTACACTCCAGGTGCAGGAGATTTAGAACCAGGCTGTGTAATAGCTCTTAAAGTTGTAAAATGAAATTAAATACATTAATACATTTTCGGTATTGCTATGACTTATTCTGGCAAAATCAGCCCAAATTTTAGCCCAACTAATCTATCAGGAGGTACAAAATAAGCAATCTAGGAATCTAGGAAGTGCCTTTATTTTAACTGTGCACACGAAGCACCACTCTAATGTATTTCTGTAAAGTCAGTTAAGCATAATATTCAGTTAAATTCACTAGTAAAATATTAATCTTGCACTGTGGGTTAGTCAGACCATTCAGTGGATGTGCTCCGCTGCCATGCTTTCATCCTGCTGAGATCCAGTTTGAGCATTCCAGCGTGTTCAGGTTGGTTGAAGGGTCTTTCACCTGCCCTTGTCTTGAGCCCAAGACCCAGGTGCTCTGTGCCTACATCTGGGACCACGTTCTTAGAGCTGTGCTTCCAGTCAGGAAAAAGCTGGATTTTTGGCTACACTTTGTACTAGGACTTGATTTATAAATACTTTATAAAAGATAGCTAAATTATTAATAGGTGCTAGAAGTGTGCTACAGATATAAGTAGTCTGTATGGTGACTGTAAAAAATGCACAGCCAAAAGGCGAGCTGGACCAGATGATCTCTGGAGGTCCCCTACGATTCCAGCCATTCTGGCATTCTGCGTTAAAGCGGATTTCCAGGGACACTGTACCTCTCAAAAAGAGCACAGCAGCTCGCACGAGCACATACGTCTTGATTGCTGATTCACTGTGTTTACCAGAAGAGCATACTGCAGGGGAGACATCCCACCAGGAGCAAAGGGGGCAACCCACAGTCTTGTGAAGACAAAATGAGCTGCACTTACTGAATGTTACATCTTTTTTGTTTGCAAGCAGTTTCAGTGATTTTTCCTTCATGGTCAAGGTGTTTCCAGACATTATTTCTACCCTTGAAAAATGTCCTTGACTGAAGATGAAAATTGTAAATTGCAGTGGCTGCAAGTCTTTCAGACTCTTCTTTGTATTTTTTACCTTGTGTATATTGACATTTCCCCTGAACATTATTCCTTAAGTAACATTATGATGAGAGGAAATGGCCTCAAGCTGTACCAGGGGAGGTTTAGGTTGGATATTAGGAAAAACTTCTTCACCGAAAGGGCTGTCAGGCATTGGAACAGGCTGCCCAGGGAGGTGCTTGTCTCTCCATCCCTGGAGGTATTTAAAAGAAGGGTAGACATGGTGCTTGAGGATATGGTTTAGTGGTGGACTTGGCAGTGATAGGTTAGCGGTTGGACTCGATGATCTTAAGGGTCTTTTCCAACCTTAACGATTCTATGATTCTGTGATTAGTTTCTATGTAACCATTCCTCAGCCTGCATTTTTGAAACTGGTCAGGCAGCCAGGGCTGCATGTACTGTGGTTACTCTCAAGCCCTCTCACACTGGTCAGCCTCCACATACTGAGTCCCATTTGTGATAGAAACTTTTTGTGTTTCCAGTCCATAGTCATTGAATGGAGCCTGTAAGTAAAGATGAAAACAGAGTATCTGTTTTCATCCAGTTTTCATGGTAGCCCATGCCAGTAGCTCTCATTCATAAAGATGAATTCTCAGCAATCTTCTCGTCAGTGTAACTCTAGAGGAGGTGTATGGGGAACATACGGTGAGGCAGAAATTGAAACCGGATTAAAATTATGTTTAAGAGATCAGACAGAAACTAATTTCACTGCTTCCAGAACACAGGAACATGTGTCATGTTCAAAATAGGTAAATGATTTTGATATGCTTAGAATTAATCTGAATTATTTGCACGGCACCATAAATTATTTACTTAATAATATGAAAAGGAAATATCATTAGGCTAATTACAATATAATAAAAATAAGAATTTGCCTCTTCTGTCAGGGTTTTTGAAAATTATTTACTTAATAGAATAACTGGAATCTTAAATTTATTGTAGGAATGTAAGAACTGCAGTAAGTAATGTAATTAATTGTACATCAGTTACATTATATTGGCATGTCATTAACCACGCATTGACATACCTACCATATTTTATACACGTAGTTCCTTTGCCTTGATGATTTCCCTCCTGATTTTTTAACTTAATTGTGAACTTGCATTTAGCAAAACAGATCTTTTTGAAATTAAACTATTATAATTGATTACTTGGCATTTAAAAAAAAATCCATGCTTGAATTGTTTTTTGCAAGATTCATTTCAGCAAAGGACTAAACAACAATTTCTCTGATGTTCATTGCAGAGTTCCCTGAAAAGACATCTATTTTTCCATGTAGCTATTTCTTTGGGGTCAATATATGATGGTTAAATTGCAAACATATTTGGCAAATGATAGATGGTAACTACATGATACAAAGTGTTTTAGATCACACTGATGCTTTGCTTTTCAATTGTTAGATATACTTTGAGGGATAAACATCAGCAGTGCTGTTTTTATTTTGGCCTTATGTTTGAGTAAAGATTATAAACTCCTATTGCATTTCCACATTAATCTAAGTGTGTCTGATTCAGTTCTTTCTAATTTTAATGCCTTTTGATAGAGATAATTGCCTTGTTCTTAGTAAGATGGGTTTAATTTAGCAAGCTGGCTGAAGAAAGAATGCCAGTCTTTTAAAGGAAATAAATTTTGTTAATTTATAAAATTTGAGCATGCTTGAATATATAAAGTACTTGGATGGGTAAATGTGGGTTTGTGTGCACAATTATAATCTAGGTAATATTCATACCTGTTTTCTGATCTTCCCTTTCTACAAAGTATCATTGAAATCTATGCCCAGACTTTCAGAAGAGCTGAATACCAGGGAGCCTATTGACTTCTAGTGGATTTGTGGTGCCTCTGAAATCCAGACACTAGAAGTGTATTTATAAGCCATTTGTGGGGTCACAATATTTCAGAAGATGTCTTGAGATGCGTACGTACAACATGTCTTGGATCAGGGGAGGTATAAAGGCCACCTTACCCTTTTACTTGGTAATTGTATTCAATCAAGTGTCCTGCCAGCCTTCTCTAGAATAAACACAACTCCTCAGCCTCACCTCTCCCTGATGTATAAGGGATTAGAACAGTTATGATTTGGTCCTGCCCATCAGCATTGTAATAGACTTTCTGCAAGTAGGAGGATACAGGAGCTTATACAACAATATTTAGCACATCAGGCTGTTCTCAGCAACTTTTGATTTTTTATCCTGTGTCTGGCTGGATTTTAGGTAAGACATTGCACAGGACAATTTCATTCACCTTCTTAGATTAAAACTCAGCCTGAAATCAATACATTGAGAGGAACAGCAACTTAATATGAACAACTATGAGCATGTGTGTGCTGTTACCCTCTTCTTTTCCAGCAAGCAGCTGTCTGATCAGGAAGCCCTGAGCCTGGGGAAGAGCTTCAGGGTGCACAATTCACAGCTTAGTAGTGAGCCACTAACTCGATTTTTGAACCTGACACCACTGGAGGGTGTTCAAGGGTTCTGCAGGAAAGTAAAAGTGAAATCGTGAAATATTTGCAGACTGGTTGATAGATTGATTCAATGCTTACAGAATACAAATTTAAAGACATTTGCAAGGTAGAAACCTTGCTTCTGTTCAGCTTAAAATGTTGGATGCTATCTCCAGATTCTAATACTCTTACATGTCTGCATTCTCATGTACGTGCATGATTTATACAGGTATGTGAAAATGTGTGCACCTATGCATATACCAACTTGGCAGGGGGAATGTATATGTGAATTAATCCATAACTTAATAGCTTAGTAACTTTAATTAAGTAGGCTGTTGAAATAACTGTCTTCTTGGCAGAAAGGTGAAACTTTATTTTGTTTTTCAAAGTGTAACTTTGATCCCAGTCTTCAGTATAATTGGGTTTTTAACATTCATACTTTAAATCTTCCTACAAAATAAAGTAGATATAATTATTGTCTCTGAAACTCCTAGCATTGGAAAAAGCTCAGCAAGAAACATAGATCAGATGAGATGAATGTATGTCTGGAAGAAAATCTTGCAAATGAAATTAATGCACTGTTGTTGTTTACTAAGTGCAGGCAGTCGTATAGCTAATGTGTGCCCAGTGACAACAGATCTGCAGTTTCTTACAGACATAAGATTAATGATTTTGGTATTAGGAGAAAATGCCTGAGGAATTCTGATTAACTAATCTAAAAGCACACTGCCATATGTTGAGCCAAGATAAAGCTGAGGAACTGGTTTAGGACATATCTTTACACTGTGGCTTTCTCATAAGTCTAAGATAAATCTTTACCTGATTGAGGCAAAAGCAACACACACTTGTCTGCCACATCAGTATGACAAATATCCATATCATTTACAGAACAGAAGTTATAATCCCTGTAAACTGTGAGATCTTTAAAGCAAAAGTTACAAACTTTGGGCCAGGTCCTTGCAAGTGTTGAATATTCCTTAGGATAAGCAAAAATGGCAGTTTTATGTGCAGGACTTGTAGTTACCCAGTACCTGCCAAAGAGATGTTAAATGAATCTTTGTCCTGGATCTCAGAAGTGTGGTTCCTCTCTCCTTTATCGGAAGGGTTGTCGGAGGAGTGCTCACAGCTTCCCCACTTCTGATCCTCACAGAAGGGTGAAAGGACACCTATCAGAAAGAGGGGAAGTAGGGAAGCACAGATTTGCTGCTCTGGAGATGTCTTCTGTCTACTGTCAACAGGAGCTGGAACTACAGGATAGGGTTGCTAAATTCTTTGGTTGGTAACAGATACGATGCGAAAAAAATAATGGGGACAGAGTACGGAAACTGTCTTTGCCATAATGTGTGTCAAATTATTATTATTACTGTCATTACACACACCTGAATAAAAGAAGAAGCTCTTTTTATCTTTAGAATAGCAAATAGCTTTTTCTATGACATTTTGTGTTTAGCTTGATTACAGGTCTTGCAAACATCCTTCCATACATCCGTCACACTCAGTCTGCAAAGGCACAAACCACATGTTTGTTATTTTTCCCTTTCATCCTCCCCTAGCTGTCCTTCCCCCATTTTATCCTCCAACAGACTAATAAGACTGATTCTACAGTGGTTTTCTACTGCACAGTAGTTTTCAATGCTTCAAGCATTTCACGGGACTGGAAAAGAACTCAGTGAGAGCCTTCTGCCCTGTCACCCTCAGCAATACTGAGGATAAAGGCAAAAAGTACACCATGGACCAGATTCAATACAACAGCTGTAGTCTTAACTTTTATTTAGGTGCCTAATTTATTTCAGGAAAAAGCTTAAATGCTTTGTTGAGATCTGGTATTCAGATGCCGAGAAGTCAGCCATTTAGGTATCAACCCTCTGAGACTCTAAATGTTAGATGCATAGTCTCTCAGTCCTCTGTGTACACATACATTTCAATCTGGCTTCCATATTAACATCGGATTAACAATTGATTGTCTAATTTTCTGTGCAATGATCCATATGCCTCCTATTCCACAGCCAACATATTTCTGCTGGTCCACAATTTTATGCTGTGATTCAAATGGGCTTAGAAGTAGGAAAGAAGGAAGGAAGAGAAAGGAAGGAAAGGAAGCAAAGGAGGGAAATCAATTTGATTCTTTTCATATCTGTGATCTCCAGCTGTGGCGAACTAATGCATAGTACATTAGTGCCAACATCAGCAGCCGTGGAAGTGCCAGCTTCCAAGGATTCATTTAGATTTCGGTGAACACATGCACTGAGCTTAGTGTGTTAACCCTTGTTCATAATGAGATTGATAAAAAACAGGCAGTCATGGCTGGTATAACATATATATTGACCTTATTTGTGCCAGCTTAGTTCTTTAATTTTTCTTCATTAGAAAATTCATTAAAGTTGCTGAACCAAGGAAACTAACTGCAGGGAATAACTTCAGATATAGTACATTAATAAAAATTACATTATTTTGGTTAAGAGCATGACTGATGCAGGACTGATCCACCAAATAAACCTGTGAAATTTTTACAAAAAATTTAGGAAAAGAACCTAGCTATGACCCGTGGTAGATTGTGATGGTGTGTTTAACTCTGTGAGGTATTGAGTATCTTCTGCTTAACCTTGGCCAAATACTGATTCCCTCCTCCAGCAAGTTTTCATTATATTTCATCATACAGCTATTTCAGACTTTGTGACCATGGAAAATGGTCACCTCTATGGAAAAATAAGCCTGTTTTTTATTTAATCAAATGTATCAAGAATATTAGGCTGGTCTCCCAGGTCACCTAAGACAATCTATGTGTGGCTCTCATATATCTTTTAAGAAAGGTCCTGCTCCATTATTCTTCTGGTTGATATTTATTTCCCCTGCTATGGTGAATAAAAGGCAGTTCTAGCTTCTGGTAAACAAGACTCGGAATTACCCTCCTCTCCGTCCTTATTTTTGTCTGCAATTTTTTGAGACTGGATTAATAACAAGTATAGTACCCATATTTCAGATACGGTTTCACTAGAGATTTCTACAGTGTCTTTAATGGCCTTCCTTTACTGAAAATGCCTTCCCTGGTGTATTCCGGGATTTCATTAGTCTTTGTCATGACTCTATCACCTTCGTAACTCAGAGTGAAGGATTTATTTTTGTTAACTTTTTAAAGAACTGTTGAATATCCCTCAAATTACTCAGAAGTAGCACTTTCAGAGCTATATAGCCCACCTTATCCAGTACCCCTAACCTAATCTCTCCTTGTTTATACAATTTAATCTACACTGGTGTCTTTATGTCATCCTAGCTAGTTTGATCCTGTTTAATTTAATTTATCCTTCTTAGCTCATGTTATCTTTATGGTACCAATATTAAGACCTCATAACCTCTTGCCAACACAGACTAAGTCCCTCAAGGAGAAAATCCAGAAATGAGGCAGCTGCTGAGGTATACAAGTTTGCATTCTCACTTTCTCTCCTTGCAATTGATGCCATTGTCAAAATCCCAGTGCACTGATATAGGTGCAAAATTAAGGCTTTATTGTCTCTTCTTTCAGAAATCCCAGGCAAGGAAAACAGATCTGGCCCCAAGCAAAGGAATGTAGTTATCCTTTTTCTTCTCCCTGAGACACTATGAAAACTAAACTAAGGGATACTTAATATTATCTTTTAATAGGTCTCACCTTATCTTCTTTTCAAAATTGTTTTGGAAAACCTGCCAGAAGCAAAAGTCTTAAGGCTTCAATACTTTTGACTAGTTGGAAAAATAATATAATGCATTTTCTAAAAATCACATGAGAGACACATGGGTGTTCACAGAGAAGAGCCAGTAAGATGCAAGAATATTATATTGACTAACCTTACTCTACAGAATTTTGGATCCCTGACATTAGAAGAGCTGGAAAACAGCTTGCCAGACAAGAAGGAGGGGAGGAAGATAAAGTTTTTGACAATAGTCTTATATAAAGTGTAACAAAACTGAAAAAAGATTTTTTTTGCTCTATATACCCTCTTACCGTTGGAAACACTGGAAAGGAAAAGCCAAATGATCACAGGCTGACCATGAGAAACTGGTGTGACACATGCCAGTGAAGTTCCAGGACACATCAGTATGCCTACCAAGAGAAAAGGGCAACTGGATATTGGCAAACAACCTGGTAATTTTCAGCACTGTTGCTCTGGTATAATGTACCTCGCTGCACCCCTCTCCCAGCTTGTTCCAGCCTGCTCTAACCCTTTGTACTCAGCACAACCCACTTAGGACTTCCATAGTGTGCATGTAAATGAGTGTTACAGGCAAGGGATAAATTGCTGGAGAGGAGCGACTGTGGGGGGTATTATGTTTGCATGGGATCTAGTGCATGAGGGCTAGATGTATGTGCAGGTATTAGTACTGTGATAGAAAGCACTAAGGAAATGCATATGACTCTTGCCACCACCTTCAAGAGTATGCAACTCTGAATGGAACACAAGGCAGGATGGCCAGAAGCACAGAGAAGCCAGGTCATGACACTAAGAAGCATGGGAGATATCTGTAACACCGTGAGGAGAAGAATTACTTCAACTGAAAGGTAGTCTTGAGATAAGAATGGATGGGTATAAATTAGTCACAAATATAAGTGGGGAAAATAGAGACGGGAGCCTTACCATTCAGAACTGAAAGTCTTCCAGGAGTAGTTTCCTGAAGGTGGAAGTAGAGGAAGACTTTCTCGTTCAGTTGTATCTAATATCAGGGACTCTGTGATATGAGACTGCACTACCCAATCAATTGGTATTGATACTGTTGGGTGTGATAGGTGGATTTGTATCCCTTCTGTACGCTAAGGTGTATATCAGTACCCTAACAATAAAAAACAAGCTCAGTTGCTGTGTACAGGTTTTTTTGGACCAGTTCAGCCCAAATTGAACCCTGACTGTACTGAAAGCAACAACAAAGGTTCATCTACGTTCAATTTTATCTCAGCATCTTTTCTTTTTATTGCAGCAAGTTCAACACAAGCACCAATGAATAAAGTTTGTATGTGAGGTCTCTGTGCAAGGCATCTCCTGGCTTCTGAACTGCAACTTCCCAGCCACATTATCTGAACGAGCCATCAAATTGATCTACAGAAATGAGACTAGTCTGGAACCAGCCCAGGTTCAAGGTGCTGAGCCTGGTTCTGTGTACACCTAGGGTACTATGTGCTAGGTAGAAATAGAAAGTTGACACTGAATGACGAGGAGTTTGTAGAGCTCATCTTTTCTGCTTTCCCTGCACCTTTGTTTGTCAACACCACCCCCCTCCTGGAGTCCAGTCCAAGGTGTCTTTATAGTCAGCATGAGCTCCTAGGGTTTGAAGGGTAAGTCCCAGGCCATTCATTCCATATTTGTTGTTTGCTATTCAGAGCTGGACGTGTTTTCCCCAGCACTGCTCGAATTCTGGAGCAAAGACCTCATTCCACAGAGATTTCCACCTCACAGATTTCTCAGGGATTTATTTAACTTTAAACAAACAAGTTGTTCTGGTATATTTGAGGGATTTGCACAGCGCTTAAGCTCCATGCACAGCTGAATGGCATCTGTGATTAAAAGGTAACATTCAAAATGAAGTGGAAATAGATCCACCCACACCGGAAAAAAAGAGTATTATAAACCTTTGAGGGCTGCTCATAAAATCACTAAACAACAAACACATGATTTAAAAAAAAAAAAAAAAACTCAAAAAATGCACAAGAAGAAAATGGAATATAGTTTGTCTTTATTATTTTGCACTGAAATGTTATTTCACATATTTACCCTTTGTGTGCTGATATTTCCTCATCCTATACTTACTAGTCGCTACACACCTGGAGGGCCACACTCGTCCTGATGGAGGTTGGCATGGCTCCACTGCTGCAACCCTGGTGAGCCTCCTCCTGTCTGTCACAGTGAAACTTTATAGCAGTGGCTGAGTCCCAGCCTGAGGACACCTGCTGGGAGAATAAGCAGATGTAGTATGAAGTGCACCACATACCTTGAACTGGACTGCAAATTCCCTGTTGCAGGCAAAGTGACCTTTTCTGGCTCTAGGAAAAAAAAAAAAACCAACAACCCCCCCCCCAAAAAAAACCCCAAAATCCCCAGAAAACCCACAAACATCAAAAAAACACTCCCCATCCCATTCCCTATGAGAGTGGCAGAATGAAGAACAAGCACTGAATTATCTGGACCATCCCAGAGACTACTTTAATCCTTACCATGGTCCAGACCAGTCTAAATCCAATCCTGGCTTCAGGAAGCTGTGCAAAGCTTTTCCGTATCCTTGCTCACATCTACAGAAGGCTACTCCTTTAACAGAAAGGACAAGCCTCTGGACCGTCACTGCTTCAGCAGTAGTAACAAGGTGTTTGCAAAGGACAGTCCACATGGCTGCAGCCCAAGAAAATGACTTACTACTACTGTCACCCAGGGGCTTCCTGGTGCAGCGCACCTGACATCCCTTCCATGCACCAGCTGGGGACAGAGCTAGTCTGCAGCCAGGATTCAGCCTGGCGTCTGCCAGCTGGACCGTGCTGTCCTATAACGCTTATGGAGAACGTCAGAGAGGTCTTGCCTACAACATCTGGTACATTCCAAAAATCATCAGGGGGGACAACTGGCTCATGTGACACAGCAACATCTGGCTCTGCAAATACTGTATCAGTGGTGATGCCTGTACATGCTGCTGGTTCCTTCTATATACCAGAGAACAGAAAAGAATTCCAAAGAAAAGGAATACATTTCTGTTCCTATCTGCATCAAGTTCAGGTAAGTGCATAGCTTCTGATCATGGCCAGGAAGCAGGCAGAAACATGAATAACCTCAGAGATGCTACTTATGATGCAGAGAATATTAGAGAGCAAACAGTGAAAACTGCATGAAAGCTACTGGCTGAGCATTTTTCTGAGGCAGAGGTAAATTGAGAAAGACAAAATTGGTGGCTAAGGTGAAACATGCATTTTATTGACTGCAAAATTACTGCTGTTGTCACAGTCTCCAGTTTTCCCTTCTGACGTTCATAACAGACAATCTAGATTAACCAGTTAGAAACAACTCTACAACTTTATGACAAAAGAAATGGAAAATTAGAAATTTAGCAAAAGTCCTTGTTTAAAACAATATGTAAAACTCCGGGCATGCTTGTAACAGAAGTTACCTTCCTGTTGGTTGGTGGAAAAGCACCCTTTGGAAGATGCACTGAAAAAGCAGCGAGGAGAATGAGGAGTCAACAAGGCCAGAGAAGCTAAGGTGTCATTGGTCTTCAAGACACTGAGAGACACAAAGAGGGTATGGGTAGACGACCAGTTGTGAGGCTTGGCTGGGAAGAAGGAGTCAGGGCACGTGTGAGGTCAGTTTCAGCAGAGGGGAAGGCAGCTGGAGAGCTCACGGGCTCTGGAGGGAGGAAACACTGCAGCCAGTGAGACAACAAGTGTAAATAAGTAGTAGAGGTACTTGGAGAGAAAAGGTGACCCAGGTGTTTTTAAGAGGAGAATCTGTGGTGTGCTAGGTATATAGTGATGGTTGCTAAATAAAAGGGGGGTGAGTACTTAGTGAATGACGAAAACAACAAAAAACAGTCAGGAGCTAGAATGGGTCACCAGGGACAGGAAGTGTGAGAAAATGCATTTTTAAATCTGTGACCAAGCTGGAGGAGTGAACCAAAGATGGCAGATAGGTGCCATTACTAGCTGGACAGAGGAAGGAAATTAATTTGTCAGAAATTGGCATGGTCTTCTACTTATTAGGTATACTGCTGAAATTATCTTCTCCATTTTGAAAATATGCTTTAGAGTTTCATTTTATTTTAGGATGCTGATGGTGCTATGAATAATTTGTTCCTCTCCTCAAACTGGCAAGAGACTTGCTCTGAAGACCCTTTTATACTCAAGCACTGAAAAGCAGAGTCAGGCTGTATTGCCATGTTTTTGCCATGGCTAAGAATGTCTGAAATAAGACATCCATATTCATCCATCTGTCAAGCATTTTCATCTGCAATTTTATCTTTTTTTACTCTTATTTTAATATTGTACTTGCAAATGGACCATGTGGTATTGTTAAGTGGCTCTTACCAAGGTCATCTTACTTCAATGAGTTTTTAATAGGTTGTAAAGTCTTGATTATTATCCTGGAATTAAGTCATAACCATGTTCTTTAATATTTTCCGCTTAGGTTTTGTCTATATTGAAGGTGGGCCGTTCAGTGAGGCAGAAAAGACTTTACAGTTCAGGGAACCTGATTTGAAACCCGTATCATAACACCATAGCAGTTATAAAGAGAAATGCCGCAGGTAATTTATTATGCTGCCAATTTCATATTAACAAAATAGCCTCTGTGAATTAAAAAAAAAAAAAAAAAGGCGTATTTCAGTGAACAGAGCAACTGATCTTTGCAAGCAGTCATGACAGTTTTGTTAACACTATAGATTTCTCTCACAGTAGGAGAGTCATCAATTGTAAAGGAAAAAAGAAAAAGGCCAACTTATATTGAGCTCGGCTCCTTGGAAGTCACTCCTCACCGTCACAGAGTAGAAACCTTTCAAAGGTCCCTTCCTTTCTGCACTATAAATCCAAGCTGGTTAGTTATAATATATGATGCAATCTAGATTGAGTATCCATTTAAAAGGAATGGTCTTTTAAAGCAGGCTCCCTAAAGAAAAAGCTGAAAGTATTCTGGTCTTTTGATCTCAGCATGCTTCCTCACTCTGACGGTAGACACCATCTTCTGATGTGGTTACAGAGTGCTTGAAACAGAATTTTGATCTCTACCAAGGCATGTAGGTGTGGTTTCTTCGGGCTGTGTCTGAAAACCTCTAAGGGCAGATCTCGCAGCCACATTGGCAGCCTGTTCCAGTGCTGCAATAAAGATTATCCTAACATCTAGCCTGCACCTCTCAAATTGCAATTTATGGGCACCAATTGTTCTGGCATTTGCCAATACCAGGATCCATTTTCTGGGGAGTCTGAAACCATTTTCTTTGTAATGCTCTTCCTCGAGCAACTAGGGACACCACCCTATTTCCCCTTCTACCTTGGTCTCCTTGTCTCCAAATGAAAGAACTCAGCTCTCTCAACCCCTCCTCTCTGGTCAGGTGCTCTAGGGCCGCCTTTCACAGCACTCTGCTGCACATGCTCCAACTTCTCAGCAACCTTCTTGGACCCACCACTGAACATGGACTAGAGGTAATCTCTCCAAGACTGAAATGAATTGAGTGCTCTAGAGTTCTCTGGACTGTTCTTCTGGCCTTTGTAAAAGATGGGCATAAAAGTAATCTCTTCCCTATTGAAAATCATTGTGAAAACACCCCAGCAGCTCCTAGAACACAAGAATATATCCTTATAAACACATGCATCTGATTTTATTACTTAGATCAGTGATGCTCAGCACTATATCACAGCCATTTAGTAAAACAGACTTTTTTTTTCCCTTGGAGTCCAGAGACTTAAGCACTTGACAGGAGACAGAAATATTGTCAGATCTGAAGGATTATCAAATATGTGAGAGAGGGTTGCTAGGGTAGCTGTCTGCATTTCTTTTCAAGACTTCACTTGCTCTTACCTCAGATATTCCTTTGTCTGTTAGGGATGTTGAAAGTCACATCATTTGTGACGAAGATTTCCCTATATTAGGAAGTGTTTCCTTTTTTGGTTCTGGTAAAGACAACAGACATGACCTAATTCTTGGCAAGGCTAACGAAAATAGTTTTGTTGCTTTTACACAGAGTTAGAGAGAGCTTTCTGTGAGCACTTGTATTTCTGACAAACGGTTGCCCCACAAGAGGCAAGGTTCATCCTCAGATTTTTGTTTGTTTTTGGGGGGGATATGTGTGTCATAGTGTTGGGTTTTCTGGATGGTAGGGTAGGCAGGATTAGGGGCAGGGAGAAGGTTATGTAAAAAATAAATCACAAAGAAAGAAGAGAAAAATCATTTAATGTTCTTACTGAACACTAGAAGAGTATTTCCTTTAGAAAGAGTAGGTGAAAGAAGGTCATCTTGTTTAGGGAGCACAGGACAATGTAGTGTCTCCAGCAGGATTTGTACAGAACCAGTAGCATTCTCTGCAGTTTAGAAAAGGAGAAGGAAAAAAGCTATCCCCCTGCCTGAGTCCTTGCTGGTGCCTCTTCAGTGCTGCATGGTTTGCAATGAGCAGATCAACCAAAACTTGCAAATTAAAAATTCATGCTGAAATATGTTTCACGACCTAACACTGAAATAAAAGGACATTACTGATGAAACGTTTGAACTGGGCACTGTACCACATAAGGTGTTCCTTCTTCATACTTCAGGACATAACAGAGGTTCTGATATTTCCATTTTTAAAAGATTAAAAAAAAACAGTAAAAGCCCCAATTCCTCCCTTCTACCACTCAGTATGTTGCAGATTCAAGTTCTGTGAAAAAACATACATAATATTTTCTTACGTATGAACACAAGCCTTGAAAGATAGTAATACAGAAAATAAATCCTGCAGTGGCTCGCATGCTTGGATAACTCTCACGAATTCAGACCTATTGATGGGCAGGGAAGGGAAAGGCAGACCTACACAGGGGAACAGGCTACGAGGTATCAGGGAGAAGAATCTTCCAGGCAAATAAATTTCTGTTTGTATTAGCTCTATCTGCACAGTCACTGTTGCTAGATCACCATCCTGTTGTCTCCACTGTGCATTTAGAAGTATGGAAACACGGCACGTATTTTGCCAAGAAACACAGTGACTTGCATTTCTGATTACATTTTCTGTAGAAGCGCCTATGAAGACAGAGGCTGCAGTTTTCATAAACCACCAGAAAGATCTCAGTATTCCAGATGTCTTCATACATAATCTATTTAGTAAACTACTCGACACTTTAAAAATGTAGGAACTGATCTAGCCTGAGAACTGATGAATAGTGCATTACAGCTAAGTAACACAGAAGAAAAGAATAACATTGCAATTTCTTTTAGGTTCCTCCCCTGCCCCTAAATTTGCATGGTCTTTCTTTTGTTCTGTGTACTGAGGCATAGAGATTACAATAACTGTTTGCTAATCTTTTCAGAAAACAATCTTCACTAGCTACAGCAAAATATATGAAAGAAACAGAGTTTATTTAAATGTGCAACTGAAAAGAAAGGATTCTGAAGTGAAGATGTATTTTGGATATTTAAAAAATGATTTGAGGTCAAAATTCCTCCGAATGCATCACCATTCAAGATTAAAAATGTACACTGTGTGCTTACAGAGGCAGAAATGTTTAAGCATTTTGTCTTTCATCTCCCATGCTTATTCCTGTCAAGGTCCTTTGGTCAAGAGTGAGAACAAAGATCTGGTGATGCATTTCTCTGTTCCACAGGTGAAATTTTGATTCTTCTAAAAATTAAGCAAAAGATCTGACAGATTTCAGGGATTGTATCTATGCTGTAGGGTGTAACCTACTCTGTGCAACCCCCTCCACGACACTCACCCTGGTACAGGTTCAGCTGTGCTCTAAGGACCTACAGCTCTCTGCCCGATGGAGCCCAGATGTGTAACCTTGGCTTGGACTTTTAAGGACATTGTTAAGATGCGAGGGAGTTATGTGACTCTCTGCAGACCCATAATAAAGGTAAAATTTCAAACAGGTGGGGATGGTAAGAAGTTGATCATTACTAGCTCAAGAATTGAAAAGAAAAAACACTAAAATAGAAATGCTAAAGGAGAGGAAACAGAATTGGTGGAAGATGGCAACTCAGAAATGTTAAGGATTTGCTTCAGGGAGAAGTGGAGCCTGACCATCCTCCTGACCAGCAGAAAGCCCCTGAGAGTCCTACTGGAGGTGGTGAGCATACTGATGCTTAGCCTAGTAGCTCATTAAATCTCAGCTGTCTAGTTCACTTTTGTAACAGTAAATAATTACTGTATGCATTTAAGCTGCGGAATCTTTTTGTGCAAGCTAAAAGTGTTTGAATAAAGTCACCCAGGGCAGGAGGTCTATCGGGACATGAAAACTGCCAGCATTTGCTACGGTCCTGCTCCTGCAGCTCTCCAAAGCTAGGCCTTGGCTGTCCTGCTCAGCCTATCTCAAAATAGAGTGGGGGGGTATGGTGGTCTTTGCGTCAATGCAGAGTCATTATGCAGCCGAAATAACCTGAACCCAGAAATCGCATTCCCAGTCCTTCAGGTCAGACATAGCCTATGGCAAAGCATGGCAGTATCAAGTATTATCAATCTCTCCATCCTGAAATACTGCCTACAGTTCCTTGCTGGTGAAACCGTGTTTCATTCTTACAAATTGCAGGTAACTACTCCTCTGCTGTGATTAGAATGGTTACGGTCTCGGCTGTAGTAAAGTTATGAGACTTGGATAGGATGTTTGATAATAATCTATTATTTTAGATTATCATCAAACATATCTATAATGATAATGTATTCTTTCAATATTACATCCTGACAGTTGCATTTCTGTCTAATGTGCTTTCTATGCCATTAACTGTGAATGAATTGTTAAAACTTTTGGAACATGTTCCATTACTGCACATTCATTATTTAACAGATGAGATTCATTGCCTCCTCTTCAAATAGCAATGAGACAAAATAACTGTTAAACAGTATTAGAAGAGCTTAAAATTTTAAAGTTTGGGTCCTAGCTGGCTTTTAGAAAGTCTGAGGAGCTGGTCTTGCCCACTCATTTTCAGAGTTAAACAAAACAAAAGCAACCTGAACATAATCCATGCTACAGATAAATGTTTTAATGGAAAGAGACCCGAGCACCTGAGCCTTCCCATGGAGTCACTAAAGATCCCCTAAAAAAAGCTGAAGAAAGATATGAAAGCCAATTACTGGATATCTGGTAGTTGTTTAAACACACAAAAAAGCATTTTACTCTTTCTAGTATACTTGCTTGAATTTTTGCCCATGAAATAGGTGACAACAAACTTAATATTCTAGGAATAGGCAGGGTCCAGAGGAGCATTGTACAAAACATATAAAACAAACTCTGAGGAATTAGCCCTTAGTGACAGAAGATGACTTGCTGGCAGTCTTTAGCACCATTCCTACTCCACTTCTTTATAAAATGCCCTCTGAGTCATACTAAGTCCTTGGGAAATAAAAAATGTTAAATACCGGCACATACTGAAAACTGCTGACTGTTAAATACATGTCCAAAAGCAATTATATGAAAAAATCAACTATTCTGAAAATGTTTCAGTTATGTATGTGGTGACCACTATCACCCATGACCTCTACCATTAATTTTTCTTATTGTGCCTAATCTGTGTTTCATGTACCACAGACAATTGTAATGAATAAGGCAGTTAGTGCTTTAAATGATGTTATTTTCAAAGTCGTCTATAGTAGCAATTTTGATATCTATAGCTACAGGAGGCTGTTGGTCTTCTTATATGAGATCTGAACAACCCTGAAACTTAATTCTTCTACTGCTTAGGCTGGAAGTTGTCTGCTGTTCTGCAAAACACACTGCCAGGTTCTGTTCTCAGTAATGGCAGACTCAGTCCGCTTGGTACTTGGAAAATCAAGTTGTGATCTATAGAGCTTATAAAAGTGCCCCAATCTCTGATAGGGCTGTGATGGTTTTGAAGCTACTTACTCACTTTGGTAATTCCCTTATTCTAAGTATCATTACCATCTACTGGCTCTAGAGAAATCACAGAAGGTACTGACTTGTGACCTGTACGGTACAGCTAATGCCATTAGCGCTAAGGAGAAAATGATTCAAAGAGCTACAGCCTGTTCTGGTAGCAGCTGTTTCAATGAAAGGGATGTGATAACTCAAGCAATCCTCATGCTTCCTTTCAAATTGCAGCAGGAGAGTGTGAGCTTGCAAGAATAAATGAAATTTCTATAGAGGAAGGTTTGCTCTGGCTTGAATTTTCATAACCGCTCAGAAAAGTAATACAAAGAAGCTGATTCTTTTTCAATCTGAAACACTTAGTATATCCACAGATTCAGGATTTGGGAGATCTTTGTAGTGCTGTTTGAAAAAAACATGAGAATCCTGGAAGAATTTAAGACTCCTAGAGAAGTTTTTCTTAGTTACAGAGTCATTATGCTCAATCGTGGCAGCTTAACAGGTTTATTACGACAAAACAGACACTACCTAGCAATTTATCTTTAAAACTTCTTAATTCCAGCGGTCTTTACACTTATCGTGGAGTGTCTATATACCCCTGGAAAACAGTTACTGAAGCTCATCTTACACAGACAAGTTTAAGCTCTGGTAACTGATAGAGAGTCAGCCCATAAATAAAAGGAAAACAGATATATTCCTACCCATCATCACTGTCAAAAGCCTCTAATATCCAATAGATCAGATAACAGATAATATCCCTGCTTGGTGCTAAGTAAATCATAGTGTAATATACTGCCCACTGAAGTAATGTGAGAGACTTTACTGACTTTCAGGTCAGAATCTTACTTAACAATCTAACAGTTATCTAAATATTATAATAATAAATGAACGTGAATCATGACTAGAAAATATTACCGAAAGAAAGAGATTGCAAACTTAAATTAAATAGATGGGCCCTCTCCTAGATTTGAAAATTGACCAATTTTTAAATTAGTTTTCTATTTTATGAAATTGAAGTTCCTTTTGAATAGGAGATATTTGGGTATAAAGCCTGGGGAAATTTGCAGCTATTCCTTCTGCATATCTGGACATCTACCTGAAAGCTATTACTGTGCGTTTGTACAACTGGGACAGAAAAAACACCAAACAAATAAGGCATAGAATTAATGATTAATACAGTCAAAGGAACCCTAACAAGCAAAATTATTAACCAGATGGTTATTCTTTTCTAATGAATAGCTGCTAAAGATTTTGTCCAGGGAAAGTCACCTCAAAGAATTACCCCTCAAGCATGTTGTTTTATACTCCCACTTCATTTAGTTTGCAAATATTTTGTTAACTATATGTTCCCCCAACTACATTTTGGTTCACTGAATAACAATTTATATAACTTCTACATTAAAATCATTAAAGCAGTTCTGTCGGTACAGCCTAACCTTGCAGTCTTCTTATCAAAATACCCCTGTGACAAATCAGCCTCGAGATCTAGTCCAGTCAAGCAAGAAATTGTATCTATTCACCCCCCTCCTCAGAAAGCTCTATTAGTCTGCCTCAATCATCCTATCCATAATATGCATACCCAGTGGGCCCAAGTAACTAGACTTCACACCCTTAGCATAGCCAACCGTATATCCTTTCAGCTTTGTTGATAACATTTGGTGTCAGTTTTCAAAGGCTGAATTAAATCAGGTGTCTGTCAGACTTCCACAGACAATGTATCTGAGCTATCTCCTACCTTTGAAGGACAAACAAGAACTCTCAGCTAATTATTCTCTGTTCTAATGTCTCTGAATCACAGCTAGTGGCAAAGGAATTAGTGGAAAAATACAGGATTTAAAGGACAGGACGTTGCTTCCCAAGTAGGTGTCCAATGCGACTTTAAATGCCTAGGGTATCCTGCCTTGGGTACGGCTGCCACTGCAGAAGGGCATAGGTCTCCCGTATGTTGTATGTCATACCTGTCATAGCCAGCTTCTTGCAGATGTCTTAGACTCTCAAAGGAATATAAAATGTCACTTAACTCTGATGTCAGAAAAATCACAAACAATTAGACAAAGCACCTTTCTAATTTAAACCTTACAGGTATTACTGTTTCTGGCCATCTACTTGGTTTTAATATTAAGCTCTTTAGAATTTCTTACACATTTTCAGAGTGCTGTGTGAGATTTTGATTGTGAAATCTATCAGAGCTAATGTTATTTTGTGTTTATTTCCGCACGCTGTGTTTTGAAACTACATGGGCTGATATTTCATGGGACAATAATTCAAAAAAATCCAACATGTTTTATGGTTTAGCTGCCATTATTCTGGCAGAGTGATGACAGGACAATTGAAAGGAGAAAAAAAAAAAAAAAGAAAAAAAAGATTTCACATTTTAAGGATGCAGAGCTGGTTTCTAGGAGGATACATCAGAAATCCATCCAGTCCCTAAGATATGATTGTAGGCTAGAAATTAGATGGCAATCATAAATACATGTATAGATATATAGGATTCATTTCTCCATTTCCTATTACCTTCAGTGGGACTTATTCTTGCATAAAGAGTAGAGAAATCATATACAGACAATATTCACCTCACTGACATCAATCTTCCTGTACGCAAACAAAATGAACTTGTATGCACAAGCGAACTGGGACATCAGGCAGTGGCTCCGTGTGAAGCGTGACTGAACAGGCTTGGTCTCCTCAGCAAAGACAGAGAAAGGTGAAAATAATTCCAAAACTGAGGGAAATCCACTGGAGCTTGCAAGAAATTTGACATGGCAGCAGTGACCTTTATGGAGTCACAACACCATTTGCTACCAGGTCTATGTGGCAGGGATGCCATGTGTACAGAACTCATAGGGACTGCTTGAGTACCCCTCCTTGTTGCTGCTGCCGCCCCTGGAAGCTCGTACAGAACTGTACCACGGCAAAAAGGTCTCATACTCACAAGCACAACTATATGAAAATCACTTTTGTGTTGCTGTTTGTCTACAAGCCAGTGTGGGTTGCAGTGTGGACTGTGTACATTTGATCAAAGAACTTGAATTCTCATTCAATTGGATGAGATAACATGGATAAACAGAGTGGGTCTGGAGGTCCTGTCATGTGATTGCGTACATTCCTGTTGCAGGCCAGTTGGAAAGGAGATTTTCTTCTTCCTTACCCTTATCACCCACGTAAGTCTCGCAAAACAAACTTTTATGTTTCCTTTCCCACATCACAACTGGTTGGTTTTTTTCTTCATTTTGTTTAATCTGGTTTTCTTGTCAATAGGAGCAGCAATATAATTTAGTTCACCTGCACAGCTTATTTCCACATCACCAAACAGATGATGTCCAAGCACTGAATGAGAAGTGTCTGATTAAGACTCACTCACACAGTTAACACTAATTTTGTACTGTAAGTTATTAACAGTAAGCTTTCAGGATTCGGAAAAAAGTGACACTGAAACAATCTGAGTGTTCTTACCAGAAAGCCATGCTGTAAGGGTCAACATCCTTCTCAGACAGCTAGGAATATAGTGCACTCGGTTCATGCCTTGAACCCAACAAATCAGAAGGGCCTAGATTCAGGTGAAAATTGTTGGAAAGGTAATGACAACCAAGTACATCACTGCTTGTTTTCCTTTGTAGGGACTACCTCATCAATTTAAGACTTCAAAGCACAGAAACGTCCATATCAATCCAAAATTGCTTATATTTCCATAAGTTTACATCCTGTCTTAGATTTCTCATACAAATTCATGTACACTTGTGAATCATGTTACTCTGTTGTCAGTGAAATCAGCTCTGTTGAATTCAGTGAGATGCCTCTTGTACCAAGGGACAACTTTGACTCCGTGAGCTTGCCTTCTCCCAGAAACAGGTAGAAATGGACCTTTTAATCACCTCTGTGAGCTTCAGTTTAAGATGTCTACAATGATGGTCACCTACAACAGGAGCCAGTTCTGACAAATCCTTTACATTTTTGGCATTACATGATTGCTTGCAACATACAAGTTAATAAAATGGGTGAAGAGAACGAAAAGTCTTGCTCAAGCCTTGCTAAAATACAATTCTGCAATCAAAATTCAATTTTTGCTCCTTCCTTTAAACATGCTTTTTAAAAAAATTTTAAAAAATTACTTAATCTGGGTTTTGCAGGTAGAAGTTTCATTCATCAATAAAAGGAAGGGACACATTTATCCGAAATATTTTCCATTATTTCCCACTATAACTGGATGATCCTCTTTTTTTAACAGCTGCTGCAGATTGTTGTCAGTAACATATGTAAGTGGGTTTTTTTGGTTACTTTAGTAGCATGTAGTAAGCCTTTAAGGCATACAGCTTCCTTCTTCTCATTCCCCACAATGATTTTAATCTAAAACTATTTAGTCAGCAGACATACAAACAGCTCCTTCTGCTTTATCTATTAGAACACCAAAACTGCTTATGAAACAACTATAGGAAAAGCTGGTTTATGCCCTAAATTTTTCCCCACAGAAAGGCCCTTTTCCCTGTGTATTCTGGGTGCTACTGACTGCCCTGGCTCACCTGTGAGATGGTATTTCAGTCTTCCCCAAAAGAAAACTAACAAAATTATTAACAAGAAAGAGACTGCTCCCTCTCCACTCCTGGAATGGACTTCAGAGAGGGGGATGTGAGCTGAAAGCTCCTATTCTACTAGAGATGGAAGAGTCCTTGCTTTGACTTCAGTGTCAATCAAGCGAGAAGGGGCACTAACCAATCCTGATTAAGCCTCAAGTTCTTTACCGGCTCTGAATAAATCACAGGAAAAGCATTTGATGCTGTAAGCTTGCTGAGAAAGTTAAATCATGAGCTCTTCACAGCAGTTTCCAGAACATACCCCTCTGAGCTACCTGTATTTGCTATACCTTCTGCATCTAAACCCACATCAAGTCCGACTGCAGGTGACTCTCTTTTCCATCTGCATCCCAGCTGGATTTCCTGGACGCTCCTCCCACAGCATCCTGGTACCCTAGCCTGCTGGGGACTGCCTGCTATGAGTGCCACAGCAATCCGACATAATAGGACTTGTAACAGCAGCCAGCTACTTGAGCTCAATGCCCTACACCAAGGCAGAACATCCTCAGCGCAGTCACTAGCCTGAAGAAGGAGAAGAGCACCATGAAGCCAGCCCTTAAGACCAGCAGCATTCCTTCTTCTGTCTTATAGTTTTTGAATGAAATTTTTACCCAAACAAACCACAAATAAATAGATTCAGTGTCACAGAGGATGCTAAATTCATTGAGGAAAGGAGTTCTGGGTCTATGTCGAAGCAGAAGCACTCCCCTCCTGCCCATGTGTTCGCTCACAGTGGTTAACACAGTTGAGGCTCCTTGCCCGCACATGTCCCACACATGCCTACTACCTCCTAAAAGCTGACTTAGTCAGGTCAATGCATTAAACCAGCCTCATCTCCCAGATTTTTCATTTTCTTTTCACAGACAAGGGGCAGAAGGAAGAGCAAGAATATCACAGCTTTCTGCCCTGGAAAAAAGCAAAGTTAAGTTGTCTGCTTTTCCCCTTATCATCCATCAGGGTAAGGCTAATTAGGTTGCTGAAGAGATGCTCTGCAGAACAGCTGCAACTGAGAGCCTGCAACCCTGGAGATATGGTTGGTCACGCAGCCATAAGAGCCTTCCTCCACATGGGCCTAAAATCTCTGAGTTCATTTGCATATGTCCCCTCATCACATCAACAGCTCCAGCTGACAGCCTCTCCCTCTGCAAAATTTCACAGGAGTTGGCAGTGTTGCCTGTGCTTTCAGCTACAGATACCCCTAGTTCAGTTGATGTTTGATGTTGGTCACATAAAGGAAGGTGTCCGGAACTGAATTGCTGGAGGTCTCAAGCTATGGGTATGTTTGACACATGTGTCCCTAAAACTGGCTATCTGCAAGCCAAACTCAAAACTCAGGTTGAGGGCAGAGGCAATGGGGTTTCAGCCATGGCTGTTTAGACCTAACATTCAACTGCTCCTGTATTTCAGCAGATAAATACATGTAGCATGGCACTGAATCATTCTGGCTGGAAGTTTGAGGTGACTCTGACTCAGCTATGTCTGCACTATATTTTACTACAAAGATAGTTATGCTCTTTTAGTCTGAGCTGGGGGTGGTGGGTGGGCATATATACAAAACTTGTACCCAGTGGGAATGTATTTGCCCCTTGCGAAAGCTAATAGAACTAAAAGATGCCTTTTGGTCTGTGGTATCAGCTACAAGAGGAACCGCTCCATGAATGTGGCAAACACCTGAGGATGTAAGCATGCCTGTGCCTGTGTCCAGAACCCAGGACTAGACAAGGCAGCTGAAGCAGTGGTTCTGGAAGTCTGCTGGAGCAGGCTTGGGAAAACATCCCAAGCCTAGAGTGAGCTACCGCTGGGATTCCTTCTTCCTCCACAGGAGCCAGTGAAACAGCAGAACTCTTGCATTTAAATGCCCTGTAGTTTGTGCAGACCTGCTTCTTATAATAGGTAATATAATGCATACAATAACACTTTATTTGGAGCTCCCAACTATTTTATTATCCTCACAAGACAGCTGATAAAATCCAGACAGGGGAAGATGAGGTTACTCTGCCTGTGGCCAGCAAGCGAACTGATGGCTACAGCAGAGATTGTAAATGTGTCTGCTGATTCACAAGCATTATCCTCTGTCAGTGATCGTGATACCTTCCAAGCTAACCAGGGTTATTAAAATTAGAGGTGTGTAACAGGACTAAATGACAACTTATGTACATAATATGGCTGAAAAACAGTGTGTTTGGAAACCTGTATTCTCAGGTGAGGACCATTAGTGAAGTCCTGCTTAGTCTCCCCTGCTTAGTCTCCCCTGCAGGAAGAGCCTATTGAAAGAAATCACCCAAGGATCAAGTCCCCACGCATTAATTTTCCTTTTTAATTTTATCTGTAGACTGCATTAATTTTTAATTGCTAACATAATTTCCTTGGTTGTTTTTGAGATGATGAATCAGATGCGACCAGTCCTTACTTGTTGCAAGGGCTAATGTTCCTGGGTTTGGCCCTTAATAAAATTATTCAATAATTATGTAATTGCTCATGGAGCCACCATCTATTATGTATTTCCTGTTTTAAAAGAAAGATCTTCTTTGACTTAGTATGCAGGAAAGAGCCAGGTTATGAGTTACAACAGGAGTCTTTCAAATTAAAATTACATTTACCTCTTAAAGCTAACAGTCTGGATTCTGAGCTAAATCAGAACTTTTTGAAGGTAGCTCATGTACTGAGCCAAGTCCTGCCACCCTCAACCAGTGACCTATGAATACACGAGCAGGATTCCTGTACCTCCTCGGGTTGTCATGTACTCTGGTTTTTAGCTGGTGCTAAAGCTAGACTTCGCTGTCTTTCTTTTTGCCCTGTAAGTTATTGGAGTCCATTATTATGGTTAACTTCACACAACATTAGCATATGCATCTGTATTCCTCCTTCTGCTCACCACCCTGCATTGTGAGTGTTAGAGAGTTGCTCTAGCCAGTCAGGACCCAAGGAACTTGTAACATGTTGGAGAAACAGCAGCAAGGGTTAGAGTTCAACTTGGGTTTCTGGAGCTTCCTGCGATAAAGATATTGTTTTGTCACAGCAGGTGGATTTGTAGTGGACTCCGAGTGGAGATTTTGCCACCGTTAATATGTGATGAACAAGGAACACCAAACTTGTCTTGTGAAATGAAATGTACCTACCACTATACCTGAACAAATATCTGCAGTTCCAAGGGGCCTTGTGCAAAACGTGCCGAAAACCATGATGCTCTGGCCGCATTTCTGGCATTAACTAAAATACTTGAATAAAACTTGCATACTTGTCTACATCCAGTGCAATTTCATCTCTTGAGTACAATACAGGAGTACTCTTAAAGGCCTAGTCTACTCCCAGTGATTGAAGAAAACATTTGTCCGGGTCTTGTGTAATGTAAATCCAAGAGTTGCAAAAGCATTTTTCCACCATTGAGACTTTCAGGATATTGCCCTTTACCTGATCTTATTTTATACACTTTGGAGGAAGGAAAAGTTTAAAGTAAATGTATTTCAGTTGTGGAGCGAGAGGAAGAATAGGCTGATTCATGCCAATTTGTGTGACTTTTCTTGCATAGTCTTCAAAACTTCTCTTATGAGTTTTAGTTTTTTGATCATTTTTTCACCCATGCTTGTAAATAGTTTTTAAACTATTAATTAATTGGTTATTAATTTAATTCCACTGGCCTATTTTAATAGATTTTTCTGTCTCCCACTGTATTCCAAAGAACTTAAGAGATGTTTCTGACTGATAGAAAAACATTATATCTGGGAGTAATGATTGTAGTTCCATCTGCCTAGTTTGGGTGTGAAAGACATGTCCTTAAGAGTTGCTGTAGTTCCTATTTGATCTCTGAAGCAGTTGTAGATTGGCAAAGATCATTGACATTTGCACAATTTTAAGGAGGAAGGCAGATTTTATGCAAAATCAAAGAAACATTAACCTCCCCAGTACAGAGGACCAACCATTTATTTTGAATGCATGGTATTCTCTTGCAGAGGTGTTCTATACCATCAGATATGATACATTTTTCCTTGATTATTTTCAAGTAATATCTTGGAAGGTAGCGCGGCAGGGATTGTGGTTGTAATGCTTTATCAAGGAAGAAAAAGGAGTAGGAAGAAACTACGTACTTGTTCTTGATAATTTTCCTGCTTTAGGTTACTAATTTTTGCTATATACACTTATTACTCATTTAATAATGATAGAATCAGAAAAAGAAATATTATATTTTGTGTTTGTTTCAGTCACATTCTTTTTTAATCCCCATTTCCCTGACTAGCCATCCCACTTTATGCATGAAAAGGTGTCCAGCTGCTGACAGGAATCAGCAATAGGTTGTGTTGCTAGGGCAGCTCTGTGCAGCTCTGTCCTGCTCTCTTTTTCTAAAGATAGCCCAGTGTTGATATCAAAATCCATTGCCTGTTATTTTAAAATGTCATTCGCAATATCTATGTTCTGAATATTTATATTCTGAGTATTTTCTCCTGCTGATTTAATTGCCAAAAAATGACCGTTTGCCCTTTGTTTCTGTCATGCTGGCTTAATCAAACTTCTGTTAAAAGATGCATCTGGATTTGAGCAGAAAATCAGCCAATGAATTGGAACAAGCAACGGTGCCGAGTTAAGTTTTCTGACAACAAAACCTGGACTTTACCGAAAGAAGAAGGTAATCTACATTTAATCGCTAACTTGGCCTATACTGAAATGCCAATCAAGAAACCGTGTTTTTATGTTCTGTAACAACTGCAGTATATTTCTGTGTATAACTGGATTCATCCTGCTGAGTTGTTACTTCATGAGGCTCTCATAGAAGGTACAACTTATCTAGTGTGGTTCTGTAGCACCAAAGCAGTCCTAGTGTTGGCAGTGGAAATTCTCTTTCACAAAGGTAAAGGTGAAGTGAGTTCCCTCAGCCTAAATAAATTCATGCGATGCTGCACAGACCTCCTCTTTTCCCTGTTGCTAAACATGAATAAATATTCCCTTCTAGGATGACTTTATCACCTGATAGTACTTCAAAATGAATGACTTTTGCACCCCAAGTCACCTAGTATATAAGCCCAGGCAAGCAGATTTTACATATGACATGGTTTTAGTTTGTTGGAAGTACAAATAATCATAATAATAAATTGCACTGACCTTTCAGCTACAGAGGCATCAGGAACAACCACAGCAAAGGAAAATAAGAACAGCAGAAAGTAAATATTATTTGCAAACATTGAAAATGCTGAATGTTGAAAAAGTGATAACCCAATGCTGAATGATGCTAACACCATTCAGACTGAGACTTTTCCCTTTCATTGCTGTAAAAGATTAGGTAGCGCTTAATAACAAATGAGTTGTAAAAAATTCTGTCTTTTGTTTATGATGGTTCACATCTGTTTCTACTGTATTATGCACAAGTACCAAAATACTTTCCCATAGATTTTGAGCCAACATTTTCCCTGTTATCCTTTATTCTAGCCTGTCTCCTAATCATGACGTTTCTTGGGTGACAAAGGCTGGGGATATCTTTCCATACTAACTATCCTCAAGAACTGTTAGTTTCTTTTCAGTAGAAGTCACCTGGTTTATGTTTTGAAAACCAGACAGATCAGAAGTGACTTAGGCCAAGCAGCTTACACCTATCTCACTTTTAGCGGTCAGGTTAGCCACATGTTCTCAGACTAGGGTGTGATTCACACAAAAGACACCAGGACAAGGCCTTCTTCATGCAGGTACTGTGTTTTTGCTAACTCTTAGTGGCCAGAGGACTCAGGGGGTGAAAAATCTTGTTTGTACAATTCCATTTTGTCTGATATAGAATACGGAGTTGGATGCAGTTTTCTTAGAAATGAGCAAAATTCTGCAATCACCAGGGACTGTTGTGCTAAGAGGAGGCAATCACAATCTTTTCTGCTGGAGATGGTTAACTTTCCATTAGTGATTGAATATGAATTGAGTCAGGTTAAAAAAAAAAAAGTAAAAGAATCTGCAAGGAAGAGATTGACTCTGTAGACCACTGAGTCATGTTCAAGCCTCTGACTAAATGCATCTCCAATTATTTGCACAAAGTAAACAACTCCAGCAAAAACTGAGAGCGCCTTTCCTCTCACTGTCCCAAAAGCATAGGTGTAAAGACATTCTGCTGGCACATGGGGGACCTATGGCTAGTCTTGAGGCTAAATGAAGGAAAGTGAGGGCTGAAAGGCGGCCTGCTATCTCCAAACAGAGAGACTTAATCACTGTTTCGAATTTCCTTGACTTGTCCTCTCACGCCACAATTTATGGTCAAGGATCCTCACCAGATGCTTCTCTCTCCTTATGCTGCTGTACCTGCTTACTCCTGACGCCCACCTGAACTTCCACGGCTTCCATGACTCCAGTTCTTAGGAGCCCAAATCTCCTCCAACTCCATGCAGGGAGCTGGGGTACTTTATGCAGGTCTGTTCCAGGGGAAGGGGGACATGGAAGTCACATGGAGCAATGTTAATCTCTCTTTGCATTTAGGCCTTCCCTCTCGAAGGAGGAATACCTTACTTAGAAAATATTTTGTATCTTTACGACATGGTATGGTAACAGATGGTAACAGCGATGACTGATGAAATAGGTAGAGGAAGGGAAAAATAATTGTTCCAGCAATAAGCTACCTGAATATTATTGTATGTACGTGTAAGAAGACATGGGGGAAGTACCTTCTGAATCATTTTTCACATGAAATAACTATTTTGATATTATTTTGGATAAAACGTAGAAAAATGTGTTGCATAAAAGCAAAATTATTTACTTTTCATTTTCTGCTATTTCCAAAGAATCCAGGTTATCAACATGCACTATTATTTGCAACCTTGAACTGGAAGCTAAGAAGTCACTTATACAGAGGAGGAGTTTCTAAAAATGCGTGTGTAAGAAATTCCTAGCTCTTTAAAGAATGATCCTTAGCTAGTCTTTGCTTTTCTTATGAGGCTTATTTTTTTTATGTAGATGAAACACTAATGCTGCCTGGCTTTGAAAGTCTGCAGTTACGGGCATATGCTTAAAGAAAGATGACTTTCTGGAAAGTTATTGTAACAAGAAATTCTCAGTTGTCACCATAATAGAAATGCCCTGGTTTGCAGAGAAGCAGTTGACAACAAATCCTTGTCTTTTTTGGCACTACATTTATAATTCTGTATTTGACAGAAAAATGTACAACCTATATATGTTTTATACATAAAATCAACCCAAGGACTGCATAACTCTATTCTGCAAACAATTTGGATGGGAACTTGGAAGAAGGGTGGAAACTTGAAGAATGTCTTCCCCATAAAAACATCACAGTTACAGTCTGATTCTGAAGAAAGAAATAGATCCCTAGAGCAAAGCCCTTGCTAACATATCTCCAGGAACACACAATAACAAAATGTGAGGCTTGGGATAAGTATTTAGCTATTGCTCATTATCTGACTCACCTAAAATAGTTTGGTACAAAATCGATTATAATATAAAACATATGTTTATATGCAGCTTTGTATGTAAGTTATCAGGCACCACTAGGAGAGATTCAGAAGAAAGTTCCTTTGGTGTGTGTTATTTGTGGTCTCATTTGCAAACAGCGTGACTCATGAATAAATCATGAAGTTGCATTGCAAAGCTGTTCTGAGCATTTGTTTGGTGGGATTACTTCAACTGTATGCACATGCATACGTCATTGCAGGAACACTAATGCAGCATCATGCTTACCAAAGCCAAGAGAAAAGCATACATGCGAAGCAAACGTAAAAATTCAAGAGTAACTATTGGAATGACAGTTTAGATTTGAACAAAATTTTTTGAACCTTTCATGTCTCTGAGCCATTATTATTCTTTCCACCTGGATTTACTGAGTGGAGTGTTCTGTCACTATTCCTTGTGTGATACCATTTTCTGTCAGATGACCCCGTTTTTCCATTGTAGATTAAATCCCTGGCATCGTAGATGAAATCATGGCAGGTGAAATCCCTGCCGTGCTGTATGATCCCATGACTTCATTGTAAATAGGAGATAAAAACCTGAGTCTCATTAAGTCAAGGGAGGAATTCAGATTGATTTCAGAGGGATCCAAGCAGCAAATGACTTCAGTGTTTGCTCTAGCAAGCATACATTGTCAGAACACCTACGGTGATGGTTGGGATATGCTAAATTGCACTTGTGTTTAAGCACCTGTTCTGTCTTTGCATAAATTTCAGTACCTCTTCTGAGTACCTTGTTTAAACTGTACACTGTCTACTTTGAGGATGCTTCTGCACACCTATTTCTAGTTTCTCATATGATAAAGGATTGTAGAACCACAGCTGACTGAAATATGACAACTGTAAGGCAGCAAAGAAATTGCAATGATATGTCATACATTCTAAAGGATATTTACCAAATTGTTTTACCTGCTGGAGTGCACATTTTAACTAAAAAAATAATCCACTAAAAATGAAAGGTATGGAATACCTGAACAATACTTTTCACTGATTAGGAAATTTAAAGGAAAGAGTAATTTCAGGTAACTTTTGAGAACTTAGAGGAAATTTAACAAACAGTTCTGGCCACAGAGAATTAATTTTTTTAAAAAAGTCTTGGGACTTTGTGTTTCAGTTTTATTGGAAAAAGTTTTTTCGCTTTGGAAATTTCATGTGTCATTTTGAAATTAGTCCATATTAGAGACAAAACAGAAAGATATGCAGTTAAAAGTAAAATAATCTGATCAGAATGAAATAGTTTCCTTTTAAGTTAAACAGTGTATTTTGGGTCAACCTGAAATAATTATTTTTCTTGATATTTTTTTCATTTCTGGGAGAAAAATGGCACACAAATTGTTCAGGTTCGTTGGAGCACGTGATCATGTCTTACACCTTTCCATGGGTTTCATGTGTTTCTTTAAAAAACAAATATTTCCCCTACCTTTATGATTCAGCATCTGAGTTAAGATCTGATTATTACTAATTGTGAGGCAGCACCTCTAGACGGTACAAAAGCAATCAGCAAAACAGGTGTGCGAATGCCATGGAAACACAGTTTTTCTGAACCATGAAAAATACAGAGTTCTTGACAAGACTTGCAATTCTTCACAATATCCTTATAACTATTTAATACTAAATCTCATATATAAAGGTTACCAAATATTTTTCATAGGCTACCTATAGGACACCTTCCACCACTGTAAAGTAGTTGCTGTGGGACAGATATGGACAGATGTGCTGTAGCATGCAGCAAGCTGGATGAAGAGTTCAGATCCTGAAAGATAGGACTTAAATAGGAAAGGCTTTCAATAGAGTGCTAGACAGATGTCTCTGTTCTTGTAAAAACTACCTTTGTATCTCAGAGGTAATTCTATTCCTGTAATACAGAAGCTGGAGCAGAAGTCTTTATTGTATTTTCTCATGTTGTAAATGGTGGTTTAAGTATTAATTGTCTGCTTTCTACTTCTCCTAAAATTCCTTTACTTGGTTATTAAGATGGTTTGATTACACAGAGAGATAGTAGAGAGTCGACATGGCAAAGACTCAGTAGACAACGTCATGGTGTCTTGAAGACATGAAAAATAAGAAATAATAGCAGGGTCCACATCTATTCTCCATAACAGAACTGTTCTGAGTTCATTTTTTACCCACTTTGCTGCTGTGAAGTTCCTCAGCACTCTGTCATAGTGTTATAAGCACTGAATAAATTCCCAATAATATTGCTAAATTGGTAAAATTAATCTAGTATGACAAGGGTGCCACAAGGTCAATCAAAATTAAATGTTTTAATCTTTTGTACAGTGTATATGAATGTGCAACTGGTTGCTGCATTTCCTATCTCCAGCCTAAGATGAAGCATTAGAGTTGGAAAGGAAACCTCTACTTAGTTTCCCCAGTGGGAATACAGTAACTTCAAGATCAATTATATCAGCAGACTGCTCATATTTTCATGTACATTTGAAAGAGCCTGTGGTTTCTGAAGGGTCAACACTATACTGTAGACCATCAGTGGTATCATACACAGTCAGTTAATTTCTTCCAGAACTCCTTTAACTTGTCAGAACAAAAGCACTATTTGTCAAACAGCATTTATAGCCCTATTTTTTATATTCTGATAGTCACAGCTGTACCGAAATGTTGCACATAATAAAGATCATGTTCGCTCCTCTGTGGTTTTCTGCAGCACATTGTATTGAAAAGAGACAGGTCCTTCGTAATGACTATAAAAACTATAGCATTGGTATTTTCCTAAAGAAAGTTCAGCCCTTAGACTATGCACACAGCACTCATCTGTAAACACATATCCCTCTTGCAACATCTCATAATGAATGAAATATGATTAGAATGTGTATTGGCTCATTGTTCGTCAGGTAACCGAATGTCAGAGATGCCTACAGAGATGCCCAGTGAGCCCAAGAAGATGGACAGAGGAAGGGCTCCTGCGCAGACCTAGCCTCAGCCTCATCCAAGAGGGAAAAACCCATAGAAAGGCAAAAGAACAGAATGTATTTAGGTAGGCAGAGTATAATTATCCAAAATGAACTACAGCTAAGAAACTGGCTGTAAGAAGGCTATACTGCTATGGAATCTGAGCATAAACACCAGTAAATAAGAAACAAGCCTTAAGACTCTCCATAAATATTAATTCCTGCAGTTCAGTGCATTGGTCTGTGAAAGGCCTCATTTAGGTTTCTCTCTTGTTGCTGTTATCAGTAATATGTTTTAAAAGATATTGGAGTTGTGCTGATCTCCCTTAACTTGGTATTAAATTGTTATAATTATTTTTTCCCTTGTATTTCAAGCAAACACACTTCTTATTATAGTCATTATGGTATTTATTTCTATTGCTAGCATATTTTCATTTTTTCTATAATCTAGATACCTAAACAGGATATTTATCCTGTTTTATTTTGCTGTTTAATTATATTTAAGTAGTGTTTCCCTTTCCTGACATTCCCTCTCTCCTAAATTGCTTCCTTCCAAGTCAGAGGTTCATTTAATTTAACAGCTTTCATTCCTTGAATCTCCCTAGTAGTTGGCCTATCCAATAAGGTTGTGTTGTTCTCTTCTTGCTCCACAGTGTTACATGAAGTTCAAATGTTAGTCTTAGTGCTTTGGCATCAGTTAAAAGAGCATGGCAGAGAAATGGGAGAGGCCAGCTTTCAGTGACACAGAGCAGTTCAAACTTTTCAAGACAGAAATAATAAGGAGTAATTCACTGGATGCTATCTGCAAATACAGTCTCAGCTCTACCCTCAAAGGAAAAGCAGTATAATTTTTACAGTAGACTGATCTGGGGGTCTCTTCAGCCTAGTCCTGACCTTCACTGTTGGAAGATTTGTAGAAGGGTCACAACTGGACAGAACTAGGGTGTTGCAGGTCTGCCTTGTACCAGTGGAGCATCTTCCTTTCGGATGCTCTTCACATGTGGTGAACCTGGCAGTCCTAATGGAGAAGGCGAAATTGTATCCACTGTGAGTTGTATTTGCAGTGAGGGTGTGTTGGGGCTGCACACTTGCTCCCATGCTAATCCCCTCAAACAACAATATTTGATTTTTTTGCCTGCACTGTAAGGGGAAGTATTTTCAAAACCTGAAATTTCCTGCTGAAAGATAACAAAACTGCACTGAAAAGCAGCTTTTCCCAAGCATTTTTTCATAGTATGCATGAACTCCTGCTATTAGAAGAAATCATGTGGGCTGCTCCATCTGTAACGGGACAGGCCAACTCAGCGCTGTGTGATCTGATGTGCTAGTACTGCAGTGCCAGTGCTGGGGAGTCACCAGTGCTATGGCCAGGTCTCGATGCTGGCTGGTTTCTCTCCACTGGGAACTTTCCCCACTGGAACCTCTTATGAAGCACACCCTGCATCAAAATCAGAGGTGGTGATGACAGCCCAAATATCTATAGTTACTGTAAAAACGTGACTCTTCATTCACATGCACATCAAGCCCTCTCACCCATGACCCTCCTTGAAACAGTGTTGGCAGGGAAAAGTCACAGTGTCACAGAGCATGTCATGCTGAAGGCAGCGGCAGAGAGGAGAGGAAGCACTGCGGTCTATAGGAGTTTGCTTTTAGAAGAAAGATGTTTGGACAAGGAGCTTTTGACAAGCCTGGTAAAACTGTATTGACTCAGCCCCTGATCTTTTATTCCTCTCACTGCTTTATGCAGATGTAAGTATTAGAAACATGAAAGCAGCAGCTATGCAAGAGCCCCAAGGCTGTTCCTCTTAAATTAGAGAGTTTGTTTTTCATCACTTATGTTTAGATGACATTGCCATCCTCTGATGGTGAACACAAAATACTGTTAAAGCTTACCAGATCTGAGAAATTTGGTGGTCTCAGCCACTGGATTTAATGCACAATAGTAGCTTCCAGGGGACTGAGAGTCAGGTTAGGTACCTCCTAATATAAATGCTTAGAGCTTTCCACAGATAAAATGAAGGGCAGCCACAGCAGCAGAAACAGGACTGTAGAGCTGCCATGCATGACAAGGGTTGATTTAAATGCAACACTATACGGGTAAGCACACTTCTGGCCTCACACTTTCTAGAGAAGCTACTAATAAGAGGGAAATTTAAGAAAAACAATTATTTTTTCCTTTCTTGCTGCATCATTGCTTGGGGCAGGATCTCTGTTTAACATCAGTGTTCATAATACGTGATCCACAGACACAAATTCATGCTGAATGTGTTTTCTACCAAAAGGCAGAAGCAGGTTTGGGGCTCTTCATGCTCTGAGGTTCCTGTTTACTTCTCCAATGGGCAAGCTGCAGAAGCAGGAACCTCACCTCCACCAGGATCAATGGGATAACTCAGTGCCAGCATTTTCTCTCACCTTCCTTACACCACAGCAAGACTGCTGATCTATCACAGTAAATAAGCAGACTGATTTAGCTCCTGACAACACGATGATTACTTTGGAGAAATGACTAACTGAAACGATTTGTGGGAATATCTTACTCAGCAGCAGCAGTTCAGGAGCGTCAAGGAGAGGGTACTATGACTGATAAGAGAAGAAACATGATTTCAGGTGGGGGACATAAAGGACGGATGTATTTCCTCTGGTTCTTGCATGCTTCTTTTGCACATACATGTTGGATGATAATAATTAATCTGCTGTCATTAACTAATAGTTATCCACACCTAGGTTGAGCTGGTCTAAATACATCAATATTAGAAAGCAGTGGAGAAGAAAAATGAAGCTATTGTCTAGAGCGACATTAGCCCACATCATGAAAACAAAAGTTCTTCAATTTAACCTGTATGTGTTCAGAACTGTGTAGAGTATTTGCAGCTTTTTCTCAAAATCTGAGTTCAAAATTTATTCTACAGACTTAAAAAGCCACAAAATTAAGCAAAAAAACCCCCCAATTTCTCTGATTGGTGACTGAGTCAGAGTTTTACTCTACACCTTAATTTTTCAAAAGAAGAAACTTGGATGTATCCATGTCCTCTAGAGACAATTCCTGACCTGCTTTACCTTGCTGCATGCTGAAGCACTTTGTTCATTTCTGCAGCACAAGATAGGATCCTCCAAGTGCCACAGTAGCAAGAGATATCTTGCGAAAAAGCTAATTCTGTCTAGAGTTTAACGCTTCACAATTTTATATCCTGTCTTGTATGATAAATCATAAATGATGGACCTGGGAATGAGCAATGAGAATATTCCCCCTGTGAACTTAATGGTAAGCAGGAATTTAAATTCCAGCCCTTGCTTTTCTTCATCACATCCCTTCCCCCAGCAATATTGGAAAGTGTTTACAGACAACTTAGTTTCACCATCTGGAGACAGAACGTGTTATGCAATGTCCAGATTTCACAATGCTTTTATTATTACTCTGTCTCTGCAAAAATGTTGTTATGACTTTGCAATGGCAAATAAAAGACCCACTCCTAGCAGGGTAGGAGAGGGTTCTTCTTATTTAATTTGTAGACATAGAACCGAAACATGCTACGGTCAAAGATGGGTGAGGTGAGGCACGCAGCATTGTGCTGGTTTTGACTGGGATACAGTTGATCTTCTTCACAGTAGCTAGTATGGGGCCATGTTTTGGATTTGAGCTGGAAACAGTGTTGATAATACAGGGAGGTTTTCATTACTGCTGAGCAGGGCTTACACAAGGTCAAGGCCTTTTCTGCTTCTCACCCCACCCCACCCCATCAGTGAGCAGGCTGGGGGTGCACAAGAAGCTGGGAGGGGACACAGCTGGGACAGCTGACCCCAACTGACCAAAGGGATATTCCATACCATATGATGTCATGCTCAGCTTATAAATCTGGGGGAAAAAGAACGAAGGGGAGATGTTTGGAGTGATGGTGTTTGTCTTCCCAATAACCATTATGTTTTATGGAGCCCTGCTTACCTGGAGATGGCTGAGCACCTGCCTGACAGTGGGAAGCAGTGAATGAATTGCTTGTTTTGCTTTGCTTGCGTGCATGGCTTTTGCTTTGCTATTAAACTGTCTTTGTCTGAACCCATGATTTTTCTCACTTTTACTCTTCTGATTCTCTCCCTCTTCCCGCTGGGGAGGAGTGAGCAAGTGGCTGTGTGGGGCTTGGTTGGTGGCTGGGGTTAAACCACAACAAGCATCAAAAGGGGCCTGTCAAATACCTCTCTGAATAACTGTCAGCTAGATACAGCACAAGAGAGACAGAAAATCACGTTACTTTGGACGAAAGTGTTATTTCATTCAGGCATCATCCTGCAGTTCTCCATCAGGTAGAGAGGACAGGCCCTTGAAAAATTATAAAGACTGAAGAAAGCTTTTCAGTGTGAAAAAATTCCAAATATACATTTTTTTCTGGCACTTATCCACCAGCTCCAGACTGCATAAAGCTTCCACTGTTATTTCCTCATGTTTTCTGCTTGGCAAACCTTTCAAACTGAGAACTGCAACCTAGCTGTGACGTGGTAAGTCATAAAATGTAATTATCTTTTAATACGCACATAAAATGTAAGGAACATTAAGGTATTTGAACAGGTATACAAGTATCATTATTATCTTGCTTTTCCTCACTCGACCTGAGGAGCTGCAGAAACTGTGCACTCTGAAGCTGTGAGCTGCTTTCAGCATGAGCAGTCAGTACGTGATGTGTTCCTGGGCATTTACATTTAAGAAAACACTTAGCTGATGTGTCAGAGCATTTGAAAGGACAAATGCACGAAAACTTCAAAATTTGAGAGAAGTCTGAATCAGGATTTGGATCCCTTTTTTTACAGCTGGTGCTCATTGGAATGCAAAGCAAAAAAACCAAAGCACTTTTCCTACCTTCAGAGAGAGCAGAGGGAGCAGGGTTAGAAGGCATTGGTTCCTTCGATGCAAGAAGCTCTCAGATGCAACCTATATAGCCGCCAAAGCAGTGTAAATATTAACAGTCCAAAACTTGGCAAAATCTTTCAGGTTTTGGTTTTCATTTTGGACCAGATGTGTAGATCACATCTGAAAAGATTCTCAACTCTTGGCCAATTCAGTGAGGGACTGACTTGTGACTGTGCTTTGAAATTGCCATGATTTGCATTTTATTTCTTTGGTTTGGACTTGGACACAGTGAAACCTAGTGTTTTTACCTGGATTTTATTCAGAGGTTCTGTGGTTTTTGAGCCTGAAAGAAATGAAAAGGAGCTGTTGCATAAGGTGTTGTGAGAATTTTTACACCATTGGGAATTTGATATAACGCCATTATTTACATGTAACATGTTATATTTGTGGCAATTTTCTGGTACTGTAAATTCATAGTTTCCTTAAAATGAAGAATTTGTTAATATTTAAATACCTTTGAAATAATTATAATTTGTAATAAACTAAGCCATATGACTAGTTTTCCCTTGCTTCAGCAGAAATCTGGGATCTGTCCTCTTCTACCTGGAAAGGACAAAAGCACGCTATAATGGCATTAAGAATACCACATGCTACTGGCAGAAATATGTCTATAAAAGGTACTTATTCTATTTAAATAAAATGTGCTGATTACCTTTAAATAAGAAAACAGCAACAGACTGTCATTTATAGATTTCTTTAATGATGCATGTCATACATTAAGAACTTATAAACCATTTAGCATAAAGTAAGAGACTTAAACCTTCACTGGTTCATTAGCTGTTCTCTGTGCTCAGGATTCAACAAGCATTTTCCGTATCTATGTTCTAGGGTAGACATTTATGGCAAAGGAAACAGCAGGGAAATGGATGCTGAAGATAATTGCTGTTGCTGACCGTAATTGCTGATGCTGACCATCTACAGTTCTGTTTCTCAAAAGTGTAGACACTCATGCAGGTCCAGCCTGCATATACATTTTGTATACTTACGGCTTTATGGAGACAGAAATTTCTCGTTTAAGGGTGCACTCAGGTCTTGCTATTCCCCCAAACAATTCTGTCTGCAGGATCTAAACCAGCCCCATTCAAGAGTAAAATCTGTCCCTTTCTACTTCCCTGCATGTTTTTGGTGTCCAAGTCACCTTCAGTCTTCTTAGAAGACAGAGAGCCGCAAGCTGCACCCTGAATGAAGTGTCTTGATATTAAAGGAAAGCTAAAAAACATGAAACTAAAATGACTGAAAAGATTAAAAAAAGGGAGAATATTGTAAATATTTCTCTCATACAGCATTACACGTAAAGCCTCAAGCAAAACCTACTAAAGCAACTGAAAATACTCCCAGAAATATATGAGGGATTTTGACCAGGTTTATAATGTCTAATGCACTTGTCATGAACTTCTACCTTGTGCTTTTAACACTCTCAACCCAGAGGACCTTGATAATGGCCTGTAATGAGCTGCAGTACAAATCTGGAAAGACGTTTAATGGTCTCCATGCAGCTCCCTCCAGGCAATAGCACTGCTCAGTATATCTGCAAATCAATGCCCTGAAGCTCCACATTGAGGTCAACTTCCCACCCAGCTCTGCAGGCCAGGGATTGAGGAACATGGTGGGAAAGCAGCCTTGGCTGCAGCTGGGTTCCCGAGGACTGGGGCAGGGTGAGCACAGGAACCTCGTGTAGACCCTCCAGCACCCTTCTCTCAGTTTTGTCACTGACCTGACTTGGTGGCAAGTAAGTATCTATTGAGAGCATGGTGTCTCCTGCTGTATGTGCATTTGCATGGCATTGCCCAGCACAATGGGTTTCTCATTCACCTGGCTTCCTAGGTACTAGTAGATAATAGTATCATAGTAAGGTGAGTGAATCACTGCTACATAGTTTAGGCAAATCTTTTAACACGCTATATACCTAATGCTATTTATCTACCCTTTGAAAAAGGCTTAATAACTAAACTGAAAATTTGTAATATTACTGATCTTTCCCTCATTTTTTCTGAAATAACTTAAGCAAAGCATTTTGTAACTGTACTGTATGAAGCTTATTTTTTGTCTGTTTATTAATTCACATGCAAAAGTTAGTTGCTTTTAATGAATCATGTTCAGTGATTGGCATGATTAAATTAGCTTTTACTCTATGACAGTTCTGATCAGTAATTTGAATTAGTACCTGTGTTTACTGCAAAGATTTTCTTTGATGCTATGCACTTACTCTCCCATGCATTGGTGATGAAGACAATCCTGGCAGACATCAACCTGTAAAAAGCAGCGCCATGCAGCAACAAAAAACTAGAGTGACCTTTCTTGATTCCAACTAAAATCGATGATTTCTCACTGTGGCTAGCATCAGAAAATTACCCCCCTTCCCTGAAGTTAATTTCTCTTTGATGTTACACATCACTTGCTTGATTAGCTTATAAGTAACAGTAATAGCAGTCATGGTCAGTGTTTTGGGCCTTTTTTATTTTTTTTGTTATATTTAAATTAGACACTTCTGATTTTTAGATTATAAATAGCTTTGCTGCATTCCTGTCTCTTGCTGTGCCAGAAACCAGAAAAATCACTACCTGATCAACAAAAATAGAAGCAGCATGGCTCTTCAAATGTCTTAACTATCAGTGGAACAGCCACCATTGCAACAAAGGCACTGAGTCTCAAAAGAACTTGAATAAATTGAAAAAGATTTGGTTCCTGTATCCTGATCATTCTATTAGAAAATGGCAATGTGACTGACAGTAGAGCTGTATGAAAAAGGAACACATTACTGAGAAGAAAAAGTATCTGTCAATATCCATAAGAAATTTGTAAGAAAAAGATTATTTTTAAATAGTAGGGGGAAAAAAAAGAAAAAATAAACAGAAAACTAGCTCTCCAGAAAAAAAGGTTTTCTATCCCCACGAGGATTAATAATTGACATGTAGCAGCGTCTGTGGTTGAACAGCCACTAAGCAGATGGATGGATATGATTATTCCCTCTCATATATTTGCTAATGGAAAGTTCCCAGTACAAACATTAACATAGTATGAATTGTTTTATGCTCTTGAGATTTTTAGTTCCATAAATATCTTTGGCAGCTTGGCTAGGGGGATATAATTCTCTGGCCTTTATTTTATTTCATACTTTTATAGCACAGTTTTTACATTTCCCACAGAGCAGCACACTGAAATCACAAAACCAAACTGTTGCCTCTTCTCTGAGAACACTGTTTGTGCTACTTCACTCCCTCACTGAAGAAACACATTGTATGAAGATTTCTGGCTCCACTTGCCCTTGCGGTGTAAGAGCTCGATTTCATATAATTACCTTGATCTGATGTAGGGGGCTCAGCACTTGTACTAAATGCATGTCTGTATTTTTATTACGTTGACAATTTGCATTTTGTCTTGTACACTAGATTTTTCTGTGTTAGTCTATGCACAGGTAAATATTATTCTCAGGTCATTTCCTAGCATATACTCTTACATTTCCATTGAAAAAGCTATTAGAAAAATACAGAACAAATTGCTTGCAACTTTCAGTTTGATTTGGTGGAAACCTATACTTCTAAGGGGGAATTCTAGAGTTTTTCCACAATTCTGAACTCTTAGACGCCCTCCTTCCTCATACAAGTATATTGTTGACCAAAAAACCCCAGAAATATTCTCCATTTCATTAATTAAAATTAACTCAGACAGTATTTGATTATTTGTAAAATTAATATGGATCCTACCAAATGTAATACTTTGTTATGTCTCACCCACCCCAAAAAGTATGAAGAAAGTTTCAGAACACTAGCTCAAATAGTCTGATAGAAAAATGAAAGATCTAGCCCTCTAGCAATAGAGGCCTTATAAAACTATGGGCAACAGACTGTACTTTGACTCCAAATCTCAGATTTATAAACACAAACCACAAGTCTTTGTTCTGTAATCTTATTGTTTTCCTCCTACTGGCAACAGTGCTGATGAGAATCCCCTCTCAGTTCTCTGATACATCATTCCTTCTTTTCCCAGTTTTTCTGAAATACTTCCTACGTGGTGGATTGTAATGTTATAAAAATACAAGCACGGTGTGCAAGGGCAAGTTCTACTTTGTCTCCAATAAGAACACAAGATTACCTCTTTTCCTTGGTGGTATCCATCTAGTCAAATATCTCGTCTTTGACGGTGGCCACTACAAGATGAGTAGGAAAGAGAGACACAGCTCTTTCTCTCGGGGCACATACAACCTCTCAGTCTTTAGCAACTCATAATAACCTTATGTGCTAGAGCTGTTGCCTGGACAAAAACCCATCTTCATATATTCCTTTAGGCAAAAGACATCAGTTCCTTCAATCTCTCTTTGAAGCACAATTTCTTACTTATTGGATCATGCCTGTCTCTCTCTTCTGGATTATTTCTACTTGGTCCCATAGGGGGAGACACATTAATATGGTTTCTGAACTATAAGGGGCTGACAGGCAAATATATCTAGGATTTTACTAAACTGGCATGTGCAGTATTTTCTTCTGCTAAGCTAAATGCATTCTCTTCTCTTACAGAGCCTGGAGTAACGCACCACTGGGCTCACAAAGTGTGAGTATCCTGAGGATAGGAATCTTTAAGCTTGTCTGAACAAGAAAGAGGCCCAGATTAAGCTGTGAATAATTTATATGTTTACAAATATCAGGACATAGAATAGGGCAAGATTTTTCTTCCCTCCTTCCATCTAAGAGAGCATGTGGTTCATTCAGTAAGGGGCTATTACTCTGGTATTGATTCAACAGTTTTTTCACCTCTCTTTTACTCTTCAACCTAGTGTTGCCAAAATGTACACTGGTAGGGAAAGTTCATACTCTGGAATTTCAGTGTTTCATGTTTGGCCAAAGCAAAATCAGGCTATTAAAATAAAATGTCAAGATCATTTGCTTTTTAATGATCTAACATAATTGGATGCAGGGGTTCATACAGGAACCAGCTTCAAAGCTGGTAAGAAAAGTAATCTCAGCACAAAGGTACTGTTGTCATATTTTTACTTTCAGATATTTCCATGAATGTAATAATGATGATTTGAAAGCTTATAGGGATTTGTTATAATTACTGATTTAAAAAGCAAGGATGTAATAATGAATCTGTGACCACAGGAAAGTCAGGTTGGCCTCCAGTAATTAGTAACTATATTGCAAAACCAGGAAAATATGGGCAAACAAATACTCAGTTCCAGTTCTGTGCATTTCACTGCTTTCAATTTATCCTGTTGTTGTTGCAGTAAACTAATAACTTATCTGCATGGTTCTTGGCTACTGTTGAGGTGAATGAGTACCTGACAGAGATTTTTTTTTGTGGTTGGTAGCCAAGTAATCCATCTTAATAGATTCAGCTCTTAAACTTTGTTCATTTGAATTTCAGTCAGGCCTTTCACTCATGGCAGATTCAAGTACCCTTTTTTTTTTTTTTCCAGTTCAGGGTTTGGTCTGGTTTTGCTTTCCATTCTTTCTACTGAAGAAGAAAAAAGAAAAGTGGGATAAAAATAAAACAGACACCTGTGAACCAAGGCATTTTCAATTTTCACCTTGCCTCCACATTTTTTATTCTTTTAATAAGCTATTCTCCTGATTTTAAATAACCAGATATCAATCTGTGACCACAGTGATAAAGCCTGATTTCTTTAAATGGTTCAAATAAAGATATTTTATTCTCTTCTTCATTGCTGCCTAATGCTGGCTTGGACTCCCCCATAACCTTTCACTCTTTACTTCTGGCAATATGTATAGAGAAGGTGGTATTTTCTCACATTAGTGGCTGGATGGGAAACCTGTCAGCCCACCCCTCCTTTTTTTTTTTTGTAATTTTTTAGGGGAAAGTTTTGCTGTAGGTACGTTTTTAGGAGGAATATTTTATTTCTCTGATTTTCCTCTCAAGTAGTGCATTCTTTGTAATATAATAACAGATCTAGCTATCCACTGTATTACCTTTCCCATGTTTAAAATTCTTGCAGAGTTATAATCCCTTTCATTTCCTGCTTTTTAATGAATGGATTTTATATAACCGTTCATTAGTGTAATTGTTGTTGATTTTTATTTTTCACTTCATTATTTCTCCAACAAAAGTTATGCCACTGTTACTCTTTTAGAAAAACAGAGCAAATTAATCTCACCATCTGGGAAAACTGTTTGTAGGCGAGCATAAATAAGAAGTAAGACTCTTCTTACACACAGAATCACAGAATCACAGGTTGGAAGGGACCTAAGGGATCATCTAGTCCAACCTTTCTAGGAAGAGCAGAGTCTAGACAAGATGGCCCAGCACCCTGTCCAGACGACTCTTAAAGGTGTCCAATGTGGCCGAGTCAACCCCTTCCCTGGGGAGATTATTCCAATGGGTGACTGTCCTCACTGTGAAAAATTCCCCCTCCTGTCCAATCGGAATCTCCCCAAGAGCAATTTGTGTCCATTCCCCCTTGTCCTCTCCATGTGACTCCTTGTAAAAAGGGAGTCTCCATCTTCTTTGTAGCTGCCCCTTAAGTACTGGTACATGGTGATGAGATCCCCCCTGAGCCTCCTTTTCTCAAGGCTGAACAAACCCAGTTCTCCCAGCCTATCCTCGTATGGCAGCTTCCCAGTCCTTTGATCATCTTGGTGGCCCTTCTCTGGACCCCTTCCAGCCCATCTACATCCTTTCTGTATAGTGAAGACCAGAACTGTACCCAGCAGTCCAGGTGTGATGTGACAAGCACTGAGTAGAGTGGGACAATGACTTCTTTACCTCTGCTGGTGATGTCCTTTTTGATGCAACCCAGCACCCTGTTGGCCTTCCTGGCCGCAGCAGCACACTGTTCGCTCATGTTGAGCTTTCTGTCAGCCAGGACCCCCAGGTCCCTTTCCACAGAGCTGCTCTCCAGCCAGGTGGATCCCAGTCTGTGCTGCACTCCTGGATTATGTTTTCCCAGGCGCATGATCTTACACTTGTCCTTGTTGAACTTCATATGGTTCTTGCTGGCCCACTCTTCCAGCCTATCCAGATCTTCCTGCAGAGCAGCTCTCCCTTCTGGAGTGCCTACTTCCCCACTCAACTTGGTGTCATCCACAAACTTCATCAGGCTACACTTGATCCCATTATCCAGGTCACTTATAAAGATATTGAATAACATTGGGCCCAATATTGATCCCTGGGGGACTCCACTTGTGACAGGTTGCCACTTGGAAAAGGAGCTATTTACCGCCACCCTTTGGGTGCGACCTGTCAGCCAGTTCCCCACCCACTGCACAGACCACTTGTCTAGGCCATAACGCATTAATTTCTCCAGGAGTCGTCTGTGGGGGACTGTATCAAAGGCCTTGGAGAAGTCCAGGTAGACAATGTCCACCGCCCGCCCCATGTCAACCAGGCAATTCACGTTGTCATAGAAGGCCACCAGGGTTGTCAAGCACGATCTGCCCTTAGTGAAGCCATGCTGGCTTTTCCCAATCACGTGCTTCATTTGACTTGTGATGGCCCCCAGGAGGATTCATTACGTAACTTTCCCAGGGATTGTAGTAAGGCTGATGGGCCTATAGTTACCTGGATCCTCCCTCGAGCCTTTCTTGTAGGTAGGGGTAACATTTGCCTTCCTCCAGTCCTCTGGGACATCCTCCGTTCTCCACGACTTCTCAAAGATTATGGAGAGTGGCCTTGTGATGACGTCAGCCATTTCTCTCAACACCCTCGGGTGGATGGCGTCAGGGCCCATCGATCTGTAGAGGTCAAGCTCCTGTAATAATTCATGTACTAACCTTTCCTTCACTGATGGTGGGTCGGTGTTTGGATCAATTGGCAATTTCGTTCCCAAAGCCTGGGACCCCGCAGTGCTGGTAAAGAGAGAGGTGAAGAAAGTGTTGAGGACCTCTGCCTTTTCAGCATCACTGGTGATTGACTCTCCTTTTCTGTTTAACAGTGGGCCTAGGTTTTCCTTCTTTTTCTGTTTGTGGTTGACATACCTGAAGAAACCTTTCTTGTTATTTTTGACATCTACAGCCAGTTTCAATTTGAGTTGGGCTTTTGCTTTTCTACTGCATGTCTGCACGCTCTGGCAATGCCCTTGCAGCTCTCGACAGATAATCCTCCACTTCTCCATCTCTGGTATGCTTCCCTTTTGGATTTGAGTAGATCCAGGAGGTCATGGTTGAGCCAAGGGGACTTCTTGCTCCACATACTTCCCTTTCCTTTGTAGGGGATAAATTGTCTTTGTGCTTCCAATAGAGAGCTCTTGAAGAACTCCCGGCACTCACTAGCTCCTTTGTCTTCCATGGAAGCTTCCCATTGAATCCCTCCCAGCTGAGCCCTGAGTGCACTGAAGTTTGCTCTTCTAAAATCCAGAACCCTTGCCTTAGAGCTGACCTTCAGCACACTCAGCAGGATCCCGAACTCTACAATATTGTGGTCACTGCAGCCAAGGCTGTCACTAACCGAGATATTACAAAGCAGGCTTTCTCGGTTTGTGAATAGCAAGTCCAGCAGTGCCTCATTCCTGGTTGGCACATCTAACATTTGTATCAGGAAACAGTCCTCTATACATTCCAGGGACTTGGTGGATGACATGTGAGCTGCCGTATTGTTCTTCCAGCAGATGTCTGGGTAGTTGAAGTCACCCATCAGGACCAGGTTCTGTTGGCCAGAAGCTTGCTTTAGTGCCCCAGGTATCGCTTCGTTGGCATTGTCATCATGGTTAGGAGGTCGATAGCAGATGCCCACTGTGAGGTCCTGCTTGGAGACAACCCCTTTGACTTTAACCCAGAGGCATTCGATAGAGCAGTTGCAATCACCATAGTTGACTTTGATACATTAAACGTTTTCCTTAATGTAGAGAGCAACTCCTCCGCCTCTTCTACCCTGCCTGTCCTTATGAAAGAGCCTGTAACTGTCCACTGCGATCCCCCAGTCATCTGAGCTGTCCCAACATGTTTCAGTTCCTCCTATGATGCCATACCCTTCTCAGTGGGCACGGAGCTCCAGTTCCTCCTGTTTGTTACCTAGACTGCATGCATTTGTATACATACACTTGAGGTGATTCCTCTTCTGTTTCACCTCTTGGGAGACAGCTAAGGGACATTTGTCACCACACTGCTTGGCCTGACTTACTCCCCCGTTGGACGTGCTGGTGTGAGCGTTTTCACAATGGATCCCACCCCCAAGTCCTTCAGTTTAAAGCCCACCTCACCAAGTTAGCCAGCCTACTGCTGAAGATTCCCTTACCCCTTTTGGACTGTGGATTCCATCCCTCCCTAGCATGTTGTAGTAATTGAAGAACACTCCATTGCCATAAAAGCCAAACCCCTCACAGCAGCACCAGCCACGTAGCCAGGAGTTGATATACATTATGCGCCTGTTTCTGGCTGCTGCCTTCCCTCAAACTGGCAAAATGGAAGAGAAGATCACTTGAGTGCCAATGTTTTTCACTTGTTCCCCCAGGGCTCTAAAGTCTTCCTTGATTTTACCCAGGTTCTTGCTTATGCTCACCTACAAACAGAGCTCATGCCTGAGGATACAGTTAGGACATGTTTAGCTGACATCTAGAGACATCAAGCTCTTTAATCTTTACAAGAGGCCTCTTTGACAAGACAGTCAATTCATGCTAGTAATGTTCTCTGAGTCCTAATTTGATAGAAACAGACTGAGAGCAGGAGAGCTTTGCTGTGCCGCTAACAAGTTTCAGAAACTACCAGCCTAAATGCAAGCTGAAATAACAGTCCTGAAGTGAATGACTCCAATGCTAATAACCTCAGTTATTCAGTCCTTCCTAACTGATAGCTTTAGAAATAGTCCCTCTTAGCTTGAGCATCAAGCAAGCGCCATAAAGAACCCCTCAGTCTCCCTAAAGGCTCGTTACAACTTTCCCGCTTGTTTTTGACTTGCGTATCAGTCACAGGGATGATGGTGCTGGTTTCCTGAACAACATCTATGCAACTTCAGAAAAGCAAAAAAGGATGCTAGGGCTGGAATAAAAGGAGGCACTTCAAAGCCTGAATGTGAATAGCTGGGAGACCAATAATATGAGAATGTATAATAATCACTTTCTGTGAAGAGACGCTTAAGCTTCTGTGACATATTTATTGTGCAATCTGAAGTTCTAGCATGAGCCTCTTGTGGAGATTTTAAGCCAGAAGCTGAAGCTCTATTAGAAGTCATGGCTGTTTATTCTTTGTTGATAAAGGCCAGTCACAAATACCATGAATTTTACATTGTTGTTCTTTCTCATCTGGAGGAGGGGATTTAAAAGTTTGTAAATGGAATCAATTTATGAAATTCTAGTCAGGATATTACAATAGAAAGCAACAATAAAGTTGTATTTTCTGCTTTATTCTGTGTTCTACTTTATTTCTATATTTACTCCTATATTTTCTCAATTTTTCTATTAATTTCAGTTTCCACTGACTTATTCTCTTGTTATTTATTGTGTGTCAGTGTCATTTACACAGGCTATGCTGTGTGTAGTTATCTTTACTTGGGTATGACACTGCATCTCATCCCATGCTAAACTATTTTTCTAATCAGTAACCTCTTCCACTGCCTCAAAAAACTAAAATTATTTGAAGCAAAGCTAACATTTACTAGAATGAGATAGGTATTCAAAAACTGAATATACTCCTACCTAAAATATACATGGACACTGTTAATCAGAATTTTAATCAAAATAGGACGCTTGATTTCAGAGAACCTCCGTTTGTTACAAGGGTATGGTTAACCCCATTCTTGCTGATCACTAAAACATTTGTCTTGGTTTCAGCTGGGATTGAGTTAATTTTCTTCCTAGCAGCTGGTACAGTGCTGTGTTCTGGATTTAGGCTGAGAATAATGTTGATAACACACAGACATTTCAGTTGATACTGAGCTGTGCTTACACTAGTGAAGGACTTTTCAGCTTCTCATGCCCTGCCAGCAAGAAGCTGGGAGAGGACACAGCCGGGCAGCTGACCCCAACTGGCCAAAGGGATATTCCATACCATATGACATCATGCTCAGCATATAAACTGGGGGAAGTTGGCTGAGGGGCAGCAACCGCTGCTTGGGAACTGGCTGGGCATTGGTCAGTGGGTGGTGAGCAATTGCATCGTGCATCATCTATTTTGTACATTCTTTTATCATCATTCTTCTTATTATTTTCCCTTCCTTTTCTGTCCTATTAAACTGTCTTTATCTCAACCCATGAATTTTATTTTTTTTCCCCAGTTCTCTCCCCCTTCCCACCGGCAGGGGTGGGGTTAGTGAGTGAATGGCTGTGTGGTGTTTAGCTGCCTGTCAGATTAAACAACAACATTACATTTTAACTTTGAAGCCTAGTATTGGATAGAAGATAGTATCAGAAAGGCAAGATACAGAAGAAACACTTGCCTTATGTAAACTTTACTGGATGTCATTATTATGGGTTTCTTCTCCATAAGAGAACAGCAACAAAGAAGGGTAGTAGTGATATAGAAGGCTGAAATACTGGAATAATCATCTCTGCCAATATGCTTCTATGGATACAGACCCAAAGAAGCGTATTGATTGTTTGGGCCCTGGGAGAAGTGTGGCAAGTGGTAGTGCTGGGGCAGAATACTTTATATTTGATCATGTGCTCCTTGATCTCTGTGGTGAGCAGTTACACATAGGAGCACTTCAAAGGGTTGTACCAGGTAAGAAAACACTCCCCACCAGGAGCAAAGTTGGAGCAGCAGCGGAGCTCACTTGGGGCTTCCTTGACAATGTCCACAAAACTGACAACCTCAGGGCCCTTGGGTAGGAAAGGCCACCAGGGTGGTGAGGAGGTTCTAGGGAGGTGGTACATTAGGACAGTAGGAGCTGTGGTAAAGATGGAGCGGAGGAACTAGGGTGGAGAGAAGGAATGGGTTTGAGGAGATGGAAAGAGATCATTAATGGTCTCAGAGGTATGTATGTGGGACTGGAAGGGGTCAGTGGAGATTTCAGCTTCTTGGAGGAAGTGAATGATGGTAAGTGGGGGTCAACGATGTTTGAAGAGCTTTGAGTGGGATGAAGGCAAGGTTTCAGGGAGCTCTGGAAGCCTAGCAGGGCAGACAGATCTCATTCCCTCTTTTTTTCTCCCCTCCTCACCCATGTGTTTCACCATGCCTCTTTTCTTGGGATCCCTGCCTACTTCCCCTCTTCCCTAGACTAGGAAGCGGCACCCCTCACTCACCCCCTTCCTGGCACCTGGCCTCATGCAGCCACATGCCTCCACCCTCCATTCCTGCAAGATGCAAGGTCCTGCTGCTTTCCTGCAGCTGGGCTCTCCTTGATCAGCTGCACCTTCTGGGCTGGAGGGAAGGGACGGCACAGGGCTGGGCTGCTGGATGATGGATACTGGAGAATGAGGCTTTCTGCTGCTGTCATTCCCAAAGGTAAAGCTGTGGCACTGACACCTACTTCTGCTGGGAAGGGCTAGTTCTCATGCAGTTGCTGTTGCTGCCCCATTCTTTGGCCTCTGCTTTAGCTGCAACATCCAGAGTACATGAGAGCTTTGCAAGCAGGAGGTGGGGATTGACATAGGGAAAAAGCAGCCTGCCAGCCACTGAATCTAACTGTTAATGGGCCATTAATGTCAACAGAAATCAATGGGAGTTACTCTAAACATGGGGTAAGTGTAAGGATGGCAATACAAAAATCTGTCAATCCTAAATGATTTTTCTCTGTATGATGCTTCTGCTTAATGGGTTGAATATAATTAACAATGCCTGGATATCTTCTACAATTTTATTTTCTGTGCAGGAATGCCCAACTCAAAGGGTCTTTCTGATGTTACTAAACCATTTTTTCTTCCATGCTAAAACCTCTCTGCTCAAGCCAGGTGATTTCTGTCTGTGGAAAAGCCTCACACTTTAGCATGGTTCAAAGGACTCATTGTGGCCCAGACCCAGAAAGGTACTCAGACGTTTACAGATGAAAACTGGCACGTAAGACATCAAAGCCCCTAACTCTCACTGATTCACTGATGCATTTTTAAATACCTCCAGATCAAAAAGGCCAAATCCACCAGGGAACCTACATTCTACTTGCAAATTAAGGTGTCTACTTTCAAAATTAAATTACTATTAGAAATTCCAGAAATTCTGAGTAACTGCTTCCTCACTCCCAACGTACTTAAATTCTGCTGATTTACATCCATAACAGCCCCTTGGTGCCTCTTGCTGTCTGGCATTGACAGAACTCTGGCTATGCCAAGGAGATCCAGATTTATTCACAAACTAGATACCCAAAATATCTGTTAGACTAGTCATTCTCAGATGCACATTATTCAGACAAAAGAGAAGGAATATGTACCTTCCACAACAGCACACTTCTGAGGTGACCTAGTCCCTTTGGCATGTAGGGGACAACTGTTCAGTCCCTTCCTCTTCAGAAGTGGAACAGATGTTGAAGCTGCGTTCCTCCTCACTCAAGTGAATACACGAACAATGTGATCCAGGCTGTGATGCTCTTGGGCTCCACAGTGAGACTAGGAAAACAGCCATCCTGGGAGGGTTTCCCATTTAGAAATTGTCCCTCACCACAATTTCTTTCTGATTTTTGGTTGACTTGGTGCCTCCTGGGATTTTCTTCTAGGTGCACAGTGTGGTTCCTACAGGTCACTGCACTGTTTAAAGGTTAAGCTTTGCAGCACATATTACTGAGTTTTCCAAGTCCTTTCCAGGCTTTTTCCCAAATGGCCAGCTTTAGGACTTTGGCTGCCTGAACTCCCATATGGAAAGTTTCTCAGGCTGACTTCTCCTAGGCCCACTAAACCTGGGTGTACCTATCCCCCTCCTGATTACCAGGTTATCTGACTGTGCTGACACCGTAGACACTGGAATCCACTTGGCTCTTCCTCCAGCTCCCTTCCGAAGAGTGAGACATGCAATATGGGAAACAGTGCTTCGTGGGAAACAGTGCTTCGTAGCAACCCTCAGCACCCTGCATGGGTGGGATTTAGGGCTTTGTCCTCAGTACCTATGGGATTTGGCTGTCACCTGTGGGAACTGATAAGCACTTTAACCACTGCAGCTATGCCCAGCAGGGATGATAAGTCAAGGCGTTCTGCCACCTATGCTTGTAGCCCAGCCAGTTAATAATGTAAGCTGAAATCAAAGCGCCAGGTCATGAACAGTGCACATAATGTGCCAGCCATTCAGCTGCTGCTGCTGTAAGAGCAATAACCTCTGGCAGAGAGAAAGGACAGGCAGCTGGGGATGATAACCTTTCAAATTGTTCTAACATGCATTTGGAAAGCATATAAATCTGAATCCCTAAATACAAATTCTCTGCCATGATGAATAACTGGAAGTGCATAACAGAGTTTTTTCTGTATTACAGACTGCCAAAGGCAGACAGATCACTCACTCTGTAAAGAGGGACAATCAAACTTCTAGACCTGTGGCTCAATGCAGTATGCTTAAACAGAAACTGATAGTGGTCGTCGTTAGCACCATTGAATGTGATTACAATTTATGGATTATAATCCTCTCCATGGGCAGCTGTTCAGTGTCATGTGTCATAGACCAGGCACGTTATTTCCTTCGAGTCAACAAACCTGTAGCTCTCCCTTCTCTCATTCTCACTCTTTTGGTTTGGAACAATTGAACCTCCTGCTCTGTAGCCCAGTGAATGGCTTTTTGTTACTCTGGGCAAGGCAGAGGCCTGATTTCTGTCTGGATGAGTAATTCTGCTCTGGAAACATCTCCAGAACAACATGCATTAATTGAGGGGTGGAGCTATCTAACTGCATTTTGACCTCACAAAATACGAGTTTTTGTATGAATGAGAAATATTTTGTTCTCTGCAGGGAAGCGTATATAGGTGCAACTGTATTTATAAAAATGCATTGTAAGGCCCTGAAATGGTGTCCTTTCAAGTAGTTTAACATCTCTTACTGGGATGCAGTGGTCCTCTGAAAGCAGCAATCAGTGACTTTTTAAATTGTTGTCCCTACTGTTCCATCCCTGCAATAGAAAAGTGAACACAATGTAAGTGGTACAGTTTAAGAAACAGAAGGATAGATAACCTCATATAGGTGTATTACTAAACTCTATTAAGAAATTAATGCATAATTATTACTGTTTATTTCATTCTCTTATTTCTTAACATTAACGGTACTAATTTCCAGACTTATTGTCCCTGTAAATCAATGTAAAGATCTCCAAGAACTTCAATTTCCTTTGGGATGAGGCCCAAAGAAGCTGTTCTTTAATGTGCCCCACACAATCTACTACAATATCAAAGGTCTTACTTTAGGGCCTGTTCAAGAAATCAGAAATATCAGTGTTTCAAAGTTTTCTTCATAGCTATGAAATGTTAAAAAAGTGTGGCCTTGAACGGTGGCTTGAAAAAACACACTCCTTTTAAAAAGAATAATAAAGGTATTACTATTCAAACAGCAGTTCTATTATTTTCCAGGTACAGCATACTTTTCATACATATAGATCCAAGTACACACAGAATAAACACACAGTATGGTTTAGTATTTAATGAACTCTTTGAATAATACATTTGGGAAATCTGGGTTCATTTATGTTGTTTGCATTCCATTTTATTTATAGTTAATTCTAGTGTCAGACAAATGTCACTTTTGATTTCCATTGAAATTACTCATTTCTTTTGGGGTTTTACTACATCTTTGTACAATCTTTTTTTTAAGAGGCCATCACTATCTCCTGACTTGTCTTTCCTGGTATCTAAAGCATTTTTCTTATGAAAGACTTGTTAAATGAATTGCATGGCAAATAAATATAAGCCAGTGGGAGCTCACCCTGAATATAGACTACTAGACAGGCAATTACAATGTTATGCTTAACAGTTATCATTTATTTAATTTTGTTTTTTCCTGTGCAAAATGAACTAAGCTATTTTCATTCTTCCGAGAGTCATTTTCATTTTGATTTGAATCATTCTTCTCAGACACCATAAAGTACAATAAACACTTCTGATCTGTTGCCCAGTCTGGGGGAATTGTTTCTGTCTCCATTTTTATAGATGTTGATCACCTCCATACAACAGAGCTACAAAGTACTGCCAAATATCCCTGTTTCTGAAAGGGATAAAAATGGTCCTGTTGAGTCCATAAGGGCAAGCCTAGCCTCCAACAAACGTAATGTTTCCCAAAGGCTGGAAGGGCAAACACAAATATAAAAGAAATAATCATATCCTACATATAGAATCATTAAGGTTGGTAAAGACCTCTAGGATCATATTTCACTGCTGGTAGCTACAAGCATCGATCTGAGCCTATTTCAAATGTCCATGTTCATAGATATTCCTTGGAGAGGGATGAGGTGCAGGTCTGGTGCAAGTCTGTTAGTATAAATGCAGAGAACGTCCTCCACCAGCATTTATTGCAGTGTATGTCTGCTTTAGTAGCCATCATCATTGCTGAAACAAACTACAAATATTACTGTCTTCAATGGGAAACATTGCAATCAAGAGGATGACCCTTGTAAGGAAAGAGTTGTAGAACAGGGGATAAGGTGTTATCCCTAAAGCGTGGCTTACAAATGCTCAGCATGCAAAAATAAAGTAGATGTCACCTCCGCTGACAGCCTGAGGAGCAGCCAGGAGTCCTCCTTCAGAGGAGGACTACTGCACTGCATGGCAGTTTGTAGAACATTTATTTCATAGCTGAAGCTAAAGGCATCCTGAAAGAAGAATCTGGGAAATGGCCCAGCTGAATGGCTAATGCCTCTCAAACCACAGACGGGAGAACCCCTGCCCGGAGGCAGCTGAGTGCAGTGGTAGTTGGTTGGCACCTTTTCTGTGGTATTGAATAGGGGCTGTTCCACATAAGAAAACTGTCCTTGAAACACAGGAAGTTCCACCTCAATATGAGAAAAAACTTCTTTCCTGTGAGGGTGCCAGAGCAGCGGCACAGGCTGCCCAGGGAGGTTGTGGCATCTCCTTCCCTGGAGACATTCAAAACCCAGCTGGATGCGTTCCTGTGCCCCCTGCTCTAGGTGTGCCTGCTCAAGCAGGGGGGTTGGACAAGGTGATCTCCAGAGGTCCCTTCCAACCCCTACTGTTCTGTGAATTCTGTGACAGTCCTAATAATCCTAACCCAGTATAGCTGCAGTGAACTCCTCTGACAACCTGTATCAGATGGGTCTTTCAGTTTGTCTGGCCTAAGCTGAGGTGCAGTCTTGACAGAATCTAAGAATATGCTCCATATTTTAATGTGGAAGCTGCACTCTGCAGTAATTTGGGAAGATGGCTTAAAATTGTGCCGTTTTCAGTTGGTGAAGTGTTTACAGATGGCTTGCAAGATATGCTCACTGACATACTTCAGCTCTGTCTAATGTGTGGTAATAAACATGCTGTAGCTGCTGCATAAATTATTAGAAATAAATTGCTTTTTTCTGAAGTCAGAAAAATTAATATTGCAGTAAAGTTACTAGAAAGAGCAATGAAAGATTACCAAGAGAGAAAAATTCTTGTGCAACATTATCATTATAAGCTGAATTTTCAGAAGTTTCTAATTCAGGAGCAAAAATTTTTGTTCTGGGTTTAAAGTGGGTGGATAAAATCTCAGAACTGGCATGAATTCTGTCTACATAACTGAGTCTAATTTTGCAAAGTAAATAACTTATTTCAGAGTCTTGCTCAGATTGTAAACATAGGAATGTCCTGAGGACAGGACCTGAACATAAAAGATTAAGGTCATTCTTAGTCAGGACAGTACTTTCCTGCATTTTAATCAGTACACCTAACAGGTGTATTTTCTTCAACTAAATTAAAGCTATGATGCACAGTATTTCCAATCCCACCTTCAAAATTCATGCAGCTGGAAAAACATCAGACTTACTTAAAAGTCATAAGATTTTAAGCCTTGCATTTTTTATTTTCTTTATATTTTATTTTTCAGGCTACATTTCTGAAGTAGCTTCAAACCTTTCCATGAGGTCAGAAGGGCTCAAAGTGTACTCAAAAATTAATATTCCTCTGCAATTTTTTTGCTGTTAGCATTTGGGGCTTGAAGAGAAAGTGTTAACAGTTGTGATGCTTGGAATAACATTACAAGAATTGGCAAAGCTGGCTGTGCCTCTGTGTAAATTTCAGCTTTTCATATTTCAATGTTTTCCCTCAGCCTAAAAGCAAAAAGAATGGTGAAAAAAGACATAACCATTTCACATATGTTCATGTATGCAACCGTCTATCTCATAGGGTTTGCTTCTGAACACTCTCAGCAATCACAGCTGGCTCGGCTAATGGTCCTTTTTATTTCAGCTCCCCCTCCCTCCCATATACACAAAAGCTATTTTAGATGCATCTTTTCTTTCTTTTTCCAAGGTGCATAGAGTATCTTACCTTATGAGGGAAGTATATCAGCTGTAAAGAGGTACATCATGTTACGGCTCAAGTGAAAAACTGCGCTGTTTGGAAAAAGCCTGTATATTTCTTCAGTCGTTTAAAGATAAGGCAAGAATGATAAAAGACAGCTGCAGTAGAGAAGAAGACAAAACAAAATCAAAGGAAGGAACATGGGGATGACTGTACAATGGAGATATATTGACATACTGGGAAAATTGGGGCTCAGCGCTCGTGCAGAGAGAAGAGAAGGGAGAATCAAGTTTCAAACTGATTGTAAGGATAATAGAGCTTTATTGATCTTTCCTTAGGTTTCAAGCTGGGATTGCCACTGTGGACTGAATCAAGATTAGACCAGGAACAGAGAGATGTAAGAAACTCATTGATGCCCTGTACGACCCACTGAGTCTGTGAGTAGATCCTGCCCAAGGGCCAAGCACCTCCCTCGCATAGTGTCGTCAAGGATGTAAAAATATTCACTCTTGACAGCTTCCTAACACACTGTGCCAGTACTTGTGGGGATTTAAAAGCTGGGGGATGCTCAGAAAGTGTGTGAGGGGGAGATGTTTGCCACTTGACTTCAGTAAGCTAACTCAGGTCTCTGCAATGATGGTTTAAGGGATGCAGCTGCTGCTATGGATACTGTCAGTCATACCTGAGAGTCTGAAGGTTCGTGAGCCCTCAAAGGTGATTTAAATACTGGACGCTATAGAATTTTCCCCTGGGGAATACCAAAAAGGGTATTTGCCAGTGCTGATCCCAAAGGCGTTTGTGAGCAAAGAATGTGAGGGATAAACATTTTGGCGTCTACAGCACCAGAGGTGCCACTGTTCCGCTTCTGGATTTGCTCCTGGACAGCTTAACTATGCTTTTTCACATGTTTCATGGCAATGCCATGATTTATTTGGGCTGATGACAGATGAAGATTTATGATTATATTTCCGGAACATCTAGTGCAGAAAAAGCACTGAAAACAGAACAGAGGAGTTCAGCTGTGCTTCCCAGCAGCCTTTACTCAGTCCCTCTTGAAACTGAAAACAGGTGCGGAGAATGGCTGCAGTTGCTTCAGCTGAATTCATTACAAGGTGTAGGGAGTGCTGTGGGAGTGGGGCGAGTTGTTTAGCCTGGTTTTAGAGAATACTGGCTTTCAAATTTTGATTTCTTACTTCATGCAGGGTAGTGAGCCCTCTGTGCTAGCTATCGGGCATGATCAGAATTATGATTTGATTGTCCGGGGACGATGTCAGTAACATGTTATAAGAACCTGTCAAACAAGAAATCCAAAAAGTTTCTACCTTGAGGGATTGTTCCTCAATGATTTCCAGCTCATTTGATCCCAGACTTCAACACTAACACATCCCAATATGCCCTCTAAACACCCACTAAATTTCACAGTGTTTGAAATAAGCAGTGGATTTCAGAGCACCTTTAAACAGAAACAAATACCCATCCTTAATTATAGCAAAGTGGGTTTGTTTTTTTTCATGTGTGTGACTACAACAGACCAAGCTAAGTTAAGGCTGATGCAAGCAGCAACAAATTAAATTTAAAAGCAGTAAGAGAATGATTTTCGTTCTTACTATTGGTGTCATATATAGGGACATACAGATTGTAAATTATATGCAGATCAAATTGCCATCCATTATTTCAAATGCCAGATAACCAGTCTGTGACATTTTTTTTCCTCCCCTTGATTAGCTCTTTGCTCTCCTATTCTCCAGGGGAAAAAAAAAAAAAAGAATAGACACCCTGTTTCAACCCTTTGCTCAAATATAGCACATTTTCAGGGGATGTGATTTGGCATTCTTCTCTCTGCATTGTGATACAGCAAATGGATATCAAAACGGTGACCTGATAATTGTCTCGAGGTGTTCTGATACCTGATGAACATAAATAAGTAGCCATAAGCATGCCTTGGAACATCTAGCAATATATAAAATAATTTTTTGTCAGTATTTTTTACAACATAAAACCACCTTCTGGTGAGGGGTGGTGGAGAGCTCTTCAGCATTTTCAGCCTTTTCTCTGAGCTGGGAGAAGGAATGATGAGAAATAGTGAAAAGTGAAGAAGCGCTCTGCTGTGCGGGGCGTCTAGAACAAGATGGACAGGGAAAGACAAACAAGTGCAGCAGGAAAGGTTGGCTAAGGAGAAGGTATAGTGTTTGATTCTTATGAAATCCTCAAACTGAGAGGGAATCTCTGCCAAAAGGGATGATTTTGCAGAGGGGGTTATACAGCCTCCAGGACTTCTGGTCCTTCTTTAATTTTTTAGGCCCCGCTTCCGATACTTTTATTAGAGAAGCTCCTCATTCCTGAGAAAAAATTATTTGCTCACCGTGCAAAGTACAACAGTCACACCATCAGAAAACCTGGGAACAACATTCAGCTGTGTAAATTGGACTCTGATCCAGAAACTTCAATGACTGTAGCAGGACAAAGCCCCAAAAATACATTCATTAAAAAATAAAATTTGTTTTGTGCCTGCATAACTCATTTTCTTCCCTCAACATACTACTTATTTGACTGGATTTACATCACTTTTAAGTTCTATAGAGTTATCCAAAAGATCCATATCTATTTAACACTGTTTGTTCACCTCCTTTCATTTTTGCAGAGCCCCAGATTTTCCCTAACTCCACTGAAAAAAAAAATGACATGGTTAAAACAATAACAAAAAAAATCCTTACCATTGATAATTAGCCCACAGTTCTTTCAGCTGAGAAATATCCTGCGCCATTTACTGCCTACTGAGATGCAATCAAAACTAAACGGGTAGCAGCTTTAAGCTCTAGCAAAGGAGTGCAGAGTCTTATTTTCATGACAACACAGAAAATGGCCTTCTGGGTCAAACCAATAGTCCATTTCATCTCCAACAGTGGTAACAGGAAATGCTGTTTGGGGACAACTCATGATCCTGTTTGTCTGCAGTCCATCCCCCTCATATTCCTCCAGCACCCACTACTGCAACAAGGATGCCAGCAACCCCATCCCTGCCGCTTCCTTTCAGTATCTCTTTATGGACTTTCTGCCCTGGAATTTGTCTACTTTTGCCTTTTTTAACTTCCTGGTACAGTGGGCCTCCACAGCCTCCTGTAACAGCAGATTCCAGAAGGTATAGCAAGTAGTGACCTGTGGTATTAAAAAAATGGACTTTTGCAGGTTTTAAACTGCTCTCCAATTAGTTTCAGTGAGTGCCCATAGGACACCGCAGGACTTGGCAAATAAAAATACTGTATTTGCTTTGCCCACTGCCTTCCTGAGTTTATAAACCTTGATCATACCCCACTTAGCCTGGGGAAGGGATAAGTTCATGAAAAGGCCCAGCCTTTTCTGATTCCCTGTAAGGGCAGCTGCTCCATCCCTTTAATAATCTCAGTTGCTTTTCTCTGCATTTTCTCTAATTTCCCTATGTCCTTCTTGAAATGTGGAAACACGATTGTACTGAGCGTTCCAGATGTGGATGCACCAAGGTCTTATATTTTCTGGTTTGTTCTTACCGTCCTTTATAAGAACAACAAAAATTTTGTTGTCATTTTTGGCTTTTGGCTTCTGTTGCATTTTAAGCAGATGAGTTCAGAGACTCCCAGGTCTCTTTCTTGAGCTGCAGCTGCCAGTTTTCAGTTCAGCACTGTGTAAGCACAGCTTAGATTATCCTCCCTAGGTGCACTATATGTCTACACAGGAGCTCATCTGCCACTTTTTACTGCACTTGCTCAGCTATGCATTACCTTTCTGGGGCTCCTTGCCATGTGTGGGTGTGTCTTTTGACTCCCTGGAGGAGTTCAGTATCATCTGCAAACTGAGACATATTTCTGTAGCCCTTCCTTCTGCAGGTCATTGATGAAGATCTTAACTAAAACTCATTCCCTAAGAGACTCTACTGCTTACTCTTCTTCATCCTGAAAAGTGACAATGAATCCCTTCACTCCCTACCCTGTAGGCAGTTTTCAATTCATATAAGCATCAGTCCTGTGGCAACTTCTTTTTTTCAGTAGTGTTCTGCTATTTGTCCGGGATTTGTCAAAAACCCAAAGGAAATGTATCTTTGATATATAGATACCTTGTACAGCGTCAGAAACTAGTAAGGCAGGAATTCCCTTTACAAGATTTACTTAGTCCAGTGAAGGCCAGCACTTCTATGCAGAAACATCAGTAAATCCAGCCCAGATGACTTAGTGCTAATCCACGTGTCGTCTGCCAGAAGCTGTTTCTGAGCAGGAGGAAGGTGGGGGGGCGGGGTGGCTCCTTTCTATGTAGACTCAATCTTTTGCATGTCTGTCTAGGGTGGAACAGCTTAGACCAAAAGCATCCAAGGGAAGGGATGCTACAGAATCTGCAATAAATCACATAGAACTATTTTGGATAGACCTGCAGAAGTCTTCTCAGTGCAGAAACCCTCTCCAGAATAGGGTCCAGGCTAGCTAGCTGGTAGGGAGCTCCAATTTTGAACAAAAGCCACAAGATGAATTTAATAGTTTCCAAAACAGCAGGTAAGTTTGGAGTGGATAATTCCGCCCCTCTGAATATCTGGGAAGAAGCAGAAGACATAAAGGCTTGCTCCACAGAGCTTCTGGAGTGGCCCCTCTGGAGCTATTTCTGCAATCCCAGGTAATGGATTCTTGTAAATGTAGTTTCACTGGTCTCTTTTTGACTGTTTTTTTTTGCAGGAGAGGAGGCCATCCATTGAAAGCAGACAGCAAGGTAGCTGCAGGCTGTTGTCAGCCATGAAAGAAAGTCCGGATCTTGACACTTTTCCCCCAGACCAAGCACCTGTTTTAAGCTGTGGGGCTTGCAGTGAAGTACTGCCTAACACTGAATTAAAGTCCTCTTTCCTTAAAACATATGAGGGTAGCAGGATCCAAGCCCTGATTTTAAACTGGCCTTTCTTGCACCACCATCCTAATATTTTCTAAAGTATAACACATGTATATGGCATAAACTTTTGGGAAAAAAATGTGGATTAGATCTGGAACCAATTAATACTCCACTAATATAGTACTGGCCAATTTATTTGTACAGCATCAGAAGCTTGTGGGCTGAGCTCACCTAGGATTAATAAAATAGTAATAACCTAAAGTCTGGCATTGTAAAGGTCCCACAAACCTGATTTTTAAGTTAGCACCTTTCTTCTTCCCTTCATTATGTTTGATATTATTTATTAATTACAAGGTTTTACTAACATGAACCCTCTTCAGTATAAATGGATATCTTCCACAGAAAGGCACAATGCAGATTCTTGTTCTATTTACATCTATAAATTAATAATTGTATTTGACATGGGTATTATTACAAAATAATGTCTAATACTAGAGTACACTATATCCCTGCATTACCATTTTGTTCTACTGAGTTTACCATGCAAAAGTCAGAGAACTGAGTGTGTCATCTATATCAAACATACATTTTTCTTAATTAAAATTGTTCTATTATGTTGTGTAAGAGTTCACAAAGAAGCATAACCAACAAAGGGAATATCTTTCACAAGTAACTATTAGTACTTCATTACAATATTGCAATAGTAGAACTATTGTTGATTTCCTTGACAATCAAGCTCAGTTGGATGCCTCCAAATAAAGGTTGGTACAGGAGATGTACATGCCTACTGCATTTGGTAACAAGGTGAGAGGTGATGGACAGTGGATGCTGTGAGCCACTGCTGTAGCATGAGGTTGAAGCCTTGAATTATTTTCCCTAAAGAGAAGTTTGAGCATGGTGACCCACTTTTGCCTTCAAGCTCATGGATTTGCTGCCTTGTATTGCAAAGTGTCTCTGCAAAGGGATATTTGATGTTTAGAGTTCTTTCAAAAAATTACATGTTTTCACTGCAATAAGGGTGAAGAGGAGACATAGAAGGGTATGTTTAAGTTAGGGGATTTCAGGATTTGTAAGAGGAACAGGTCCCTGTTGGTAGCTCCTGGAGGCAGCCTAGACCAACCAGCTTCACTATACAAAAGTCCTGTTCTCCCCTGTACAAAGCTGATATCAATTTTACCCCTGTTTTCAGTGGGAACAGGAAAAAACCTTTCACTCCTGTGTTCTTCTTAGGAGCTGAGGTTTGCTTAGCAGCCCTTAACATTTCAAGGAGACCTGTAGGCCTTATGGCTTCAGGCATAAGGTACTCAAAATGCCAGATGACTCCAAAAGAGCAAGTAAATAGTTTGCAAGAGAGAGTAAAATTTCTTTACACTACTGATTTTTCTGTAATTTTAGAGTATACGATCACAAGCTGGCCTGAAAATACAGCACAGAATTTCCCAATAGCAGCTCCCACTTATTCTTGGACTTGTACAGAGGTCAGGCAGATTCATACTTACTTTTAACCTAGCAAATACTTTTTTTTTGCTATGTTCTCCATGCTTCAGTCTGACTTGTATTTGTAAGCTCTCAGAGAATGAGGTAAGCTATTGAAGAAAAGAAGTTCTGGGGAAAAGCAACCCCTTGATATACAGAACTGACTTTTTTTTGACACAGGGATGTCTGTTCTGCTCAACTGCTGAATGGTCAGAAATAGTACTTACGAGAAACTCTCAAGTGCAGGCCTCCGCCAGACTACAAATCATTAAAAACTGTGAGGTTGGGATTTTCAGTGGTGGCTGAGAAGACAGATACCCAATCCCCTTCAGGTTTAAGGGAGAGCTAATTTCCTTCAGAAACCTGTTTGTAGGTTAGGGTGTAATGGTCATGCTGACACTTAGTTACACAGTATATGATAAAATGGTCTGGTCTGTTTGGAGAAAAAATAAAGCTATTTGGTTCAATGCCTCTGTGTTTTGTCTCTGACAAGGCAAATCAGTTAAACAAGTGATTTTTTCATATGGTATGATTTCTTTAAGATGTCATAAGGTGGTAGAAAATCTAACACAAATTACCCAAGAATTTATCTTAATTCCTGTTAGTGATATTCACTGCCTTCCCACTAAGTAGGCCAAATATATTTGCACTATAAAGAGCAGGACCATAATGCTAAAAACATGCAAAACTACATGACAATTCACGTTTGCAGAGGAGAGAAATGAGGTGGTAAAGAAGCAATGTGCCAAATTTTGCTCTCAAATTTTGTAATGAGGCAAAGGTAAAGACAAACATAAAGATCTCTTTTCTTTTAGCACACAGACATTAGCACCATTTTTTTTACTGATGGTGAATAAAATGTGCTATTAGAAGAGAGAAGAGTGCATCTGATATCCCAAGGAGGGGAGATTACCAGCAGAAACAGGTATGTATAGAAGGTGATAGGTATGAAAAAAGGTAGAAATGGATGGGAGTGTCCTGACTGGCAGGAATCAATGCTGGAGGAAAGCTACAAATAAAGGGGGAGGGTGAATTGGTGAAAGCCACAGACTAGATTTTTTTGTACGTAATAGAAAAGATATACAAAAGCAGAGCGGTCTCTAGTCACTCAACAAAACTCTGCTGCAGAATCTGTAGAGAAATCTGCTTTTCCTGAATCTCCTCACTGCAACCTGTTGATAGGAACGTGTGGTATTAATGTCACGTAATGGCAAGTCCGTCTAAACCTGCCATCATCTACACTCTTAACTGAAGAATGAGAGAGCTGTGCGGAAGTGTGAGATTGCCAACATTTCAAAAACAAACATGGAGGTCAGTATGGGTTTACAGATAAAAATAACTACTTTTTTTCCGGTGTTTGACAATTTTGGCCTTGTCATTCGGATATTTTGTTCTGGAATACAGTAAATGATACTTAGGAGAAGGGAGTCTATGTCAGGAATGTTTCCGGGAGAGCTATTTTGGCCAGTTTCCCCATGCAGACAAGCCCCTCCAGTCTTCGTGCACAACAAGGAGAATATCACACATTGATTCTGGAAGGACGAATTTGATACAATCTGCAAAGTATTAAGGCCCAAATCCTGTATAATTTGTATGCCTGAAATCAATGCACACTAGGTGTTTAAATGTTTCTGAGGGTCTGGGGAACTCACATACTGGATTCCAGTCCAGACACTGATAGTGAGAAAATTTACTCACATATCACCATGATACCAGGAGCGACAGGTAGAATTCCTTTCTCTGAAGTTTAGGTACCCACAGTGTACAAAGAATGAGCTGCTGAGGTTCTCACTATAGGCAGAGAAGGTCTTGTAAACAGTTGATGGTGTTCAGGCTGCAATTCATCTAACCAAAATTAAGTATCTGTTTTACGTGGGGAAGAATCAAGTTTTAAACCACACTTGTCAGAGTAAGTAGCTCTTACTACAGACTACAAAGGAAGTCTAGGACGACTAGCTCAGATGCAAACACCTCTGCCATAGACAGCCACATGCAACCTCTTGAGATGCTTTTACATTTCTAAGGGGGGTCGTATATCTCTTACCATTCCCCAGGACGCTGAGATGATCATTCTGCAACTTGCAGGGCAGGGATTTGACACTGAAGAGCAGCTGAACCTTCCCTGCTCCAGCCTATGAAAACAGCACTGCAGGAAGAGCTCCTTGCTGAAGGAAGGCTGTGCTAGTCGGACATGCTGGGCGAAGGGATTAGATCTTCAGGGAATAGTTGCAGAATTTCACTGGAGCATGAAGGAGGCTTTCAGCTGATCTGGAAATGTGGGAGCTGACACATTTCTTTGTGCCGAAGCTGGGCGGTACGGATAAGCTGTGTGCACAGATGGTGCTCTGGCTGCTGATCTTGTAGCTGTGTGCAATCACAGAGCAGTTAGCCTTCCAAGCATGCCAAACCCCTACCCCCTTTTTTCCCAAGCTTCTTCCCATCCCCTCTTCTCCATCCTAAAATACCTCTAGCAATTAAAATACCATCAATCTCTGCAAACGGTGGGTGTGAATCACGGGCAATTAACAAAGGAAAATGAAGAGTTCATTTAGAAAACTGCCAGTTCAATTCTGAGTGGGAGGCAGACTCTTTATAAAAGTATCAGAGCACTTTTTCAACCTTGTGAAGCTAGGCTGACAAGCTGAACTTGTTCATAAACAGTGCTGTCAGTCAAAAATGGCACAGTAAAGTTTCACTATACTAGTAGACGTGGCACCTGTAATGGAAAGTATCCTGTCAGTGTATCAGCAAGGAAGAAGACGGAGCGATTGAAACTTTTCCACATTTCTGGATGTTAGCATATGGATCATGGGATAACAGTTCCAGAGAGGTCTGTGCAGGTTTGCTGCATTTAGCCTAGAACAGATGTCCTTCAGAAGTTCCCAAACTGTGACAGAGTGCACAAAAGAAACAGTAAGTACTTCATTTTCAAAATGACTTGAAGTGATAATAGGTATGGAAAGTGTTCCTTTTTCACTTCTTCGGCAATCAAAGTAATTTCTCAAGGACACAAAATGCTTACAAATGAAATCCATTAATTTAATGCCATGTATTGCTACCAAATGGCATTACTTCATAAAATGCCACATAGAGGTACAGAATGACTCTGGATGAAGACAGTGAGTGGTTTAGCATAGCTTGCAAACTCTGCAGAAAAGTGAAAAAACGAACTCAAATAATGTGCTGAAAACTTATGAGAATTAACACACTTTTGACAACATTTGAGAAAGATACTCATTTGGCTCTTAGCGATTGTGTCACCGTCCCATGAACTGCAAGTGAAAAAAAACAATGTTATATCAGATGACGCAGTTACATAAATTCCTGGAAACCATTTTTAATTGCACCTTATGTTTATGCTCACGATGAACATTATGTGTTTTACATGGCATTAAATATCACACAGCATTGTGTTGTACACTATTAGAAAGGCTGCCTTCATTCATGGATGCCATTATTCAACAAAATAATTTAATTTGCAATAGATTATCCTATCCATATTGATTCTTCCAAGCATCTCTTCAGGACCTAGATGCCAACCATACCAACAATCATCTGCATCTTAATGGAGGCTGGCTGAGCAAGGGTCAAAAGCTGACACATTTCCTTGAGCTTAAGAGCAACCTGAGAAAGTGCCTTTCTCATGAGAAGAATATCAAATTGTAACAAAAAAATAATATGGATATTTTTGAAAAATAAGCCCAGTGAAATATATTTCTGAGTAACGCAGAGTCAGCTGCATGCTCTATGCACTCTCTGCGTTATGATCAGTTTTCTGCATTCTAAGAAAGGTAATCTGGAGAGGGGACAACACATATAAGACGAAGGTTTCCATCTTTCCAGCTTAGTTCTGTTTGTCCCAAAGACACTTCATTCAATACTTCCATGGATTTCATCGGCATGCCAAAAACTGAGCTCGAAGATCACCCAATTAAGTTTTATGTACGCACTTAACTTTTCAAAATTGTTACAAGAATAATTTTTGGGCAAAGCAAAGGGTGAGTGGCATTGCTGCTTTTAACAGTCACAGATTTCCAGAATTAGAAATAACTGATGTACAAGCAAGCATACAGAAAGTAGATATAGTTGACTCACTTTTGGAAACCATTTAGACATGCATTGCTTTCCCAGCTACCGGAAACTGAGGACTGAAGAGTGTACGATATTCAAGCTCTGAGCTTTATGTGAGAATCTATTTTCTATGATGAATGCTCTAAAAATAAACAAAGTATGCTTGCCTTGGGAACATCCAAAAACCCTTTAGAAATGGCAACAACTGGTTGTATACCAAACTTTCAATACCTTGATAAACTGTCTCCTTCCACATTAATTTTGGAGTTTACAGAAATCTCTATGTTTAAAAAGAACTGGAATTAAGGAAAATAGGATTTTTGGGGTTTAAAGAAAAAACTGTCTAAAATGCGAGCAACAAAAAATACAGTGAAATGGTTTATTCCTTGTATTTTTAAATGCAGTTAAATGTTTGATCAGCCTCTTTGAATTCCAGATGACAGAAAGTAGATCTCAATAAAGGTTGAGTAGTTCTGGTTGAGGTCTAGTAATGAAAAGACCATAGAAAACCCTGTGAAGAAATGTCAATTTATATATTCTGTGCAGAAAAAGGATAGCATGCTGGTAAAGAGAATGATTGAGATGGCCAAATATATACTGAGAATATAAAGAAATACCAAGAACTTACCCACTGCATAAGCAGTGACCTTAAAGAAAATAATGTGACTAGTTACTTCGTGACTATATCATAGTTATGTAAACACAAACAGCTGTGTTGCTGTTAAATGGGCAACTTTACACCTGTCATTTCTTTGGTCAGCTACCTGACTTTACAGTTTTAACTTTCTTTGAATGGCAGAAGTGTACAGCAATGCACTAGATGCTTTGAGAAGACCATGCTTGAAACACACTGCTCAGCTCTGCAGCCTTGTCTTATGTGGAAATGGTACCGAACACAGCCACAGCCTGTGAGCAAACAGGCAATTAAACTGAGCCTTTGGTGGTATTAGTGTTTGAACTAGAGGTAGTAAACCCATTGTTTAACCAGCACTGGCTGTGAAGTACCACTGTTAGCAACCTGAAGTTGGTACTTACACATATCTACCTATTTCTCGCATTCCTCGCTGGCTTGTATTTATCCCCTTAGTCATCTAAGGCAAATTGATTACACTTGTTTATGCATACAGCTATTTCTTATTACTGCATCTGAAAAAGGTAGGTAGAACTGAACCTGTGAGACTGAATCTAAACCAAAAGGGAATGAGAACAAACAACAGTTTATAAATTTATTCAAAAATGTTCACAGGACTATGTAAGTAGAAACCTTATTCTTTAGCTATTTAAACACTTCTGTTCTGGCCTTTTAAGCAAGAAAAAAATCTTTGTCCTGTATAATTTTATACTATATGATCTTCATGTTGACACCACATAAAAGATTCAAGACAGATATTCTCTCTCAAGGTACTATTGTATTTCTTTCTGTTTTATTTTTGAAGGACAGCCCGTGTCACATAGAACGCTCCATTCCCTAAAACCTGTCTCACTCCAGAAAAATCTGCATGATTAAGGACTGGCAGAGTTTGGCTCAAGTGAGTGGCATGCAGCACAGCACTGCTTTTGACTGCTCATGGGCAGTGGTTTCTTTTAAATTCACTCCTTACAATAAATGAAATAAGGACATAATGTCTGGGGACAGGGGATGGGAGAGCTGCTGCCTCTTCTGTCTTGCTGATATTCATCAAGTCTTATTTGCCACTCTGGCAAATCTGATGTTGGACAATTCACGGACAAAGACTGGCAACTCTTTCCTAGTTCTGATTGAAACATAAGTTATTACTGCTTCAAGTCTGGCTACTGCATGCAGACCTTTCTTTTGCTCCTGACAACTGGTAAACTTCTGAGGGGCTGGCAGAAATGCTTACTATTCCCTCTGAAAAAGCTTTACATTGGGTGGAATTTGACAAGACAGTTTTCTAACTGTAAAGAGATTTAAACAGATACTGCCGGAGGTAAGCTATGTATATCAGATTTCTTACACCCTGCCCTACCTCCATAAGTATGACTTACAGCAGAAACAACATATGCCCAACAGATTTTTTTTTTCAAGCTGTTAAGCTAGACTATCTGTATTTCACTTTAGCGCATATACATATTCACAGCAAAATCTCATTTATAGACTTGCCTGAAATAGGAAGCTGGGATTTAAAGTTCACGCAGCTCATTTATTTAGTGCAAGTCAATTTACACAGCCTAACCTACAGTCTAAATCAAGACATAGCAAGAGTGTAGCCAACAGATTGAGAAGTGACTATTCCCCTCTACTTACCAGTTGTTAGACCACATCTGGAGTACTGGGTCCAGTTTGAGACTCCCAATGCTAGAAAGACATGGACAGACTGGAGTGTGTCCAGTAAAGGACTACCAAGATGGTTGGGGCTGGACCAGGTAACATTCAAAGTGGGGCTGAGGGAACGGAGTTTACTCAGCCTTAAAGAAGCCAAGGCTAAAGGGAATTCTAACTACTGTCCACAACTACCAGGAGGAGCAAAGGGCTAGGACAAGAGGCATTTAGTACAAGCTGGAACATGGGAAACTCTGACCTGATAAAAGGAAACTTTGTCTTATTGTGAGAGTTGTCAAATCCTGGGATGGGCTGCCCAGTGAGGGTGGTATCTCTCACTTTGGAGATACTCAAAACTCTCCTGGAGACATAGCCTGGGGCAATCTGCTGCATCCAGACCTGCTTTGAGAATGAGGCTGGATGAAAAGACCTCTGAAAGTTCCATCCCATCTATATGGTTCTGTGTCTCAATGACTATGGCTTGTCATGGTTTATGGGATGGAGATTTAAGTGCACACAAAGAAAATGATCCCCAGTTGCTTTGGAGGTGGTCACCCAGCAGCACATTTCGTACTGAACAGCCCATTTGCTACTTGACCCTTTCTGTCAAGTAATGCCTTGATGTTAGTGTTTTCATGGGCTTTTTGGTTCAAGGAACATTTACGGGGCCCTTAAATTCCACTTTTTTATAAGCAATAAAAACTGCTGTTGTTTATTGGAAATGCATTTCCATTTAGCATTTCAGTTGTGCCTGAGCATAGAATCGCCTTGTAACAGGAACACCTCCTCTCCCTTGCATGGGAAGCCAACCCTTGCTGGCTTAACAGCTTATAGGGACTTGCACATCTTCTTGACTTTCTCCAGGAGTTTGGAAATGAAGGTAAGGAACAGCCTTTCCTTCGCTATGGGATCCTGAGCTGGAGAGATTGTAAAGATTTGTAGCATTTCACTATACTCTCCAAGACATTTATACGTTAAGCTAGAAAGAGTGTGCCAAGTACAGCAACATCCCTGAGATGAGTGAAACGCCACTGTTGACTATTTGTAAGAGAAGGAAAGGGAAGAACTGCAGACTGTTACAGCCATATATTATACAAGCTCTCTAATTACTGAAACTCATGATGTGCATTTATGTCTGCTGGTAGACCAAAAAATAAATCCTAAAATTAAATTGACTTGGGAAATGAAATAAACAGGGGTAGCAGAATTGAAACTCCTGGCTCTTTATTTAGTCATCAAAGAAATCTATTTTGCAACAAGCTAGGGGCATTCCATTAACAGTCTCAGAAGTGCAAGGCCCTTCCTGAAGAGATAGCCTGAATTAGTAAAGATCTAACGGGGTTTTCAAGACACGTTTTGAATTTGAAAAACAACTGTAAATCGCTGAAGTTACTCCTTGGTACTCCATTTACATTCTGTCCTCTGATAAGAGCATAATATTGAGCTATTACCAAAGCCAGGAACCGTTACCTTCGACAGAGGAAGAGCTCTTGTTCAGGGTCTCCTTTGGAAGAAAAGGAGGACAGAAGAGGGAAGATAAGGTTGCTGATCCTTGAAACTACTGGAACTATTAATGCAAATTTACCTAAGTGACAGCAAGTAAATGAGCGTTCCTGTTCTGGGTAGAAGCTTCTGTAGGGTTTGGGATGAGAATTGCCCAAGCATCAGTGCTGCAGCCACAGAGTAAGCGAAGTCGCGCGGTTCCTGTTCTTGGGAGAAACGAGGGCTGAAGCACTGTTTGGTGAATCAGGCCCTCCAACTATGCACTGCGAAGACACTCCTGTCAACCTCAGAAGTTATGCCTACGAGAGAGGTATCAGGCACACAGCAAAATACTAAGTAGAACCTACTGATGGATTTAACGAAGCTAGGCCCTCCCAGAAGGGCAGCAATGCTGGCTGGAGCTAGTCCTCAGTTAAGCTGGCTGGCAAGGGAGCTTCTTCGAAAGGTTACTGAATATAGAACTAAATACATACAGCAGCTGTCGCCTTTACTGTTGCAGCCTTGTAAATAAATATGCAATCTTTTATTTTACTCTTGACAGAATGTGTAAATGTAAATTCATCTTTACATGGAAAAATGTAAATTCAGTCTTACACCTGCTCTGGCAACGTCCGCATCCTGTTACGGGGAAGCGCAAATCTGTGCAAGCCGGGGTGCTCGTAACAAAGATTTCAGCAGCTGTTTGAAGCAAAGGCACCCCCTTCACGCTGCTCCAGAAGGCAGTTTGGGGGCTGGCAAAACTCGGAAGCAGGCTCAGGAGCGAGGCGCGTACCTCAGCTCGGACCTGCCACGCTCCCCCTTCCTCCAAACCCCCTTCTTTTTGGCGCCGGCAGCGTTACAGCTGCTGCCTCCCGAGCGACACGCAGCCGACGCACCCCGAAAGGGCCGCCCCGACCCCCTTCCCGCCCCGGAGCCCGCCGCCCCGCCCCGCCCCGCCCCGCCCCCCCAGCATGCGGGGGCCGCCGCCTCCAAACTTTCGAGGGACTGTGCCGAGCCGAGCCGAGCCGAGCCGCTGCCCCTCCGCCGGGGAGGAGAGAGCCGCCCCGGTGAGTGTGCGAGGGGCGGGCGGCGGTGCGGGCGGGCCCGGGCCGGGGGGGGGGCGGGAGCAGCCGCCCTTCTGCGGGGCGAGGGGCTCCGCTCCCCGCCTTGCCCCGCCCCGCCCCGGGAGACCGGCTCCGGTGGCAACGGCCGGCGGTGGCCACGCTCGCCTCCCCGGGCCGGGCCGGAGGTGAAATTGGGAAGGGGGGCACCGAGGAGCGCGGCCGGCGCGGGGTAGGGGCGGGATCCCCGCAGCGCCCGGGCAGGGCGCCTTCCCTTCCCCGCCCTTCCCCCCGGGGCAGGGCGCCTGGGGAGCGGGAGGGCAGCAGCGGCACCCAAGGGGCACGCTCGCTACCGCCTTCACCTGCGGCAACCCCAGACCCTTCCCCAGCGCAGGCGCTGCGGTCCTGATGGAAGTGCTGCTTGCTAATGTAATCACGTCTTTCCACCCTTTTTGCTCACTTGCTCTCAGAACCGATGTAAATCTTCTATGGGCATTTCTCTGCCCAAAGTTAGATGGAATTTGATGGCTGCCCCTGAGGATCTGACTGTTTGCAGGGGGAAAAAAATGGGAAAACCTCCCCAGTGCTGTGCAGTATGCAAGGTGTGCAAATAATTGCCATCAGCTGGAGAGTTTATACCACGAAAGAGCAGAAAGGGTCCTGTCAAATGCTCCCCCAGGTAGTGTCGCCTCAGTTTTCCCCCATGCTCTGAGAGCAGCCAATTCTTCGCCCACTGAACTGTCCCACCGACAATGTCAAACTTGTCCAATTTATTTCGTTGCTTGCTGACATGTCAGCTTGAAACCCTGGTCATCCCTCCTCCCTCCCCCGCCTTTGTCTTATTGACAAGACCAAAACACCTTTCATCAGCCCAAACAGGGCAGTAACAAATAAAATAAAAGTGGCAGAACAAAAGAAGGTTTTGGTAAGAAAAGAGGGTTGGAAGTAGAAATCAACAGAAAGTCAGGGACTAGAGAAACAGATGGAAATATTTTTGGGAAGAAAGGGATGCTACATTTTTGGCTGAGCTACGTCCCCCTCCCTGGATTCATGGCAAAAGAGGGAACACTTGTGAAATTTTACCTTCCTGCTCACCCTTCTGCTACAATATGTAAATTTGGCCTGCTCTTATTTTGCACTGAAAAAAAAAAAAGATATTTTGGAGCACCTGACAATCCTGGGACCTCACCAAATTTCTACGCTAATAATATATGCAAGCATAATTCTTGGCTGTAGGTTCAATGAAAAAACTCAGCAGAGTTCCGAACTCCTGCATAGCCTTAGCTCTGTGCAAATTGTGCTGGATATCTTACATTTTTAACCTGGTGGACTGAAGGTGTATTGATGAGGAATCCCTTCCTGCCACCCGTGCTTAGGCTAGCAGTTGATAACTGATTATAATACTAAAAACTGCAGGGTAAGCTTGTACAAACAGCTGGCACATCTCAGCTGCATGCCTCACAATGTTTCACAACTCAGGCTTACTCTGTGAATTGTGCAGTGAATGTGGATTAAACAGTATAGCATAATTCTGACCAGTGTAGCTGGAGGAAAAACACCTTTCAGTTCATGCAGTCAGTTGAGCTTTTGCAAAAACGGTTTGCACCGAGAAATTCTTTGGGATATTGGAGGATGCGAGCAAACACAGAGGGCTCACTCAGTTGCTGGTAGACAACTCTTCTCGTTTAGGAGATCATACCTCTGGATGTCGCACACAATGAAGTGGGTCTGACTTTTTTAGAAAACAAAGATAATTTTAAAAGCGCCATTGAAACCGAGGGCATTAATAGCTAGATTGTCTCTTTAGGCAGACCTGAATTTGAGATGGATTAAGCCATGCGTAACACCTGATGGCAAGCAAGTGACATTTCTCTACTCTTGCTTTACTTGGGGAATGTATGAATGGGGAAGTAACTCAGTAACTCAGGTTTGGCTTTCCCCTCAGTGGTGTTTTCTGAGTGAGCCCACTGGCCATTGGCAATTTCTCAGTATTTTCTTTCCCTGGTCCGGCCAAGGAGCCCCCAGGTGCATGGTGTTGCATGCCACCCACAGCCTGGGCAGTCTGCATGGGGACATGCGCATTTTACATAAGACTGAAGTCCAAGTCCGCAATTAACTGTAAAACATCTATATATCCATCCGTGCCCACTGAAGTCTTAGGGCAGCGTAAAATTTGGCTCAGCCTGGTTGAGAAGGCAACAAAAATGTGATTTTTTGATGCAGGTGGTAAAATTCTTACTGGCGTTAGCAGGGGAATGATTTGCTCCTCTCTATGACTGCAGTCAGAAATGAATCCCTGATCAGCAGCCTCCAAGGAGCTGTGTTTTCTCGAACATTACACAGAAAGGAAGTAGTATGTATAACTGAGTTTTAATTGTTTCTTGAGTTAATTTCAGCATCAATAGGTTACACAGTCATTTCAGAGAAATGCTATTATTTCAGTTCTATTAGAGTGGTACTTTTGCTTGCTTTGTGGCACAAACTTTCCTAAAAAAAAGTGTCTTAAAGAAAGACCTTGGTAATTAGTTCTCTGGTATTAAGGAGCAGCATAGACCTATAAGAATTTAGTAACTATTTAAAGGAAATGCTTCCCATTAAGGAAAAGCTGGAAGATTATTATGTTAATAACAGTCTGGATGGTGCTGTTCCATGCAGAATTCCCATAGGTATTAATGGAAGTTTTGTGCTAAATCAGCAGTAGTTTTACGTAGTGGATTGTAAAAAAGGATATGATGCCCAGCAGGATCTTAATCCGTCTGCACTTACTTAGGCAAACTTTGTCTTTGAAATGCTTTTGAAATCTGTCCCAATTTTTAGCAGGAGTCATGCCTGAATAATATTACAGGATTGGGCTTCAAATGTAAGGGCAACTGAATTGAAATATATTAAGACACGTCTTCTCTTAATCCTGAGGTGTAGAATGTGGGTTAGGGGAGGAAAGAGCTGTAGCTTCAGCCTCTTACTTCTTGCCTTAGCCACCGCAGACTGATTTCTCCATATGTTCTTGTACTGTGTTGTTTTCAGGGACAGTTCTGTTGCTTAGACCAGGCCGCTGCAAGGATGGGGCCCCTGGAAGCAGGAAGCAAAGAAAACCAGACTGATGAAACGAAAGTGGAGCTGTTCACCAAGCTGTACTTGCCAAGGTACACCACACCGCTCAATGAATTGGCTCTGGACCCTAAACCAGAACTGAAGGACAGCACAACGCTAGTTGAAGTGCAGATAATCCTCATCTTTGCTTACTGCTCCATCATCCTGCTGGGGGTGATCGGCAACTCCCTGGTGATCCACGTGATCATCAAGTTCAAAAGCATGCGCACAGTGACAAACTTCTTCATTGCCAACCTGGCTGTGGCTGACCTGCTGGTGAATACATTGTGCCTGCCCTTCACTTTGGTTTACACGCTGTTGGGCGAATGGAAGCTGGGCCCAGTCTTGTGCCACCTGGTGCCTTATGCCCAGGCTCTTGCTGTGCATGTCTCTACTGTTACTTTGACTGTGATCGCTTTGGATCGGCATCGCTGCATCATCTACCACTTGGAAAGCAAAATCTCTAAGCGGATCAGCTTCCTGATTATAGGAGTTGCCTGGGCAGTCAGTGCCCTGTTGGCAAGTCCTCTGGCCATCTTCCGTGAGTACTCACTGATTGAAATTATTCCTGACTTCAAGATTGTGGTCTGCTCTGAAAAGTGGCCAGGGGAGGGGCAGCTCAACTATGGCACCATCTACAGCGTCTCCATGCTCCTGATCCAGTACGTGCTGCCTCTGGCGGTCATCTCCTATGCCTACGCCCGTATTTGGACCAAGCTCAAGAACCACGTTAGTCCTGGGTCGGGGAACGACCACTACCACCACCGGCGACAGAAAACCACCAAGATGCTGGTGTGTGTGGTTGTGGTGTTTGCTGTCAGCTGGCTGCCATTTCACACCTTCCAGCTAGTCAGTGACATTGACAGTCAGGTGTTAGACCTGAAAGAGTACAAACTGATCTACACAGTGTTTCATGTAATTGCCATGTGCTCAACATTTGCTAACCCCCTCCTCTACGGGTGGATGAATAACAACTACAGGACGGCCTTCCTCACGGCCTTCCAGTGTGAACAGCGACTGGACTCCATCCACCCTGAAGTATCAGCAGCTTTCAAAGCCAGGAAGAAACTAGAAGCAAAGAGGATTCAATTCCCTGGAGACTCTTTCACGCAACCTACCAATGTCTAAGATGTCTGACTTTAAAGAAGAAATTAATATGTCATGGACAAAGGAATAAATCCATTTTGACACATGCATTTTAAATGCATAGTTTTATTCATAAATGGTGAAAGAAGAGTAACAGGAAAGTCAAGTCAGGTGGTATGATTTGAGGGGAGCTGAATGACATCGAGAGTATGTAACCATACGACTGTAAGGAAATAAAAGGGAGAGACTTTGTTTATGGCTGCTACTTTTACAGGGTAAGAGACGCTCCCATCCCTCCCATCTCTTTTTGACAAGTCTAAATGACAAAGGCAGAGTCTGCTGGTTTTGCTATAGGAAGGCAAACAGCTGACTTGTAGCACAGGAATATTGATGGTGGGAGTAGGTAATTTTTATATTGGATAAGGAGATCAGGGAGAGCCGAAGTCTGCCAGGAGAATGAAGTCTGTCTGGGGAAAATTGGCTGTGCTGGTTAAAACTCAAACTTTTCAGACCCCTTCTCTCCCACGGGCATCTTTTGCAAAGATAAAGGAAATAGGAAGATAAATATGTTACTGTTTTTTTGACTTGTACTGAAGTACTTCCATTTGAAATGGAATAGCGGGGAAAAAAAGAAAAAAGAACGGGAACCCCCCACCCACACCCAAACAGCAGATTCAATGTGAAGAAAGGTCAAGTTTCCACATAAAATGGAATGTGGGTTTTGGTCAGTCAAATGGGGTAAAAAGTCATTCCTTAAGAACGAGCTGTGGTTATGCTGGTGAGATATTCGCAAGCCTGTGATCTGATCAGTCATTCCCTGCAGATCCCTACCTTTCATTCTGCTCTGGGAACGGTTCACAAACACACTGCTGTAAAGTGGCAGGGGACGCAGGCTCAGCTCTTCTATGAGCACTTCATAAACCGCCAATATTTTAATTTTCAGGTCCTGCTTAAATGTCTAATGTGTTATTAACTTCACAGGCTTTGAATTGTTGCTGCTTTCTCCCTGGATAATAAAACAGCAGATAATTTTGATCTTCTGGAAAGGCTGCTAGATGGTAATGTGCTTTTCCTGATTGTGGTTTTATGTCACACACTCATCTCGTCTTGGAGCTTTTTCCATCTTTAGCATTTGTAAAAATTAAGAACATCTGAATGACTGTAACCTAATAACACTATGCTAGGTTTATGTGATAACTTATCAGTTATTCTGCATGCCTGTAGTTAATAGTTAAATTCCTTTTTTTTCTCAGGTATAAAATTTTAATCTGTTTACTGTGTCGTGCACAGCAATGTTCAACTCTTCTGTGTCTTTTTTTAGCCTCTTTGAACTCATTAAAGGGATGAAGAGAATTTCAATCCATGTTTATTCCAAGCTGCCCTGTTGCTTATATAGAATAAAAATAAGCGTAATACTTTCACTTGGAGTTTCTTTCCACAGTTACATTTCAGCTGCCTCATTTTTTTTCTCTCAATTTTTCATTGTTCCCAAATCCATTTTGTCTCTCTTACAAATGAAAACCCAACAAAACTCCAGTACTGAAGTGTTAGCAATGTAATGAATGGTGTCAGATCTTTATCAAGTGGGGAAATTTGTCTTTGTGTATGCAGTATTTGGCACCATCCTTTAAATTTCCATGAAATCATTTGGACTTGGATTTTCAGGCACAGAGAAGGGAGGTCTAGAGAATTAGCTAGTGTTTACTCAAGCAGGAAAAAGTATCCATCATTCTTAAACAGTTTTACAAAAATAGATTAATTCTCAACCTTGTTGAGAATATGATATTGTCCACAAGTTATTTTTGCCCAAGTATTAATAGTATCCAAAGTTTAAGCTCAAAACTGCTGTGGGTGAGGAAGGATTATAGAAGTGTGCAATTATTATGGATATCAATCATACGTATCAGTTACAGTTGACTCTGAACCCATCATAAAAGTATTATTACCACAAATAGCCTCCTTTATTTAAAAATCAAATGGTTTAAAAGTTCTGCTTCAACTCTTTTAAGCCTGTTAGAGTGTGGTATATAGATGGTTTTGAAGGAACCATGACAGTGTATGCTAAAGCTACAATTGCTGGGCTAATTCTCCATAATTTTAAGTCTGCTTTATGTCATTCTGTATAAAAATGATTAATTACAAATTATCTTTCAGTCTATTTCATGGTATCTTTATTTTACTGCTTCCTGAGCTTTCTCTGCAGCCGTTGTGTTGAGCCAAAGTTGGTGCACTAATTTATTGCATTGCTTTCTTTTCTGCCACATGGAAGTGGTGCCTGGGTCAATGCCTGCCGTAGGGTCGCAGGCCTCCGCACAGTGTCCCTCTTGCGTGGTGCAGATTTTCCCACGGGCACTTGAAGACGGGATGTGGAAGAGCCAGCACGCGCAGCCTGCCCTATAGCTTAGTCACTCCTTGGGACTTGGCTCCTGCACGAACACAGCCACGCACTTCGGTATCCGTTCATGTTGTAGGAAAATTAGGCATTTTCTCACCAGAAGCATTGAGGTGGCAACATCCCTCAGAGTTGCCCCAAATCCCAGCAGTCAGAAGGATGTGGAAAGCCAGGCTTTGTCCCCATTTCCCCCTAAGGGAAAGTAAACCTATAAGCAGGCTCTAACCACTGGACCGAGGAGTCTGCAGGGGACCCTCTACTTTGCCTGAAATAGGAACCGGAATCCAGGTCTCCTCATTCACCTGTTAGTACTTTAATTAGTTTTTGTAAAAGCACTGTATTCTTTTCCCATTAAATAGGTACAAGTTTTATACAAAGCCAAAGAAAACCAGCAGCAACTCTTATTTAAGAATTTGCAGGTAGGCGGTGGGACACCCAAAATGAAATGTCATCGCTGATTCAGGGCAAGAATTTGAAAGAACGTGTCTCAGCTTTCAGGAGAGTGACCTTGCCAGCACACCGAAGCCTCCCCTGAAGTAGCAACGTGTCTTTTTAGAGCTGTTCTGTTGTATATAAGGTAATGAAACTTTCAATATCATGATTTTATGGGCAGGTGGTCATGACCTTTGCATGGTGCTTGGGTTCTGGGCCAGCCAAGGATATCAAAAACATTATAGACAGAATTTAAGTTAGCCCCACCATGTTCTTCATGAGTACTTCTACTCTAAAGATGTTGTGCTGCAGGCAGGAGGAGAGCAAGGGAAGTAGCACCGTCCTAATCTCTTGGTAGGTCTTAATTTGGGCTCTCACTTGGATTTGGCTTATAAAAGGGATACACAGCAACCACATGGATCAGTCTAGGATCCTAGCTGCTCAGCACTTAGTTCTGTGCCTTGCTGGAAGAACACATTTTGATGCCTTGCAAATTTTGCTGGCAGAAATGTATCTCCAGGCTTAGGCAGCAGCAGAGTACTGAACACTGTGTATTTAGATACGTACAGATGCACCTGTACTTTCTCCCAACACTGGCTGGGCACAAGCCTGGTGGCAGAAGAGCCGCACTCATGCGGTCTCCTGAAGCTTTCACGCTTTGCCTCAGAGGACGGCAGAGCAGCTCGGGACGAGCACTGCAGGCACAGCACCGTGCTGCTTCTGGACAAGCGTTAAAAGTCACGTTGCCTGTTCAGGGCTAGAGCCATTGGACCGCAAGTGGAGAAGGGGCTGTAATCCTGAGTAAGTTTGCCAGGGTCTTATGGGAGGCCAGTGAAGCTGGGTTTTTGGTATGTGGGTTCAGTGCTGAAGCCATATGAGTAGTGTTCACTGAAAATGGTGATCTCCACGTAGAGCAGCATACTATGAGCAGAAAGTATATATTTGTGAATCTGAGGGGAAAAAAATTCACTTGAGGGCATAAGCAATGAAAATAGAGTGACTAAGTCTGGACAACAAATGTGTTTAGTATACATTTCTATTTATATATAAATTGTATGGCAGAACTGTGTGAAACCTGTTTGGTATGGTTAAGTTTGTTGGAAATAGTTGTCTTGCCCCACAGTTGGTATAATCATGTCTTGTATAAAATATGTAATGGACATACATACATTACCAAAATATTAGTAACTTAAGTTAGATAACACTAAGAGTAATAACTGAATAGAAAGTATTATCTGCATTTTATCTGTCAGACCACAAAAGAACCACTGAATTCACAGATTAGTATAATCCATTTCCTTGCTTCATAGTTTCTAAACTCCCTTAGGGATTTTTCTTATATTAATCCAGATAATGACCTTAAGGGATGAATTTTGTCTGTGCATCCCTGAGTTATTTACCTGGTACTGTCATTATAAATGCCACTTCACAATAAGGGAGCTACTTCGTGCAAAATTACAGGTCCTTTGCCCTAAGAAGCTGGGAGCTGTATATAAATCTATGCAAGGTTAGTGTTGCTGAAGAGCCATGTTTTTAATACTGTCGTATAAATGCTTATTTATGCAACTGATAGTGGTTTTCATAGCTCATCTTAATAAAAAAATATTAAATTGGAGGTTATATTAAAAGAAAATTAATACAAGGGTAGTGAAGCTACTAAAACTGGAGAAATAAGAAAGTCAGAAGATGAGCAGCTACTTCAAGAAGCAAGCAAGAGAGAGCAAAAACGGGGCTGGTGAGGATGTAATTGATTAATTGACTTTCCTTCTTCCCTTAGTCTGAGCAGTGAGAGAAACGTGTTAAAATGAAACCAGGGCAAATGAAGACACAGATCAATTGTATGCACAAGGGCAGTGTTGCCCGGGGAAACTGAGGAACTTTGAGGAGAAATTCCCATGATCATCTGAGCCTTAAAATTCACATCAAGTCCTCAAGCAAGTAAACCTGTGTCTTTACATCATTTCACCTAAATGCAGTAAAAGTAAACAGCTCCGTACTGATATGTATCAGAAGCAATGGATGTGTTATTAATTCTAGCCAGTACATGGGATGAATAGTGCATACGTACTTCTCACAAGCTCATTTTAGATGGGATATATGAAAAAAAAAAATGGTGCTTGTGTTAAAATCTTTCCCCTCTCAGACTTCACTGAGCTCCTCTGGAAGGGGAGAGCTTCAAGATACAAAATGTAAAAGACTGAGGAATTACATATCTGATGATGGAGGCACAATTCAGCTTGAAATTTTTGTTGGGTTTTGTTTTTGTTTTTATTTTTGTGCTGATACTGCATAAGAGAAACAGGCTGTGGTTTGCCTCTCGGACCTGGAGCTGAATTTGCACAGCTGGAATTTATATGAAACAGATTTCTATTTGTATACTTCACAACTCTCATCATTTACTAACCCTGCCATACAGGATGTTTTCAACAGCAGAATCTATGCTTACACATCCATGGGACCAAACTATTTCTATCCCTTCAAGGTTGCACAGAAAAATAGAGGTCTAGGGCAATTCTTCTATTTACTGTCATCCTCCAAAATTAGAGCTGTTCATACCCATTGAATTTCAAAGTTTGTTGGCAGCACTGTGACTTTTTAATTTATTTAAGGTAACCAAGCTGGTGAAACGGCTAGCCTTGCTCTCGTCGCACGCTGGCTCAGGACAAGCCCATCCTAGCAGAGCATGGCCACAGTTACCCAGCCATTCCGCACCGAACTGAATCTGAAGAGAGGAGCTGAGGTAGCGACACCCTTCCCCATGGATTGTGAGGATTCCTCCCAGCAGCTGGTCTTGGGGAAATGTGAATCAGTTTTTCAGTGCTGCAAATCTCTGTTTACGCCGCTGTGAGGACAATGCATGTTGCATTTGGTGGTATTTCAGCCCAGTTACACTCTGATGCGGGTGACTTGGCAGAGTGTAAGTGCGCAAGTGCCGCATGTCTGCTGCCTGTCAAGGTCAGCGTAGTCCAGCTTCCAGAGCTCAGACAGCTGGCAGTAAGCGTCCACAGACACCCGTGTACTGAGCATGTAGAAACTGTGTACCAGCCCTGGGAGAGCTAAGATAGCTGTAGGTCAGTTTCACTGGGCTGGTGACACTGTAGCCACAGCAGAGTTCCCCTCCGGTTGGCTCATCCTGCGTGCCTTAGTGCTAGATTAAGGCTAGCTCTGGTACCTCCTGCTGTCTCTAGCACTGACGTGCCCCAAGGCACCAAAAGCCCATGGCCACTTCGTAACAATATGTGAAGCGAGTGCTGGTAGACTCCACCACTTCAGCAGCGCACTTCTGCCCCGTGCCTCCATCAGCCATCCTACTTGCGCCAGAACTGAACCTGCAGGGAGATCCTCAGGGAAGAATATTTTACACGTAATAAGTGATAATGTTCGTGTTCTGACAAAAACACTGGCTGACAGGTGGTTATGCCAAAATAGAAATACTTTAAGACAGGGCTGGATGCAGCCATGGTGGGACAGGAGTACGCAGCAGCACGACGTCTCCTCTGTCGCCACAGCATGAAGCAGATGCCGCTCTAGGTACTGCTGGTTGGAGGGGGCAGAACAAACTTTCTTCCCCAGAAGACCTGCCTTGATTAGAAATGCACTTTTCCATGGTCTGATTTCTCTCCTGGGGTAGGAACTCCTTGTCAGGAACAGGTGATTTAAAGTGCTCTCACAGTCACTGGGACACCTTGCCGGATTTCTATAAACCCTCTGGTCACAGCTGTTTGTTAGAAAGATTAATTCCTTGGTTTTGCATAAAAGTCCCATGATACAAAAACAAATAAACAAACAAAACCCCACCAAACCCCCCCAATTTTTCCCTTTGCAACCTAGTCATCTTTATCTCAAAGAGAGGAGCTAATGATTTCCTTGCACTTGATGGGGGTTCATTTGAAACTGTGAAGGACATGGAGGAGCATTTCCAGAGCATGGACATCTACCTCTGCTTGCACAGAACCATGCAGGAGCTTCTTGCGTTTGCATGCATTCTGGAGGTTTAAAATGATATAACCACTGGCTGATTATTTTGAAATTAGACCATAAAATAGGGCTGTAAAGATAAAGTTTTATGAATACCAGACTTTGAGAAAACTACATCATTACTTACAAGAGGCAAGCACACAAACAAATAATAAGATTTCATACCAAAGAGTGTTAAGACGCTTTATAACGACAACTGAAGATTACAGATTTTTTTAATTCATTAATTTGGCTTTATCAATTTACTTAGGACTTTTTTTTTTTCAGACAAGCTCAGCAAAAAGCATAAGTCCACTAGGTCCATTTATTAAACTCAGTAGTCTTTTCCCATAAGAAATGCTTACTAGCCTTACTAAATGTGCTGGTTGTGGAGATAAATGTTTCTGAGCAAACTTTACTTTTAATTATTGGAATAATACTGTGGAAAGCAATGAAGATCCTCTAAGAAATCACTACATCACTACTGATTTTAACTGTGTGGACTGTATTTCACCCCAGCACTTGTCAATTTTTTCTTCCAAAGATATGAAGACCCTTAGCAAAAGAGAAGGAACATTACTATCCCTGTACCAGAGATGGGTAAACCAGGGCACAGACAAGTAAAAGTATTGCTGGATGTCATGTGGTTCATGCTCACTGCCTGTGGCAGTGCCTGTGTGTGGGCACAGCTTGCTATGTCAGATGGCTGAAGCTGAAAGCTTCCACAGTATCTGTAGAAACAGGCTGGGAGTCCCTCCGATTAGAATTATTTTGCTAAATTAAACAAGAATAGAAAGTGAAGCTGAGCAGTATGCTGCTGATAGTCCGCACTACTAAATTAGCATGCTCCTTGGCACTGTTTTGGATTCTGCCAACTAGCACTTTCCCAGACAGTGCTTATGCACATGCACAACAGACTGTTCCCAGTAGCTTGTGTGGCCAAGACTGATACCTTTCTCTCTACCCTCCATCACTGTCCTATCATGGACAGTGATAGGACCTCAAACATGCCCTCGGTGACACCTCTCAGGGAATACAGCACATACCCATGGGTTTATGCTATGAAAACCCTTCCTGGATGGGCTGCAATACAGCTCTCCCTTGACTCCAAAGTCTCTGAAAATATGCCTGAGGGATAGAGGGACACCACGCAAGTTGCAGGGGAGACCAAAGGCTAAATATGACAAAATTTGTAGGAGAGCTACTGGTGGTATACATTACCTGACCCCAGGGCCAGAAGAACAGTGCACTGCCCAGCTTTATTGAGATATAGCCTCTGTGTCTGGATTTTCTTGCATGGAGAAAGAGATTCTCCATTCTTCTACAATGGGTAAGCCAATGTGTAGGCAGCAAGGTTTTTCCCGAGTACAGTACTCAAACCCCAACCTAACTTAGTAGTGTAGTTGCGGATGCTGTGAACAAATAGCAGAGCTAACACTAGGATGCTATGGCCCTCTGAAAGCAAAAATATGAAAACCCAAAATATATCTGTCCTGTTGTCTACATGGCTAGACTGATTCATTACTGTTGGTGTTGTTTATTTGCTTTGCACAGCTATTGTAACAGGTATGAACTGTGCATATATGTATGTGTTCGTGCCTGTGCGTGTGATTTATAGATCTATATCTGTATTTTTGTCTGTCTAGATCTATCTATATAAAACAAAGTGAGGTTTTAGTCTCAAAGGGCTTAAAGCCTAAGTTCTGTGTAAGCTTAGAGATAATGGTTAAATGCATGATTACTTGCAGTAGAGGGACATGGCAACACAAAACTTATGGAACTCGTACTAGTCAATATGATATGCAAGGGTCAAGAAACCCAAGCTGGATAACATTAATTCCTGCTTCTGCAGGTGACTGGTGAAACTTTAGCGATAGGGATGCACAGTTTATGGTCTCCAGCGCTGAGATCCTACAAGAGTCATGTTAAGCCAGAGAAATAATTGCGAGGACAAGCAGAACTAGAAATTAAGGAAGGGTTAGATGATAACAAAGGCAGCCTCACTGTGCATGGCAAGTTTTCTTCAAAGTTGAAAATCCATGGTTATGTCAGTTTACTGGAATTGACAGTAGAAAAAGGAAAGAAAGAGAACTCATTACATTTTTATTTGCTTTCTTTCTTCTAATGGGGAAGCAAAAGGGCTGCTATCCAACTCTGTGTATAATTGATTACCAGGACATAAATTGAAATGAAAAATAATGCCCTCTATAATTGCTATTCAAAAGCCCAAGCCTGAAATACACCCTAAAAGGATGCTTTCAGGTTTATCAATCCCATTCATCATCCTTTCCTTTTTAGTGCTTGTGCCTATACTATGAATGCTGATTTTAAACATCAGAAGAAGCTGCCGTTCTGACTCTTTAAGTTAGCTGGAAACCCCAATGGTGTGTTGGCTTTCTCTTGATAAACTACTACCCGGTGTCTCATAATCTCTTCTAGTTTGGACTATAAGATCAGGCAGTAACTTCCTCCAACAGTACTTCATGTTTATTATTTAGCTATTCCTGACAAACTCTTAGAACACTTTGTAATCTCGTATGCATGTGTTGCATATGTATGATACAGCTCATTCCTGGCTTCTCTGATTTTTGTATAGCAGGATATAGCTGTTCCAATCCATTAAAAAAAACCAACACCCAATCCCTCATTTTTATTGCTTATTTTACTACTCTCCAAGACATAATTCAGGTGATGCTGGAACTTTTCTATCTCTCTGAGATTATATATATGGGATGCATTGTGGTAGCTTGGTATATGTATGGCTTGGTGCTAAAAAGGAGACTAGACCCTTTGGCTGCGTAATGCTTAAATCTTGATTTCTGTATAAAATCCCCATGTCTACAACTTCAACAGCTACTTCAAATCACTATACAAAACCCAGTAATTCAGCACTATTAAAGCAGCAGAAAGAGCTGCATGGATGCTTGGGGCGACAAGAGGGCAGGATGAAGCAGGCCACACCACTCATGCCTCTTGTTAGTCCTGTAACTTGAAAGATACTGAACTTTGGCTCAAGAAAGTGTTTTACTTACCCATTTTGTCCTGTTACACAGAAAGTTGCTTGTCCTTTCTGCTACACACTGGTACTCATCGCATGGGCTCTGCTGCTGAAAGGGAAGGTTCCTGGGGAACAAAATACACAAACCTTTGCATGTGGTGCTGGCAGCACTACAGTGTTCTTGAAATATATCTATATATACAGTGCTCCCCCCTTCACCCTTTTTTCCCCATCTCCCCACCCAGTTTGATACAAGAGATTTTCCTCTTGGGATCTACAAGTGACAGTCCTTCACAGACTGTTTTACAGCCTTATGTCTTTGCAAATCTGAAACAACTGACATTTAAACAGCAGGGAAGAGCCAACAGTGCAAACAGAACTACAACTCTATCACAGCAGGGCTTCCTGTTTAAAGTAAATGAAATGCTGACTCATCAAAGAAAAACAGGTAAAATGGGAAAGGTCAGAGCACTGATGCCTTTTTTTGTTCTTATGTTGACAATTTCAGGTTAGAAACTGCATTCATGTTTTTCTACTGAAGTTCCATCTATCTGGCATCACAGTTGCTAAGGCAAAAAGCAGATTAAAGAGGTAAATTTTTAGGACGGCCTTTTCCAACAAAAACAATCAGAACTGCACTTCTAATCTTAGTACCAGGGGGTATGCGATTCTTGGTGTTTGAATCTATATCTAAACTCCTGCAAGCTGATGTGCTTACTGCTGAACCTTGATAGATGGCTACCAGCCTCTGTTACCAAAAAGGGCTAAGAGAGAGAGGAAGGCAAATTGCAGTGAAAGCCAATTTTGAATTTAGGCTTCCAAATCCCTTTTATTCTTTTGAAAGTCTCCCTATAAGCAGTTTCATACTGTGCTGGTTTTGGCTGGGATAGAGTTAACTTTCTTCACAGTAGCTAGTATGGGGCCATGTTTTGGATTTGAGCTGGAAACAGTGTTGATAACACAGGGATGTTTTCATTACTGCTGAGCAGGGCTTACACAGGGTCAAGGCCTTTTCTGCTTCTCACCCCACCCCACCAGCGAGGGGCCGGGGGTGCACAAGAAGCTGGGAGGGGGGCATGGCTGGGAGAGCTGACCCCAAATGACCCAAGGGATGTTCCATACTATATGATGTCATGCTCAGTATATTAAAGCTGGGGAAGAAGAAGGAAGCGGGGGACGTTCAGAGTGACGGTGTTTCTCTTCCCAAGTAAACAATTACTTGTGATGGAGCCCTGCTTTCCTGGAGATGGCTGAGCACCTGCCTGGCAGTGGGAAGCAGTGAACGAATTGCTTGTTTTGCTTTGCTTGCGTGCATGGCTTTTGCTTTACTATTAAACTGTCTTTATCTGAACCTATGATTTTTCTCACTTTTACTCTTCTGATTCTCTCCCCCTTCCCGCTGGGGAGGAGTGAGCAAGTGGCTGTGGGGTGATTTGTTGCCAGCTGGGGTTAAACCACAACACATACCTTCACATATGCATGCATTTAGCACACATCACCTGCACTCCTTCAGTTGCATGGAAGGATCAGCAGTATCTGACTGAAATTTCATGGGACCTATCCCACCACTCTGACTGGAGGTGGCTAAGTAGTTCTCCTTCATTTTACCTGGCTGCTTTGCAGTCTTAAGTAAGCATATATGCTCTTAAGCACAGGCTGGAGCCCTCTCAGGATGGAAAGCTTGCAAATGTTTGATTGCCCTTGCTAAAGTTCTGGTTCATCCATGAGCATGAAACAAGTTTGAATGACCAGCTCCTCAAAAGCCCAGTCCATGAGCAGGTCTCCCTAAGGACAACATCTAACAAAGTCAATGGAAAGCAGGTACTTTGCATAGTTTGCCACACTTCTTTCCCTACAGTGGTGACCTTAGGTTGTCAATGGAGCATGGCTTTTAGCAGTACTATTTGGAAAAAGTGGGTATTATTTTCTGTATCTCCACTGGCATTTTAGAGACCATGTATTTGTCTGTAGCACCTGTTAAGAAACTCACCACAATAATCCTCCTGGACAGCATGACAGGCATAAAGCTCCTTCATGTGGCCAGGCTTTTACCTCTGCTTCATTTCCTGAGGCACTTGACCAATCACTCCTGGGTACTTCCCTCCCAGCTGTCAATAAGTCAGTCTTTAAAGTTCAGAAATACCTTGGGTGGATTGGGTCTGTAGGCAAGACAGCTCTCATCCTTCCTCCTGACGTCCTCCCTTAGAAGGATGCTGCTGATTCTCATTTCCAAACATTCCTGTTCAATAACATGAATACAAAGCAGGAAACCAGTTTCTTCAAAACACCATGAAATTGCTTTTGCAATTAAAAAAATCAAACAAGCCCAGCACAGGCAGCATTTGAAATAGGGGTGTATGAATTAATTTTTATAATGTCTGAAAGTTATATACAGCCTTATTTAGAATCTGGTCCTCTCAAAGGCTGCTGAGAGTCTTTGCCTGCTGCAGATTTTAGTTTCTCACTAGACATCTTTCAGGATGAAAGAGCTGAAAGCCAATCCCGAACACAAACAGCCTAGTTTCAGCATCCAGCCTTAAGGAAGGACAAAACCTACACAGGGAGAATTGGCTGTTAAGAGCTCAACAATTAATTGGGTTTTCATTTTTTATTAATAGATACAGCTTAATTGATTTTTACAACAGCTCATTTTAAAAATATTGGCCTAGGTAGTGTTCCTAGTATGTTTTTATAATGTGACTGCAGGAGTGGTAAAAGGGAGCTGAAGGTTGTTAAGGCACAGATGTGTTCCCATTGCTTATAATCTTGGAAACACTTAATGCAGACCCTGCTAGATCTGAACACTGTGGCACCTAGCAACTCAGGAGTACTTTAATCTGAATGTACTTTGGCAGGTATTTTATTCAGATGAACAGCATGCCACTTGAGGTCATGATTGGTTTTTAAATCCATGCTGAAGAGATCTACTGAACTCTGTAAAATTATATGAGACCAAAATATTCTTTTGGATGGACAGAACTAAAGACAAGCCAGATGTCTTGTTATGTTATTTTACCCTCATTTATTGTGTTATGCTTAACAAAAAAGTATTAGTTGCCTAAGACAGAGACTTCACTGTATTTTTTTTTCTGAGAGATGCTTAATTTGGGTGTGATGTTATAAGAAAAAGGAGTCAGGCATTGATAAGTGTACCTGAAGATGATGGAAAGAGCCATTGGGAAAGAAGGAAAAGTATTTCTCATGCAGAAATTTGTATGATGCACTCTTGCTGGCACAAAATGTAGCTAAACCCTCCTGCTCAGCATTTTCCAAAGCAGAGCACAAACAAACAGAGCAGTAGGTACTGTAAGCTCATGACCATCTTGTCAGGTCCCATAAATTAGGTCGGTGTAGCTCCACTGCATGTCATAACACTAAATCCATTTATATCACATTGTGGCACCAGCCTGAAGAACTCTCCCCTTCACACACTCAGTTTCAGGTAGAGGCAATAAAAACAAGTAGACTACTTTAGTGCTATGATAAACTTTTTCATATGCCCTATTTTTCTCTCTTCGGAATTTTGTTTGGATGGATTATTGGTAAATGTAACTCATGGCCTCATATCTGAAATCCTTCCTGAAGCAGGAGGGAGAACAGAGAGGAAACGGGCTCTGCAAGCCAGAGCAGAGCAGCCAGTGCTGCCGTCACACCAGGTGCCAGCAGTAATGGGCACATGGGAAGAAAGGCTGGTGGTTGGGGCCTCTGGGGCGGAAGGTCAAGCTTAGGAGAAATGGCGATGCCTGGGACCAGGATTACAAGACGATAAGGGGTTTTTTTGGCAAGGGAGCTTGAAGGAGTACAGTATGGGGATTGAAAGAAGTACAGGGCTTGGGGCAAAACGTTAAGTTTTATGAAGAAACAGCTGTGTGGTATGATAGTAGAGAGAGTCAGAGATTAGAGCTGTAGTCAGGGGAGGGTAATAAAGAGTCTTTGCCCGGGTCTGTTAATCCTGTACCTACTAGGTGCCCTTTTCACCCAGCTGAGTTGACACACCTATGTTAATGGTGCTATCCTCTGGTCTCCGTACTTTGTAAGTATTAAGAAACCTGAAGAAAAAGCCCAAGAGCATTCAGTCACCTGAGCAGGAAGGTTTTACTTGTCTTTGTGCTCTTTCTCTTAGTAAAAAATATTTTATTCTGAGCATGTCCTGGTAATCACAAGATTTTAAGATATCCCAGGGAAAAAATATTTTCACTGTAATTTAAACCTGATGCAGTTCCCTGATTCTCCTCACTGCAAGATGAAACCGTTTCAAATTTAGCAACCAGTGGACAGTCCAAATTGAGCCTGAAGCTCCTCATCAGCAGCCAGTTGCCTCAGCCAGCATTTCTGCAATCCAGGTGATGGCTGGCAGTTGCTTCTTCATCTGTTCCTGTTCCCATAGAAACAGGGACGAAACAGTCAAACTTAGGTAAAGCTTCCCCCCCCCCCCCCCCCCCCCCCGAAAGAAAGAACAACAGCAAAGAAAGATGTTCATGAAGTGCTGCTTGTTTTCAGTGACCTGGGGCTCTTTTTCTTTGGAACTGGCAGAAAGTAAGCAGCCAGCTAAAGAATCATAAGATCCTGTGGAAGCTACAAGAGGTACAGGCTCAAGTGGGATAGAGATATTGAGGTAGTTTTCAGTAAAGCACACAGACAATGAGTCAACAGTAGTAAAAGATCAGTAGGAGTTTACCAGATGAAGAAGTAAACAAAAAGTATGAAAAAACACCTGTAGGTGTGAAGTTTCTCTTTGTAATTTAATGGTATTCATCTGCCCTAGTAAGTAAGGAGCAGAATATATTGTTTGGGTTTCTTTCAATATACCATGTATAGACATGATCAAAACATTTGCTGAAATCAAATTCTTCCTTTTGTTATAACCATTTTCTGAAAAGCTACAGCCTTGTTTTGTAAATGCTTGTGCTCACACATCTTTTGGGCAATATGTTGCTCTCACTTATTCCTACTGAAATTATTCTATCTCTTTAACAGTGCAGAGGAGCAGAAGTTGGCCCTACAAGTATGTTTTGTAGCACACATTCCTGTAAAAAGAAGACAATTTTACTTGGCATTTAAATGTGCCAGGAAGGAGAAGAAAATATGCAGCATCTTTCCCAGGATGGGGTCCCTCCTGCCTGTCCCTCTAAATTGGAGGATTTTATAACTACAGTCATTGATCTTCCAGACAGACATATCACATATGAATGACAGTGCTCCATCTGGATCCAGGTTAATGGTGCAGGTGATATTTCCACAATGTGTGCATTTCCTGGCTAACTTCTTCCTGTAGTACATTCATCAGCCCTGAAGGCTAACACGCGTTGGTTCTCTTATTACTACATTACACTAACAGGTGGACATCCATTTAAAGCCAGTCTCCAGATAGATTTATTAACGAGCTGGGAGGACATCCATCCCAAAAGTTACTGTAAAAGACAAACACCATTCTGGGAGCTAGTTTCCATATTGTGACATAATTTCACAACATTTTTAAAGGGTTTTGGTGATAATTAGAACTTTATATATGCAGACGCTAATTCTTGTGGTCTTCAGGCCTTGGCAGCCTTGAGGTATTTCTAATGCAGCGGATGAGTGAGCTAACTGACCTGGTGACTGAATAGAGTATTAAAGTGTTTAAGGAAAACCAAAACCTCTTGTCTGTTCTCATGAGAAACATCTATTTCCAGTAACATTTTCATGCAGCTAGGAGAGATTTCTTGATGGTTTTAATTAATTATGAACATTTTAGGATTTTACTTTAAGAGTAACTGCTAACAAAAGCACTTACTTTCCTTTCATCATTTTTTTCCTTGCAGTGGAAGGAAGTAGTGACAAAGAAGAATAGCGACAGAACAGGCATATAACAACAATTCCCCCCAGTACTTTCTCTTTTCTGGAGAGCTACGCCCACTGGATGTAGGCAATACCTCTGTATTAAATAAATGCTTGAATGCTACAAAATTGTTACATTTCAATTCCATAAACTTGTCCAAGCAAACCTGCCTGGATTTTCAAGCCTATTCAAACACTTAATACTCTCTGGTCAAGGGCTTCAAATCTTAAATATGTGTTGCATGAAGGAAAAATGCTCCTTTGGTCTCTTTTCATCTGAATCACTGTCAGTTTTATTTGCTGCCTCCCTCAACAAACAAACCCAGCAACTTCACCACAAAGCCTGAAATACCATCACCTTGTGCCTATTGATAAAAAAATCGACCAACGGATTGCTTATCTAAAGCGGCACTGTAAGAGAAATAGGGAGAGGCTGGTTTGCATAAAGCCATTACTACTCACGCCTGGGGGCCAGAGGGAGTGAGGTGCAAGGGGCAAGGGCTGATTACAGCTCGCTCCTCCACAGTGACTCCCCCAGACTTCTGCAGAACTTTGGGTTGGCTTTCACAACCAGGTCGGGTCACTGTCCCACATTTAGCACAGCTCAGCAGCTGGTGCCTAGCTTCTGTCAGCATCAGTCTTCCACATACTGATTTACTACCCTAATACACACTGAACAGAGGGTGTAGATTTATATGCTGTGTACTTGTGCTAGCAGCTCTAGAAGATATGAAAAATAAATTGTTTGGCAGCAAATAAGTCAGTCCATCTTTTCTTATGGCACCCAGAAACTGTATTTAGTCTGTAGATTATCACTATATTACGATAACATAGCATTATAATGACTCAATGAGAGTCATATCTTCAACTACATTTCCTTAGTTCCTCTACCTGTTGTATTTACCATGTTCCTATTCACTGTTAATTATTTAAAGATCTATTAGGATATCACATAGGCAACAATGCAGCTACTCTGACATATACCTATACAGGTAGACATACAATCTGTGTACGGTTTACATAAACTTCAGGAAATCCTATTTAAACCAGAGACTGACCTGTCTCCATCAATAAATGATGATTTGGGTGAAGATAAAACAACTACTAGAAAATCAATATGTAGTTATTATCCAAGGATACAGGTTGATTTTATCTCATTTCACATGAAATTATATAGTAATACATTCATGATTTTCACAGAATCACAAAATCACAGAATGGCAGGGGTTGGAAGGGACCTCTGGAGATCATCTTGTCCAAACCCCCTGCTTGAGCAGGCACACCTAGAGCAGGAGGCACAGGAACGCGTCCAGACGGGTTTTGAATGTCTCCAGGGAAGGAGACTCCACAGCCTCCCTGGGCAGCCTGTGCCCCTGCTCTGGCACCCGCACAGGGAAGAAGTTTTTTTCTCATATAGAGGTGGAACTTCCTGTGTTCCAACTTGTGCCCATTGCCCCTTGTCCTGTCATTGGGCACTAATGAAAAGAGCCTAGTCCCATCATCCCAACACCCCCCCTTTAGATATTTATAGGTATTGATGAGATCCCCCCTCAGTCTTCTCTTCTCCAGGCTGAACAAACCCAAGTCTCTCAACCTTTCCTTCTACGAGAGATGCTCCAGTCCCCTGATCATCTTTGTAGCTCTCTGCTGCACTTGCTCAAGCAGTTCCCTGTCCTTCTTAAACTGGGGGGTCCGAAATTGGACACAGTACTCCAAATGTGGCCTCACACTAGGGCAGAGCAGAGGGGGAGGAAAAGCTCCTCGATCTGCTGGCCACACTCCCTTTAATGCAGCCCAGCCAATTTTGCTGCTTAGCTTTTTTGTCAGCAAATCATTTCTTATAAAAGCAAGCAGTAGGCCAGCTATCAGCAAAAGGCAGGCATCAAGCATCTCATTTGAGACACGAGACTCTAATGGGAAAATACTGCTGCTTCCAGATCTTGCTTCTGTAGTTATTACTGTTGCTATGAATATGGTTCTTTGGAAAGGTGCTGGGCTGGCATCAACAGATGGCTGAAAACAGAACTTGTCTTCTGCACTGTCAGCACCAGGAAGAGCAGCGGCAGTATGACACGTGCCGGTCAGCCTGATGCTACATACTACCAGTTGTATTCCATTTCTCATAATCCAGATTTCTCTGTGTCCTCCAGTAGGAATTTTGTGTGCAGAAGTGCAGGTTTAAGATATGTGCACATCCTCTCAAACCTTGGGAGGTCTACCTCTAGGAGTCAGATGGCAGGTTTGAAGTAAGTGGTTGAAGCAGAATAAGGCTTATTCACTTGGTCTGCTGAATTATGGATGTCTGGTCATTCTGAACTATGACCTTTTATTTGACAAGGCTAAAGTCTGGTCTTTAAAGTTGCTGCCTGTCCCAAGTCACTGGTGGCTCCTCAAAAGTATTTTGGACTATCGCAATGCATAAACATGACTATTCTAGAATTTGAGGTATGCAGACAAATGCCCACAGGCCCTTACTATAGCTTACAGAAGACTTCTAGATGTGGCTGTTAAGTGCACAGCCAGAGCTGACTCAAGGTTTCTCCACAATACAGGTAAAATTCAGTTTTCAAATGTGGAGTGGTAAAATTCCCTGTTGCCTAGCTCTTGCAGGTGCTATCCTCCTCCCCACAAAGCACCGGGGAAGTCCTATGGACAGGAATGGAAAACAGTGCTGTGCCTCGTTGCCCTGCATTCGCCTGGCTGGCGCCGAGTCCGTGCTCTGGGAAGGACATCAGCGGGCGCTCCTGGCTAGAGCAGGGGCACGGAGAGCAGGAGTGAGGGTACCAAACGTCCTGGCTTCTGCTGAGCGCAGAAGCCCTGCATCTGCCCGTCACTTCTGAAGTTGCCATATGGAGGACAGCAGGGAGTTTGGTGTGCAGCAGCAGTGGGAAGGCAATACAGATTGACCCGCCTCTTCCTCAGTGCTGGGCCTTTATGGCATGGGCTCTTTCAGTATTTCAGGTCTTCTTTGGGGTTTATTCTCTTTCCAAATGCACTGAACAGGTTAGCTAGCCAGCTCATTAATATACCACTATGCTACGGCTAGATCCTGAAGATGTCATTCAGGCAAGTCTACTGCATTGTATGAGACCAATGTATGAGACCAATGGCATAGTAACAGCTGCCTAGCTCAGCCGTAACTTGAACCACATTAAGAAACTTGAAGGCATGGAATAATTAACATAATTTCTCAAATCTAAAGAAAACTTAGCCATGGCTGATTTCCCCAGGCACTCTAGAAATACCTTTTTCTTGTTTAAGACGTATATAGGTCAGTCAAATGTTATCAGTAACTAGCATTTAATGAGAAAACTAATGCTTTCGCTGCTACAGTCATGGTTTTTTCTAAAGCTGACTCTCTATTTTCAGAAATCTGGGGTTTTTCGTATAAACATGCAAACAAGGTGTACAAGATACAGCACAGATGAGTAACCTCTGTCCTCATATTTCTTCAGGAGCCCTCATCGCTCCTCCTGTACGTAACTCTTGTTCCCCCATTTACTAATTCTTTAAGGACTGACTTGTCACTTTACGGTTCATCATGATTAAAAAGCAGAGCACAGCCAAGCTGTTTCAATAGCATTTTTGCTTTGTACACCAGGCCCTCCAATCCCATTTTGATAGTGTGTATTGAACTAGACTAGAAAAACAGTCTGAAACCTTCCAGTCCCACAAATATTTTGAGCAAGGGAGAGAGCTGCCTTTCCTTAAACATTCAATGACACCTTACTCAGTATGAGGATGGTCTGGCTTGGTGTTACAGGCATAGTTTCTACTGAATTTCTGACTTCTCTGCCTAGTGTCTGGAGGATCTATTACTTGTGATAAAGACCCCAGCACTGTTAGCTTGGAAGTGGCACAAGGCTGTCTACCTACCTGCAGCCCTGCATGTAAGGAGAGCAAAACCCATATGGAGTACATCAGAGATTTTTCTCTTCTCTTAAAATGCCTAGCAAAAATCTTCTGTATGAAACTGAAAACTGTCACCTTCTGCAGCTGCAACTTCCAATGGCACAAAAGGAAAAATCAATTCAAATTATACAGTAGGCAGTAGGGCTGCCCATGGACTTTATGTTCTCAGCATTTTCTAACCCTTGAAGTGACCAGTCAGCGATAGCAACCAAAGACAATGAAGCAAATGCTTTTTAAAATGACTTATTGAACAGTACTGTCACATCGTATGAGCACGGTCTTTCCTAATCTGCTTTATTATCCAATTGTTCAATATGTCCATACACTTGATCCAATGTGAGGGGGACTTTTCTTTCATTTTTTAAGGTTTTTGGGGACTAAATAATGAAATATGTGACTACAGATAAGGGAAAAAAATAAAGATATTGAGCAAGTTAGATGATTAATAAATCAGAGTTGGAATGAATCCCCAGTGATTTTGACTTGAAACTCTGCATTCACACTGTTGAAGCAGTCTGTTTCCTCACAGGACGCTACAGATTCAGTACACAATGCTGCTCAGGAATGACACCAGCAGCATACTATATTCATAATGAAGTATGAAGTACTACGCAGTAGAAACAGAAATTAGATACATTCTCTGCAGAGCTTGACAAAAGCTAAAATATAATAGGGTGTCATGACAAAAGAGAAAAATAAATGTATGCAGCTTATGGAAAAAAAAAATTGCTACTAAAGAAAATGGTTCTGTTTATTACCTGCCACATACTGGTACCATTTCTCCAAAGCAGCAAACAACAATATGCTTCCGTTAAGAAAAAAATACCTATTTAAATTGTGCATCTTTAGAAACAAGGTAGTATCAGTTTACATTTATTTTTAATTTAAATTTTCTGCAAGATGACTAATTTAACATATGAGACCACACAGTTTCAAAGTGTAGTCCTCGAAGATGCTAAAGTTCCCCAAGGTGGTGGTGAAGACATCCAGTATTAACAGGATAACAGCATTTTTCAATCTCAGATCATAAAACCAAAACACAATGTCAAGAAAAGACTGAATGAAAGATCAAAGTTATCAATAGCTGTAAGTGAAACTGGATTAAAGGCATATGACCTCTAGGAAGAAGTGATTAAAAATAGCAAATTGCAAATAGATTGAAACATTAATTCTGTGCACAGAGCTGTGACCATAGTTGCAGAAAGACTAAAGGGCACGGGCATGGCCTGCAAAGGGCACGGTGTGTACAGAGGCAAGCTGCAGTCTCTGGTTCTGTAGACATCGGGGGACATAGCAATGCAAATAACCAGACTGGAAGTGCCGGGGCTGTGACTAAGCAGAAAGTGGCATTGGCCAAAGAAAACTTGTGACTGAAAAAAGTTGCTTTACAAAGACTTCTGAAAGCTTTCCAAGTTCTCAAAAACAGATGGCAAAACTTTCTAAAACACCTAAAATGACTTATTTAAATCAAAAATTAGTAATTAATTAGTAATTAGCTCTCTGTGGTATTTTGGTTTTTCATTGTTCCAGTAATATGTAATGGTAGTCTCCTAACCTTATTTCAACATAGCCTAAACTATAGGAAAAACATACCCTTACCAGAATGTGGAGCAACTGGAAAAATTGTCTGGTTTTGCTTTGAAAAGCCATGGGAAGACTTTCCATTTTCCTCTGAGAATCAAATGAGAGAAAAGCAAATGGATGAGGAAAGCTAACTACAGAAGAACCTCATTTATTAGACAGACGCAGAACTAGGTCAAATTGTATTACGACCACATGCTTTATAAGGGAAAGCCCAAGAGTAAAGGAAGTGTGGAAAGGGATTCATTGCCTATCAAGCCTGGAGGAAGATAAAATGTAAAACAATTAAATGTCTTAAAGATTACAGTATTATCAACATTAAGAATGTATATTAAAAAGATTAGCATAATTGACAATGATTTCATATTGTGTAAATTTAAAGTGTAAGGAACTGCAAGAGGCTAGAAATGGTAAACCAGTGTTGCCAAAAGCAAAAGCATTCTCTTCCTTCCTGCCTACATTTACTTATCAAATATGTTACATCATGATCTTTTCTGTGAAAAATTGAGAGTTTGATTAAAGCAATTTCTATAGACTGCTTTTTTCCCATTATTAAAAATAGATCAAATTTTCACTGAAAAATAATCTGGGGCTTTCATTATTTAAAATGAAAATTGTAGAGGTTCTTCAGAAAAAAAGCCATTTTCTGATGCGGATACCGTTGGGTACCTTGGAAAGAGGTTTGGAAGTAGATTCAACGTGAAATAGCAAAGACAGGAATTGAGAGAAATGAAAGCAACTTTGGAAAGGATGGCTGTGGAAACAAAGACAAATGAGTGTTTTAAAAAAATATTTATTCTAGGCTGATTCATATAACATTGTGAGGCTTGTGAGCCATGAAAAGCAATAAAATAATAGGACCAAACAGGGAGCTGTCTTGGGAGATGGATAGAGCTCATACTCGCAAATGCCCTTCCCCATGTGATGGCCCTCAGGATCCTGGGTGGCCAGCTGAGGAAGAGCTGTCCCCCCAGCGAAGGGCAAGCTAAGCAGCCCCATGGTCCTACAAAGCTGTTGTAAAACAGAAAGGGCAATTAATATAGGGAACTGCATGCACATGAGCTTCTGATTTCCTTACATCTGTTTGCCATAATGAGTAAGTAGTTAGGTGTCACCGCTCCGTGTACCCAATCGTCTGAGCTATAAAGACAGTACTGAGAGAGAGACTTGTAGTTAAATTACTTGAGCAGACTAAGCACAGAAAGAACATTTTAAATTAGCTGGGTTCAAATGCCAGCTTATTTCAGAAATTAGAATTAATTTGATCTATCACTGTCTTGCACATCTGTCAGCATCAGAAAATCACTAACTGATAAAGAAACAAAACTGGCTGTCTCCTCTAGACTGGGACAGCAGAGCTATCAGATTTCAGGAAAGTTTTAACTTCTTTTAAGAAGAGAAGATAGGGAAAAAAGGGAAATTAGCTTTAAAAGAGAAAACCCTTCTACCAGAATGGTGAGAAAGAGAACTCAAATAGTGTATGTTACTGATAGGGAGAGAAAATGTAAACATCACTGTTAAGAAGGATAGTAATTATTTATATCAAATGGTAAAATGCATTTCTGCGGCTGCTGCCTGTGAGTTGCTAGTGATTACAAACATGGTGTTACTAATTATTATTCTATGTAGTCATCGCTACATTCATGTTTTTTAATTTGGTCCCAATCCTGTATTTTCCTCAAGATCATCTCCCACTGAAAGCACAGGCCAGGGTGAGAAGAGCCAGTGGTGTTCAGCTCCAGCATGGACTGCAGGGTGAGCTGTTTATTCCTGTCCTGGGTGAGACTGATGGCACGCATCTGCAGAGAAGTCAGAAATATGGTACTGTGAGAATACTGTTGTTTGTTTCTTCTGTTGCTGCCTGGGATGTGTGCTCCCCTAAGAAGTGAGGCCATGTCAAAGACTGCCGCATCAGCCCCAGGGTAACTTCTTGTCTGGTTCCCAAATCCAGCTGTGTGCCCAACAAGGAGCCTTCAAACACTCTTTTCCTTTTTCTAGTGAAGGGGACTCATGCAGACAATGAGGCTGGTGTGTGCCAGGTTGTCAGCAGGCTGCCTGGGGAGACACAGGCTGCCAGTAGTAAATCAGCCTGCTGGCCAATCTAGAAGCATTCAAGAGATTATTTATTTCCTTTACTTATCTGAAGCTAGCTTGTTGCACAGCCCTGAGTTGCACAGTGGACCAGAGGTATGTAAGCCTCTCTTCCCCTTTCAACACGGGCAGATCAGATATACCCTGTGGTGTCTAGGCAGATGAGAAGGAAACAAAAGTGTCTGCTGGCCTGGGCCCATTGGGGTTTTTTGGTGAGAGTAAGCAGAGCGATGCTGGGAGGGAATAAACTGATGCCAAGTCTATGTTAAATGGCACAGAGGTCTAACCTCAGGCATATACCAGCTTTGAAGTAGCAGCAACCCCCTTCCCTTGCCTTTATGAAGCATTTTTCTATCACCCCACTTACTGCTCGAGAAGCAAAATGTCACTGCTGCTGAGGTCCCTCAGACCAGAGATGTCAGACTGCGAGGAGCAGGGTCCAACCAACTTGTGAAGAGTGCAACCAGCATAGACTGATCCAGCCCTAGGTTCTGCAGAAAAACACCGTATTGAATTCATTCTCCTTCCCTTCCTCGCTGCTGTATGCACTTAGGAGTCAGAGAAAGTAATCAATGAAAGAACAGTGGCTCCAATTACAGCCGGTTTCCTGACTTGTTCCAGGGTAATTCTCACACTGAGACAATTGGCAAAGCTGTAGCTGAGCCACAGCCTTTAAAGAATCTGTCTTTTCTGCCATTTAGACTAAATTTAAACTGAAATTCAGGGCAATTTGGTGCTGGTGGCTGATTGTCTGTCTTTTAAGTCTACAGTGTGATTTTTAACCACCGTATTGCATTATTATTATTTTGCATCTTGTGGCATGGAGTTAATTTTACATTATCCACAGTATTCAGAGAGAAAAGAAGGAAAGCATGGTATAGCATAAAGCAAACCAAAAAGACATCTCTACACTAAGCTATAAACCTGTACCCCAAGAAGAGAAAAGAAAGGTCAGTGACTCTAACCTACATTTAGGCTCCAGCAGGGGCTGATGTGAGCTGACACGCTAATGAAACTTCATGTAATGTGATGCCAAAAGACCTGTTTCTGGGGGGATGCAGGTAATTCACCAGAGATCATTACTTGTTGACTGTGTTTTCCTTTCTCTTTCCTTAAGCAATTACAGGACACTCACCGCTTATACTCCTAGGAACATGTTTTTTCCCTTTCTCTTTCCCTGGTGCCTCGAGCCACAATTCAATATAGTGAGGGCTCCAGCAGCACCAGCAGCAGCTCCAGAGAGCTCCAGCCTCGGCCCTGTTCCTGGGTGCTTGTCCCCAGTCCCATGCTCCAGGGATGTCAGACATGGGGAACCAATCTGGGCTGAGGTATCCCCCACACCACAGCTGGTATTTTTATTCAACATTGGCCATTTTGCCAGTCTTGTTCCTGGCAGCGTGGGGCAGAAAGGGGTCACATATAATATTTGTGCTGTCCAGGAAGATTACAACATGCTCAGCATATGCCCTGGATCTTTACCGGTGACTTCTAGAAACAGGAAATCTTGTAAAATATTCAACAGCCTCTATTACCGTGGAACCAGCCTGAGTTACAGCGATATAAAGATGTAATGTTAACTAAATTTGTTTTTCAGAGGAGGATGAACAACACGAAGTCCTGTGACTATGCGTTTACATTAAAATTCAAACTAGCAGCTTTTTTGGGCTTACTTTCAAATAGCATGCAAATAACATTAAAAAAAAAAACCAAAACAAAACAAAATACTTGTGCTGTGTTCATGAGAAATGAAATCGCGTAGTTTATGTACCAGTACTTTCAAAACTAATTTTGACTTTCTCCTGAGGTGAACATTTGTAGCCAGCGAGTTTGCATTTACAGAACTGATCTGCGCAGCAACAACTAATCCAAGTACTTTAAATGATGAGAAATTGCAGGGAAAAATTTGCTACCGGTGAACTTGGATGGTTAAAAAATTGAACGCCTCCCTCCGCAAATCCAACATCATTAAGGAATGATTAAATTAGTATGAATCTTGATTATCTTGTTTGATAATGAGGGAATGGTTTGTTTGTGGAACAAGTTCTTCACTGCAGATTATTTCTTCAGCTCTGGTATTTTCTGCCTGTGTTGCAGCCAGCTGTGGTCAGAACGCTGTGGTCCCACAGTCCTGAACAGCATTGTGCAAAGAGAAATACTAGCTGCTATTTCTGATGTGACGGTATTTTTTAACAGTGAAAAAAAAAAATCTCAGATTGTTTAACAAAGTATTTTATAGCTAATTCAAACATTATTGTTACCTATATCATGGTCTCCAATTGCTACTTTTCTTTAATTAGCAAGCTGCAGTAAAACTCTCTCAAATGCCATATACTAAATCACATGAAAATGATACAAATTAGAAGTACGTTAGTTGAGGGGGTGGTTTATTAGCCATAAACATTCAGATTAATCACACTTTAGCTCTCAATGTTTGTTATTGTAAGTGTTTCCATCCCCTTTATTATTATGCTTTGCTATGTTGTTTTTGGCACCTCTGGGTGTTTGTTTTTTATCAAATGGTGATTCATAATTCATGAAAAACATGATTCATAAGCCCTGAAAGATTCACAGCTTTATATAAGCATCTCAGATTTAGAGGTGCACTTAAGCCTAATACAAATTTTCAGCACATAATTCCTGCTTCTCAGTGGAGACTTGTCTCTTCACTACTGCAGCTTCTCTCTGATGGGAATTGGCTATCCCCACCCCTTACCCTTTGGAATGCGAGCAACAGGGAAAGGGAGCTCACAGATTGCTACTCTGTAACCTTTTTTCAGCCACCTGTATTTCTAGCAGAATCTCTTCTATCTCAACCCTTGGTCATACAATTACTCAAAGTTACTAGGACTTAGTCTCCAACTGAAAATTAGAAAACAAGGTCAATTTTTTTTTAATCTCTGGAGGAAATATTTAATTCTTTCTTGATCCCACCAAATGTTATTTTGCAATTAAAAAAAAATATCTCGATGAACATTTTATGAAGGACAGAAATACAGGCAACAGCTCATTCCCAGAGATGATTCATTATTAATTCAATGGGAACTAAGAACTTGACTGTTGTGAAGGTTACTGCGTTCATGCAGCCTGGTGACGGCCACAGACGTAGGAACATGTTTTTTTACAGATTAAGGAAAAGAGATGGCCCTGTCCATAATTACTGAAGTCCTCAGAAGCAGTTTCAGCTTTGGTGTGGCACCTCAGGAACAGCTCTACTGGCAGCATGGTCAGTCCAGGGGAAAGGCAGGTGTTAACCACACTGCAAGAGCTGCGGTGCTTGAGAGACCAGTTCGGGGCGGGGGCAGGTGGGGGTGGGGTGGGGGACAGAGGAAGGGAAGGAAGGGAAGGAAGGGAAGGAAGGGAAGGGAGGGAAGGAAGGGAAGGAAGGGAAGTGAGGGAAGTGAGGGAAGTGAGGGAAGTGAGGAAGGGAGGGAGGGAGGGAGGGAGGGAAGGGAGGGAGGGAGGGAGGGAGGGAAGGGAGGGAGGGAGGGAGGGAGGAAGGGAGGGAGGAAGGAAGGAAGGAAGGAAGGAAGGAAGGAAGGAAGGAAGGAAGGAAGGAAGGAAGGAAGGAAGGAAGGAAGGAAGGAAGGAAGGAAGGAAGGAAGGAAGGAAGGAAGGAAGGAAGGAAGGAAGGAAGGAAGGAAGGAAGGAGGGAGGGAGGGAGGAAGGGAGGGAGGGAAGGGAGGGAGGGAGGGAAGGAAGGAAGGAAGGAAGGAAGGAAGGAAGGAAGGAAGGAAGGAAGGAAGGAAGGAAGGAAGGAAGGAAGGAAGGAAGGAAGGAAGGAAGGAAGGAAGGAAGGAAGGAAGGAAGGAAGGAAGGAAGGAAGGAAGGAAGGAAGGAAGGGAGGAAGGGAGGAAGGGAGGAAGGGAGGAAGGGAGGAAGGGAGGGAGGGAGGGAGGGAGGAAGGGAGGAAGGGAGGAAGGGAGGAAGGAAGGAAGGAAGGAAGGAAGGAAGGAAGGAAGGAAGGAAGGAAGGAAGGAAGGAAGGAAGGAAGGAAGGAAGGAAGGAAGGAAGGAAGGAAGGAAGGAAGGAAGGAAGGAAGGAAGGAAGGAAGGAAGGAAGGAAGGAAGGAAGGAAGGAAGGAAGGAAGGAAGGAAGGAGGGAGGGAGGGAGGAAGGGAGGAAGGGAGGAAGGGAGGAAGGAAGGAAGGAAGGAAGGAAGGAAGGAAGGAAGGAAGGAAGGAAGGAAGGAAGGAAGGAAGGAAGGAAGGAAGGAAGGAAGGAAGGAAGGAAGGAAGGAAGGAAGGAAGGAAGGAAGGAAGGAAGGAAGGAAGGAAGGAAGGAAGGAAGGAAGGAAGGAAGGAAGGAAGGAAGGGAGGGAGGGAGGGAGAGAGGGAGGGAGGGAGGAAGGAAGGGAGGGAGGGAGGGAGGGAGGGAGGGAGGGAGGAAGGAAGGAAGGGAGGGAGGGAGGGAGGGAGGGAGGGAGGGAGGAGCCCCAACCCGAAACACCTCCCCAAAAGCCCTGCTGTACTTCTCTGGGATGGGTTAGTCCAGTAGCAGACCTCTGAAATAAGACAGATGTACAGTTTGACCAGAAACCACCAGGAAGACAGCATGAAGAACTCATTGCTGAGCATACTTAAGTGACTGGTTTGGGTATTGACACTGGAGCGCAGTGAAATGAGGACATTATTCCAAAATGTAATGATTGGTGACAAATGCATTATGCTCCCTGCACAGAAGCGTACAGAGGAGTCACAGAAAAAAAAATATATCACAGGCCTGGGGGATGTTCAGTGAATATAAAGACAGAAGACTAGAATAACAGTATTTTTTCATTTATTTTATGCTAAAAACCCCAGTGTTCATAGGAAGATTTCTCAGCTGAATAAACAATGAATCAAAAAAGGTATTGAGTCATAGAAGTTAAGGATGCAACGGTGTTATAAAGACTCTCCAGAAAATAGGTTTGCAAGGCTTATCTCAATACAAAGAAGCTCTTTCATTTACATGAGTGTATATGGATCCCCAACCATTGTTTCTGGACAGATTTGTCAGGTATTAACTTGGTCCTTTTTGTTCCCTTGAGTATGTGGATTTGCTGACCACTCGGTTCTGTCTGTGGCCTCTGTTCCTAAGACTTAGGAAAAGACAAGAAATTCAGTTAGAGCACTGAGGAAAATGTAAAATTTCAGTCTCTACCGGTGATAGAAATGGAAAGCATAGAAATGAGCAGATGGTACGCTATACACCGTCATTATTGCAGAATGTATACATATACAAAAAATATCTCTATCTCCATAATAAAATGAAACCTGCCAAGCATAATTCAACTATCCTCTCCTCCAAGGAATATCTCATTTGTTGATCCAGTAGAAGCAGCAGTAAGTAGAATTGGGAAGCTCTGTGTGAGAAACAGACTGGATTTTTTTTCACAGGAAAGTTTTATTTTAAAGTCATTAGGTGTATCACAATTTTCTTCCAGATTTAGTCCATAATTATTTTATGCTACCAATGAAGTGTAAGATAAAACAGGCTAGTTTCAATAGCTTATCTTACTAACGTTATCTAAAGTAATTCATCATGTTCCCTACCTCACTTTAATTGATACACTCCAGTTGATAGAACTTGGTAGTTTTAACTAATTTTTAAGTTATGAAGTCTATGATAAGTTCAACTTGGCTTTTTTTTTTATCAGTGATGGGAATGGAACAGTGAAACTATCTTTGTGATAAAATCAAGTAAAAATTCTTCAGAGTAGCTACAGTTTAAGTGAGTAGGAAGCAATCTTTAACAAATTTTCCATTTTGTATGAATGCTGATTGTCTAAATAAGCAGTTAGGCAGCCAAAATAAACTTTACCATGATTTGGGTTAGCAATCTGAATGGAGATGTGGCTGAGGCAGAGGATGTCTCCATCTCAAAGCCCACACTGCAGTATTAACCTTTGTCTTCCCCATGACCATCAGGCATAGGGCTCCAGCATTACACTTCATCCAGGAGGTCTGCGTCTGCCACAACCACTGGTGCCGGCGGAGCGATGCCATCAGCTGCCTGTTACAGGCGCTAGGATGGATGGAGGAGGGTGAGCCTTTCTGGGTAACTTAAGACAAGGATAGTGTTTGCTAGAAAAATCAATTCCCATGTATACACTTAAGGTGCCAAGTCACTCATTGAAGTAAGCATGAATTAATGAAATCTGACTACCCATGAAGAGGTAGTGAAGAGGATTTCACCTTATCATAAGAGCTGATCCCAAATCAGTATGGCGAATCTGAAAACTCCAGCCAATTTTGGCACGAGGCCTTGAAACCTGGCCCTTCCTGGGAAGCCACACGCTCCTTTCTTTCCTTCCATTAAAGCTGGAACAGAAAGCAATTGTACCACTACTGGTAGCCAGTCTTTTCATATTTTTGGCCATAACCAGAGGGTTGTTAAGTTTTTTTTTCCAGCTACCTGACTAACCTGAGAAGGAGGGGAGTTAGCCTCAATGGTCAGGGTTCTCCCTCTCCTGCCCTTTAAAAAAATAAAGCGACCAGTGGTTATGTATAGTATTGTAAGGCATGAATAATTTTCTTTTCTTCTAAGTAATTTCTAGGGTTTGAGACTAATTATAGATAGCATTTGGTTAAGGTAAAAAGACTGAAATTTTCCTATTAGCAACAGCTGTGCAAGAGAAACTGATAGGACCTGGGCTTGTATATCTAAGGTCAGAATCAGTCTGAAGACTTAGGACTGAGAGCAGTTTTTCAACACAGTCTCAACAGGAACAGTTCTAACAGAGACCAAGTCACTCTGCCCTGTGGGGTCTGATCTCTCAGAGAGCTCAAAATCAGGGTTGCTTCTCCCCAGGTTTTACCACAAGCATTAGGCATGTTTTTTTTCCCTAAAAAAATTCAGATCTTGGTATTATACGATATGCCAGAGACTGCTTTCCTTTAAAAATAAAAGGTCATTCGATCTTTCTCCTGTAAAACTTAAAAACATGGCCCCAGTAGAAAAACATAGATGAATAATTTTTAGAAGCTGCTTGTCCTTTGAGCCAGATGCGTGATTTTCTATGACTGAGACAGGTGGTGCCAGTGCTGTGAAAACCCAGAAAGAGCAGGGTGGGCTGGTGGGGAAGGACATACACAGAGAGAGTGCCACTGAACATGGGGATTTAATCTGTTGGTAGTTTCTACCATCAAAACTGAAGAGTTAGAGGATGAACACAGAGGAGAATGCCACTGAAACATCCAGTGAGGCAGAGGTCCCCAGCTGAATGATCGTAGCATTACTCTAAGAATAAAAGAACACACAACATACTGGGACACATAAAGGCTATAAAATCCAGCCTTTCACTTCATGTTTGCATCTGGTGGCTTGGAATCTGCTACTAACTCTATGACACAAAATGCTAGTAATCAATACTAGTATTTCTAACAAAAGTGATTATTAGATAAGTAAGTATAACATTGTACCCTCAAATGAAAAGCCGATTTTCAAAATCCCCTCATGATATTTATGATGTCCAGAATATATTTAAACACATGTCATCACTTTTTCTTTCCAGTGATTAGGTTACCATGCAAGCACCCTTTTCAAAGCCGAGTTGACAAAGCTGTGCTAAATGACATTTTAATAGTAGTCTGTACTCACATCTTGTTTTGCGAAGCGGGCTTTTTTTGGATCTACAGTTAAAACTTCAGTTCAAGCAGTTGTGAAATATTTTATAACGGATGTGGTTTTCTACAGCCAGTTTTCAAAATACATCCTTTGTGGCAAGATGCATATTCTGTCTGTTTATGGGATAAATTATTCTAACATTCAGCAGAATAAAAAACATTTTGTCTACAGAAAAGTAATATCCAATATATTTTTCATTATAGAATGAGAACAGAACAACAACTGGTGGAGTAAGACCCATCTCTTTAGATTCAGTACACATCTTCCAAAGTAAAATGTGTTCAATTTTCTATTATCTGAATTCTTCTGTGGTCACAGATGTTCTCCTTTCATTTTACTTACTGACAAGGGACAATCATGTATTTAGTCCAGTCCCTTTACTGTCTTGCTTTTATAATGAAAAATATGCTCATCTGAAGTGATTCTTTGTGAGTGTTGCCAAAAGCTGTTTCATGAAATCAGAAATAATATAGAAATCTTACTTGACCCATCCATTTTGAATTATTTCTGATGGAAAAGATAAAGTGTAACTAGTGCTGTGCTTACTCTAGGTATGCCTTATTAAATCATACACATAAAGGCCAATATTCCTTGGAAACTATAGGTGTTATCTCAGCATGCTTCATGTCAGAAACAGCTGGAAGGTATACAAAACTTATGGAGGAAATATTGTAAATGGATTTTAGGGACACATGGAATTACTGTACACCCAAAATACTTGGATCTGAAGGTAAGTAATTTTTCAGTTGTATGCCAGTAATAGGGGCATTAAACCTTCTTTTCCTCTGTTCTTCAGAAGGGATCCAAGTCAACATGGCGATGGGTGTCCTCAAGTTAAGGAAGCTTTAAGTAAGGGTTCAGAATCATGTAGACTTTGGTATGCTACTGATTCTAGCAGTATCTTTATTCTGCAGTCTCCTGTAATATCTTTTAATTCCCATTTCAACTTTGTAAAATGGGAATGCAGTCAAATTAAAACCTCACTGTTATTTTTCTTTGTAGTAGGCAATGTGGTCTAGATAAATAGATTAGGACATTTTAAAAGTGCCTGTGAAGCACAGTGGTGCTGAAGGAGCAAAACAGATCACTCTTTGTGGTGATCTTGGCAGTACTAAGTAACAGCTTCTTGGTTCATAAGCTTAATAAAGAGCTGTCCAGGAACAGCTGGATCCTGCACTGCAGACACAATGCAATTTTCAAAAAATATTAGTAGAGTGATGTATGAAAGAATTAGGAAAAACACAGTCTCTATGTTTCTGATGGCTTCCAAATGTTAGCTCTTCTGTGATCTAGAAAAGCACCTAAACATAGTTCAGAAAGTATCTGTAAATAAAAGCCCCCAACTCCAGCACCATACATATACTGTATTCAAGCACACAGTACAAGAAGAGGAATAAAATAAGAAATGAAAGCTCAAAGCTTAGTCAAAAATCGCAGTTGATAAACAGAAGCTGCTATAGCAGTGTTGTATAGACAGTTTGTTGACTGTTTCAGAAATGCTAAGGTATCCTTTGCATTTTAAAAGTTTGAGAAATACTGGGTTTGAGGGCTGTTTTATCAGGCAAAACTGTGAACTCTACATATGTTGAAAAAGGCATTTGCTTAGAGTCAAATGAAAGCCAAGCCCTGCTATGGCTGAGAAAGAAGTGGTCTGCCTGCTCTGGGAGCTCCAAACTCTGACCCCCTGTGAAACTGGGCAGCCAGAATTTTTGGGAGCCAGATGCTAATGGGAGGGGAACTATCACCATAGGATCACTACACCAACATAGTAAGTAAAAAATTTGGGACTAGAGGTAGACTTTTCCCATGTGGGCCACTCACTGAAGAAATAAACCTATTTTCATATATGCCCCACACCATATATTAAGAATATTTACCATACATTAAGAATATTACTTACTAGTTTAAAGCAAAATTGAAGAATAAATAGAACTTATCACAAATTGTATGATATATCAAAGGAAATTACTATGCTCCCTTCACTCCTTAATCTGTCTCTCTATAGTTACTGAAGAGATGCTATTTTTGGAAGAAGAATAAAAAAACATTATAAAGAATACTTCTAACACTCCAAGTGGTTATTGTAAATTCCTGGGACTAATTACTTTTAAAAATAAACTGTAAAATGCAAGGGTCTAACGACACAGTGAAGGATCGACTTTTCCTCTACAGAATATAAAAATTCCTCCAAGTGTATTTTTCTATTCTATGGCATTAACTGCATAAATATTCTGAAATGGTCATTTTTCTTATATATTGATAATGAAAAAACCAAAATGTGGCAGAGTCTGGATTAAAGCCAGGTCAATGTCAAAATGTTTTTATGAAAATGCCTGTTTCATTAACAGAATCTGAAGGCATGATCCAGTTTGAGGTCTTTCAGAATTTGGAATAGTATTTGTGTGTACATATGCTATGATACTGGGGAAGGATTATGGGTAAGGAGAAACTTTTGAAGTTTTACAGACCTTACTAGTGCTTGAAAACAATTATAATTGTACAAAAACGAAAGCACTGTATTCACTTGCTAATGCTCTCTGAAAAGAAAATTCAGTAAAGAAAATTAGCTCAATTTACTTTGGTCTCTAAGCACAGAGTAAAAGAAAAACAAGAAACCAAAATGGCTCCTGTAGCTTTTCAAATACTATAACTCAGCAGATCAGGTCCAGTGCTTCAGTCCACTCTATGCTTGAAAGAAACAGTGGCAAGTGAAAATTTTTTTTCCAAAAAAAAAGCAATTAATTTTGAAACAAACCCATACTCCATGGTTAAAATTAAGTAGCTCAAAAGATTCAGTCAAACAACTTTAGTCCTTAACATCAATTGCCATTAGTCTTCCCACTACAGTTTGGTTTTTGTGGAGCAGATGGGGAGAAGTTGAGGTTTCCTGAACAGAAGGAACCCAAAAGCAATCTCAGAAGAATCAGCAGATGTGACCGTAACAGCCAGGACACTGATTTTCTGCACCAGCTACTGTTCAGAATATTATTTCAGTAGCATAAGAACACCCTAAGTAGTACCTCTAATTTGTTCAGCAAATTGATGAAAATAATTTCTGTAGATTTTCCTTTCCTTTTGGGTGCAAGAACAATACCCAGTTCAGCCTTGATTCAGCAAAGACCCATATTTTATTTTCAATGTCAAGTACCTCTGAACCGTAATAAAATCTTGTTCTGGTACATATGTTTAATTTTCTTCCCAGGTAGGATGCTGGAAGCTCAGGCATTGTTCTGCTTCCAGCCTCTGATCAGACCAGGCCATCTTTTAAAATGGTTTTGTTCAAACTCTCTCTCAAAAGATTTGCAGAATTGGCTTCACTTGTACAGAGTACATCACAGAGTTCTCCTGTTACTTTCAAAGGGCATCCTTAAACTTAAATTTTCTTGCCTTGCCTTCATGCTGCTTGGTCCTGCGGAAAATGCATAGCCCATTTTAAAGGTCAATAACTGGTCCCTGAATCCTTTCATTCTAGACTCTTGGGCATACTTCTGCTCTGGTATGCATGGGTATAACTGCACACTTCAATTAAGTTAAAAATGTGGCTCAGTACATAAGCATAAGTCTGCTGGTAGGTTCTGCCCAAAGAGAAGTTGTTTATCCTGGAACTAATCAAGTGTCAAAGCAGGATGATGCAGTTGTTTGTCTAATCTCTACATCCAAGTAACGCTTACTATAGCAAATCTCCTTGAAGGCATGGAAATTCTTCCATTGCTGGATGAAACAAAATATCGTGTCATTTCCTTACTTAAATGAGAAGTGCAAGTCAAATGGGAATTCAACCAGCTGTGTTCATGGCTCCGCAGTCTTGTCAAACCAGCCTGAAGATTCTGGGAGGCAGGAAAGTCAAACAGAGCACATGTTTAAATCCAAATAAATAATGTACCCACTTGTGGTGGTCCCAGCTACATTTACACATAGCAAATATGCACAAAGCTTTGGTTTGGCAGGCTATTCACTTATTCACGCATGTTTTCTCCTTTCTCAAGGCCTATTTCAATAATATGATAGGTTACAAGTCGAAGATGACAGACCAGGCGCTTAAAGTAGTAGCCACTAAGTAAGTGATGGCAATATAGAATAGTTGCTTCTCACACTTGAGAGTTGGAAGTCTCATGCCAGCAGGTAAAGAAGCAACTGTTCATTTAAGCACATCTGTGAAAGCACTAGCCGAGACTCCTTTGCAAGATTTTCCTTCCCCGCTGTTACTAGTATTTTTCACAAAGTGACTTTACATGAACTGCAGTCACTTTCAGATTCCTCACTGAAAAATCAATCATCTCCCACAAGTAAGGGGAGATTTAATTTTCATACAAAACAAATAGTGAAGATACTGCTCCATAGAAAAGGCATTCTTTTGAATACCATGGCTCAGTAACATATTTCAGCGCTTATTGGAAATAAATAATGTGCCTGAAGTCAAACATATCAAAAAGCACCCCGAGCAACTGGGATACATTTGTCTGCCTCAAAACTCTTAAAGAATAAAAAGCAACTCTCTCAGAGGTACCTTGTTGCCATCTTTTCCACAGTATTATTGTAGTAATTAGTGACACTTATTCAACTTGTTTAGAAACTCTTTTTGGACAGCTCTAGCCTCCAAGGGAAAAGGGACACCCTTTGGGCTAATTTCTTTAGTGCAGGCAGGCTGAACAGACAGCATTTTCAAAGCAGTTTTGACAGAAGCTCAGCATCTGATGGAAGTGGGCACTCAGAACACTCAACACTTCCACATGGCTTTGGAAATCCCATCTGGCTGGGATTAGGCTCCAGGAATGCATTTTTTTCCCCCTCAGAAAAAACAAAATTTGGTCTAATCCAAAAGGATGCTACAGTGCATCTTAAATCCTATCTCTTGCAATGAAAGGTGCTCTGAATACAGAATCTACTACATCTTATCTTTGCAAAGCTTCCTTCAGTGTCTTACTGGCTGCAAACAGGCATGAGTTACTAAATCATATCCTCAGAAAGGCTATGAAGGCTTTTCCATTCCAACACCTAATTAGCTTTGGAAAATCTGCAGTGCAGAGGAGTATGCAGTAATTGGGGTGAAAGGTAAGAAAGAACATCTTGTCTATGATGGAAAAATCAGCTTCACAAATTTCATTTATCAACACATAATGCTACCACCAAAAGAGGTTGATACTCAGTGTTTTCATGGCAAAGAGATCTTGAGAGAGGCCCTGGATCTACCCACAGTGCTGCTCAGTGAATAATCTTAGAGGAAGCCGGAGAGCATAGGAAAGAAAAATCTTTAGTCCATGAAAAATAAGAAGGTGAGCAAAGGAAGACAATTTTAATCACAGTTAGTGAAAAATAGAGCAAATGCGAGGAAGAATAGACTATGTGAAGGATGTGAGCAAAGCAAGCCAATAAATGTGTACATAGAGCAGGAAGAGTCTGTTCTGTGAGGCAGCCTTTCCTGACGAGCTTTTGGAGGCAATTCTGGCTTTGGGAGTCACTTTTTTAGGCATGAGATCAACTACATTCTCATGCATTTGTCTTCTTTTGGCAGAGGTTAGCTGAGGCATCAAAGCAACCCGTCTGGGAATCTCTAAAGTACAAAGCCACTTCAGAAGGAAGCGCAAATGTCACTGAAAGAGGAGAATCCGGCTGGAAATGTTAGGGTGGTGATAAGCAGTAACAGGCATCAGCAGTTATGCTTATCAGGTATCAAGCTCCAGAACGAGAGGAAACCTTTCATCCCAGGACAGGGCAGCATGGCAGCACCTTCCGTGGGTCTGTCAGCAGCAACAGCACTGTATCGGCTGCCACCAGCCAAGGGCAGCAGACCAGGGGTGCCTGCAGCAAAACAGAGGTGGTCGTCTGTGGATAGGAGGCACTACTAAGTAGTACCCAGTCCATCCAGGCTCCTCCTGTTGGATGCGACAGACACCAGAAAACTGAATGCTTGGATTAGAGCCCCATTGCATGAAAGGACAGCGTCTGCAGCTATAGAAGCTGTGGTGATAAATACTTTTTTTCTTCTTTTCAGCCATGGATGTTTTCTCCCCAGCTCTTCCCTAGGATATAAGCCATTTTCTGGGGAACTGGTTAGCTGTTAGGACAAGATGGCACCAGTGGCTGCACAAATGATAGTGCTGCTCAGTCAGTTGTTTGAAACAAGCAGCTTGCAAAGAGATGACTTTGACACCTCTTGTCAGTGACAACTTGAACAAGATGTGGAGGTGTTAGGTAGTATGCTCATCTGTGTTCCCTTTCTGTCACAGATTTATGACAGAAGACAACAGAGCCAAAACGGGAAAAGCAGAGTGCAAGTGTACTCTCCACACACTCTCTGTTTTGAAAATTTATAGGGACCTCATCAAAATGTGGCTGTAAATGACAGCATTAAGATGACTGCAGCAGAAAATGGGAATGTGCTGGGGTTTTTTTCTGTGTGCTTTGTGCATTTGACAAGAGAAGCTCAGGAGAGCGATCTCTAAATAGCTGAGAAGGACTTGTGTCCATGATATTAAGGATCAGTGTCAATCAATGTCAGTCAGTTACTGATCAAAACAGACTTAGCTTATAGTGGAGATGTTTTGTCTCCACTCAAACTAGATCACTTGCATTGATCAAAAATTAATAGAGACGCTACAGATATATATGGCTTTGCAATATACGTATACCATTAAAGCCTTATCCTAAACCAGCAGGTCTCCAAGTCTTGAGGGAAATACATAGCTTGAACTCTGCCTTCATACAGTTAAATAAATTTGCCTTTGATGAGCAGAAATAACTCTGAAGTCTGCTGGCATTATAATGCATATGTGATTTTAATGTCTTCTGAAGTTAATCTCCCAAGGTTTTTTTGTCTCCTAATGATTAGCTTCACACTGAAAAAATCAAAGGTCCCTGAATTACAGGACCCATAACACACATCTGACAATTCCCAAAGAATCTGAGACTAAATTTGTTTCATGTGGGTATATTTATAGTACTTGTTCTATAGAACTCTAAACAGTTATTAGCATTGCAGTCCTGTGCTCAAAATCACTGACACCAGTTCTACTAAATTGCCAGTTGCCTTGCTGGAGTCCACCAAAACAGGAAATTGAACAAGAGATTAATCAGTAAGTTAATGCAGGCAACCAAATATAAGGGTCCCCTCAAAGGCTAAAGACCTGTTCTTATGCTTTCATCTCTATCTCAAAGTCCAAATATAAAAAGCTTCCCTATTAGTTAATTTTCAGGGATTAATTACTGGACGACTTGATAATTCACTTCAATAAGACTGGGAAAACACGTCAATAAATCATGTCTTTTATCTGCCTGCTCAGGCTTGCTCTGAAATCTGTCCTGCATGTATGAATGATTAGCAGCAGGTGTAAAATAGTTCCCCAGTCACTCCTGGATCCTCCTGACATCTCTTCATTAATTCTTCAAAATTTCAGACCTAAGTCCTGAGATCTAAGTTAAGGGTACGTCACATCTGTTTCCATTAAGAGACCTTAAATGTCCTCAGCCAGTAATTAAAATCTTCAGCAGCTTTACCAAATATCCAGGGCATTTTTTTCATAAAAGACAACTGAAGTAAGAACCAGGTGCCACTGGCCTTTTTTACTTTAAAAAGGAAACTTGCGTATCTTTTTTAATATAAGTCCTCCTGGAAAAATATTGAGGACTGGAATATTGCAGAATTTTGAGATCCTGTGACCCAGGGGAGCTAAATTTATGTCACCAATGCAAGTTGTATTCTGTTTTGCGAACAAGAGGCTGTACCTTCTCTGATATTACAAGAGAAAATAATATAATTATTAAAATGACCACATGTAACCAAAACCACTGAAAAATAGAAGAAATACATTTGATGGAAAAAGAACTAGATGTAACAAGGTGGAAGGGAGGAAATTCAGAATATCATCAACATAATTCAATGTGTGCTCAGCCAGAGCTAGCATTTAGTTTAATATAGTAAAAATGGGCTTACTTCACTCTGTAAGCATCCAGTGTCCAAATCCTGCAGCTGTCTCACTTGGACCAGACCTTTTCAACTGCACTGTCTTTAGACACAGCAGTTAGGCCCAGTTCAGCATTGCAACTGAGGCTGATGCAGGTCCAAGGAATACATTAGCATACAGCAGTATCTGAGCATCAGTGTGAACTCCAGCACCTGAAATTGCTCTTCCTTAAAGACACAGCTTGACCTTATAGCTGCAGAATAAGAAAAAAAATTCTATAGGTGGGCCTCTCAACCCTCTCAAACTATAAATTTTCCTGTAAGTCAGTCTTGTATTCTAGGTCTAGTGGGACTTTAAAGAAAAGTGCTGTGCATCTATTAAAAATGCAGATCACAGCCAGGATTCTTTAGGGAATCTTAGCTATGTTTGGTAGCAGAAGCACAAAAAGGAGCATTTGCAATGCTACTATTTGCTTTCATGTGTCCTAGTCATCTTGATCATATGTCAACTTCCAGTAGCACGCAGTGGTGTGGGAAGAACAGACATCAGCTGAGGAGCACACACCTTTGGAAAGGTTATTTTAATGGTAATTATTGCAACAGTGTACAAAATGGAACTCCCTCTTCTTAACATCAAATGTCAGACTAGGTTATTAGTATCATCGTAGCATCTGCCAAGAGGCCTGCATAGCAGGTCTTAGACAGTGAGCAAAAGGCTTTATAGACTGCTTCTCCCCTCCCTTCCCCTGACTTTACACGCCTTTCCAGGCATTCTAGATGGTTTAGATGTCAATAACAAAAACTTCCTGGAGCATCAGAGATGGGCACAAACTAAGAGTATCTCATATTTGCAAGGCTTTTCTTCAGTGTTTAGGTTCTAGACAGCAATATTTCTAAGCAATGAGACTTAGTCTTGAGGTGTGACAGCATTTTGGTTTTGATTTGTAAACAGACCAGACCGATTGTAGGAATAGCTGTTTCTCATATGCACGCAGATGCTAGCATGAGGACAACTTTTATGAGCCAACTTCTTTGTTAGTGAAGTGTAAACCATTTCCTTATTTGGGCAGAAGATTGCTTTTTGTCCATTTCTAAATTCATACTGATTGTACCAATCTTCCAGTATCAGTTAGGAAGCTGCAACTTTCTTTTGCTCTTAATTTCTTTTTTCCTTTTGAACCAGGACAACTATGGTACATTAAGTGCAGACTAAGCTTTACTGAGATTTATTACTGCTAATGAGATAAAATCAGTCCAACAATTGCCAGATTGTGAAGTAGCCTGTGAATGTGATGAAGCATCAGGTGAAACTACCACTACAGCTCTGTTGATCATTTATACACCATGAACAAAATCCCTTTTGTGGATTTCGTAACAGTAATCAATAAACACCTCTTGTTAAGCCCTGCCAAGGCAAACAAGCCTCTTAGTTCTCCTCTACCTAGAGCAATGATGTCTCTCTCCATAAGATCTTCCTGGGAGACTGCCAAAACTACAATTTTAATACCAACTCATTAATCTAAGCATCTTTGCTTATACTGATCCAGAGCAGATAAAGAGAAGACATGCAACAGCACAGAGCAGAAGAAGAAACGCTTTAGCGGAAAGAATGTCACTTAAGACTGCTATCTGGTTTTATGCTACAAGCCTGTGATTGCTTCACGCAGTTGACCACAATCTGATGAACTGTCATAATTAGAGAAATTGAAAAATGACTCACCTGGAAAACACGCAAAAGAACATCACTATTCGAGCCCTTACCAGGAATGATCCTGTTTTTAAGTCTGACTCAAATATTAAGTCCAGAAAAAACAGTTCAGTTATCCAGTTTAACAGAATACAGACCACACAAACTCATCCCAGAATTTCTTTGATAAATACACAACTGAATATGAAGACAGGAAGGCACAGAAACCTCCTAGCTTCAGTTATGAGATAAGTCAGTGATAAAGAGAGGAGTTGAACCTTCCTCTTCTTTGAGGGGAAATTTTGCTCCTGCTGTGCAGTATCCTATTTTTGTCCACTTGCGTGGACAAGTAAAATGCTTGTCACATCTGTAACACTCTGCATACAACATTGTCTCCACTATCTTCAGTGTGGATAAACCAGAAATATTGAAACAGAATCTGAAGTATCAAATCTGTCCTGGTATTTTCTGTTACTAGGAGCACAGTATGGTATATCCTATCAGAAACTGACTACTTTGGGCTTAAGTCCCACAGCAACAGTAAGAAATTTGAGCAATTTGTAATTCCAAACCAAGTGCCAATTGAGAAATGGAAAGAAAAAACAAAAGATCTCAAGATGCCAAGTATATTCTTCCTCCTACTTCAGCTATAAACAAAGTACTAGGGCAGAATTACAGTTTTCTAAATAACTGGGCTATTGAGCACAGACATCTTATCTCTAAGAGTAGTGACTGAACATGTATCCTTGATGAAAAAGACTCAATATTTAAGATATGATGATAAACACTGGGTACTTACCAGGAATTAAGGGCTAGAACAGGGCATTTTTTTTGTTAATACAGTTTCAGCTGTTGTATTGAGAACTTTTACAGAGAATTAGTGAGTCACGAAGAGACTTGCTCGTTTGCTTGGACAGTCTCTCAAAGTTGCTTTCCAGTTCAGATGGTCCGTGCTACCATCTCCCAGCCGAGAACGGGTAACCTGTGTCGTTCCGTTTCTGTCCTCACCTGCCGCACGAATGACTGCACTTCTAAACAAGCTTTATTCTGGTCAGATTCATTGGTTGCATTGCTTTGTCTGAACCACAGTTTCAGCCTTACTGAATTTTCCCTTCCACATAGTTGCCTGTATCTTTATTTTTTTGTGTTCTTCTTGTTCATAAGTAGCACCTGCCATAACAGCTGCTTTTAATAAGAAAATGGTTAATTTTCTCAGTGTAGAATTCTATTTGTCTGAAATAGAGTGCTTGTCATACTCTGGGCCCAATGCTGATAAACAGGATCAAGCACTTTGAAGAACGTACTTTAATCTGTGTGAAGAAATAGCACAAGGAATTTAAAAACCTTTATATATAGTATATATTGAGATATATTAACACAATATAAATGATTACAAGACAATTTTTCATTGTTCTTGTATTCCCTTTTTGCTCTTGAACAGCTTGAGAGAGAAAGAAGAGAAAGAAAAGAGGGAAAGAGCAGTTTGAAAAAAGAGGAATCTGGTGAACCTGGAGTTGAATCAAACTTACAGTTCAGAAAAAATGAAGGATGACTACATGAAATGCAGAATATTCCCTGGAGGAACAGTTTTAGCATAAATATGGAACATTTGTTTTAAGTTTCACATTATAATGCTGGCAGCAAACCTCGCAGCAACTCACTTTGAACAGTCTGGAAATATTCTTTCAATACCTGACGTATGGTTAGAAGTTAGGGATATATAATTCCAAAACTTTATGGCTGCCACAATGGAGGTTTATAATATTAGTTATCATTCTGATACACCAAATGAAAAGTCAATTGACATTCACTACCTAGTCAGAACAGAATGACCAAGTAACAACAGAGAACAGAGAACATGAAACACAAACAAGGTGGGAAGATGTTTGTAATTCCACAGGCTGTTCTCAACTTTAACTTGGAAGGTTGTGAGCAAAGAGCAGGTTATTAAAAATAAGTCTATAGTATTAGGTTTTTATATTGAATTAGAAATCCTGAAAAAGAAGAGTTAAATTTCCACTTGCACAGTATTGTGCTCATGTCCATCGAAATGGTAGGATTTCCAAACATGAGTAATCAAATGATTTTCATAGGTTACAAAATTATTGCGACGTCTAGCTCCCTTATTCAAGGGAATTTAGATGAAGGTCTGTATTAGGTCAGATGAAAGTCAGATGAACCTCAGCAATAAGGCTATTTTAGAAGATGATCATTATTGGTGTCAGGTATGTTTTCTAGCATTAGGTTCTAGCCAATAGTGGTGCAGTGATTCCATGCTCTGAAAAAGCACAGATTTCATAGATTCAATAAGTGCTATTCAGTAAAAGTTAGGCACTTCTGAAGTGCTATAGAGGAATGCAAATTTTCAGTTTCATGTTCTATTTCAGAAATCAGAAGCATTTAATTTTCATCTCACTTTCAGTGTCCTACTTATTCCCTCATCATCCAAACCTCTGTAATTTTCTCAGCTACATCCCTCCTAGAAAAACAGAGAACAGAATGAGCCAGGTTTTTTAAGCCATGCCAGAGATACATGAAAACTCTTCCAGAACATAGGAAATACTTCATAAAACAAAATATCAGCTGGAGGCAACAAACTGGAACAACATTTTCTCACTAGATACTATGCCAAGCCACAGAAGAGACCAGAATGTCTTTGTATCACCATAAAAATGTCTCCTTGTGTAAATACACAGTTCCAGCTAAACTCCATTTAAAGGTAATTGCAGCCTGGCTAATTTAAGCTTTGAGTTTCTTTTACCTTTAGTACCTACTGAGCAGAAGTAAACTTTTATTTCTCAGTTACAGAAGAATGTATCTTCACATGTGGAAAAAGATCACTGATGTGCAGAATATCTAGGTGGTCAGGGAATGAATGCACACAGCGGCGCATTCCCACCTTCTGCTCCCTGTTGTCACCAGAGCCTTGGACTCATCAGTCCACAGGTGTCCGTGATGCATAGGATGCATCCCTGCATGTGCCAAGAGCCTCACCCCTTCCACATCGGTGCATGTGGGAGGGATTATTTTACACCCACTGCAGCATGGATTTTTCAAACTTCTACTCCTTTGCTAACCCATTGGCACCAATGTTCCATCACACCCCACATATGTATTTCAAAGTGGGAAAATGGAGAATGGCTTTTTCTTTCACTGCAATTTTTTGTCAAGACCCTGAAATGCTACTTACTTCCACATTTTAAGAATGGAAACATATGTGAGAGCAAGCAGTGTGAAAACTGTGGCTTTGACTGAAACTGAGCTGCAATGATTTAGATTGTAGGTGTTTGCTACGTAGCATGACCTTTATCTTGTTTTCTTGAACGTTATTTATAGCATATTTCTGCCACAGCATACATCTGATATCTGTAAGCGCTTCAGTGAGTCTGTTAGTATTATGAAGTACTTATGAGTAACTGAAACACTCTATTTCGTTTTTGTTTTCCAGAATCACTTCAATGATCTCCCCTTCTTTGACTTTAATGTTCTCAGATTTACTTTTTGACTCGCCTTGCTAAAGGCTAAAGCAAAATTCACTATGATCTATGGCATCTAATTTATGTTCCAGCCAGTCAGTAGTCTTGGGCAGAACAAGATACCAGAGACGGCTGTTAACACTTAGTAGAAGTTCATATTCATCAAAAGATGTGCATGGGTGTACCTGCACTAGTTTTCATAACAACTATTGCATCTCCAGACTTCCTAAGGTGGAAAAAAAACTTTTAGGGAAGACATTACATACTTCTCCTGCACAGTTTTGTCTCCACTGTATCAAGTCACACACGAAAAGGACTGCAGGCAACTTGAAGTTAATAATTATTATTGTATGAGTACCCAAGGACCCCAGTCTAGATCAGAGCCCTGGTCCTCTTTGCAGAGCTGTGCCATCGAAAGGAAAGGAAAACACAATTTGTTGGGCTGCAATTCACATTCCCATCAAACTATACAGAGACAGAAACAGGAAGCCATCAGTGCTCATTTACAGCGGCCTTCCATGGCTTACCCTTGCAAGGGTGATTATCAGCAGTTACTGAGTATCCACTGCTTCAGTGAATGTGTCACAGGACATAATACATTACATATGCTTACTAAACCTTAGCAAGCATATTCTCAAACAGCCATTATTGGGTTAGCTCACAATAAATATCTTGACGTTCTAGTTATAAAGTTATGCCTAAGGCGATTGCACCAGTGACTTTGCCTGAAAGTACAAAGCAGATTGCACTGACAAAGCTCGGAGAGTAGCACTGGACCTATCTTTGTGCAATATGTGTGTCTATCTAAACAAGTAGAGCACAAGGCAGTTCAAATATGCACATATAGTGTACTGAGCTGAAAACACTGTCGCAGCATTGTTACAATGTCTGATTTCAGTCTCAATACAGGACATTTTGGGGAAAGATTAAAACAAACAGCATTTGACTGAAGATGAAAACCCATCCTTTGTTATCCTCTATCATTCTACACAAACAGTTTCCTGCTCTCTTACCTACTGAAAAAAGTTAAGTAAAGACTAGGTGCTTCTGAAATATTATCATTGCTAAACATTTAACCTGATAATGGAAATGAAATACATACCAGTTCAAGCAGTATAAACACAGTGCCAAACAAGTTTGACCCAGCTTGTGCTGATGTTAATAGGCTTGACGCAGGTTTTGCATTATTTAAAGCATGATATAAGACTGCTTGTAAGAGCTTTATCTACTATTGTTACAAATGAAATCCAAGATGACTGAAAGGGAAAGTGATCAGAGAAAGTGTTTCTTTTTTCAGCTTGTTACTAGGTGCACTTGACAGTAGTTTCTGTACAGTCAGATTCTTCATGCCGAAAAAGATGAGCTTGTACAGATATGCAATCATGATAAAGCTTCAGCCAGCATGGCTTAGGTTCTGTATACAGCTCCGGGTCTCTTTTTAACTGCCTCCCTTCCCATTTAAGGATGTGATATCAAGTAGCCTGTATTCACAATAACTTGCTTATGCAATACTGAGTACTGAACTGAGGGAACTACTGCAAATTACTGCATATGTGAAGTTAAAGTGTGATAGCTGTTATTCACTAGGTCTCCATTAGGCAATTTTGCCCCACATTAAACCATGGCTGAGCAGGGCTCCTCAAGCCCAAGGCTTGCCTGTAACGGCCTTAGGACAAGTGCATGCAACCAACCAGCTGGCAACAACAATAAAATTAAACTAAAATGAAACCCTCAAGAATAAGAACAACTTCACCTCCCCACACAAATGCCTGCAGAAGGACTAACGCAGAAACCATCCCACGTGGCTCTGGCTAGAACACATCCCCCTCGCTTCAGAAGTTTTCCTGATGTGACCAGTCAGGTCAGTGGCCTTTTGCAGGCTGCCCCACTCGCCGCTGGGTGGCCAGGAGCCCTTCCATGCTCTTCCACTGGCTTCAATTCCAGCTCCACTCCTCTGAACGCAGTTGCCACAAAGCAACTTCCTCTGACTTCAGACCCGGAGCTCTATTGCTCCGCTCATGCCTGCCACCTTGCTAGCCCACTTTGATTTGCTCTATTTAGCCTCCAGATTTAAAAAGTAGCTTTCTGGTAGTGAAGCCCTGTAGTCCACATATCCAGCCTAAATTCAGTTCACAAATAATTCAGGTGAAAACTTGATCCCGTTTCATATTCATTTCCCTTGAAATCTGTGTTATGCCACTTTGATTCTTGGCAATATATGAGGAAAGATGTCCGGTGCCTCTGGGAGTAAAGAGGGCCAAGTAACAGTTGTCTCAAACCACAAGCTTTTTCTCAGTAACACTGCAACCCACACTTGCTCATCTAGTAGAAATCTCATTAACTGCCAGCTCTGACAGTTAAATTATCGATAGATCTGAGTAGGTTTATCTGAAATTAAGTGGTTTACTTCTTTCCTTCTTAATCAAAATCAAAATATTTCCATCTTAATCAAAATATTAAGACCATACGAAGGGAAAAATGCAGAGTTCAAATCATTATCTTTAAAACTAAGGGGCAAGTAAAACCAGTTCTTGAGTTTTTAACTAAAATCTAACAAATACTACAAGTATTTCTAGAATGCGACTTCACAGAGAATAAGGTCCATGACCATCTGCAGTTTTGAATCTCTCCACCTTCAGTCTGTTTTTTAAGAAAAATGAAATGAAATTAGTTATATGTGATTTCTCTAATGTAACTATATTTTTATCAAAATGTGCTCAAATGGTCAAAAGGGTTAAATCTCTCACATCAATTTCAGGAAAGGTACCACTCTGCCACTGTTGCATTCATGCACCTTTCCCACTTATATATGTTCACGCTTGCAACATTAAGCATTACATGCTCCCAAGAAAGAAAAAACACAGATTACTTTCTTGTGTCATTAATCACACGTTTTGCCTATTTAATGTCTTCAAAAAGTTTGAATTGGTGTTGTTCCTAAGTAATTATCAGCTAATGACTCCTACTGCAGTACTTAACAGCAGGCGAACCTGGCCGCTCTTCTCAAACGTAAATCCTGACTGTAGGAGGAAGAATAAAAATCACAGGAGTCACTACTTTTAAAGAAAGAAACTTATCTGGATAAAATACTTTAACCCTCATGACCTCAGAAATGAAGCGTGGAAAAATAATATGATTATGATGGAACACTGACTCAGTCGCCTCATAATCACCAAGACATTTCACAAAGCAGATTTAAGAACATCATAGTTGGTAAAAAAAAACAAACTCGAAATCTGTCTTTCAAGTATCTTCATTACCCCACTAGAAAAATTGTTTAGATTTTGAAATTGCTCATTGCTGTTGTTAAACTTGGTGGATGAGGGTGGGAGAAACCTAGCACTTTCCCTAGTGCTAGCTTTGCCTGTGCTCATTCCCTGTTCCGCCACCCCTGTGGCACTTCCCCTTCCAAAGGTTTCAGAGGTAGAAGTAGTGGTTGTCATTGTCTATTTTACTAATATTAGCAATACTGAGAGAAGGCATTGGACAGCACATTAGTGCAATCAGGTATCTAGGAGTTTTTATAGATACACCTCTAAAGGGAAGTAAAAGAAATTCTGTTAATTTTCAAAACAAAATATGCCTGCCAACTCTGACTTGATCCACAAAGATACTTAAACTCAGAGCAGCTACTTACATATTAGTAGCGGCTCTAGGAGATAACATGGCCATCCCACAATAAGCTAAGCAATGGCAGACCTGTGACACTGCCAATAGTTTAATTGTTGATGCATTTTGGTTTTGTATTTCAATGACATTTCCTAAAAAAGAGCCTGTGGTCAAATTTTCCATTTTTGGCATCATTAACAAAAATATTTGATTTCCAGCTTTGGCATCATTAACAAAAATGTTGAAACACTAGATACTGAAATTATCTACATATGAGCAACTGCTTAAGATCTGACACTGGGATATTCTAGGAGCATATTCAGGTTTTCAAATTTTGCTCTTCAGCTGAAGTCCAGCACGAAATTACACTTGTCTATATCAGCCAGGAATCTAACCAGTCTAGGTCAATACCTACACTTTTAGTTAGAATTGTTACGCCATAATGATTGGGCCTTCGTTACAACTTGAGATTTGGCATTTGCTATCCTTAAAAAGGAAAGGAATCTGATGAGCCAGTGCTGTTTTTGCAATAAGAGTTCTGCTATCACTCACTGTTGACGCTTTCAGCAAGAAAGGATTTCCACAGAAATAGTTCTTCTATCTACTTTTTTTGTACATTGTTGAAAACTGAGATTTCCATCAGCATTCACTGTGAAATGTCTCATTTCTATCACAACTTGCTCATGACAAAACAAAGGTTTGCTTTTTATTCTTTTACACAGGGAAATCAGTACAAACACAAGGGAAAGGATGACAAATGGCACTGGATAGCCAAAACCAACATTCAAAGAGCAGGATCAGACAGACCATTGACTCTTAGTGCCCATATAAACACAGTAAGAATACAAAGCGAGTCAGCAACAACTCAAAAGGTTAAAGTGCTTGCACATCCTTTACTGAGTATGCCCTTTAAATTGGTGGTTACTCTTCGATGACCTGAGAACAAGTATGCTGTGTGTTGCTGGAAAAGGGATTGCTCCCAGTTTTGTTCTATTCATTGATATATGAAAATCTCACACCAAGATGATTGCTTTGCTTTCTTACATAGTGCTTTGCCTTGGCCTTCATGGCTACTGCTTTTTTAAATCCAGATTCACATAAAATGATTGTCGGTGTGGATGGGTAAGAAAATCAACAGTACATTTAACAAAAATATACATCCAAAAGACTTCAAAGTAATGTTTTATCAGACAAATCTGAGCAGAGATAAATTTCTTTCTCTCCCCCACGTTATGTTAAGGGAAAGGGCAATTTTAGCAGTTGGTGACATTTATTGATATAGTTTAGATTTAGAGATACTATTCTCAATATTCTACTTAATGAGTTATTTTATTAACAATCTTCAATACCAGTCAGTTACTAAGTGAATATATATCACTTGAACGTATGACTATATATCTATATTATGGGTGTCACTTTTCACTCAGTAGTAATCTTCCTAAAATTTTGGGCTGACTCAGGCCTTCCTTGCACTCCTCAGAAATTTTTTCATCTCCCCCAAAATTAAAGGCCTTGTATTAGATACAGACAATGATAATGTTAGTAAGTCACTGGCTACCTGACCCTCTCTCTCCAAAGTAGCACTTTGCTATGCTTTTGAAAAACTTTGTTTATTACTAGAAAAAGTGGGTTATTATTTTACTGCAATAGACATTGGCCAAAGGGTAGGATGCAGAAGTGTGGCACCTCTGGGTGAGAAGGTAATTAGTAACCTAAAGGAATCTCTTCAGTTTTGCAGAATGACCTAGTTTTTCTAGAAAAGTAGAGCATACAGATTTAGTATTAGTGAGGACTGAGCAACACAAATCACCTGAAGCAACATATTTGATCTTGATACAAATATTAAATAAATAAATATTTATTTATAATTAAATATATTATATTATAATTTATATATATTAATATATATTTAATATGTGTTTATATATATTTATATATTTAATATATTAATATATATTAATATATGTTTAATATATTAAATATATTATATTATAATTTATATAATAAATAAATATTAAATATTCAAAGTGATTTGTGCATAACTGTTGGAATTTAAGCCTTCAAGCAGACATTGCCTGCAATAAGGTACCAAACTGATAACGCATTTCCAGCACTAACTTACTTCTAGTACTTGGCTTTTACAACATTTTACCTACATTTAGGTCTGGCTTTTTCAGTCTGCTTCAGGTTTTTTTCCATTTTCCTATGGAAAAAATTAGTGGATGTAGCACACAAGTTGTCCACATAATTGGATAGCGTTCTTACACATTTTACCATGGAAAAAAGCCAAATTCTAAGAGCAGGAATGGACATCACACTATCAGCTAGCTTATCTTCTGGCCCAGAGGAAGAACTGTTATCCCTAATATTTCTTGAGTCTGCTTTTAAACCAACCCCCAGGATGGAAATGCTGTAATCTCATCAGTGCCCAGCCAATATCAGTGCTAAACTACCTTTTCTTACTTTTCCTAATGACTTGCCTAAGTCTGCTCGCTATCATTTACGTCCATTACTATTTGTCTTACCTGCAGCACACGGAGGAGAATTTAATTCTGTTTATTGCACCCTTCCATGTAACTGAAGATTCAGATATCCTCAGTTTTCTCGTAATTAAATTTAAAGTTACTGTTCCCCCTCAAACTGTCCTTGTATTGTCCCCCAACCTGTCTTCTGATCTCTGACCAGCCTCATCACTCTGGACCCTGGCATTTGATGTACATCCTTCCTGATCTGCAGAATTCAGTGCTGAACAGAGTAGGAGACTCCTATTTCAAGACTCTGTTTCTGATGATGCATCCACTCTGTCGTGTCTCACTCCAACAGCATGACACCGTTGAGTCATATTTATCTTCCAATCCTCTATAATGCTTAAATCCTTTCCTGCAGTTCTGCTGTCCAGGCAGTCTTGTCCCTCTGAAGTCGGTATTCAAGTGAATTGTTAGGTAATTTCTCAAGAGTCTGAGAGCCTGATCTTGTCTTGCAATGCATTTACAGCCTTTTGAGTTAATATCATCTGAATAGTTAAAACATTATTCCTTCATTCAGATCACTGATGAAACTACTGAATAGTACCAGACTCAAGCAAGGTCCTTGAAGAATCATGTTTGATATAGCCTTTTGGTTTGACATTAAAGCACTGATTTTCTACTCTAGAGTAGATTTTTCTTACCAGTTCTGCATTTCCTAATACTCTCACCTACTGCATATTTTCCTAGTTGTTAGACACAGTGAGGGAGAGTAAAAATCTGTAAAAGTCAAATTATTTAACTCCTACTGCTTCTCCCTTTTTCACCCTGTCAGAGAAGAAAATTAGATCAGCTTGACATGACTTGCTACTAGTACATCCATGCTGGTTGTTACTCATCTCCTTATCATCCTCTAGGTGCCTACAAATTGCTTGTTTGAGTACATTCTGGTATTTTTCCAGGATCTAAGTTGCAATGACAGCTGTATAATTCTTTGGCTGTTCTTTTTTTGCTGTCTTTTCCAAGATAAACTCAAAGTTTTGGGGAAGATTTTAAAAAAGAGTTTTCTAGACTCTGAGATCACCACTAGCAGTTATGATGGCTGAAAGAATTTGCCTATGTAACCAAGCTTAAATTTCACCAGGCCCAACCAAAATAAGACTATCTGGTGTAAGCCATCTTTAACCTAAGCTTTCCCTATAATAATAAGCTCAACATTTACCCTTTTGCGACTATTAATGCAATGCCTTGCTGTCTTTGGTTAATGAAATTTGCAACCTCTCCTTTTTCCTCATTGTGTATACATTATATTAGACACATGTTATGCATAAGACAGGAACAGGTCTAGTAGATATATTGATATATATTCTTTAGTGATAAGTGATGGTCCTTGTTCTTTTCTCATTGACCTTTCCATATCTGTTAGCCTCAGCACTCATTCTCTTGGGATAAACAGACTAAAACTGTAAAGTATTCTGATCTGGCTTGGGGCAACAGTTATAGTGCTTTCAAAGCCTACAAGACTTGGTTTTTTTTAGGTTTGGGGTTTTTTTAAGAAGCATTGTCAGCTCTGACTGTTGGAATTATTTGAAACTAAAGAGTTAAATATTTGTTAGCAACACGCATTCCCTTTCGAGAAAGCTGTGAAGCACGGTCAAGCTAAACATGGAGTTATTACACATAGGAATACATGTGCATGCACATTGATTAATACCTTCATCAGTATTTTTTTTAAAGCCAAGAATGAAAGACTACATTTCAGTATAGTGTCCGTGTTAACTGTCTCACACATTTTCTGCATATAACCCCTTCCTGATGCCTTATTCAGACTTTCCTTGCAAAATTTGGGAATTTATTAATTTGGCAATATGGTTAGCTGAAGATATAAATAAGGCAGCCATTAGTTTGTCTATATTTGTTCCAAAGGGAAGATTTCTGGTCTCCTTTTATTAAAAGATAGAATCAATGAAAGCATTAGGCATCACAAGAGGAAAAATTGTGAGCAAAGAGGAAGCCTCTAAGCTAGTGGGATGGAAGCATTAACAAATGCTTTCACTGGCATGCCTCTGTTGACACCATTCTCCAAAAGAAGTTTATGTGCCTAACTCTTGAAAGTCAGTAGGAGCACCTTCCATATTTTTGGCTGTCATTGTTTTCCCCCAATAGCTGACTCACAAGGTGGAGCAGGGGAGGCAGAGACAGCAATTTCACCTACTGCAGCCATTCATAGTCACTGACCAGCACAGGAGGCACACCACCAAGCACAAGTAAGTCTCACCACACCAGTGCTGGCCACCGCTGCACTGGACTCCCTCAGTAGGAGTGCAGTGTCTGGCTCCGGACTAAGTCAGCCGGGTCCAGCTGAGGTGTTCAGCTTAGTCATCACAGATGCGTGCTGGAAGTGATGACAGTCACAGGGCAGGTTTGTGTGCAAGAGGACAGTGGCTCCAAAATGGGGCTGATGGGAGAGTCACTTGGGATAGGTAAGGGAAAGGAACAAGACAGCATGAGGCACAGCCGATCTCAGGCAAAGCTCAACTACGAAACAGTTGATCTGATTGTTGTTAGCCCTGGTCTCGGGGGCAGAACCTGTTACATTCCACCCCCCTTTGTGATAGCTAACAGGTAGCTTCTCAGACCTAACGAACTCAGCATTGTGACAATTAAGGTGTGATTAAGCAGATGAAGGAGCAGATCTGAAGAAAAGAATCAGTTCTGTATTTCACTTTTCTCTGAGGCTAGTAAACTGCAGTAAGAAAGTAGTAAGTACGCAGGTAATAATGCTCCAAATGCCCTCTTAGGCGGACTTTACTATTGTCTTCCTAGTGGTCACATTCACCATATCCATGTTTATTAATGCTGTCAACAACTGATTTACCTGCATTTTTCTTGCAGAAGACAGACATAAGAATTTAGCTAAGAGAGATGTTGCAGAAGAAGATTCTCACAGACACACCAGAGAAGCTTTACAGATAAAAAACATCAGCTTTCACTGACCCTTCCAACTTTGCTATTTCTACAGCAAGTCTTTTGAAAGAGCAAACCTAAATCACAGAACACTCTACAGTCTTAACTCTGCAGAAAAGAAATCAACTTCCCCTTAATACTTACTACAAACATATTGTTGTTACCCTCTGACTTGAAGGAACTGGTCTCAAAAACAATAAAATGTCTTACTTTGCACAAAGTTCAACCTTACTTATGGATTGCACAGGTCTTGTCATGCTATTTGCATTTTTATGACTACCTTGTGCAATACAGGAATGAGGCAGGAGTGTATATCAAATCTGCCTATTTTCTTAACTGTGGTTGAGTGTTGGATGATGAATCTGGACTGTTCCAAACGTCTGGTGGTTATGCTGAAGCTCCATTTGATGGAGCAACAGTCACTGCATATCTCTAGCAATGAAAGTAAGATTGGAATTTTAAATGTTATTTCATACATCACAAGACAACATTATGTTATCTGCACCATCCAAAGCTTTAAAAGCTCTGTTGGACAAGTTAAGGAATACATTCTATTTAATTTCATACCTTCTGTGGTCACACAGCTGTGTGATATGATACCACCAAAATAACTTTTCAAGGAATAGAAACACTCCACATGTTAAAACTCAGAAAGCAGTAATAAATCCTAAGGATTCGATTTGCTACAGATGTTGGATATTACAGCAACACAGAGCACAGCTCTGAATATTGTAAGAAAAACAGGACACATGACAAAAATGCAATTTGTAGTTTTCTAAACATTGATTAGCTTTTTTTTAAAAGTGAAAAAGCTGCATCTGTCAGCTTTAGGCTTGTATTTTACTTAATCCTAAATTTTCTCCCTACTATCTGCAAACTTTTGCAGATCATGATTCAACCTTCAATAATTCTTACTGCTATTATAAATCAAGCAAATAATTTGAAGGGTACATTACGTTCCAATTTAGCTAGTGTAATCTATCACCCTTATATCCTTCTCTGACAGATCAGGTACTGGCCACTATCGCAAAGGGGATATAGGACCTTGGACTCAATCTACCTCAGTTCCTAGGTCTTGTTTAAATATTTCAGGATTATCCCTCAAAACTGATTTGAGCAACAGACAGTCCCACTGCGCTCTTGTCACATAACATATGCTTACCTCCATAGACTGTCGTTACCAACAGCTAGTGACGCCTCCCCTGCTTTATCCTTCTGCATTTAGGAAGTGTGGTGCTAAATTTGTGTTTAAATGAAATAAAGATGTCAGACAAGTATAAAGAAATGGTGTAAACAAACAATGCCTTGATGGTTGAGTGCCAGCTCAACCAGCTGAAGGAGAATGCTTTCTTTACATTAAGGTAATTACTTGTTTATAAACAATTAAGTATCAAGGCATGAGCAAGCTCAGTTTTCCATCTTGAAGGAACATGGTTCTGTCTGCTTATACCCAGTAGCATAGCATTTCCTAAATCCATTTTATTCAGTCACTGTTTCAGGAAGGAGAGTTAAAATGAAAGGCAGTTAAGTTACGAAAATACTGGCCAGGTGGTGGACAAAAAAAGACAAGGAAAAAGAAGAGTTTAGCAGGCCAGTTATCTAACTCAAGATCTTCCTCAAATGAAGATATACCCTGGACGGGAGTTCTCCCTAAATTGCTAATCATCTCTGTATGTATCTGGATAAATGACAATAGGCAATTCTTGAAACTGATATGAAGTATACACACACTTAAACCCACTGATATGTGTATATCTTCCTGAATACCTAGGATATGTGTTGCTCTACTGGGACTGCTGAAATATCACTCAAATATCTGAGAAAGGAAACACTCATAAGATGTCGCTGGGCAAGGAAGCTGCTAAAGAGGCCAGGATGGGGGATTGTGCGCTACACATCAGCTATGAAAGAGGTGTTGAGTGTCTGAGCCCACCATGGCTCTCAATAAATACGTGGTATTTATTCACACAAGCCCAAAAAGAAACATGGCAGCTGCTATCTGTAAAGACTGCAGAGCTGAGATATGCGAGGGAGCTCTCCTCTGCTTTGCTTCTCTCTTCTCCTGTGTCGTATTTTTGCCTCACCCAGTCTTACTGTGCTCTCTGCTCTCTGTCTGCAAAAGGCAGTGACTAGAAGTCAGGGTGGCCACACATATATTTAAGAAGATTCAGTTAAGTTTCCAAAACTGTTTTCTATTGGATGAAAGAAGATGCATCTACAATTGGATACGCAGTTATAATAGATTGTTTCAATATACATTCTCTGTATGTGTGTTTTGCTTTCTTACTAAAGGCCAAATGTAGAACACTCAGTTAATGGTTTCCAGCCAATTAAGCAACAAGTTACTTAACAGCAGCTTTAAATGATGCATATATTTTCAGTCCTGATTTCCTGGGAATCAATGTTACTTTTCCAAATTTCTATTTAAAACTTTAAAGAATTTGATTCTTATCTACTAATGGATAGTTCAAGCTTTTTATATTTGTGCCTGTGAAATATGCCAAACTTAACATATGACAAAATTGTTGTTTACACTGGTACAGAAAAGACACAGTAGTATGTATTTGAAATTACTACTCCGTTGACTCCAGTCTATATCCCAGGAAAAACCACAGCATTAAGTTTCCTGTGAGCACAGAACTAAGTAACCCATGTCTAACAATGATAATACAGAAGATAATTTGTCAGGATGGAAAAAGTTCAGACTCAGTGCAGTGTCAAGGTTTGAGCCCTTTACCAAAACCACAGTAAAACAATCCAGCCATCAACACCCCAATGAGCATCTGGAAACATCTCTGCAAGATACAAGACTGAGGAATAAAAACCTCACTTCGCATATACCACTGAGTATTGCCAATATGATGAAATATAGCCAGAAAGGATCTAGGCACTTAGAAGCTAGTCTCTATAATATCTAATGTCCAGGCTCGTGATTAATCCAGTGGCATTTGAAACCTGTATTAAATCCTAGGTCCACACATGATACCTGGTGTCAAGCTCGTGTCTCACCCAGGGATTCCATACATGTGTCATGCTGAGCAAACTGTCATCTACAGACAAGGAAAACTACAGGTTATAGGAAATACAGATTTTGCATACTGTCTAGCATATCCTAATCTTCAACAACAGAGTGCTGGAAGGTTGTGTCCCATTGTGTAACAGTAAGTAAAATACAGCAGCAGTATGAGATGCTGTTAGGGAATGCCTGGCCAGTATTCAGCCTACTCCCATCGTACTCCCAAAAGACAGCACTCTGTACTGGTGCTGTCAGAGGGTACATCCCTGCTATTGTTTCAGAGAACTAGCAATTTCAGCATCATCTTCTGGAGTTGCAGCTCTCAATTTTGAGCTCAGCATCCCATATGCACAGATTATTTTTCTCTAGAGGCATTATTTTGCTTTAACAGAGCAATCTGTATTGAAGACTGACTGCCTTTTTCTTTTTTTTTTTCCTCTCCCACTCAGATCTGTGAGGTCCTTCTGGAGCTGTCTGCCATTAGCACAGCATTTAACTATCCAAAGGAGCCAAAAGACTCATTAACTAGAAAGACAGTTTAAGAGAGCACAACAGAAAAATATTGAAGCTTAGTAGTTAGGACACGTACTAGGGTAAGACCTGGTTTCTGTCTGGAATTCATTTAAAGTCCTTGAGTATCTGGTCGAATGCAGCCTGTTTCAAAACTTCAACAGAATTTTTAATAAAAATTTAGTCTCATTATCAGCGCACTGAGCCATTTACTTACTCCCACATACAAGTCAGACGCATGGCAAATCGGTTTGCAGAGATCATTTAATTACTCATGAGTGCACCTAGGGCAGTATATCCTAATTCTCCTAAATGACCTATAGTTTCAAGTGTTCATTCAGAAGAGAAGCATTTCAGAAGGTCAGAAGGGATCATTCATCAGAGGCTTAGAAATTGCTCCTCTGTCAGTTTTACATACAGTAAAAGGATACACAGTAATGTTCAGACTTGCATCAGGTCTCATTATTTTTTTCTGATCAAGAGCTTTTTTTTTCCCCACAGAAAGAATAAATTCTCATTTAAAGGATTTCTTAATTAGTATATTCTTTCATATTGAATCTAGTATTGAACATAATTTTATGCAATCATCCTAGGACTGTGAATAAGAATAATTTTTTATTTATCCTGGCACTCAGAATTTGATTGCTTTTGTATGGCTACATTTTATTGTAATGCACAAAAGGTGTCCCTCCCCCCAAACATGAGAAAGAAGACTAAGCTCCATTAAGTTTTGAACACTCATGAAGTATCACACTATTAACCTGCGCATAAAGAGGATTTAATTTTCAGCATTTTACTATAGGAAATTTAGACTCATTCTATTTACAAGGCTAAAGATGTTTCCATGTGAATGAGAAACATGAGGTAAACCTCTTTCCCTTGCCTCTTCCAGGTATGTCATATATGATGGCAAGGCACGTTCTCACAGGGTATATTGGGGAACACCACCTAAATCCCAAACTACATCAGTCACACGTCAGGGGTGCAGTGACACAGGACATCAAGAGTGACAAACCGGAGTGATAGTAAAGGCAAATGAGGGGCAGCACCGCAGCCACAGGAACACCCTTGAGATCCTGTCCCTCCATGACCACCTCCTCCCACTATCCTGTCACAGCTCTGCAACGCCCTGGGGAACACGTGAGGTTCCCACCCTGCTGCAGAGGGGCTGGAGGCCGCCTGACAGAGAAGGAAGGGGGGGAAAGGTAAGTGCCGTGGCTGCCCCATGCTCCGGCACTGTGTGCAGCAGAAAATTAGACTCTACTACAGCTTAACAGATGGCAAGTTTTGCCCAAAGGCTTCCTTCATATAACAGATAGGCATTGGTTTTAATGTCATGATTCACTTATTGTGGCTCCCTTTGTAACTAAAAGATGCAATAAAAACAACTGCAGTCTGCTCAGCAGCCAACCCCAGAGATATGGTGTCCTGAAAGGCTGATGCAGACAAAGACTCCTTGCCTTGGAACACATTTCAAATCTTCCCACCTCCCCAGGAAGCATTTATGACCCTTTTAACGCACACTAGTGCAAATGCAAGTCTTTGTAAAAACAAAATTCCAGATATAGATCAGGTGTAACTTACCATACCTCTACTTCCCTACAGATAGCTTGAAAAATGACTGGGCATTGAAATCTTCCTTGCTCAGTTAAAAAAATTATTCTGAAGTCAAAGGAAAACATGAATGTAAGCATTAACTATTCAGATACCAGTCATTTCAGTGGCTGATAACTGAAAAAAATGGGTGAAACATGAACTCCTGACAGTAAAACAGTATCCCTGAAGAGGGGCAACAAAGATGAACAAAAAATTAAACAGGAGTACCAAAACCAGGACAGAAGCCATTGGGGTTTTTCCCTGAACTTGCTGTCACCCTGCATGATATAAATCATGACAAAGTCCTGCAGAATGAGCAGTGATGGGGCAAGACTCTTAACCTGGTCTCACCTGCAGATATATCACTGCTCTCGGTAAAAATCTGACTTTGAACAGAGAACAGCATATACAGGTAGTATTTCTTGTTTGTGAGCCAGAACATAAATTATTTGCAATGCACCTTCTCTGCTGAAATACTTTGCACAGCTCATGGCTGAGAGAGCAGGACCTCCAAAAATTTAAGCAGGGAGCTGATAGTGAACCACGGCATTATCAGCTGTGAGTGCAGTCTGAATATCTGCATAGCTCCCATAACTCTGTGCCATATGGCCTTTATGTAAGGTCTGTGAAAGCTCTGAGATGCAGCCTGCTCTATGGATTGCTTGTCAGTGCTGACCGGTACTGCTGAGTGCATACCTGCAGGTGCCAGGATCTCAAATAACCTGAACCTAAGAGCAATGAGCTCAAATCCGCAGATAAATTTGAAGAACCCAATTCCCTGCTGATTTGAAACAGGATTCAAGAGTCTCTCTAGCTCCAGACATGGGCTAGTAAGAAACAGCAGGGCAGAAAAATTAGGGAATATTCCTTGCAGTAAGCACAAACTCACCGTTACCCTTAATCTTCAGTCTGAAGATCCTGAGTAGCTTTAAACACCCTATAGCAATTAGAAAGACAGCTTTGTGGTAAAATGGGCATTTGCATTTGAACGAAACATACTTAACTGGCTAGGCTCCAGCACCTCAGATTCTGATTTACTTTTCTACTCTTCAAACAACCCTAATAATGTAGATACTATTTTCAAGGGTAGAAAATTTGAAGTTGCCCCGTAGAAAGAGATTCCCCATTTTTTTTTCCACATTCTTACTCCCTCCTCTAGACTCACATTCTTTACTATTTCTACTACTGCAGTTTGAACAGAGTTAGTCAAAACAGCTTTCCATAAAACTAATGACTGTACTCCCCCTTTAATCTTGTTTTGTTTGACTGATTAGAAACAAACAGAGCTCTTCCTACAAAGGAAGAACTTTTGCTCTTCATCAGCTGGCAGAAGGCAAGTTACTCTCAAACTCCCAAACACGGATTTGCTGGTATATAAGCAAATTGCAGTCAGTCACATCTAAGCCTCCCTAAAAGACAATTGAGGGGAAGAGATATGTTTGGACAAAATTCCTGGTCTGGATCATTTAACCATTAAATTAAACCAGGAGTTCAATTATGTCATTACACTGTATGGAAATACTTGGACAGATCTTCTCTATCAGAAAATTGGACACAATTATCCCTCTTGCATTTTCTGTGCATGTTCTGGCAGGATTTTCATGTAGGAGTATCACAGAAATGAATCAGACCACTGAAAACACCTTTGTGGTCTATATTACTATCTTCTTGGTTTTCTCCTATTCCAGATTCTTGGTTTTCTCCTATTAGGTCATCCAGGTGACAACTACTGATTATTTTAGCTAGAAATGGCTACAGACATGTATGTTTTGAAGTTCATGTGATACTAAGTGAAATAATGAACCACTTGTTTTAAAGACTACAACTAAGAACAAAAATATGGCAGCTAAGCAACATCAAAATCCTCATAGAGTCTGACTAGTGAAGCTAACCTGAGCATCCATTTGCCTGCACTTGTACATGTGCAGGAACTATGGTTTCATAACTAACTGCACATGTTCCAGCATTTGGTATTTGTTTTAAAAGTACCATTTATATTTGTTTTCATCTACTACAGAGTCACAATCAAACATTCAGAAGGGTGTTGTGACTAATTTGTATTTTATTTAAAAGAATATTAAATATGTTGGAACCTAGCTGCTTGAAATTTCCTCCTGATGTCCATATTACCCTGGATTAGCCTCTTTTATAGCTTCTTTCATAGCTTTGGTGTTATTTTTAAGCACCTTTCTAGAGGTTAACTGGAACAGAGGAACACAAACAAGTCAGGCACTCTGGGCTCTCCTATGACCTTCTATATTTATTGCCTCCAGTTTGTCCAGATTCAAAATACCTTTAGTATTTTCCTTGCAGATCACTGGTGCCTTTCAGGACAATGAGCATAACGAGTAGGAAGGTGTCAGAAGCGTACCTTTGTGCCCTTGGACAGCGACGTCATGTATCCACCTGTGCTGTGTTGATATTTCTATTAATTTAGTTTCCTGCTGCTTTAACACAGATAAAGTAAGCATTAAGAAGTTTTTGTGCAGCCATATTCAAATAGGTACATGTTATTTTATGCTAAGCATCGGGACCAGTGACCAGCATGTAACTGTTCAGCTGGAGGCAGTAGGGTGACAGGCAGTGAAGATGATGACAAAGTCGAGAATTACATTAATTTAGCTGATTTGAAGATGCTGGCAGAGACTGGCAGATAATTTGCTTCAACTGCTGTAAATGAAATGCATCACCTAAAGAGGCACCTTTAATGTCAGAAAGGTATGTGCTAAGGTGCACTGAGTCTTGCTGGTTTCCATGTGAAACCTGGCCTGGTCGATTTTTGCTACTGAATAGACCAATAATATGTGGGGTGGGAGGGAGAGGGGCACCTGGAAAAGGGCAGGTTGCCAGTTTGAATCCCAATGTCTACAAGGCATCATGTCTACTGTTGCTCCCATACAGAAGTGTCTTTATGTGGCAATACAATGGACATGAACTGCACCGAGAAAACTGCCCGTGCAATTATGACTGACACGATTAAACATTTAAAGATTCCTGCGCTGCTTCCAAGTGGCTTCCAAGTTGCTAAAGGACAAAGGAGAGACAACCATAGGTGCTAGTCTCCCCAGGGCTCTGCTCAGTCCTTTTCACTGATGTGGCCTGAACTCATCCCTCAGCACCTAGGTCCATTTTGGAACCGAGACCCAGGATGCACCTCCAGTGAAGATTCTGAGACTTTGCATGTCCTCACAGGATACATATGCTTTGTAAGTTACTCACCGGAGTAAAAAATTACTTCAAAGGAGAACACTGTCTCTTGGGCTGTGCTTTACCGAATACTTTACACAGATGCACGGAAATTCCCCTGGCTGTAAAGATATTCTAACCTTTCTGGGTTTAAAGCTTTCTATTAGACAATTCAGCAAATGGGAATCCTACTTTCAAGTGGCAGAGCCAGTTTCCAGGGCGCTGTGCTGTAATTTAGTAGTGCCAAGTACTAGCTTGATTTCTAAAGCATGCTTTTAGCAGTTTGAGCTGCATTTTCCACAAGACTATTTCACTGTAGATACTCTGATCTTGCTGTTACACAAAGAACCGCACTTTTGAGAACATTTAAACATCACAATCAAATCACGACCATCTGATATTTTCACAGTTGCTGTACCATGTCTAGCAGAAATAGATTATGGAATGTCATACAATTAGAAGAAATAATCTTACAATAACTTTGTTTTGGAGAGCAGACATAAACATTCAGAGCTACTATCTATAGCTTCTCCAGCAAGCATAGGCAAGCCAAGCTTCCCCCAAGGCTTTTTGTTGTTCAGTGGATAGCTCCAACCAATCTTTTCTTAGCCGTGTTTAATCCATTTTCTGTCACCCACCTTTTTAATTATACCAACATTTTTATCTTAATCTTTTCTTCATGCTTTTGTTTATGTACCGGAATTCAGCTTTTCTCTTTTTCTATACTTGCATTTAATTAAAGCTTCCTTTGTTGCTACATTTATTTTTCTTTTTAACTTGTGTATTTTCATGGCACATACTCCCTTGGGCAAGTCTCACTGCAAGATTTACTCCACCGTATGTCCTTCCTAGCACTTCCCAGCCTTTTACCATGGATTGTGTGTCCCCTTCCCATCTATCTGCTTCCTTTTTGAAATATAAGAATCTCACTGGAAGCGCAGTGACTGAATAACAATATGTGCATCCAGGGGGGACACCACAGAAATCCTAGGCTCATTGCCTTTCTGTAATAATAGATAAACATGCACTTCCCATCAGGGAAACCCATGTAGAAATATAAGGCAGTTGCTAATTACAACCAAATATACAGCCCTAATGCTGACAGAAGTGTCTAGCAGAAAAGAATATAGGTGGGAATGAAAAGAGTTATGACTTCCACTCCATCCTTTCACTGGTGCTGCCCATCCCACTGCTCAACAGCCCCTCCTATTAGCCTCCATTTCTCATCCCCTGTATGCAGCACTGGCATCATCCACATTCCCTGGACAACACCCACCCAGATTTGCTCCTGTTCCTGGGACTCCCATACCACTCACCTCAGGCAACATACTTGTCCCCTAAGCCGCCAAGGAAAACCCAGATAAAGGCAGCCCAGGAAGAGGCAGGGCAGGAATGGTCAGGATCCACACCACAGAACTCCCAGCCTGAAGAGTGAAACTTGGAGTTAGACTGTACCTGAACATACAGCTGAAAGTTCCTGTTATTCCTCGTTCCCACAGCTGGGATACTGCTCAAGGAGCTCCTGCAGCTGTTCCCCATCATCTGAATATGCTTTCTAGGAACATCCCCCTCCCCAGGTTCCTGTCCCGCATTTATGTGTGTGAATCCTCCAGCTACTACTGAATGCCAATGACCCTATAAAGCATGTCTCAGTAATCTCACTTATCTCGCTATTTGTGCTGTTGCCAGCACATAAGAGTCCCACAGAGACCAGGCAGCTGGCAGAGCACCTTTAAGCTTCAGGCCAAAGAGTGATTCTCTGCACCCTGGGTACAGGCACAGCTGAGTGGGATCCCTCCCGGCTGCTCTCCAGGAGGGTGGTAATGTCTGTTGCCTGTCCTTGCTACTGCCATTTAATGCAGTCTCCCTCATTAGCTGGCAAAGTGAATCTCAGCTAAAAATCAGCTTCCCACGAGCAGTCAATGGAGGGCAGCGGCATTTCTTCCAGGCAATAAAAATAATTCAGAAATATGTATTTCCAAAGCTTTCCCTCTTAGAAGAAGTAAACTAAGCTATTTTGAGAGTTTCAGTCAAAACAGACGTTCCCCGTCCATAACTGAATGCGGGATTTGGGTTTACTGAGCTGCCCAAAGTGCTTTGTTCCTTGTCGGCTGAGCACCAGCCGGCAGTAGCATTTAGCCCTGTTTGAGCAGTCACCCGGGAAAGCTGCTGACCCCATCTACCCTGTCAGCCTGGGTCTGTGGTCACGCAAGTTTTTGTGTAATGGACCACATGCAATACAAGTGAAATATTTACCATAACCATATTTACAAGGGGTACGGCTCCCAGGAGAGACTGAAAGCCTGAATACCATATCAGAAGTCGTGCAGTTTGTTGGGTTTTATTTCCATTGCATTCAAAAAGTTTGAAGCCAGACAAAAAAAACCAGTTTTTTGGGGTCAGTGGCCAAAAGAAATATTTGAACATTTCTGATGAGAATCAAGAAAAAAAGTAACTGAGCAGAAGGGATGCTTACCAGCAGAAAGCCACTCTGCTTGCAGCAGGCTCTGCCAGGCTCTGAGCAGCCTCTCCCTGCTTCCATCTTCTTTGCTCCATCCTGGTCCAAGGTACTGCTGCACCAACAGCTGTGTGCTGTTGGCTCAGTGAGGCAGCAGGGGGTAGTTATAAATGTGTAATGAATGCTTTTATGGTTCCCTGGCAGGCTGGGTGTGTGTCATTTGCGAGCTGGTGCAGTGATGTTATGTCCAGGGCAAAATGCCAGTAGCCTAATGGGGAGACAAAAGTGTTACGGAGGGGTGGGATTGGGGTGACCCAGGTGGCAGAGGGCAGGCAGGAGCAAGGCCAGTGGCACGGTGGCAAGAGGGCATCCAGCAGCCCAAGCTGCAAAAGCAGGCGGCCAAAAGTTTCTACTTCATCTAGAACTTAAGCCCTATAGAAAAAGTGAAAATGTAACTTTTCTGCTAGGGCTTTTGCTTGTAATGGATGTGCAGCTCTGGAGGCACGTCGGGTGCAGGTCGTGGGAGGCACCCTGACATCCATGCTACAACAAATGTGGCTGTTGACTTCATGAATCACCATCTTTAAGAGGCAGTATGTTCTCCTGTGTTTAGATGGAGGGGAAATGCAGCCTACGACTCTTGGTCTGTAGTTGGTTGCCTCTTCCCCAAAAGCATTTTAATACATAATTTACTCAAACCGTTGGATGGTTCAATGGTCTCCTCTGGTTATGTTCAGGTACTTCTACTCCTCGACTTTCCCCTCAGGTCTCAGTATGTCTCTGTCTAGCCAGCCACACTGGCCGCAGACTATTGAAATTAACAGTTTTGGGTTTTCTCTGCTTGCCCTGTTTAAGGTTTGGCTCCAGCACTCATTCTGCGTGGAAATTCCCATGAACCGGTCTTGTGAGCCACAGCAGAGCATGATACTGTTAGTGGTACCTTGGCTAGCCTGACGCATCTGCAGCACACTACGAGCTAATACTCAGGCACTGAATTTTCTCCTAGAGATAGGTCACATTGGCTACTGAAAACACTTCCAGAATTTGGGGCTTAGAGAGTCTTTCAGGACACACTGGGGTGGTTGCTGAGCTTTGTTCAATGTCTCTATGTAGCCCTTCAATATGTCACAGTATAAAAATCTGAAATGCAAGTTCCCATTCTCCTCAACAACCAAAGACTCTGTGTGATGGGTGGGGGGAATGACACAGTAAATTAATCTGGCAGAACCTGAAGCCTTTACAATGATCTTTGCACAGTTCAAACCCTGTAAGAAAAAGCAGCAGCATCTGCAGGAGACAATGCAGGTCTGGAAATTAAGAAGTCATGTTATCTGACCTCTGATTTGTTTGTGACTTGGGGTTGAGTAACTACATTTGTCTAACATGGGGGATAACAAATCTAACCTGTTCCTATGGGACAGTGGGAGTATCTCTTTAATGATTTCCTTGTGCATCAAATGTATCACACTATCTGTGAACAGTAAGCGCTCTAATTTATTCCAGGTATGGCTGAACACGAATACAAATGAAATCTCCGGGAAGTTCAGATGCCTAACGTCTAAAAATCTTGCTTTGTTTTACGGAGCTGGAATTCAGGAATCATCAGGCAGGATGGATCTGTCCTTGAGCTGCTAGGATTTTAAGTGTGGCCATAACAACAATCCTTGCATTTTCTCTTAAGTATTCTTAATAGTATTCAAGGGCAATCTAGGCCTCACACAAGAGCAACAAAAATGTGTGTGCTAATTCTTGACTCTGTGTTTTGCTAAAGATGAGTAAGACTTATTGCCCATGGAGTGTTTTACTGTGGAAACAGATTAACCATTTTTTAAGGAATAAATATTTAAATTGATGAAAACAGAGCCTTGCCAGCCATGACTATAATACGTCCTCCCCACAGTAAATCCTGTTCTGGCTTGTGCGGGCAGAAGTTTGTTCAGAGGCATTTTCCCGAACTCTGGCAGGTTGGAAAAGAGATATTTAGCCTATAGCAGAGAGTAAAACCTGTACAAAAACTCAGTGGCCAGTCTTGCCTTTGTTCTGTTTTACCCCATCAGTGGAGAGACAGTGTACGAGCTCAGGATGTCATCGCAGCTCTGTGGCACAGCCCCTTGGGACACCTTTGTACGAACCCCATGGCAAAGGTGTGCAGAAAATGATAGCTGGAAACCAGGTCTGGCGGTGCCTGACACAGAGGCTCTGAGCCTGGGCTGAAGGCTGTCAGACCTCATTTCCCTCCCCCGTGGCAGTAATTTCAAGTAGTACAGTCTTGCCAGTTATATTTTTTTAACAACTTATGTTTTACATCCATAGCTATTTTGCAATTTTACTTCTACATGTAGCTCAGAGACTGACAGCAACGACTGCTTATACAGGTAAAACTCTTCCGGCTCTTTCTCTTCAGATTTCTTTAACCAGTGCACGTGATTATTTAGAACAAATATCTGCATGAGAAAAGGTGAAAATGAATCATAAAGAGAATAGTGTAAAGGATATTTGACTTGCAAATCAGTAGACAGGCTTTGTGAAACACGGTGCACTTGCTTTGAGCTATGAATCCTGTTGTTCCCACCTATCGTCACCCCGATATTATTTGCACATACCTCCCTACATAGTTGGTAACCTCTCTACAGCTGGTAAGCCAAAAACCATCAGGGGTCATTATTATGAGCCTTTGCTTTGGATAGGTTACAGATGCATAGGCGTTTGCAAAGAGCATTTCTCTAATGCTGTGTTCCTACATTTTATTGATTCACATGAGGAATAGAAACTTTAAGCAGAATGTCATTTTTGCTGCAGTGAAATTTAACAGCTTGATGCGCTACCATCTGTTTAAGGGAAAATAAGTACCAGGCTGATGTCAGGGTTTAACGCTATAATAATACTTTAAATTGTACAGCAATACTGACGGCAGATTCATTCTTTGAGTAGATTGATCTCTTTTGGAGGTGCTGTATGACAGCAAGAACTGACAGAATTATTTGGTATCTTAAGCAGGAAAGACAGGAAATTTGGTACATTAGAAAAAAATGAAACCAGAGGATGCTTGACAACATAGAAGAAGAGTCAAGGGGAAAATGAGCAATTGGCTTTGTCTGCTGAAGGCAAGCTAGCAAGCAAGGACAGTAACCGGTACAATGTGAAATTGAACTGCGAGGAGCTGTTGATACAACTGTACCATGGCTTCAGCTCTGAAACTGCAGCTGCCTTCCCAAGACCATCCTCATTCTCCTTCTGCTTTTGAGTAAATCTCTCTTACGTGTTTTCTGAGATGGGGAGCCTTCTGTGGCAAGTCATCTTTCCATTTTGCTGTGCAGTAGCCAGCACCATGCTCATAACCACTAACGTTTCTACAAATGATAAATTTAATAACAACAGTACTGATTGCTTTTATTTTCTCACTGGTGTCCTCTCTTTGACCATGACAGCCAAAAAAATGTTTAAAATAAAAGCCCGAATGTTTTAGCTCCCTGAGCTTTTGCAATATAAATCTTTCCTGCTCCCACTTCAATCAAGGACAATATTCTCCTTCAGTGGTAGGAGATCTAAGCAATAAAAATAATATCAGCAAGGGTCTACTTAGACAAAAGGCATATCCGGGAAGTCTAGAAAGTTATCTGCAGTGGTTAGTTATTGGCCGAGTTAACTGCTGCTCATATTTTGCCTACATAAGTCAGTGAAAAGATATTTCTGGTATGGGAAGGGAAGAGTGGATACCATCCTGCCCGTGTCAGGGAGCAGAACCTGCAGGCCGCGAGTCTCCCGGAAGCCCTTCAGGATGGGAGCAGCTATCCTGCCCACCTGCAGGGTTTCATGACCAGTGTGTTAGACCTGGTGCTAAATCACCTCTGCACATCCTCAGCACACTCCAGTAGTAGAAGTGCTAAGAAGCACACAGGAATTCAGGGTAGCTAAGAAAGTTTTTTTTTCCCAAAATGTCATTTATTCTCCATGATTCTGCAGATGCTTCTTCAAGAAAGTGAGAGAGATTGAGGACAGCTTGAATAGTTTCCCTTCCTCTGTTTTTTTTTCTTTCCTGCGGTTTTCCCTTAATTTTTTTGTGGGAAAGCAGCATATGGGGATGGGTCCCCAGTATAGTCCACCAGGTTAAAAGACACAAAGTAAGATACAAGTCAGCCAGGGTTATTATTGTTAGTATCTGTGCTACACTTTGGCACTGAATAGTGCAACGTCCTACTTCACTTGTGGAGAGTTAATGATGCTTAAAAACAATGTTACCCTCCTATCATTTGTTATCATCAAAGATGGACATCCCCGTTTATATTCATGAAAATGAATATATATTCATTTTAAATTTCTATTAATGAAAAATGATTAACCTATAATGGGAGTTCTCGCTTCCTCTTTAAATGAAGATTTAATGAAAAAACTTTCAACAGTTCTGGTCTGAATCTACCCGGAAATAAAAGCGTCACAGAAAAAAACCTATTCATATATGAAATAGTAGCAAAAAAAAAAAAAAAAAAGAAAAATACCTTGCAATACCAACAGCTTTTATTAGCAGTTTTCTTCTGGTTTGAGTGGAGGTGCTAAAATTATGTGCTATGTTGAAAACATGGCTTAACTACCTGATTGCAATCTGCTAATATGAGCAGGCTTCTCCATGCCCCAGGCTGAAATAACAAGGTAAGAGTTTTGCAATTACTTTATTATCCATTAGGCGAAAATACAACTGGTAAATGTTAACATTTTATAAATTGTTCTTTAAAAGCCAATGGTTCAGCAGAAATCCGAAGGTGGAAGTGATCATGACCTAAGAGGTGTTTGTGACTTGAGTTTAATTATTGTATGGTTACAGGGACGAACTAGTCTGGGTTGTGGAAGCTGATGGCTGCTTGGCTGCCATGACTCAGACTGTGAAGCTTTCAATCCTGTAAGAAGCAAGCAAGATAAATAGTAGAACCACAACCTTGGCCTTCAGGAGAGAAGATGATGGCTTGTTCAGGGATCTGTTTGGCAGGATCTCACGGGAGACTGCCCTGGAGAGCAAAGGGACCAAGGAGAGTTGGTTGACTTTCAAGAACATCCTCATCAGAGCACAGGAACAGTCCATTCTGACATGTAGTTATTCAAGCAACTGTGGCAGGTGCCCAGCGTGCATGAACGGGGCTTACCTGCCTGAGTTCAGACAGTAAGCAACCACACAGAGGGTGGAGAGTACTTGCCACCCAGGAACAATATAGAAACATTACTTGAGTGAGCATGGAAGGATATAGTAAAGCCAAAGCTCAGCAGAGTTAAAGCTCATATGGGATTCGAAGGGCGACAAGAGGGGCTTCTATAAGCACATTACAGTGAAAGAAAAATGTGGTCCTGCTGCTCAAGGGGGCAGGTGACTTAGTGGCACAGGACATCAAAAAGGCTGAGGCACTTGATGCCTTTTTTTTTTTAAACTGGTGAGGTCTGCTTTCATGCACTGAAGCACTGAAGAGGAAGACAGAATAGGGGAGCACTTCAGTTAAGTGGTCATAGCTAGATCCATGGATCCAAGCACAGTGTTTCTGAGGGAGCTGGAGAAGCAGGCTGATGAGAACCTTTAAGCTCAACAAAGGCAAAGTAGGTCCTGCATCTAGGGCCAAATACCCCATGCAACAGTAAGGGCTAAGCCCCAACAGGAGAGAAAGCATCACTGCAGGAAAGGCCCTGGGGTTACCAGGGGACAAGAAGCAGAACATAAGTCAGCCATGGGCTCTTATAGTAAAGCATGCAAAAGGCGTGGGCTGCATTAGCAAGAGTGTATTCAGCAGGTTGATGGGAGCAGTTGTTCCCCTCTATCTGGCATCTGTGAGACTGCACCCGGGCGTGAGAGTGCATCTGGAGCCCATGTTCAGTTTTGGGCTCCCCAGTGCAAGGAAGATACAGACATACTGGAGGAAGTCCAGCTCTTGACTTGCAGCCAAGGCTGCCATCAGTGTTCACAACCCAAACTAGTTCTCATCCCTGCCAGTCAGACTCAGGAGACTCAGTTCAACACACAACTGAGTGAAACGTAGCAGTCCATGATATACACATCAGGTAAGATGATCTAATGGCCTTATATTTTGTGAATATGAAAGAAAAAGAAGATCTGACAGAGAACAGCACACAATCTTTCTTACCCAGAATGAGAGAATTGGAATAGAAAATTATTTATCCTTAAGATTATCCTATCTCCTTGTTTAATTGATTTATATAAACCTTCCCCTGCAGAGAGACAGCTCCTGAGAAAGAGGGGTGAGGCATTTTGTCATGTGCCTACACTGTGGCTGGAGAGCACTTGGTGGATCAGCGCTTCTGGTTTTGGCAGGTCTGTATGTAGCACATAAATTTTTGAAGCTTAGTCATGTCATCAACCTGCCCCTTAAGTGCAACAATGCGACAACTTAATGCCTCAATAAAATGCTGTGGAAAAAAGAGAGATACTGATAATTTTCCAGGTTATTACTTGGAAGCCTCCATGGTCCTTTAGAGTTTATTTGCATTGGTGTGGCAGCAAGCAAAACTGAGTGTTAGTGAGCTGGAGGAGAGAGCTGTAGTGCCAGCAGCTCTGACTTCAGTGGGGTACAGTTCCCTGTCTATTTGTTGTATTAACGATAATGAAAGAATGGCTTGTGCTTAGGGACACTGCCTAGTTCATTTACATGCCTTTAAGATTTAAATGAAGATCTGTATCCAAGGATCTGATTAAAACATTGAGAACATTGTACTAAAATATACTTTATTAAATATCAAAATATTTTCCCTCTGTCATCAGTAAACATATTAACAGGATTTACAGATACATTTTTATAAATTAATGTACATATGTTCACATTTCTTAGCTCTATTTTTTCTACATTTGCATCATGCTATAACATGTTCAAGTTTTTACAACATAAAATTAGACAAAGCTCCCAAAATTTTATTAAAAAAGTTAAACACACAGTTGTAGCAACTGTTTTTCCATGTCTATGGATATTCAGCATCTTTTTCTGATTGAAAAGTGGGGAATTTATGTGAGCGTCAGGTATACCACTCCTCTGAACGATTTCACCAACATCTTTCCACTTCGATCTTCTGCCGAAAATTTTCTATCGCTTAAAGCAAGTAAGGATGCAGTACCCAGTTTAGGCACAGGCACATGACAAACCCTTTTCCAGCCCTGCCACTACTTCTACCATCCTTTTCATTTGCACCCCTCAACTATAAGCCTGTCAGCACAGGAACCCGCCTTGTTGCTTCAGGTGGACACTGCAAAGATAAAGGTCCAGGCAATTTGTTTCACACAGACTAAATGCTTTGCCTCAGACTCTCCTGATCAAAACTGTGACAGCCATACAGGAAACTGCTGCCTGCTACTTATTTCATCTTCACATGATATTATAGCTTGACACACTAAACCTGAATTCAAGGCTCCAGGTGCTAGAAGTCTAGCAGACAGATGATGCACCTCACCGCTCCAGCCTAAATACCTGAATTAATTCAATTTTTTTTCTGCCATAAAATTTTGGTGGGTTAATTTTGAGTTGGTAGGTCTGTTGCATTCTGCCTGCGCTGTAATTCTGCCACCTCTCTCCTGCTGGTATCTGTAATTTTACCCTACCTCTTAGACCGCCCACTGAAGCTGCTCTTCTCAACTTCTTGGAAGTTTCTGTGGGCAGTGGATTCTGCTTTCTCTTTGAACACCAATACTGTCGTAGTGATACCACTGCTGCTGGAAAAAAATGCCTGACCTGCCATGAGGTAACAGCCAGAGCCAGACCCAGAGTTTATGAAAGCAATGTCTGCAATACCTGTGCTAGAGCCTGGCTTAAGCCAGGTTACAATGTGGATTTGCTGGATCTCTCCAAAACACCTAACATGCAGGATTCCTTAACTGGGAACTTCTGTGGTAGGGCAGCGCACTCCAACACTGCAGCGCAGGAAGCTCAGCGTGGGTACTACTGTGAAGAGAGCCTACAAGAAAAACCACCAATGGCCTAGGAACACTGCCAGACTCCCAGGACTCTGCAAGAGCAGACTGCAGGCCTCAGGGTGCTTCTGAAAGCTCCAGCCTGCACTCCACTGCCTCTCTCCTGCCCTCTCCCCTTCTTGACCGATGCCTTCTTCCACCCAAGGAGGAAGACATGCTTAGCATGAACCTGTACGAATGCCACCCTATCCAGAATTTTAGCATTTGAGTGATGGCTCTTTGCACAAATTGAGTCTCACAGAAGGAGCAAAAAGGTCTCTATCGTCATTAAGGTCCACTGGAACACATCAAGTGTGCATTACCTGCAGGCAGCATATAATCAAAGGATGGGTATCATAAAGGTCCCTACCTTATCTATAAACTCCTTAGGGGAACAAAAACTGTTCCATCCACAACCTTTCTGGGTGAGCAGCCTAGTGACAGGAGGCTAGAAAAAAATTAAAGAATAAAAGCCAGGTCCAGTGCAATTGTCTTTTGAGGAAGAGCTAGAAGCAAGAGGCAGGACAGAGACCTGCTCAAAAATCCCAATGCAAAACAGGGCTAGCATGAACAAGGCTCATGCAAGGCAACTGAAAGTCAAGACATGCAGTGTAAAATACCAGGCAATACACTGAAACCCGATCCTGCAATAAAGATACTCCATAATCTAGAAGAAGCAGTAATGAATCTGCAATGACTCCTCGCAATGGATCAAATCTGATACATCAGATGATCTGGCTGTACACAAATCCAGCACTACTAGTGAAACCTCCTCATTATTCTCAAGCTTAGCAAACACTTCTTCACACTGTCAAAAGGTCACACGCAACAGAAATATTGTACATCTTACAAGCCTTCCTCTACACTCGAAATTAGGTTAATGATGGTAACTGCACCACCACCTACCTTTCTAACAAACGTATCTTACCTGTTTGCTTTCTACCACCCACTTTTGCCTTTCATAAACTTTGCAAAAGGTCTGAATTAGGAATACACAGAACTAGAGTTCACACTAACAATAACAAACAGGACCATATTCAATGAGATAGAATAGATATCCATCTGATTTCATTTTTACATATATACCAGCAATACATTTCACCTGTACAGCATGCTGGCAATAGAAACAGTTATGGCTAAAACAAATGCCTCTAAATCCTTAGTGGCTCTCACTAAAATGTAAAAAAACAAGCAAGAAACATCAGGAAGCTAAAGAAATTAATCTGGTTGCTGGTCTTGTGGTTTTTCTTTTCTGAGGAGGTGCCCCAGTGTTACATGAAATACAGAATTATCTCAGTGATACAGAGTATCTCAGTGATTTATGAACAGCTCAGGACTTGAGAGAAAAAGGCAAGTCTTTCTCAAATGCTCCTTTGACTTCCAAAGGAGGCTGTTAGTCTAAACAGGAGCAAGATTCTTATTTGAGAAAATGCATCTATAATTTAAACACTAGGGGTTTTTTTACTTCTTGGTTGGTGATGGTTTTGTTTTTTAAGAATACACACTTGAGGAGCAAATCTGATCTGGAGTGATTATCAAAATTCAAATAAGAAAATACAAACCTAAGTAACAGCTTGAGCTTAGACAGCAGGCAAGCAAGAGATTTTAAGATCTCTAAAGATATGTAGCCTTGCCACTGGCTGCAAAATAGCAAGGCAAATAGCCACAAAAACCCAGAAGAAATTTTAATAATTTACTACAGCAACTAGCTCATTAGTAATGATGAAAACCTGTGTGGGAAGGATTTACTTGATCATGTAAAAACAACCACAGAAGCCTTTAAATTAACTTCCAAGAAAATAATTTTCAGTGTCTAAGGTTGCCTCATAGGTGTACCACTGTCCTGCCCTTGCGGTTTTTATGTAGGATTTTGTGTGAACTGCAAAACATGCCTCTACAACTGCTGTTTCCTGTAGGAAGTAGGAAATCTATGGAATGTATATGAAGACCTGAAATAGAATTAACAGCTAGTGTCTTACTTAGTCCTGGGTCATTTTACATCATATGGATTCCAGTTTAATTCTTTTGTACCATGCCTGATGTTTTTTGGCCCCATAAAATCCTGTTTTTGCTTGATGCAGTTTTAATTTAAAAGATATTTTTATATTTCGTAACGTAACATAATCTAAGAATAATGTTATGTTCTCTATAGCTTGTCTCTTCATGTATGAAAATTATATCCCCCTACCATACTATTTAGCCTTTTGTCTTCTTTCACCACAAGAGAGCCAATATCTCCTTGCCCATCACCTCCACTCCCCCTTCACAAAGCATTTCCTCCAGGCTTAACTGCCCAGCAGTATGGCCTAGTAACTTAAAAATAACCATTCTGCTACTTATTGGGTGAAAAAAATGCCAGAGTCCAGCCTTATGTATGCTGAATATACACTTTCACCAAAAACGAACAAAGTACCACAGGATTTAGCAAAACTAAGTTAAATGTGGAATAACAAAAATCAGTGTATTTTCTAAAGCAATGCAAAGGGACAGGTGATCTATTTAAGCTCCAAAGACAACATAAACCGAAAAGAAAGGACGCAACATCTCTTACGGATTCAGTGAAAATCAGCTGTTATTGAGATCATGACTAGCCATTGTCAGAACTTTGTGGATCACCCTTTCTCACAGAAGGCAACAGGCTGCTCAATAATTCCTTGAATATGTGACTTTGCCAGGTGGACTCCAGGGATAAGGTGCTTCATCCCCATGGACAGCCTGCAGCTTCTTTTGCTTCTTCTCAAGCTGCTCTCTCCTCTCCTTCTTTTCCTGAGAAAAAAAAAAAAAGATGTGTCCAAAAATAACCAACCAACCAACCAACCAACCAACCAAACCCCAAACAAACAAAAACCCACCACCAACAACAGAGAAGTTACAATTATTTTTACACATTTCTTGTCTAAAATGAAAAGCTAACATGCAATGGAGATTTGCCTTTCGGAGCATAGTGCACCCCTGTTAGGGATTCAGTCACACACACTGCACAACGCACACAAGAGGCTGCGCATTTGATATCATTTACGATTAAGGTGCCTATCTCCAGGATGGACTAGTTTTGTGCACTATCTAAACAAAAACCCAACAGAAGGCCTAGTGGATTAGGTACTGTATTTGTCCTGTATACAATTACCCTCATCTTAATTACTTCTTTAAGAGGATACCTAAATCACAATGCTAACTAGGTTGTTCTCATTACATGAGAACATTGATGCATCTTTGTAACTTTCTGTACTTACTAAATCACGCTTGCCACGTAGTAGAACAAACTGGGGATTAAAGAATTTAATTATAAACAAATATCTAACTTATATTATGATCCTCTGCAAGATTCTGAGGATACTTTCTATTGTTTCAAAGAGCAATGGGCAGTTGGCTGGTGAAGGATAAGCAAGATATTTGCAATATTCTTTTTGTGCCTGATTAACTAATGATTTCCAAGAGACCTGTCCATAAAAAATAATTTGCAATTATTTATTTTTTAATTTTTATATTATTATGTTCTATAAAAATAAATATTTTTCTTTGCAAAGATGACTGCCATTTCATCATTGTGAGGACCAGCATCTAAGGGTGCATCTGCATCAGCCATGTCATACACTGCAGAGTTCTTCATAGGTGCAAATTTTCCTTGTATCGTACCTGCAGGTTTGTGGTGCCTGCCTGGGCACACCACTTACTGACTTAAAGTAGGTTCTCTCTTGGTGGAACCAAGGCTGACATTATAGACCCGAGCATCACTTACAGTGCCCCACCTGACAGGCGGATAAAAGGTCCTTGAGCAGCTGGCTTTCTGGCACACGAGCAGTGCATTCATTCCTACAGCTGGCATAGACATCATTGGTCGCAAAGGTGCAATGTGGATATGCAGGCTTAAAACCATCATCAGCTGGGCCAAATCCAATCTTGGTCCTTTCCTCTTTTGCAGCCTATCAGCCATTATTTTGAAGCACCATAAAAATGTCATATTTTCACTTGTATGACCTGCATTGCTGTGGAAGTACTACCCCTTGAAGACAGCTGTAAGATAACTGGCACTCTCAGATAACCAATGATCTTATCCCTCTGAGGGACACTGTATATCCTCAAATTCCCAAGATCCTAGCAGTGTCTTCCTGTTATTCATAGGTGAGAAGAGAAATAGTGAGGTAACTGTGGCTAAGGGAGTAGACTTGTAAATGGGGATAGAAGTGTTGGTGTAAAAAAGGGAGCTTGAGTGGAAGTCTTCTCTTGTTTTACACATATGCAGCAGTCAAACTGTACTAATGCTTGCTATACATGGGATATGTAAAAATTTTTTTAAAAAAGCATAGCATGCACTGAAACATCAGCCCTATCAATATGATTTTAGTCTGTGCCCTTTAGGTCTTTGTTAACATAAACCTGATGATCCAATCCAGTTCGCGATGTCTGGTCTTGCTAAATGAACACACAATTACTTCATGTTGTTACTAGTAAAGCTGACTAAAAGCAAGGCAAGGGTGGCATGGAGAAGTAATGCCCTTTACTAAAACAAGTGATACAAAAGTTCATCACAGTTAGTATAATCAAAAATATTATCTCTCCATACAAACTGTATCTTTCCGGATTATATGGAGTAACTGAGACAAACTGGGCTTGTAGCACTGTAAGATTCAGACTCAAGAGTTCTCTGTCACTCTATAGTTTTGCCTTTCTCTTTCGACAGAGATCTTCCTACAATGAACACAACTAGTGGCCCTGGGTCTTTAGAACAAGTTCAAGGTATTTTTTTCAGGAATTCTTGAAGGGAACTGGTTAGTACCCTAAGGGGAAGAGAGTCTGCATTATCAGTGATATTTTTCAAAAAAGACAAGATACGTGCAGGCAGCACAGACGAACTTGGGAAAATGTGCTCTATAATGGAACATGTATGATTCATGTTCCTGTCCTGGAGTATTTGCACATATCCAGCCAATTTATTTTTACAAAAATTTAATCATATTCTACAAACCTTAGAAGCTGAATCTCTATTTGACATTCAAAGGCACATCAGGACAGGTAATTGAAAACTCATTAAAAATAGGACTTATTATTGGCAATTACTTGAGAAATGACGTGTTACAATGAAAAGTGCATATTTTATGTTTATAAAGCGCTCTTTACTGTATACACGTTGCACAACAGATTCATTTACGAAAAGCCCAAACCAAAAATAAATCATACACCCACCCTGGGGTGGAATGAAAGTTGCTTTGGATTTTTTAATCATGTCTCAGTTTTGAATGTTTGGGTTTGAAGATCCAATTTTCATGAATGAATCTCAGTGCCAAGGAAAGAGTCTTGAGTTAACTTAACTGGTTTTTAAAAGATTAAATTTGACTTACTGGGTTCTTTCCTGCCTTCAACACACACAAAGTCTTTATGTTCTAGTCCTAACCACAGTTCACATTCTCACAAGACAATACTGATATAAATCTTCCCTAAAATAATAAACAAGATGTTATTTGCACTAATAGGAGAAGAGTAACAGAAACAGTGAAAGATGAAAACAATAACTGTAGCTTGTTATACACTAGATCAACTCAATTGTATGGCTTGACTTCTCTGTGAAAGTTCCCTAGTCAATAGCCTAGTAAGATGAACACATTTTTCATTTACAAAGTTCTGGGAAGATCACATTCTTTAGCAGTATGACTGCCACATAATAATTCAATTTTAGAGAGTACAAAAGCCTTACAACATTTAAGAGGAATAACAGCCTTATTTCTAACATATTGCAATGCCAGGAGTTTAAAATTCCAATATAGAATGTGTTTTCAGATAGATCTTATTAAACCACATGAAATCAATAACCCATACCAGCTGTTTCTAACCCAGAAAAGGAACAAATCCACGAGACTCATCAAATACATCTTTTCCTGATGTTTTTAAAGAGCTTTAGAATGCCAGAAATAGGTGTTGAGGATGTTCAGCCTGAAGGTAAAATGTCAAGCTTCTTCTAGAGCATTTAACCTTACTATGTTGATCTTAAGAATTATTTGAAAGCAGCCTTGCTTCTCATCAACTCATACTAGGTTAATGTTTGTCACATAAAATGGAGAACATAACACATCTAGGATACTCGCTTTTCTCTACAGAAAACAGGTATCAAGATTTCTATCTCAAAAATAATGGAAACTAAACTGATCAGTCATTATAAACTTTCTACAATTCTCCACGTTCTACTCCTCAGAACAGGTGCATGTTAATGACAAGTGTCAGACACTGGTAGCACTTATTAAATAAAAACTGATCATTTATCAAGCAAAACATCTAGGTTGGCTTCCAGACTGTGGTTGGTCTTCACCTGTGAAGGTGAGTAGCAAGAGGCAAATACTATGAAAGAAACAAAAAGATCAGAAGCTTAAATTTCCTCAGAAATACTAAAGAATCTCAGATCAAGACTATCCTTTTTATATTAGTATTTTACAAGTGTTAATAGCTTTTTGCAAGGCATTTATTTTCATGCTTAAGAAGTAATCTTCTCTATGCACTTATGTTATCAAACATTCACACAATGACCTCCAAAAGTATAAGTAACAGAAATTCCACTAACATAAAAGCAGAATGTTTATGTTCTAGAACTACAAGAAGATTTTTATGTCTGTTTTACCCATGCATTATGGTCAACACCTGTTTCAGCTGAGGATGAATTTACACATTTCTTTCTTTTAAATGTTAATGAAAGCGTATTAAAATACTTCTCACTATATTACTCCTATTTTACTTCCCTTCAAACAAAAATCCTCTTATTTGAAATAATACACTTAAAAGACTTCCACAATTCTGCCCTCTCAGATTTGATGTCTGTTGATCTACCTGCAGGCAGATATCCTCTTAGCTCCCTTCATCAACAACTTTACAGGTGTTTCTCTCCTGCAGTTCACTGAAGTTGTGTATTTTCTCTATTACTCCACAAAGTGAGATAATACTCTGGCCAAACATGATGACAGAGCCATTGCCCAATGTGCTTTCTCAAATAAAGGTGTATTAGCTGCAAAAACCAGCAAAATTTCAGAAAGTAAAGATGTGAATGCTGGGCATGAGACACATCAGTCAACACTTACACATGAACACTGAAAACAAGATAATTTTAGACGTACCTCTGCCAGCTAACTCAGTAACTATCACATCTTCCAACACCTGCTTATTTTTTGAACTGCTCCTCTCATGTAGGCACATATACATCCATTTAGATCTGGTCATTCTTACAACTACTGAAGTTTTTATTAATAATCCCACTGAAGTGAAGTGATGACCTCAGGAATTTATACACAATTTGAACAGGGGAGCCTGTGCTAGGCAGCATATTTAATTCCCCCAAAAAGGGAATAATTTTTTTACTTTTGTACAGAGTCCAAGACAGCAAAGAAGTAAAATGTACAATGAGAGGTAACATTCACGCTTTGGTACAACTATGCTAATTGAGGATAGTCTCAGTAAGCAGAGCATACCAGGACAGAGTGTTAGCTACTGCTCAGAGCATAGTACTTCCTTCCTTGGGAACCAGAAACATTGACTAAGCAAGAAATAATCTGAGATAGGACATTAATCATTTGTCAAAACTGGGCTGGAAATCATTTGTCAAAGGGGACCAGAGAAAACACTTCTTACCAATGATTACAGAAATCAGAGGTATTCCAACAGGGTACCAGGTCAAATAAGATCCTTCTAGTATATGGAAATAACCTCAAACCTCATTACCAGTGCTTTTTTCAATTTTAAGGTATACACATCTCTACTTCAAATGCCTCCTTGAATGTATATACACTCACTGCTGCATCTGGTAACGCTGCTTGGCTTCAGAGATGGTTGCTCCTGACATGCAATGTCAAAAAAACGAAGACTAACTATGACATTCCAACCTCAATGACGTGTAGGTAGGGCGAATATATTTTCCGTGTATGCTGAATAACAAGCCTACAGTACTTTATCATCATTTTGCTCAAGAATTTTGGGCGACTAGCTATGTAATGCTGCCATCATCTGGCCTCTCTCATAACAACATGAAAAAAAATGAGTATTGCAATACAAAAGTGTTCACACTCATCACTAAGTTAATCTTTTTGGTGTTGACAAAGTGCAAAACCAAAAAAAGTACCAGCCATCTTTCATATTCCTCCATAGCCTTTTTATTTTTTTCTTCTTTCTTTGCCTGTTGTATTTCTTGCTTTCTTCTTTCCAGGATTCTTTCTACTTTCTTCTGTTTCATATATTCTTCCTTTTTTTCATTCCTATATAGTGAGAGGGAAGAATATAGGATCATCACAGAACAGACTAAATGCTGAATCTGTGACTGATTAACTAAATTGAGTCATAATAGGTATTTTATGCGTTTTATAAAAGATCACAAATATATATTCAAAGGTATCACCAAGGTACAAATGAACCTACTATTCTATCTATTATGGCATCACCTTTTCTGTACTACTTTCTCACTTACTTGGTATCATATCAAAAATGAAATGCAAAAGTTCTGTGGGTAAAGGTACGTTGCACATGGTCTGTGAAAACTCTTGGCTTGTAAAACTAACAAAGAATTTCTCATCAGACACATCTCATTTGTTTCTGAATACATCTACATCCATACATTGTATTCCACAAAACTTGACAGATTTACCTTCCTTCCTAAGGCCTAGTAATGAAGCATGACACTAATCATGTACGACATTATACTACTCAATGAGTCCTACTTCCCAGTTGCAGTATACTCTGCCTGGGGCTCAGTCAGCAGCCTTTTGGGGAGGAAAGCATTTAAGTTACTAAACTGAAGGAAGCTGTGCAGCTTGTTCACGTTGTTACACTTGTTCTCCATTGGGAGTGAAGAGCCTGATCCCAAGCCTGCCATTGTCTTCCAACTAAAAGCATATCAAGTCACAGAAGACCTATTGCATTTATAAGCAAAGGTTTGGGAAACTATGATATTCCAAAACCCGGTGGAGTAGTACCATTTTTCAACTGCTGACATGCTGTCTCTCTTCTTCTCTGCAACCATTTCCTCTTCTTTCTTCTTCCTGATTCTTTCAGACTGTTTTTCCCTTCTGCTTTGCTCTCTTAAATATTCTGCTTTTCTTTCTTTCCATTTTTCGAATGCCTAAAGAAAACCACAGATTAGACATCTTACCCCTCACCTTTTTGTTAATACTCTACTTGCTTATTCTGTATTATTATTTTTTGTAATTTCTACACATTCCAGTTTTGGAATATTTGTGTGTAGCATTGCTTAGAAGTGAATATCACTATACCTAAAGAGAATAAATTATTTCTCCCAGTAAATCATAGCTCATTGCCAATGTATTTATATAGAGTTTATTTTACATTCAGTTAATAGAATTCAAATATTGAAAAAATGCCTGTTTGTATGCAAAAGTAAACATTACATACTTCCAACAGAACACAATCTAATATGAGCTTTCTTCAACAATTAATCATTTTTAGATTTTAAAATCAGTTCATTGGTTGGTTTAATCAAAATTATTCTCAACAATCTCCTGAACCATACCCGATACACATTTATGTACGTATTTCACATCACCTTCTGCGCTGCTTCTGTTTTCTCCTCATTCTGTTCTGCTGCTTTCTTTTTCTTAAGTTCCTCAAGCTTCTTTTTTTCACTTAACTTCTTTGCTTCTAGTCCTTTCTTTTTCTTCCAGGCTTCAAACGATGCAATTGCTTCCTCTCTTTTAGCAGCTTCTTTCTAGATTGAAAATAGCAGTCCACATTTAAATACACTTAAATATAAAACTATAATTGAAATAGTACACTTTAACCTCATCATCAAATGTAGGATTAGATGGAGCAATAAAGAAACGGAAGTTGATTTGCAGACATTCCAAGTAATACTCAGAATTTGAATTATATCAAGAAGTTTTTTTCTATGCTCATTTTAATGTAACTTAATCAAATGAGAAAAACGACTCCTGCAAAGTATGTGTAGAAGAATACGAAATACACGTCAATCGCTCAGAAGCAAAACATAATAAGTACTGAAAAGCCAAATCTAAGAATGTGTATGGTACTATTCAAAATACAGTCCTCTGTAGATTAGCATCTCATTAGATAGGGAGGAAACTTATTTTCTAACAAATGACAAATTAAAACTTAATGCCTGAAGGGTTGAGCATCCCAAGGTCATTGAAAACAAACCTGGAAATTAATCTAAGAAGCACACTTAGGCAGAAAGCGCAGGTAAGTGTACTTCAAAGAATTAGAGCTCATCAACTTCTTTTTAAACAAGAATGTAAACAAACCTTTTGAGTATTTTTCCTTAGATTTTCAGCTTTTTTCTTCTCAGTTCTCTTTAATTCCAATAGAAAGACCCTTTTCTTTTCCAACCAATTCTGTAACAAGCATTGGAAGACTTTTATACTTCTCAATTCTTTTTAAGGTATAACTAAAAAAGTCCTGTCAAAACAATCAAATATTATTAGAGCAGCACCAATATAATGACGATCAAAGTGACTCTTAATTCTTCCATGTACTACTTAAATAACTACCTCATGTGGAAGACTAAGGTTCTAAAATCACAGCTGCAAAATATGAAAAAGTTTAAGGATCTTGAAAAAAACCTAAAAAAATGTAAGCATTAAAAGCAAAATAAAAAGAAGACAGGAATAAAGATTCTTAGCACTTGGTATAAAGGAATATTATTTACATTTGTTGTGTCTCTTGCAAATACCTATAATTGAAGAGAATAAAATCCAACTGGGAAGAGTGAGACTTTGGGCATCGATGAAGTGTTTACAAGCTACCTGCAGAATCAGGCTTAAATTTTCAAGGTTTAGTTATATATTTGATATGCTCTTAGAGATACACGTGTTGTAAATGAAGCCTATTGTACCTTAAAAATTTTTGGAGACAATATAAATAAAGATTTGAGGTTCTAAACTTTGTACTAGAACCATAACAAGTATTAAAAACACATCCCAATATGAACTGCATCTGTTAACAGAATTTTTCTCACACAGATTAGTAACAAAAATCTGTTGACACCCACAAACTAATCCTTATGAAATTCTACACAAAATCCACATAGATTATCCTCTTGGAGAGAATACTAGCCTTGTTTTCACTCTTCCTGAATACCAACTGAACAGAACATGCCAGGAAATAAACCCCATTAAACTACACACTTGATTATGTTAAGGAAGAAGCAGAAATAAAAGAAAATATTATATGTGTCTGAAAATAGTCTGACACAATAAATTATGAATCATGGTATGTCCCTCTCAGCTAGCTTTTTAGTTCATAAGTTGATGAAAAGACATAGCCAAGAGAATAGAAGAATTATTACACCTGTCTGCAAATGTAAGGAATATACTCAGAAATATTGATTTCAAGAAAATATGGGGTGTTAAGACCTACCTGAAAAACAGCTGCTCGTAAACTATCTGCTTTATCAAATTCTGTACTGTTCTTCTGCATGCGTTTATCCTCCAACACCTTTAATGATCCCAGATATTGAGATGAAACAGGTGTAGCTGATGGAACAGCTTTTGCCTTTTTCTTTAAGTGTGCAGAAGACAGAGACCTATAAAAATACCAAGACACAAACATGTTAATGATCTTTCCATTTATTGTAGCTGATACCAAGCAGTTTATTTCAGTGTATACCAAAAGTTACTCTGATTCTGTTTGTACATGCACTTGGCTGGGGATAGGGGAAAAAGGAAAGGAGGAAGAAGCCCGTCTTCTTCTGAGGATTTTACTATTGCCAAAACAAGCCACTACTCAACATAGTCAACCCCAGAAAGTTTACGAATTCCTTATACTTTCTTCTACAAAACAGCTTAAAACCTGTAAAGACATCATGGACTGGATTCATTAGTGGATCCAGTAGCACACACTCATTATAGACACTGGCAAAAGAGTTGGAGCCTAGTCGGATATAACCCTGAGCAAGGGTTATAATAACATGCCACATCTACTAAACTGTTTTCTGCAGACAGAGGTTGTCAGCAGTGAATAAAATGCTGACAGAAAATGAGAGTGAAGCAGCACTGTCAAGGCATTTACATTCATCTTACACTCTCCAGACTGTGATACATAGCAGCCTTCTCTTACCTGTCAGATAATGAAGCTTTAGGGTTTTGTAGAACTCTCTCCTTTGTTTCACTTAGTTTCTAAGAAACAGAGGAAAAGTAAGATTATAGAGTCCCTCAAGCAACAGAACTAGGTCAGGATGAAAGAGATTTTTACAAACTAACAAGGATGTTGGGAGTTGGACTCGATGATCTTTATGGGTCCCTTCCAACTTGAGGTGTTCTGTGATTCTATGATGTTAGAAAAATAGACAAGAAAGCCACTCTAAGAAAGGGTACAGTACAGGGTATGAAAGTTAAAAAAACCCAACAAACTTTCAGAATGCCTGTATCTTTCTGGAATGGCACCTAGAAATGTATTATGTAAAAATATAGTCTATAGTTTAGAAATACAAAGGAATAAAAAGAACCTAGCTGGGCAGTGGGCTTCCCTATTATCATATCAACACTCTTTAAACTGTTTTTAATATTTAGCTTTTACAGTTACATATATCTACATATTTTGTTTCTTATGATAAAGCATGAAGTGTTTTGCATCTTATCCATTATTCAAGTCACATCATGGATTTCATCCTCTGCCAACATACATTGCTCATTCCAATTCAGCTAGCCTCACAATAGAGATTTGACATTTTCACTTGGATAAGGGTATTTCATTAAGACTGGAAAATGCACGTTTCAATACCCTTATCTGATTTAAATGATTTGTGTAAAAGGTATTCCCTACATCTTCCATAAAACTATACAGAATTTGTAAGAGCCTCAGCTCTAAGAAGTCAGAGGTAAGTTGTCAGCTTTACAGGGTCCTACACATTTAAGGTACCAACAGTAACTTTATAGAACTTTTCACCATGGTTCTAGGACATTGTTCTAAACAATGGTAAAAATGCATATTAATAATACCAATGAGTCCTTTGGAGTGTTCTCTGCCTCCCCGTGCTCAGATTGATCATTCACTGATACGTTCAGTATTGTATCAGTTACTACTTGTCCTTCCACTATTTTCACCATTTCATCTGAATTGTCATCTGTTGTCTTCCCTAATTTCTTTGTTTTCTCATATACTGTGGTCACCATTACTTCCATCACAGAAGAGGATTTTCTACTATTGTCCTCTGGTTTCAAGTCACTGGTACTGATCTTCTGATCTTGATCTAATGGGAAAAAAGTGTTTGAGAGGACACATTAACAAGAATTTCATAATTTCTCAGTATTGTTATTTCTGTAGTAAAAACACCTGTTTATGAAACATATTACTAAATTTTATATAGGTATTCTCTGTATACTTCCTTCTAAGAACTATATGAACTAATAAGAAGAGTACTGACTTGTAGTGTGTTTAAATGTAAGACTGGAGTATTAACTGAAGTCTTAAAAAATGTTATAAAACGTGTAAGCATGACAAAAGCAAAACTTCCCACCTGCCTCACCACCCAGACATGGTTCTAGTGCAGAAACCAAAAGCAAGGGCCATTGCAATCACAGCAAGAGCTCTTCTGACATCCAGCAAACTACTGATGGAGTCTGTATGACAATTTGGGTAAAAAAACTACTTTCATGGTGTGGTATTTTTCAGGGATGTGGGACACACAAGGAAATAACAGAAACATTCTGTGGTGGGGATTTAAACAAAACATCGTCTCAATTTAAACACATGCCTAAGTGGTGAAATTGTCATTTATGAAACATTTTATTAATAATACTAAAAAAACCATTTTTATCAGATCTGAACTGCCATTAATGCAGATATCTAAAATGTGTTGTATTTCCAGCAGACATCTGGTAAATTGAAGTCCCTCACTAGAACAACAGCTACTGATTGTGATGCTTCCGCCAGCTGCTCGTAGAATGTTTCGTCTACCTCTTCATCCTGGTCAGGTGGTCTATAACAGACTCCCAGTAGGATATCTGCCTTGTTGGCCTTCCCGCTCATCCTCACCCATAAGCACTCCACCTTATCATCACAACTGCTAAGCTCTATACAATCAAAACACTCCCTAACATAGCCACCCCACCGCCTCTCCTTCCTTGCCTATCCTTTCTGAAGAGCTTATAGCCATCCATTGCTGCACTTCAGTCATAAGAGTCATCCCACCATGTCTCTATGATGGCAACTAAGTCATAGCTACCTTGCTGCAAAATGGCTCTAGCTCCTCCTGTTTGTTGCCCATGCTGCGTTCATTGGTGTAGATGCACTTGAGCTGGGCTATCGATTTCACCCCCAACACTGGCATGCCACCTGCCCCCAGCAGGCCTGGTGCCATGTAAACCTCCCCATGATAAAAAAACCCCAAAATTCCACTGATGGCACCAGCCTCTGAGCCGTATTATAGTTTAAGTTATGCCTAGTTAAAGACATTTTCATCTGGAACACTATTTTGTCCAATTAGATTCACCTAACTATTTTCAGTTAAATGAGCTATTTAAATAATAGCACAGCTTTCTTAATACTGTGAGGTCATACAGAGACATCTATAGAAGGAGTTACAGCCACTTTTTCAGAAAGTTTACTGAAAGTTTTAAAGCTTCTGATATAATATCTACATAGACAGTTTATTATCTCTGCGTATATATTGAAACTACGCTCAAGAACTTATCTGCAATTAGAGAGACAGAGCTTTCATAAATATATAAGAGAGCACATATCTAATACAGCACTGTTGTAAGAAAAACTTTTTGCTATTCTGCTTGTCCTTTTATCTACTAGAGAAGATACAGAAGGAAGACTGCTTCTTTCCACACAATGCAAAACAGAACAACCTTGAGTAGGAGGAGACATCGTGAGATGCAGTCGAAGAGGAGGGCTTTCAGTATATTTCTAGCTTCTTCGGTAATGTCTCTGTTCCCTCCCTAAGGCAGTCACTGGGCAGCAGAACCGCCACACAACAGTTTCTTACAGATTGCTATACTCTGGCTCCTCCCCTTCCTCTTATTTAGTAGTCCTGTCTTCTCCATGTTTTCTTCCCCCTGCCCTGCCACCAACAAGATTAAGCCATACAGTGGCTTTCTACCTGCCTTTTTCTTTACATATGCCAATCCACATAGAAATGCATATCTAATTCTGCGCATTGCCATGGAAGCATTTCTTATTAAGTCCTAGTTCATACAAATCTATCACAGGAAATGCAATAATCATCATGCCCATCCAGCACACTCAGCTCCATAAAGTCTAATTATATAATTAGTGTGAAATTTAGAGAGTTAAGAGGTCACAACAATATTCCTACAAGTACGCGGACAGTTTTTTGATGCATTAAATCACAAGAAAAATCAAAGGAGCAGAAAAAGCTGATTAATCTCTGGATAGTCACCTCCTCCATTGGACAGGGATCAACTAACTTATCTAGTACAATAAAGTTTACAATGGTTGATTACTAAAGACAATATGGTAGTATCACTGTACTACTTGAATTCACATGAAGAAAAGAAGTACTTCAACTTTTTTCTGCTAGTCTAAAACTACAGAGGCATACTGGCCAGGAAAAAGGGATGTGCAGTGCCCAGCTGCACATCTAGCACTTTGGTGCCATCATGTGGAATTAAAAAAAGGAGCTGATATCGTTAATCATGCTCTACTAGTTTCAAAGTTGTAATATTCCATTACAGGTAATGAACAGCCATAAATTTATCTCAACATCAAACAGGACAAATTCTTCTCATATTAGGAAGTAGGTAAAAAATATGAAGTATTTTGACATTTTAAATTTGTAAAAGCATATATAGTATATTAGCAGAATTCCAGGTTCTGCTTTGCATGTTAAAAATGAATTAGCTATTCTTATAATGAAACATTAAAGTCCTTTTTTTTACGTGTTTGACTATACACCCAAAGTGGCTCAGTATCTTCAAAGTAAAAGATCATTTGAAGTTTTAACTTTGTGATTATGAGAAGTCTACCATTCATAAATGTTTTTGGTTACAGCTCATTTTCTGATATTCTGTTACACTACAGCATCGCAATACCTCAGCATCACAACTTCAACACTGCATTTGTGAACACTGCGGTCCAGCTTCACCAGTCATAAAGAAGGGATGCCTGATTAAGGACCTTTCCATTAAAGGGAGCATGGGTGCTGTGGACACTGTGAATATGGCTTTCTGTGCTATGAACATGCAGAGGAGGCAACTCTGGGGCCCTCCCACACCTTCCACGGACATGCACTGATGGAGAGTTGGACTTTAAGTACCCAAACAGCAGGTTTTCATCTCCTGAAAGGAAAAGGCAAATAGGAACCCCGCCTCCTACTTGGCCCACACTGGTTCAGTTTACCCTCTGGCAGCTGGAAGTTATCAAAACATGTATTTTTAGAATAATATTGAATAGATTCCCTGCAAGCCAAAGCAGCTGATATTTAACACAGAAAATAACCCAAATTACAACACTTTGAAACACTGTAATACGGCTAAGCAAGTAGCAGTAACAACATTCAAATGCTTTCTTTTCACCTGATGCTGAAGCATTTCTTGTTTTGTGCACCCGTGGCTTCGGTATTGGTTTGTTTTCCTTCTGATTTCTTTTTTTCTGTAGTTCACAAACAGGCAAGTCATTACAGTGGTCACTTTCACTATTATCACATGATACTTCTTCAGCTGCTGACCACTCTTCATTATTTTTTCTGTCATCGCCTTCATTTTGACTTTCCAAGCATTCTTCTTCACCATCTTTTCTGTCATCCTGTACATTTTCACTTTCTACAAGCATTATTTGCTGAAGCTTGTTTTCACGAAAGGATAAAGTCAAGTCATCAGCAGCTTCGTTTTCCACATCTGCTGCTTTTTGTGAAGCATCATCATCCAAGAGAGGACTCTCAACAGCAACTGATTTCTTAGTGCTTTCAGCACCTGAATTACTTTCATTAAGTTCTTTGCCAATATCTGAAAATAGCACATTATCAACTTCTGTTTGAGACAAGTGGAAAAAAAAGGGACACAGAAAATACATCTTCTATAATTTAAAAGTATTTTTCATACAATGCTCTCCTGACTTAAGTCTCTGAGCATTTCTCTTTCTGCACCTGCACCTCTGATCGCTGTAAAACCACAAAACTAGACCCTATTCTATTTCCTTACCTGTCATCTGTTTCCATAGACCCAATCTGAAGAAAATACTTGAAGTATTCACTGGGTAATTCTTGTCTGTCCTGCAATTTAAAACCCTTCTAAAAAGCTACATCTCCAATGCCATAAAAAGTGGAAGCACTTCAACAACAAAGCTAGGCATGTTTGGTTACCAGAATCTACCCTCCCCTTCTATTCTCTTCACTCCTGTCCCATCTGAAATCTACTAGAAGATACTCAAAGGAGACATTTGCTCCAATGCTAAGGTTTGCATGTTTAACAAAAATATATTTATCTTCCTGTAGCCTGTTATTTCTAACTGACTCTATTTCAGAGTTCAAATGCTCAAGGGAGATGACAAAAGAACATCATGATAGTTGAGCAACTGTTAATGCAGGAGGAGCTTTTTTCTAAATCTTGTCAGCAAAGTGAAATCAAAACATCCCTCAAACTTTTAAAAGATGTTTAAAATGTGAATGAAAAACAGGACACAGAGGAAGTCCTTTTAAAAATTCATTAAGATATTTAAGACTCATACTTCCCTTAACATGCAGCACCACATCAGGAGGAAGAAGAGCCATTCAGCCAATCTCGTTAGACTAAATAGAAACATTACCAAATATCAAATACATCCTGGCCCAAGAAAAACAGGCAGATCAAACCTGTTCCTGGTTTGTGTACACTGCCAGACAAGCATGCTCTGCAGTGTGTTCTGCAGCCCTTATTCACTGATTGTCCAGACTGAGAAAACAGTATGTCAACAACATGGCTTTCTCTCTGCCCGTGTCCACTTTCATTCATAGTACTGAGCACTACTGTCTCATCCAGGTGTAAAGTAAAAAATACGGCTAAGAGTAAAACTGAGCATCACAACTGCAGGAAACAGAGCAGACTGTATCTCGTCGAGCAGGTTGGCACCACCGTTAATTTCACTGGGAATTCTGCTCCTAATTTGAGGAGAAGGTCTAATTGATTTAGAAGATGTCAAAATAAAAGAACTTGGGACATTAAATCATACTGACTCACAAAGATTCTCTGTGATCTAGAAATGAGTTAAGAAAGGAAAGAACATGAGGAAAAATATTTAAATCTGTCTTACTATTTAACATGCCATCTTCGTCACTCTCAAAGTCATCTGAGTACTCAGCTGTTTGCTCTCTTGCTGCATGAGCAGAAATCACTTCTTGTAGCTCCTCCTGAAATAGTTTCACAAATAATTTTTACACAGAAGGGAAGATTCACTTCTTCATGTTCAGCACTAATTCCCCCCTCTGCACATACATAAGTAAAACTGAGCAACAGAGATTAACCAGTTTAACTGAAAATTATTTTGAAGGTGTCGTGGTTTAACCCCAGCCAGCAACCAAGCCCCACACAGCTGCTCGCTCACTTCGCCCCAGTGGGATGGGGGAAAGAATCAGAAGGGTAAAAGCGAGAAAACCCATGGGTTCAGATAAAGACAGTTTAACAGGTAAAGCAAAAGCTGCGCACACATGCACAGCAAAACAGGGAATTCATTCACTGCTTCCATGGGCAGGCAGGTGTTCGGCCATCTCCAGGAAAGCAGGGCTCCATGACGTGGATTGGTTACTTGGGAAGACAAAGGCCAGCACTTTGAACATCGCCCCCTTCCTTCTTCTTCTTCCCCCAGATTTATATGCTGAGCATGACATCATATGGTGTGGAATATCCCTTCGGTCAGTTGGGGTCAGCTGTCCCAGCCGTGTCCCCTCCCAACTCTTTGTGCACCCCCAGCCCCTCGCTGGTGGGGTGGGGTGGGGAGCAGAAAAGGCCTTGACCCTGTGTAAGCCCTGCTCAGCAGTAATGAAAACCTCCCTGTGTTATCAACACTGTTTCTAGCACAAATCCAAAACATGGCCCCATACTAGCTACTGTGAAGAAAGTTAACTCTATCCCAGCCAAAACCAGCGTATTGTAACAATTAACACATCACTGTGTTATCAACACTATTCTCATCTTAAATCCAAAACACAGCAGTATACCTGCTGCTAGGAATAAAATTAACTCTATCGCAGCCAAAAGCAGCACATTCTTCACCCTTTATTCCATATCATATACCCTCATGGTCAGTTTTCTCACTTTTCACCCTTCTGATTCCCTCCCCCACCCCACCGGGGGGAGCAGCGAGGGGCTGTGTGGGGCTGAGTTGCGGTTGAGGTTAAACCACGACAAAAAGGTAAGTAAAATACAGTGGTTTCATTCTGTCACTATTCCCCCAATTTTTGTGTTAGAAAAAAAGCAAATGTATTAATTTATATTTCTTCTTCGTAAGAAACATATCTTGCAGATCCCTCTTACATTTTTGGCAATAATGACACTGTATCTTCACGTGACCCTTTCCCCCCCCGTTATGTTTTGATCGGCCAGAGTACCACGAGCAGGCCCCTACAGCCACGCGCGGCAGCGGGGGCGAGCAGGGATCCCCCCCTCACCGACTGCTGCAGTACAGGAACCTGGAGCAGGTGGCACGTTCAAAACAAGGGAAGAGCTCCACATAAGCCCCCGCCGATATTTAGGACACCCTGCAGGACACCACGGACACGCCATGTTTACACGGATTCTGAAAGCAACCGGCCGTACTTATAGGTTAAAAACACATTACGAATCGCAGCAGGGTGTCCCCATTGGAAGACCCTGAGCCACAAACCACGGCAGGCTTGAGAGCGGGCTGTTCGCCTCTTACAGCGACTGTTCCCCCGGCTGTGCACGGGGGGCCGCTCCCGGTCTCCCCACAGAGGGAAACCCGCTTCCCAGTTTTCATTTTGAGAGCAAATCGGGGGTTTTTTTGCGTCTGTTGTCTTTAGCAGCAAATTACTGTACTCGCGGTCGCACACACCCGCGTGCAGAGGCCAGCCACGCCGCTTCCCGGCCCCGCGGCAGCGCTCCCTGCCCGCGGTCTGCCGCTGCCCCCGCTCACCTGCGCCGCGCTGCGCCGCCCGGCCGCCCGCCGACAGCCCCCTGCCCCCGACATGGCGGCGGCCTCCCGCTCCCGCCTGGCAGCGCCGCCGGCCGGCCCGAGGAGCGCCCCGAGCGCCCCGGCCCCGCCGCCCCTCGCCTGGCAACGCCGCCGCCGCGCAGGAGGGAGCGGCTGAAGGGCGAGCGATGGCGGCGGTGGCGGCGCGGGGCCGGCCGACGGAGCGGCTCCGCCTTCAGGCCGCGGCTGCGGGCCGGCGGGCGCCGGCGGGCGTTGCGCTCTGACCGTGAGTTTTCCGTAAGGCCACGCACAGGCGTCGGGTGCGGCAGTGGGCAGGCGGGTCCGCGCGTCAAAATCGGGGCCTTCTGTCCACGCTGAGCAACCTCCTCACCTGGCCCACAGTCAGACTGCGCCCGGGCTCTCCAGAAGCCGGCTGAAGTCAACGGGATTTATTATTTATGCCCGTATCCTAGGTCTAACCCGCATAGGGGTTACCACAAGAGGTATGTACGTGCATGCCACTCAGGACGTGCCGTTGGAGTAGGAGGCAGGGGTGACACAGGTTCATCAACCCCACTCTTATGGTCAGGTAATTGTCCAAAACTTCCCACTTAGGATTTAAGTGCTGATGTGGAGAACGCTTTCCACAAGGAGCAAACTCCTTTCAGTGCTCTGTAGAAAAATAAATCTCGCAGCACCTGTGCATTAATCTGAATGAAATTTTAGAGATGAAGGAATGGCAGCGGCATAAAAGTAAATCACCTGGTGCTTACATCTCCTAATACTCCTTATTTCCCCAAAGGGCAGTTGTGCAACACGCCTGGCAAGCACCAACCCCCAGCTGACCAGGCACCTTGCCAAGCCGTCCCTGCTGAGCTGGCTGGCCTAGAGATCATCTGCCCACTGTACGAGCAGTGATGGAGGCGACCAAACCCCAGGATGCTCTTGGGAACGTTGATCTTGTGCATCGGAAAAAACCTGTTGACTTCAGGGCCACATACAGGCAACTGTCTTCTTCCTCCAGTTTAAATGCTTGTGATCGCTCCTTTTCTAAAATAGGATTAGTTCTTCCGTTGTCTTAGTGATAATAAAGAACTTCTGACATACTCTCTGTACTGGCGATATATTTGCATATATTAATATTCCCCAAAATGCATTACTTTTTAACATGTTGAGCAGAAGAAAATCTTTCTGACAGAAATAGGGAGAGAATAGGACAGAGCCCAAAGCCTTAGGACTTGTTTGCCTCTTGTTTATTTATGTAGAGTTATATTTTAAAAGCAGTGCGGTTACACAAAGGCCACAACACACCTGGGGGAAAGAGGCCCTGCGTTCTAACAAGTAACCTTGGGTTTAAACTAACAATTAATTATGATTGATTATTGATATTTATGTATCATCTGTGAGCAGCCTCTTGCTTCTCTTGCATATGTTTCTTTATGACCAAATAATGCTTAATCTGCTGATTATTCGTGCCATTTGTTGAGAGTTATGCTTGATGCGCAATATTTTTTTTCTATTGTATTCACATATAAAAGCATTGAATTTGAATCTGTGCTGTTCCATCTCTCTGTGGGAATGTGAAATTGGACATACTTGTTTAGAATTTAAAAAGTAATAAAGACAAAACATATGTATTCTTTCTCTGTAATAGCATTTGCAGTTCCTGTTGAAGGCTAAATTATGTCCGTGTTACAAACATTTGAGATGCCCATTTTATTAAATTCCAGAAGGTGGCAGCAAAATATTTTAAAATTTAAAATATTATTTTTTAAATGTCCACTTTATTCTAGCTTCTTTTACATTACTGCTGATGTGTATGGGATTTTCTGAAAGATGTTGTATTCATTTCGATCAATTTTCCAACCTTACATTCACTATATAGAAGGACAAAGATTTGGTTTCAATTATTCTGTTATCTACATGAGTCAGACAATGGGGCCCTCTATTACCTGTATTATTAAATATTCAATGCACTGAGTTGGTAAGATGTGGGGAAAAAATCAATACTGTCAGCACTGAAGAACTCAAAATGTGTGAAGATGTTTTTGTCAAAACAAAATATTGCATATTCTAGTCTTACCTCAGGCAAAAGTCCCATCGGGGCCCACTGAGGTGAATGGAATTTATTCCTAAATATGAGTGTAGGGCTCTGAGTATAAAGTTTTTTAAGAGTCTGGCTTAACAAAAAAAGAATATGGAGGCTTATTGAGAACAAAAACCAGAAGATTTTATGGCATGAAAATAAGCATTAATACCTGCTTTTTAATTAATAGCTGCAGAATATATCACAAGTGTGAACTGGACAAGGAAATGTACGTTTCACTATGAAGTTGCTCTTTGTCTCTCAAGTATACATGGAGCATTGAGAAAAATACTCTAGATAAACCCAGCAATTATACTAATTTGGCTAAAATAAATTTAGATGTAACATTTAATTCTGCTGCGCAAACACACGTTAATCTCTGCCGTGCCCAGAAGCTTTTAAAAAAGCTTTTTAAAACAAGCATCATGACGCAGTGTAATTCCAACCTGCAAGAAGGATGTTACATTCAGAAAGCAGTTGGGTATGATGAGTTTTTCGCATGGCTAGCTCATATGCATATAGACAGCTTCCAGAAGTGGTTTATTTTATACATGTGGCTAGAGTTTGTAAGATTGGATTCAGGATTTCCTCTGAACAATTGACACACAGATTGAAACTTCTACCATCGTATACTGTAAGTCATCTTAAAATACATAAACCCCCTTACTGGTGAGAAATGGTGTTCTGCTTGCTTCGGTATTCCTTCTCAAAGTCGAAAGCTGTATTTGAAAGGAGACTTAATGGCATGGCAAAATACCCAAGCTGATGCATATTCCTGTAGAAAGTGATTTTTGGTGTTGGTTGCAAGGGTCTCAGCTCATAAATGACTGTTCCTGTCCTTGGCACTGATGGGAATTACACGTCTAGCCAGGAGAGCATCTGGCTCTTGGATTTTGCATACAGATTGGTTAGGCAGAGTAACATAGTCAACGGTCCAAGCAGCTTCTTCAGTTTTAAACAATGAGGTCTTCTACCTGTGGATCACTCTCCCAGACATTTTTAAACACAAACATTAAAAATTAATCTTCTGACATTTTCCTCCCAGTTCATATGAAATAATCTCTTACGATGTGCCATATTTTGCAGGGCTATGCCTGTTCTGCTGAAATGTAATGTTCTTATTTTCCTTGTCAGGAAATAAAACCAGAAATATAATCAACCTTATGCCTTTAGGGTTAGATGTGCCAGGGAAGTCGCACGCCTCCACTGCACGTCATCAAGTATAGACACGTCTGAGCTGGGTTTGAGCTTTGCTATCTCAGATGGCGAGACCAGCATCACTGTGTTGGGAAAGCAGTCAGCACAGTCTAAGCGCAGAAAAAACTGGGTGGGTTCCTTGGTGAGTTTGTAGCCCACGATGCGTGCTGTCCCACCTCAGCCACTCAGGGGCCCAAAGGTGCCTGAACCAGCTTAAAATCACTCTGGAGTAACTGCAAAAACAGCCACTCACCACTGTAGAGAAATGCAGTGGTACTTCAGCCTTTTGTTCTCCTCACCTATATTATTTTGAGTAAATGTCATTCGTCCTCAGAGAACAATCTGTTCAAACCACGACATTGCCAGTCTCACTGGGAAGGATTTGACAACTCACCTTAATTAACGTAATTCATGTTGGCAGTCCTCTACCGGTACCCCTGGATTATTCCACAGCTGCTCCTGCAAGCGGTGAAGGACTTGCATTGGTCCTTCTAAAAATATCTTCTTGTACCTCTCAGTCACTTCTGCAAAGGTAGGTTTAGGTATATTTCTTGACTGATTTTTTTTCCCTAAACAAAAAACAATGGCTAAACTAATGCTCAGTTTGAGCAGCTAAGGGGATAAGACTAAGGAAATACCAAAACCAAGGATGCTAATGTATCTTTCCCCCCTTTCCTTTTGCATTTGTACTGTGATACAGTCTTTAATTAAGTGACTGGATTTAAATATTTATTAACTTTACGTACATGGCAAGCCCTTTCTCCACGTTAAAAATACACATTTCTTCTCTTTATTTTTCTTAAAAGAAACTCATTATTCAGCAGCTTGGTCCCCACTACATAAAGGGGTTATATTCCAGTAGATTACAAAATAAATAGCTATGGTTTTAATCACATCTGGACAACAAGGAAGAAGTGCTGCCGGATTGAAACATCAGCTTAAAATGTAGCTTGACCTTTTCTTCATCATTCATTCCTGTAGAAAGTCTAATGATAGGAAAACAAAATATTTCTCATTTTATTGGAACTATATTCAGTGTTTTCCTTCCCTGTTTCCAGAAGAGAGCAGCTAAGTTTGTGATAATGCATTGAATGTAGTAAAATCCATAAAACATGGTGTCATGGAAATCAGGTAGAGATCCATGTTGTCATCGAGTTCACCCTCTCACTTTTACATCTTGATGGTGATGCGTAAGCAGTTAAAGAAGATGCTGTCAGGATGGGGCGGTATGCAAGCTTCACTGAGTAGATTCTTGCTCTCAGGCATATTACCAGGGAACTTGAATTTGATAGATTTAATATATACAGGAGTAAACATAGATGTTGAAGGAACAGACTACAAAACTGGGGCAAAAGAAGGGGCTGATCAAGATGAATAAGTTTATCACAATTTATGTAGCAGTTCATGAAGGATACATGTATTCTTGACTGGTTAATTTATTCCTGACTTAGAAGCAGCAGATGGAGGTGAATATCCAAAACAGAAAAAGAAAAAGAAAAGGAAAAAAAAAAGAGCTGCTTTCTTTTTTAAAGTTATTTTAAGCTTTATTTTCTAAGCTGTCTTTTTTTGTTAATAGTACTCAATATGAGTTTAAGTAAAAGCACTGGAACACACAGGAATGAGACACAGCTGCCTCAGTGTTGTGCTTGGTCATAGTAACAGACAATGAACTTTTCAAACAGACAAAGCTTGTATGTGTTGGTGTTAGCAGATTTGACTTCCTGTAAGGGGAGTCAGAAAATGCAAACCTTTTCACATCAAGTGGAGTTTTTTGTGTGCAGATGACTCAAGCTACTAGTATCTTTTGTATATAGATAAATTCTTCTTTTAAAGTCTTGCAGATGTGAGCTCTGGTAGAATAAACACCTTTGATAGAAACCTTGCAGACCTGCAATTTAATTAAACATCTCTCCCTGTTGAAACATCGCTATGTCTAATATAGTATTAACGCTGTCAGGAAAAGCCAACAGCTGTTTAGTGCCGAGGAGTAACTCAGGCCTTTAATGTTATGGCATATTTCACAGCGAGAGGAAGGACGCTTGTCAGATTATCACCTGCGTGTTTGAGAAGTGTCAGGACACCAGCTGCTTCCACCTGCAGGATCAGCAGAGAGGCAGACACAGGACCTTGGGTTAAAGACTTGGACAATGTCCTGCAGCCTTCCAGCCCCAAGGGACAAGAAGTCTGAGATCATTAAAATTAATCAGAGAAAATGGATGCAGTAAAAGGCGAAATTAAATTTCTTTGTGGTCAGAAAGATTGACTGGCTAATTCTCACTGACAATAATAATGTCTGCTCCTGCTCTTTACGTCTATATTCCTCCCTTGTCTCCTTTTAATTTTCAGTGCTATTCTAGTTACAGTAGGGCAAGAAGATTTAAAGGAAAATAGAGCTGCCAGCTCTGATTTTGCTACTGTTACCCTAATGAAGATAGAGCTTTATGGTGCAAGTAGCTTCAGCAAGTAAAGATGTGATTACTTTACTTGAGTAAGTGTAGCAAAACTAAGGCCCACTGGGAGCACACTGACTGTATTGCTTAATCTTTTTGAATTTATAATTGACCATATAAGATAATATTTTTTACATCTTTTGAAAGTATTGGTTTGTCTATCGGTATACCTATAAGAACCTACAATACCTGATGACTTCCTAGTCTTCAAGGGAGTTATCAGTTTTCCCTGCTACACTGCTGAGACAGGGACTTATTATTCCCATTTCCCGTACGTAGAGATAAGACTCAGGAGCTGTGCTAGTGACCCAAAGGCATGCAAAAATTCTATAATGTTGTAACTTTGGAGGATTTCTAACATCTTTGTTTTTCACTAACTTATGCCCTTGGTCAGTGAAGAAATTCAGACACCCTGAGAGCTTGTACTTACCAGAGGCAGTGCTGCACAAGAAGCAGGAGGATCTGAAGAACACCCATGGTATTTCAGTGTTCCACAGAAGGTTTAAGCACTTGCTGACAGCCACCCTTTGCTGTAGCTTTTTTTAGTAAAAGAGCTGTTGAATGGCATTTTTTCTGCATGCACCATAGACAAGGTATGTATTTATGATAATAGTAGAGAAAGCTACAACATCAGACCTGCTCCTGAAGAAATATACAGATGACTGTAGCATCTGGTTGGGCATTTCCTATTTTGTATTTAGCATATAAATGGATAGATCACTGAATATGTTGCAGATTGGAGCCCTGGTTTCCTTAGCTTCAGATGCACTGTGCTCAACTGCACCTTTAAGAGAGAGCCATTTTAAGGGAAGACACTTGCATACCCTTTTCCCTTTTGTAGGCCAGCCAACATGTGTCCACTGGTCATGCCAGGGGACTCAGGCTGAGCTCTACAATGGTAACACCAGAGAGACCCACAAAATACAAGCTCCAGATTTTATGTAGTTCCTATGGAGACCATGCTACTTTATGTTTATTTTTCTTGTGGATTAAGGATTATATGAACTTTCCCTATTATTGATATTGTTGTGTGCTTTTATGTCATCTCTACAAGGACTGTGGAAAGAACATTTCATTCAGACTCGTTAAGGGAAAGCGTTGATTAATGCCAAAACTTGGAATCAAATAATCCAAGTTAGTAATCTGGAACATTAAATCAAACTCCGTTTTTGAAAAGAAGCTTAACAGTTCATCTTTTCTTGTTCTCCATGTTTCCTTCCTTCCGTCTTATGACTTAGTTTATAGCCCCTGTAACTGGTTTGAAATTTTGCAGCTGCTAAGATTACTGTGCTTCGGTTTAACAGCAAATGTCATCAGCCCAAGTCTGGGCTTCAAGTGATCTTTCTTTTCATTTACTATTTCTTTTTCAAATTGATTAGATGTCGGTTCAGGGGATTATCAAAAGCTGCCCTAAGACTGGTTCTCTGTGCCAGGGCTTTTCAGCCTGTTTTGTCAGAGGAAAATCCTGAATGCAAGGTAATGGGCATGCCAGAAACACATGGAGAGTGGGAGAGGGTCTGAGTGCCAAACCTCTCTCAAGAGGAGCTCTTGTGGAGCACAGGAGGGAATAAGGGAGAGAGAAGCAGCATCTTAGTGCAGAAGGGAGCTGGGCCGCAGATGGTGGGGAGGAGACAGCACAGGGGTGGAAGGGGATAACTGAGCTCTTTGTGTCAGTGTTTTTGACTGTGTACTCTTCAGGAAAGGGATGATGCCTCCTCTAAGTACATTTTCATGCATGCGTAGATTGAGATTGGCTGATGTAAACTGCCTTTTGAGTTACATGGGTCCACCCAGGCTGTTTGGGGAAGTGGGAAGAAGAGCTATTTAGCTTCAGTACTGTGGGATCTTGCTGACAGCTGCGGCGTTCCATTTCTGAAGAAAATTCAGTCAGCAGTAATGCTGGTATCTCTTGCCAGCGATACCTTATGCCATAAAGAAATGTTCTAAATGTCTGAGGTGCATGCAAACCTTTCTAGGTACAAACCCAACACACTGAAGCATTACAAAGAAAGAATAAGATTTGAAAATGGTATTTTAAAACTGTGTCTGGAAGACCATTTGCAACATGAACCATCATCACCAATTTTAATTTTTTTTTTTTTAGTTTCAATACTTTTACCTATAAGGGGACAATGGCTGATGCTGAAGCTACTCTTTCCTGAGGTTAAAACTTATTATTTAAAACAAATGGTTTAAAAACTACTTGCAGCCGGGCAGTAAGCCCATATATACATACACATATATTTATACTACACTATCTATCTAACCACCTGACTGCCGACCATTCTACTTAATCATTGGGCTCTCTCTGTTGAAAACAGATTCTGGAATACTTCATAGGGGAACCAGCATGATCCTTTTAATCTGTTGCCTATGAATTATCCATAGTATAGCAACTGCGCTTCCCACCAATGGTATTTTCTGAAGCTTTATAGTTCTATAACATTGGCAACCTTTAAATGCAAAATTAACAGGCGGCATCAACAAAGCAGAATGTATTTACCCAACTGCTGAGAATCTTTTCCTGATAGTAGAGCAGTGGGCAATGAAAGCTGTTTCATGACAAAATACAGCTGGGAACTGCATTTTGTCTTGTATCAGAACTTTTTTTTTCCTGTAGAAGTATAATGGAAAGCAGATCAAGATGAGGTAGTGATCACATGCTGATTTTTTAATGCAATGTTTCAAAGTTGAAATGTTTCATAAAAATCCTTTTTGCTAATGATGTAAGACCCATTTGTGTTGCAGTAAATTGTAAAATGCATTGTGCAGTGTTTTTCTTAGACATGATTGTTGCCTCTTTTTCTCTTCTTCTGTTTGTTTTTTTTTTTCCAAACACAGTTATTTGCCTCATAGTTAAAATAAAACATGCCAACTGTATTTCCAAATCATCTAGGGCAGGCACCGCTAATAAGAAGCACAGTTCACTTCACATTGCCTTTTAAGCAGTGACAGCACTGACAGATGCTGATGGCATACTACACACAAGTACCTATTACAGATCTAGTGGGATTTATCTCTGGTACTATCTACTTCCTTTTTGTTTCTCATTTTCTCTCCAAAATCATGAAGGGATCCTTGGAAATCAGTGGGGATCTGCCAAAACCAATCTATTTCCTTCTAACATCTTGTTCTAATTTGTGTGGCCAGCTGCTGAAAGAAGGCCCTTACAAAAGTCCTGTTTTTTTCCCTCTTTCATACAATCCAGTCAGCATCTAGCTCGTTGAAAAAGAGAGGAAAATCTCCAGCAATACAACATCCATTATACATGCTTAAGCAAACTGGATTCAGTGCAATAAAAGGCAGTGGCTTTCATGTATGCTAATCCATGCATTAGAGATATTTAAAGTGTTTGTTTGTGGCCTAATGCTGCACTACTGGTTTTAGCAGCAGGACTATAAGGATCTGTGAAGGGGCAGAGCTTGGGCAATGCTGAGGGTTTTTCTAATTTGTTACTGCTGTATTATCACAGTGAGAACACGCTCCTCAGGTACTGAGTTCCCGTCTTTTATCTGTGGCTTAGTGGTGTCTACTGAATGGCTGTAGCGAGGTCTGAATTTAGCACAGCAAAGTTGTGCTCCTGAGGCAAATGGTGGCCTTACACAATTCAGCACCTCCGCTGCTAGCTATCTTAGCCAGCTTTAATTTTGCCTAATATGGATAAAAAGACTGATGAAATCAGGACCGCAGAGACTTCTCTACGTGTTGAATGAATCCTGTTGATAACTCTGCGTATGTATGTCGCAGCTGACCTCTGCTGTACTAGGAGCTAGCTGGCTAGAGAAAGCTATCCTGTGTTGCAGTCAAATGCAACATGTAGAAAAAAATCCGGAAAGGTAGTTAGACAGGTAAATTGAAGCACCTGAGTATGATTGTGAGTGGCAGGGTGGGGCGGTTGTGTTTTGTTCCTTTGGGTCGGGCTAAATGCATTAGTTTGAATAAAGCTGGAGTAATCCTGCAGTGTCTTGTAATAAGAATTATCCCTCAAGGTTATGATGCCACCCTACTGACTCTTGAGAGATAACAGCCAAGTAGGCAGAAACAAAGCTAAAGGACAAAACAGAGAGAGTTAAAATTATATGTGAGATCCAGTTCTTCAAAGTGAGGAGAAAAAAAGTAACTGGCCCCAATTTTTTTTTTCAGGTTGTGCCTTTCCCTCCCTGTAATAACAGTGCTGGTGACATTATGGAGGATTTTACATGTTCAAAGTGTGATGTTGCTGTTAATGAATGTTTCTTACAATCAACCAAGTGAATTAGCAGCAAGTAAATATCACCTGTCTTTTAAATTAGGGAAAATGAGCCTTACAGCAGAATTCTGCAAAGAACATTAAAATATGTACTGCATAGTACAGTACTTAGCCTCAAAAATGGTCTCCACACAGGTGTGGATGTTTTCTGATGTTGAAGTGTTTTTCCATTTCTGCCTGAAAATGCTTGCTGCTGGCAAACAGAAAAAAAAGTAGTTTGATACCGATTTTTCAGAGTGGATGAACCATGCAAGCTGGTGGCCAATGTGATTGCTGTAATCTTTCCGTTCAAATGTTCAGACAGTCTGCTAGCCAACATGGCTTGTGCATATGGAGGTGGCTGCACCATATCTATGCTACAGGTTCTTGCAATGGGTGTATTAGCTTTTTTTTCAGAGTTACAGTTACATGATATTTTAGTGTTATCTTGTGGAGAAGTTTCTGTTTGGAAGACTATTTGCATGTTTTTCCTTCTGTCTGTTTCTCATTCACACATGCACACACTTAATATGTATGTACTTATACGTTATTTTTTGTTTGAGCCCTATATGCACAAATTACTGAATGCACATCATACTGCAGGTGTAATATACAGGATATGATAATATGTTGGCTTCAGTATTTGAGATTATATTTCCAGTGCTGAAGCCATATGCTGTATATGCAAGTTCTACACAGTTACTGTGAGCGGGCTTTTGCAGCGTTATATACTGAGCTAATGCTTTGCTTCTAATGCACACCTCTACGTGTAGTGATTTAGCCCATGGCTATGAATTCTTGTAAAGTGGGCATTTCCTTTTGGATTACATCTTCCTATCCTAAGATAAGCTATTATACTTACACTTGGTATTGTTTTGTTGCAACAGAGAGTCTACACTAACAGACCCATAGTTGTTAATTTGCAGATGTGAGAATTCGGCAGTGCAAAGCTTGATTTATTTGCTTGCCCAGTGCTATGTTCTATAATTAGCTTTGGTTTCCTTTCACATGGGACAGAAAACATAATATGTTCCGTGGGGAATCATCCAAGTGTTTTCAACTCAGATGTAGTACTTCAATCCCTTTTAATTTAATTTTTCTCTTATACCCTTTATTACTGTGTAACTCTCACTTACTTAAAAAGACTTGCAATGGTAGAGTGTGTTTTTGAAGGGTAGATATTTGTACTTAGAAACCAAGTTTCAGATATCCAGATGCCTCCTCCTTTCTTTTAGCTGAGTGGGAAAAGACATAATGATGTGCTAAAGGTTCTTGTGATGCCTGCAGTCTCTAAAGTTATATTGAGACAATGATGAAATATACAGCTTATTAAGGAGGACCGATGGAATATACACACTTCTAAGATTAAAGTTTTTGGCAGACATAAATGCTGCCATAGGCTGAGGAGAATCGAGTTTAAATTATGTGGATTTTGCTATCCTTAATTTCATGGCACATGCCTAGGTAAACATTCTGCCAGCATCTGGGATGAAGTCTTTGAATAAAGTATAATACTTTTATTTTCTAGGTTAGAGACTGTAATCAGATTAAGAAAGGAACTGAGCTGTAAAACCTTGGTCCTGCATGTGAAAGGGACCACTTAGTATTATACAACTGCTATAAAAACATACCCAGGGTCTAAGCAAACATTCCTTTGTTCATTAAGCGTGACAACAGAGTGTTTTCAAAGTTATTCCCAGAAAGCAGCAATCCCAGTTACTGGAGGAAACCTCTAAGCACTGAACAGTGTTTTGTCATTTTTCTGTGAGATTTAGCAAAGGCTGTCTTAGGAAGTTGAAGCTTTGGAAGTGGTGAACACTTAAAACAGAGGGATCTTTTCATCAGTTTTTCAAATAATCTGTAATAAAGGAAGATACTGACAGGTACATCCTCTCTGCTGACTATCACATTACTGGTGGTTGGCTGTGGTCCACAGAGAAAACACATTTATGCAAGTCATAATTGCTTCAATGTTTTCTGTTTCAAATAGGGATTGCGGGTGAGAACTGCAATTCCTTTCGGAAGACAAGGTACAGCTGATGCACAGGAACTCTACCTGTATTAAATAATATTAAATAATAAGACTGTTCCTACTAATGGGCAAAGTCCAGAAATGTGTTGTCTCGCTGCCTTTTGGCAAGTTTAGGCATCTGCTCCTACAGCACAGGATGTCTAGCGTATTACTGAGCTCATGTGAACCTAAGAACAGAGTATTTGCCTTCACAGTCAACTCTTTCCACTGGTGCCTTGTTCTTCCATGCAGGGTTTTAGGTCTTTCAGCCAGCCATATCCTTCCCAAGTTCTTATTCTTATGAGGATTTTGCCATAAGGCTTTTATTTTCTTCTGGGAACTGAACTTCAGGGAGAGGTTAAAGAGGTCTTGCCTTCATAGAATTAATCAAAGGCATCCGACTAGATGCTGCTGCCTTTCCAAATTCATGACAAGTTTTTAACTTGCATTTTGTTTTGAAAATCAAATCCCTCAACACCCTTTACAGCTCTTCCAGTAATGAAACACACACAAAACCCCCTTCTTAACTCTTAAAGGCAAACATTTTTGGTAATTGACTTTCTGTCCACCTGTCACACAAGATAATTGCCATGCTGTGTATTTATAACCCATATGTCTCTCCAGAATGTCCTTCTCAAGAAATACATAGTAGGCTTGGAAGGAATAAACACATCAGTCTTTAAAAACATCCTTACAGGCAAAAAACCTATTTTTGTGGATTTAGGGTGTGAGAAATAGAACTGCTTGTTCTATATCTTTAACAATATGAGTTGTGTTTAATTCCAATCTATTTATACCGGCAAAACTGAATATTGGATCTTGGGCTGATTTTCAGTTTTGGTCTTTACAGTGGGCTCATGTGCAAGGTAAGGGACATCAGACTTCAGCTGTGATACAGGTACTCTTGTAAATTCTAGCATTTCACTAGTTGCATCCTCCTTACCGCTGTCTGTGTCATTTAGTGCAGTTGAGGTAATAAAATTGTATGAATATCAGATTATATCAAAGGTCCATCTACTTCAACATCCTGTCTCGGTTACCAATAGCACCAAAAGAACATGGCAAGCATGCAGTGGTATTTCCTCAGAAAGTTTTCTGACCCTATAACTGTGTGTAGCTCAGTGGATTCTTCGTCTAATGGTCTGTGGAGTGAATCTTGCCCTACACCTCCTCACCAGTCTCTTGAATGTTGCTATTTACACAGAGTCCATACTAAGAGTGGAGGAAGCCATGATGCAGGGTTTAGGAGAGCAGGACACGTCTTGCTGACCACCCACAGAAAAAAAGGGCAAGTTTAGTCCTTAAAATTATTATTAAAACCACTGTGATTTAGGCACATTTCCCATTAATTTTCTGCTGCCTCGGGAAGTTAACTTTACTATTTCAATGTTAAAAGTGCATAGCTGAATTTCAACAGCTCTCCAGCAAACAGAAGGCAGAGACCCCAGACAGGACTGAAAACTCAGGACACAAAAATCGGTGTTTCTTTTTCAAATCTATTTGAAACTTTTCCTATAAAGGGATTTTATTTTAATGAGACCACAAACCGAACTGCAATGCAAGATTGCATATGAACAGGAGAAACAAAAATGTTTCTCCTTCCAGACATAAATTCCTCTATTTACTCCAGATACAGGAAACTGCATATTCCGCTTCCTCGGCTGTGATCCATCCTTACGCATTTTGCTTTAATCCAAGAATAAGAGCATCTAAACCATCTCACAAGGAATGCAGGGAGATGAAGCTCTAATGGCTGTGAGATCCTTACTGAGCATTTCTAATCCCTGATCAGAAGCAAATCACTAAATCACAGTAGTGACAAATGCTGATATTTTATTTTCACTCACTGGAAACTCTTCTACCATTGTCATATATTTTTTGCATGCTGTAAACATGTGAACATCTTGTGTACTTTGAACACCAAAGTTTTAAAGATGCATGCTAAGCTTTGCTCTCTCATTTGTTCTGGTGAAACAACCTTTGAAACTTCATGTGAACGAGAAGTTTGTTGTCTGACCCCAAGTTCTTTCATAAGAGCTAAATGCTATCACTTACCAACAGAGTCATCCAGACTGTTATTGATCAGTTTGCAATTAAGTGATAGGAATCAGTAATATGTTGCCCTACTAGCCTCAGAGCAGCCTGGGAAGACTATTCCTGCCTTCCAGCTGCTCCAGGAAAGCCTACCTGCTGGACTGTACCTCTCCTATGAGTTATCACCCTTCCTCTGAGGGACTGCTGGGAGGAAAATGCTCCCTTGCACTCAGTCTCAAACTTGTTCGCCTCCTCCTGTCCATCTGTGCTTGGGATCTGCAGCATCCCTGCAGAGCCCGTTTCCCCAGTGTGCAGCAAACTATCACGTAAGTGGCTGGTAAGGCGGTAATCCCTTTGTGGCCTAATCTGTTAATGAGAATCATTAATTGTAGGGCTACTGACGAATTAATTTGGAATGATCTAGCTCAGCAAAATTCAGCCTCCAGCTTAGATTTTATGGCAGTGTTTCTGATGTATGAAATTAAAATAGTCTCACTTATAATTCACAAAGCATCAAGTCTTTCAGTTAATAAAATACATATAAACTGAGAATATAAATGCAAATATAAAGTATCTGGTGACTTTGTTACCATCTTAAAAATGTTATATTAGAAAGTTTTTCGTTTTAGCTGTTTCACCAACAATCGTTCTGGGTCATTCATACTAATGTGGTCGGTTCTTGATTAGCCGATGTGTTTTACTCTAGTTCACTAATTTCTAGAGTTCCATCTTTCTTATACACCAAATATAGCTCTAATCAGAACCAGTGGCAGGCTGCTACTGCTATTATAATGCTACATTTGCTCAGTGAAGTTCGGTTTATTTTTATTTTCATTCCACTCCTACATTTTAGTTTCGTTTTTAGTTTCGTTTTATGTCTCCAGGATTTTTAGAGAACATGGATTCTGAAAGCTCGGTATTAAGAGTCTAAGACAATGCCCTAGTATTTACTGTAAGCTTTTAGCCCTTTTCTTGTATTAGGCAATGCTCTTGTTGAGCTGCTTGGCCTTGTCCATACTGAAGCCCTCTTGAACACATTCAGCAGCCAAACTTCGGGGTTTTTTAAGTGTTAAAGTTGAGACCCAAGATTAAATATCATCTGTCCTCTATGAGAAGGGCCGATGATTTATCAGTCTTGACAAAGGGGATAAAAGCAAGCTGCAAAACTTAAAATCATTCAAATCAACACTCTTTAGTGCTTCAAACAGGGCTTGGAAGAGTGCTTAGTAGTTGATATAACTTTAAAGTATCAGAGGACTATCATGATTGTGGTCACCAGCTTATTTTCTATTTTGACCTGATCTAACATCAGCCTGGCTTAACTTTGAAGTTGGATCCTGTTTTGAGCAGGTTTTGGACTGTATGACCTCTGGAAGTCCCTTCAAATCTAAATTATTGTATTATACCACCTGTTTGGATTTTGCATTAATATGATGACATTGATTGCATTAAGGCTTTTCGTGATGTAGAGTAGTGTGAGCTCAAAGTCAAAGTCAGAAGCAAGTATTATTACTACAACAAAAGGCGGCTCCTTTTTCTCCACTAACTCTTTTGTTCTGCTAAAAATTAAGGCAATTTCTGATATCTGTTAAGTTTGAAGGTGATCCCACAGATGTGAGATGAAAAGCTGTGGAAGAAATGAACAAACAAGAATGACAAGACCCAACAGCTTTTTGAAATTGTAGTTCTTTTTTATGTATAAGTACGTGCAAACTAATTCTTTTTCCTACACATGTAACCACTATTCATAAGTATTTGTCGAATAATTTTTTCAGAAAAATTCAGATTGTAGATGGTTAGTGAACTATCCATATCAGATGCTCACTATTTATAGCATGTGAGTGGTCACTCAAATAAGAGGGGACAGATTCTGCTTCCCAAAATAATGCATCTATATTTTCTCTGGTACTGTAGCTAATGGTGGAAGTTAGGTATTAACAAGTGGCTAAATACCTCCAGAATTAACATTATCCTGATAACACATATAAAATCGTGTAAGTGATTGTGTAACATTTTCAGAAATATTTCACCAACTGACAACAAATAATAGTGTCCTTCCAAATAATGTTCAACTGATGTCTTTGCATTTGCAGAGTGTTTCCTGATTATTTTTGATTTATATAACCAGCTTTTTAAGCATTCCTAATAGCATTTCACAGAAAATAATATCAACACTCCATTGTACATTTAGACTCAGCCCCATGAGCTCAACATCTGGAAGTATTTATAGTAAAACTATTTAATATCATCGTCCTCCAAAAAGATACACAGTTTAAGTCATGGCTGCAACGGCTGTCCGTACTTTAATCTTCTCGTTGGGTTTATGGATCACATAGAAAAAGTAATGGACAGATCTAAGCATGTCATACAGTGACACTTTGTGAGGAACACAAAACCATAACCCTTAAGAGCATTGCACTCACTTGAAAGAACATTTTTTAAAAATCCAGTATACAGGATACTGTTAATTGCAAACAGAAATGTTTAAAGCACATTTAAGGGCCAGTTTCCAAGATCTGTTTATATCAACAATATCCATGCCTTTTTTTGACTGGTACCTTGGCTTGCTGCTTCCTTATGGGTTTCGCTACTTGCTGCAGATTGCACTAAGAAGGTAAATGAGGGTCAAAGTTTAAAAACTTTCTTGGCTGCTTCTCTCTCCTAACATTTTGGTTGTAATGTGATTGTGAATTTTGATGTTGCCTTTGTACTTGAACCAAGAGGCCCCATGGGCTTTTTTCTCAACACCTTAATTTTCAGAGTCCTGTTACAGTTTTTTTTTTTTTTTTCAGGCTACAATTTATAATTCTCCCTTCTGTGCTGAAAATGCAGGAGTAGAGAGGTATTTTTCTGAGTGTAGAAGTAATATGGAAGTGAAACCTGTCCCACCTCCAAAGGTGAATCAAATTCTCAAACTGTGAGTGAGTCTATGTGTCTGTGGGTATTGTAGAGGAAGAGGAGAATTTCAGAGAGGGGACCAGGGCTGGAGATGGTAAGGTGACTTTTTTGTCATGATAAAATAAGAATGCAGAAAGGACACATGCCTGGTTGTGTAAGCATGGAAATGCTCTTTGCTCCCACACTCTACGTATAGCCTCTGTGAAAGAAACCCATTAAAGCTCAGGTCTGCTGCTTGATGGACAAATAACATGCTCTGACAGGTGGTTTTTTTTTGAATGCTCAGCTGCTGGTGCACTTGATAATATTCTTGAGAGAGGGTCTAAGAACCACATGTGTGTAGATTACAACCCAAGGAATCACAAAATCATTTTTGCAGAGCTTATTGCAGTCTGATGGATGCACAAAATATTTAATCTACTTAGCCACTTGCATTAATAAATAAAAGGTGTGCTTGACTTTTCATAGTTCCACAGTAAATTATATAGTGTTATCTGATTTGGAATAGCTCCTGGTCTGTGACAGGTAGCATTAGTATACAGGTGTCTGGGCTTTTCTTTTATGTTGTTTTTGTCCTGAAAGGTTATTACAGATGTGTTGGGAAATAAGAGAGAATAGAAGAAAAGAAAAACTATTTTCAGTAAAAAAATTGAGAGCACAGGTGTGTAGTGGCTGGTTTCATTGCAAAAGTATCAGTTTCACTACATTTGTATCAGCTTAATTGAAAATGTACCAGCTGGAAAACATTAAATCTGCGTGAATCATACATTCAAAAGGTCACTGATCTAAAAATATACATCCCAAGAAAAAGATAAAAATGATGTATGCAAACTAAAATTGCCAAGTAAAAATTAAAATCCTTTTAAACATTCTAAACTTAGGACATTAATTAATTTGAAAGTAATGTGGAAAGAGGCAAAAAGCCACCCTGTGATGTCACTTTCATTATATGGAACACAGCTAAGGAGATAAAAGAAGATCATGCAGAGCCCAGGAGAAGATTAAGCCTCTTTATCTCGCTGTGGGAGGGGGAGAGTGTATATATACAGGTAGTATTTTGTGTATGGAGAAAAAGGAGGAGCTGCAAATGACTGAGTACACTCAAATGATCAGTACACTCAAGTGTACTGATGGATAACAGGAGATACACATGCGGGTGCTGAGGATCATAAAGTCACCCCAGTTGACCGTCAAAATTACAAAGCTAACTAGTAAAACCAAATTCCTCTTCTTAATAAAGTTCCAAATATATATTTTGAAAGGAAACAAAACCAAGCTCTGTTGGATGCTGTGCCTCCTGGTCACAGCCTAAAAATTAACGATAATTAAAAAAATAAAGCATAAGTATGTGGTAGGAATGAAAGTAGAGTGCAGGTACTCTTGAAGTCAGAGCCTTATTAGTAAAAGCCTAGAGATGTTTTCGTCCAAAAGTAGATTGTACAATGTTTTGTCAAAACGGGTTTGTAAGTGTGTGCATGCCAGAAGTCTCGCAAGGGTACTAATCAGCCTTTCTTTTTCCTGTGGTAAGATCTCATTACAACATCATGCACTGGCAGAAGCACCTTTGCAAAGACTGACGTGCCACTTGATGGCCAAAGAAATGTTGAACATACAGCCACACAGGGAAATGACATGTGTATTGTCCCACATGACTTTTCATAGAAAATATGGCTTGTGTTTAATTTTATCAGTGAACAGCTCCCTTATTCTTTTCTTAGCCATCCAATTACAGCAAAAGGGGCAGATGGGCTCACACTAAGCTGTTATAAATAATATAGTTCCACTAAATTCAAGGGAATAAGACTGATTTGCACTGATACCTATATCAGGCCCAGAATATTTACAGAAAGCTTTGATATTTTTTCCTCTGTCTACCAGCTGTCTTGGTTCTGCTTTAAAATCTCATGTCCATGCATCTCCCTCTCTCTACCTATCCTTTCTTACAATGTCTTACTGTGGGGGCATCTTCTGTGTAAAATAATTTTGTAATTGCGAAGTTCCTAATGGGCTTAATGAGTTTCTCTTCTTTCTTGGAGTGTCCGTTTCTGCTTGAATTCAGGTGGTGTCCTCCTCCTTCTGGTAAGTTTATTGACTTCGTTATTTTGCGTGTATTTAGTTTTACAGTTTTTTTCAGAGAGACGTAGGAGGGCACACAGAAGGAGGAACTATTGCCATAAAAACTCTTTGGGGGTGACAGAGATGAAGAGGCTTTGCACTGTTTTCTGAAGATGGATAAATTCCAAGTTTATTTAGTTTACCCTGGAAGTGCTTTTCACTGGGCTATCTAACACACTTGTAAATCAGAGATTAGACCCGGTGGTAAATCACTGCATCAGTAAAAGCAAAATAGAAGCAGAAGGCCAACCAGTGGATCCTTGCATTAGAAAGAGGCAGGAGGGCAACAGAGTATGCCAGGAGGCTGAATGGAGGAGCTATAGGAGAGCAGAAGCTGAAAAGAATAGTACTTTATATAATAGTTTATAAATATAGACTATATTTCTATATATACTATATATAGTATATTTCTATATATACAATATACATACACTATATATAGTATATTTTTATATATACTATACATATACACACTATATAGTATGTTATACATATGATAGACTATAATATAGTACTTCATAATTAAAGACTAGGAAAAGCTCAGTTTAGCAGGTACTTCAGTCAGGTTGTGGTAGACATTTACATATGTGGTGAAGACTGAGAAGATACATTCAGATTAACAAGGACTGAGTAATTTAAGGTAACACTAATGTTTACCCTGTCAGTTAATCCCCAAGAACAAAACTGTGTTTTAAGTAATAAAACCAATTATCCTAATTATGTAAAAGCATATGTGTTATTGTTGCTCTTTGTTGATACAACTGTCATTGGCAGGATTCCTGCCTCAAGTGTTTTTCTGAACAGCATTCCCAAACTGGCACATTTTGTTGTGGGCACTATCATGTAAAACAAATGAAAATGTTGATTTGCTAATTGTTTACAGTATTTACTGCACAATTTCTAAACCATGGGAGACCAGTGTTGATGTAATTGGTTTTCTATTGTATCTAGTTTTCACAAAAAGAAAATCAAGAAACTTTTGAAATATTCATGTTTCCGTAACACAGAATGTATTTCTAATACAAAGCACAGCATTAAATGATCAGTCGTGATCTGCAGCATGGTAAATAATGCCATTTTGTGATTGTACTTTAGGACTGTGATTTTTTTGCATTAATTTTTATAGCAATTTCTCAAACTTAGTTTGCACTGTGAAGATTTTGGCTAAAGTTCTTGCTGGTTAAAGCAGCTTCCCATCTCCAAAGTAAAATTACCTCTGCAAGCAACATAATTCTTCAGCCAGCAAGGACAAGAAAGAACATCAGCTGTTTCAGTTGCATTATTAGATGTAGAAAGGCAAAGGATAATCTGGGGCTCCTTTCCAAAACTTGCCATTTCTGGCTACCAGAAAACTTCCGGCCGTGTTTGGATCTGTGCTGCCACAAGTGAGAGAGGACACCCTTTCTGACCACAAGGAAGGACTCCTGGCAGCACCCAGCAATGATGAATTTATTCGGGGGAGGGAAGGGGACATTAACCTTTCAGCTAACCAGGAGGACTTGAAAACACATAGGTCTGGGCTGGACAATGCTGCAGACCATCCATGGCAAGATCCCACACTGAAGTCATGAACAGCGTAACTACCGGCAGCAGTCAGTGCTCACGTCCACCTACTCCTGTTTTTTGTAGTCTGCTGCCAGTGTGCTTCCAGTGACCCTGAGAGTCCTTCCTCTTGCTGCAAACACCTCTCACGAAGGCTTTCAGGAGTGCTTTCATGTTTGTGATGGCTTGAATTGTGGAAGACCCCCGAAGCAAATCTAACCCTTCTCAAATTTTCGCTGAGGTGATTTTATTTTTCCTTACTTGACATTTTATTCAGTGTGCATATTTGACTTTTTCAAAGTCAGAGGCCCCTACTAATTGACCTTGATTAGGAAAAGAAAATCGGGAAAAGCAAGGCAGCTTACTTTGCCAGTGCTTGTCAAGTGTAATAGTAGGCATCAGTGGGAATGCATGATACAATGGCTGAGCACGCTTGAGTCCAGGGAGAATGTGCAACATGGCTGAAGAAAAGGAGGAAGTGCAAGACAAATATTAAAAGAATGGTGAAATCTGTGGGAGGTCTAGGAAGTTTGTAGCAGGGCTTCCATGGATAAGACAGATAGAAGGAAACATACACTGGCCTGTGGGAAAAGATACAGGATGTGTCAGAAAACACTTCGCACGCATCTTAGTGTGACTAAGTTTTTTTTAAAAAATGTATTAATGTTCAAGTTCATAAGCTCTGAAGTGTATTTCTCTTTGCACACTGTGTATCACAATTTGATATAACTTTGTTTTCAAATCATGAACTAGATAATGACGTTCCTAATTATACATATTTACAGGCTCTAATGTCCCCTCTACCCTATTCATAACAAGCATTTACAAGTTATGAAAAATCTAAATCCAAGCCAACTATGCAAACAACTAGACAAAAGCAGCATGCTGTGCAGTTCTGACTGAGTGTTAAAGGGATCTTTACAGCCTTGTTGAGCTCTTCTATTTGTGCCAGGTTATTCAAAATCAGCCGTCCTTACACTTCGCTGCTCCCACCCAGCTAGTTTTCGCTCCACAAATATTATGGAAAACATAACATAGAGTAGCAACAATAATAATACTTACTCATTACAGTTCATGAGTCAGCGACAGGATTTTTCAGTCTGTTTAGTACACATTCAACAGCTTTGTTGTCCCTGTTCAGAAAAAAAGCAAACAGTTCTCTATTGCTAGTTAGTATAAACCAAGGAATCAAACAGCCATCTGAGATCAGCACTGGCTCTTTAAATCCACAAATGTAGGTCCCAGGATTGTATTCCTATCGGTTTTGTTGGAAAAGATTTTGTATTTACAAGGCTGCACATACTGTCCCCATCTAGTGAATGCTGTTCATGAAGCATCCACGTTGCATAAGTCTGGGTGCTATCGTAGAAGACTATGAGGTCCCACATGGCCATGAAACAGTAAATAGTGAGCAATTTCTTGCTGCCTCCTTCAGTATAAAATATAATGAGCATCAGATTAAATCTGTTACCTGTTCAAAGTAAACTTATTGATGTAGTTCTATAGGCAACTTCCCCAAAAATTGTAGAACTTCTTACCACAGCTTGTTGTGGATACTAAAATTTACAGGGTTTCAAAAAGCAACAGCACAAATTACTGGAAAAGGAATTAATCAAAGACTATGAGATACAGTGTGACCTAGAAAGTCATGAGACTGGGAGGGGGTTCTGGAGAAGTGCCACCACTTGCCTGGTCTCTTTACACTCCTCTCAGCATCTGTTGCTGGCCATTGTCAGAGAAGTACAAGGCTAATTAGACCTTTTGTCTGATCCAGCGTAGCTCTTCCTCCGTTCCTGTGTACTCAGAGGCACAATGCGGTGAGTCAGACAGGGTTATGCACCACACTTTTGCCTCTTCCAAAATTCAGGTGTCCCATTATTTCCAATCTGCCTGTCGTTCCTGTTGCCACAGTCCTGACACACCTGATTGACAATCTGTCCTCATGCTGGGCTTTCCAGCCCCAGCCTCATTAACCTTTGGTAACTATCTTGGCCAGACAGAGCCAGATTTTGGATATGAAAAAGAGGAAGGCTGTGCATCCATACAGATGTGAGGATATTGTGCTATGCCAGAGCAGACTGAGCCCATGTAACAATGCTAAGGGAGGGATTATAACCTCTGTAAACTCCCTGGCCCTTCTTGCCCCCAGTGAATCAGCATCTGGGCTCAGGGTTGGCAAATGAACAATCTCCATCTGCTGTCACCGGTGTCTCTGCACCAGAGGACATTTCATCCATTGTGAAATTTGGGGTGACTGGTGATTTTCCTGAATTTGTACTGCAGTATGACATGGCACATTCTTTAACGCTTGCTCTCTGCTGCTCTGTTGTGCAATGCTGGTCATCAAAGGTCTAGGACACCTTGCCTTTTTCATGCACTGCCATCATCAGCCACTCCACCTGGTCTCTACCACAGCTCTACTGGCTACCTTGGGAGTGGAGTCTGCAGGGAGTTTTTGTCTGTGAGCAGGCTCTGGGATGCTGCTTATCTCTCTGGGGCCCTATTCCTGACTGAGAGACTGAACAGAAAGATGAAAGGCATCATGAAAAATCTAAAACAGAAATGTGAATGCCAAAGAATGGGAGAAGTTTAGTGGGCTGGAAGAAAGGGAATCATGAGAATTTGACCCTGAGCTCCTTGATGATATCCCACAACACACTTCAAGATGTCCCTGAGCAACTGTGCTCAGCAGAGCTGCTAGGGTCAATAGAAAATGTGTATACCATATTTTTTACCAAAATGGACTTTAAAGGGGAGGACACTTGGCACTAGCAAAGGCCGTTCAGCAATTATCTGTCCTTCCAGCACAATGTGTACAAGCTGTAATCAACCCCAAGTCCTGCCAGAAGAACTTTCTGGTGTAGACATGACCTCAGACCTCTACAGCAAGAAACCCAGGCTAATATTTGTGCAACAAAACTATGTGTGCAAAAATTTAACATCTCTTTTGCAACTGAACAGGCATGATCACTGTGAGGATGAATAAGCAATTGGATGGTGAGCTGGCTGTTCATACAGTCCTGAGAACTGTGCATACACATAGACTATAATCAAACCATACAAGTTATAATCATGCCGTCTTGCACACGATATTCTGAAATTTTGGAAGAAGTTACCTTTACCTTTTTATTTCTATCTTAATTTGCCTCCTCAAGAAGGGATAGTTTTGGTCTGCCTTCAGTAACACTCTTGTCATTTAATAAAAAGGTATCATAAGTTCACACTACTTTTATTACGTATGATCCTATTTCGTTTATTATGAACCTTGCTGTTTTTCAAGGAATGATGTAGTTACAAGCATAATTTCCTCCTTTTTGTGTGAGGAGAGCTGCATTCTGCATTCTTTCTGCTAAGCAGCGGTTTACCATGAGTCATAGATGCTGCCTCATGCACATGGCACCAGGTCTTTTTATCTGATTAAGTAAGATTAAAGTGGAAAACCTTTTAATCAACATGAGTACTAAATTTAAATTGAGAAAGTATTTTGTAATCAGGAGACATCTCATGTCCCCCCTCCTGTGATTAGAGGGAGTGACATGTCTTTGCCACTAGCTGACTTGTGCATGTCACTTGTGTTGCCAGCAGCAATGGTTTCATGTGCTGATCCTAATGAGTCACGACATGTATTGTTAATTTTTCTGATATGCTTTTTCCTTTTGGACAGATGTTCTGTGTAGTATTAGTAAAGTACCAGCCAAATATATTGCTGTATTACTGTTTTCAAAGAAAGTTGTTCCATGGAATATATATTGAAAAGCAGCTTCATGCTAGGAATGTAGCTTCAGCTCTGTATTAGGATGAGCATCTCATCGTAATTATTTTTGGGGTAGCTTTGGAATGTGCAATAGGGTAACATACATGGAAAGGACACGCTGAAAATCAATTTGTGAAAACAGAGGGCTGGAATCATGGTGATACAAATACATACCAGACAAATGACTTCGTTTTTATTACACAAGGCTACAGATGAAGTCAAAATAGTAAAGACATTTGAGAAAGTAAGGGAGCAGTTTGAGCAGGCAGTGGGAGGTCTTCAGTCTGCTGGTGTGTGATCAAACAACTTTAATCAGCAACCCATCTCCTTTGGCATGTAGAACTGAAATTCGACTTTTTTAAAAAATACAGAAAAAATATCATCAGCAAGGCTATTTAGGGAATTTAATGTAAAATGATGGCTTTCCATTTTCCCACTGAGAAAAACATATTGGGTCTTAAGGTAATTTTGGAGCTTTCTTGCTACAGCTCTTTCAGAGTGGTGCTGGGAGCTGTTTTTCCTGACTGTAAAAAGTTTCTATTGAAATTCAGAAGCCACTGCCTCTATCACACCTTCAGTATTCCTACTTGATACCCAATAAAATATGTGGCTGTCCTGGCTAGCTAAAAGAGGAATGGAATGAGAGAACGTTTTCTTTTTATGTCAGCTATAATATTGGATAATAACCTTTCCAGCAGATACTGTTGCCTCATGGGTAGGCAGTGTACATATCTGAAGAAAAATAAAACAATTCAAAGTATTACAACAGAAAGCAAACTGTAGTCTTTTTTTAAACACATCCCCTCTACTTTTTTTTTTTTCTGTAAACCTGGAAATAATTGATTTCCATTTTGGGTTATGTATGAATGCACAAAAGAATGCTCTGGCTTTATCCAACTACTGCTTTTGCTATAATTGCTGCTATTTTTTGCAGTTGCTCTACGTTAATTTCTGTACATTAAAGGTTTCCTCTTGCTGTCCTGTGCAGTAACATATGGAATTACAGCCTCACAGAAAATATTTAGTAAGGAGAGATAGTATGACTATAAATCCCAACAATCAGATTTCTGCACAGATGGATATCTAGCTTTGTAGATCTTCTTTAGACCTAGGATCAGCTCTTCCCTGAGATGCTATTCATGACATGGACAGCTAATACACGAATAATAGATTCAAAATAATAGCATAAATAATCCTCCTCCCTAAGCAAACATAAAATCTAACCTAAAACCTAGCTGGAATGTGCCTGATTAAAATTAGTTTTCTAAATCCTTTTTGAAATCCTTTAAATACACCAGCTATTTCAAGACATGCTTTTCTTAAAGAGCTGCATGAGTTTATAAGTCAACCATTGCAATCAGATAGAAACAAAGAGGTACTTCTTATTTCTTCTTCTCACTTGCATACTGTGGTTTATAATCTTTTAGAGACACACAGAGAATACTGTCAGTAAGGAAATTAACATTCGAGACCTCTGATACCAACAGTGCAGGAACCACCTATTGTTCCCTGCTGTAGTTATCAGTGTTTTCAGTCTTTCTTAAATATTTTTACATCAAACTAGTGGAAACACCAGTGAAACCTTTAATCTAACAGTTTTCTTATGGTACTCAAGCCTATGGCTTACAGTAGCAGTGGGGTTGCTTAGAAAATGACAATTTGATCATAGAAAGATTCTGAGGTTTTGAAATTTTGGGAGAGGCTCCATTTGGAGGTCATGGAGGAAAAGGTGAGAGCTCCAACTCAGTGTAATCAAGAGATGCGTAGTTCAGTCATTGAGCAGTGAGACAGTCTCAAACCACTCCTCTGCCTGACACAAAGAAATAATTTGAACTCCATAGGAACATTCCTGGTTAGTCTAAGGCCTGGCGTATGCTCTGGGCAAAATCTGAACCTGGATCTGAGGATGTGTACAAGTGAAATTTTCATCAGACCAGTAGACTTTCATAAAATTGCTTTGATATTGCTGGAACAGTAATTTTGATACCTTTTTTTCCTGGTTTTTATTTTTTGGGGGTTTAGGTTTGTTTTTTTCTCAAACTAGTGTTACTACTGAAAATTTGAACTGCCCTGTGTAGATTGTAGGACACTCTGATACTCTTCTGAAAGAGAGAATTTTTAGTAAAGGAAATCCTTCACCTTATTTACAATGTAAGTAATATCTCTTGGCTTCACTTTTCTCTTTGATGCTTTTAGGTTTATAGGATTAGCCAAAAATGAATTGGATTATTTCTCACAGCTCTGTACCTCTTTAAAAAGGTCAGTGTTTAGTTATTGAAAATGTTGGAAAGAAGATATATGTGACATTTTATGCCATTGATCTGTTTATAATGTATCATAGTGGCCTCCAGTGCTTTAATTTCCTTACTAGCCCAGTTTTAGTGCTGCTGTCAAGGTGGGAAATAATGATTTTTATGTCTGGTCTGAGTTTCTCTGTCCTTGCCTTCTGTCTGCATTTCACCACTTGACAAAGCCTTTTTATCTTGGGCTTTCTGTATTCAGGACAGTAGTTAGTTCATCTGTAGCCCTTTTTACTTCATCTCTTGTGCCTCAAAGAATTCAGCACTGTATCAGCTATGTTATTACCCAGTACACACTTACTGTGAGTGAGATGAGATGCCGAAAATAATGTAAAAATTAAATATTCATTGACTTGAAGGTTAATTTGACTAGAAGTGCATGTGTGTAGGAGTGGTGTGCTTGCAAGCTCTATGGTAAGGAGGTTTTCAAATTATATAAGTGACAGGCTGATTTCAGAGTTATAACATTTCATCTTGATGACCGACAATGGAAATGGAAATGAATATGTAAAAAAAAGTTCCTGTGAATAAACTGTCTTGCTTATGCTAATGGAGCAAATCCATATAGTCCATGGCACAAATCCATAACAATGGAGCTAATCCGTATTTACATAACATACCTGGGATCAGGGTGAGGCTTTTACTGATTTGGCCCTTAGCACCTACAGCTGGTCTTCCTAAGTACCTGGGATAAAAGGTTGAATTTTTGGTTGTTTAATTTCCATGATAAAGACAAAAGCCCTGGCAGTAAGAAAGCAAGATGGTGCATTCAAAAGTTATTCACATTGCTTCCCATTTAGAATTTGCACTGTGGGGCAGAAAGCTGCTTCTGTGGGAAATGAAGAACAATATTCTGAATGTGAATGAAAAATTATAAACTTAGAGTTTTACAGGATTAAAATTCTATTTTTATAGTAATATTCTATTCCATATTATATTATATATATGATAAAGAAATATATCTAGATATTAACCTATATATTAATATTCTATTAAAAATCTCATTGTCTTTTTACAGTGGAGGCTCCAGGCACAGGAATGGGAATGAAAAGCAAAATCTAAATGTCAAAACGCAGTACCATGTGTTTCCAGATGAATATAAAGAGGAGTGGCTTCCATGAGGAGAAAGCTGCAAGCTCAGCAATCCAAAAGGACTAAGTAAGCCTTTAAATTTAGGTCACAGCCCTGCCGGAGACCCTAGTGAGTTAGAGATTAGGATACAGTCAGCAGTTTTCCCAGCCTGCTCTTGGGTTTGGGGGCCATTCGGAATCTTTTTTAATTAGATCACTACTGTTGGTCTAAGGGAGTTGGAATTTTTCTTCCATTCCTCTGCACTATCTTTTAGCATGTTTACAAAATGTGGTCAGAAGGAAGAGTAAAAATAGAGCTTCTAATACTGAAATATATTGGTTAGTTTCAGCTTGGCGCTCTCCCTTTTGTTTATCATTCTGCCTAGGATAGGATTTGATTTGTTTTAAAAGGCCATTTCATTTTATAGGCTATGCGATCTTGTGTTCATCTCACAGGCTTGTACTTTCACCACTGACACATCTGAGACACAGCGCACTCATCATTAGAAGTCATTGCTTGCTTTAAAATACTGCTTTTAATAGTACGTAAGGTGTTGGCTCTATGTGTCCCCAGAGATTACCTAAGGCTGCTGAATGCCTTCTCTGTACATTGCCCATCTATGTGGTGCTTGGGTCAATTAATGGCTGATATTCTTTCACCAGATATTTCTCTCATATTTTTCATGCTGAGTGTTCCTATACATGCTTTTGAGGTGCCTGTTAAAAACCCCATACCTTCTGAGCAAAATTTCAGCCTTTCGAAAATTATTTCTCACTCATCATATAAGTTCAACCTTTGTAGTATTTTCCCTCTAGAATAAACATTTGAATTGAGTTTAATAAAAGGTCTTTATAAGTTTCTGCCAAAATATTAACAGTGAAGTCTGCGTCTGCCTTCCTCTCAGTGTCTGAATCTGTTTTCGTGCACGTGGACACATGCATGAGCCTTTATCCTGATGTACTAATTAACCATGCAGGGCTTCCTTTCTTTTTCACAAGTCACTTTTTAACAAGAATTCAGAAAGTAGAAAGGAATTAAAATGAAAATGAAAATTAATATGAAAAGCAAATAAGCTTCACTTGAGCTTATACTGGAGAACTCTGGTTGCTTCCATCTGCCTCGGTTGTATTGCTCTGAGGATAAAGTATGCTAATGTGACTTTTCCCCATTCTTCTTAACTCTGGTTTTACTATTCAGGCAAGATCAGGCCCAGTGTTAGTTTCAGGACCTAATGTTCCTAGTCCGGCAGAAAATGTGAATGAAGCTGAGGATAACAGAGAAATGAAAACTATTCTGAAAAGCAAAAGTCAAGAGAAAAATCAATGTTTTAAGAAACTAAGAAATGAACACAAATGGAGATATAATCCATTTAAAAATGCAAATATATAAGGCTTGATGTGAGTGGGTCAATGAAATAGCAACCTGTTTATAGTTATAAAAGAGTACAAGAGATGACTGATTTTCTGAGTTGGTGGGTACCACTTACCAGAAACTCTCTCAGACAAAAAAGCTGTTGTACGAAAGGAGGAGCTGGGGTCTGTGTTTCCTGGTGCAGAAGTGAGGCTGCTGGCAGCTGTGCTAAGCTCCATTGCAAGAACTGCACGTGCACCATTTACCACACTGTCAATGGCACAGCCAGGAGAAGGCAGTTCTTACTCCATGGGAAGTCCAAATTATGTCTAGAATTAAAACACGAAGCTGATAGAGTACTAACACAATTATCATTTGCACTTTGAATTCATACTCAGCCTAAGTACAGAATATTAGGTGAAAATCTTCTAAAAGAGCAAAGGTAATGGAGGAAACACATCAGCTTTTGCTGCTTCTGGACAAAAGTACAGCAACAGACTGTGAAGAAAGGTTAAAACTGACACAAATATGGGCAAAATAAATGGAAGCTTCTGTGTAGTCCGGTGCGTGCTTTGCTTGGAAGGAGTATGAATACATGAAATGTAGAGATTAAATGGTGCCCAAGCAAACAAGAGGACAACAGATCATACTTTAATGTTGGGTATCAGAGAGGGATGGAAATTGACAGATTATTTTATTTTTAGCACCTGGTCCTTCTGGGGTTTTTTTGTATATTTCTTTTCTAATACAACTTGCTCCAGCATCAATTGCAAACACAATGTATTTGTCTCTTTGCTGCTTACTTTGCACCTCTGGGCCACATTATTTGAAAAGGTAAGTTAGTTTCTTTCTGTCGTTGTGGTTTATTGTGACAGAACCAGTCCATGCTAAATCCTCTTGCCTCACTGCAGTATCTGCAGCCAGAACAGTCTATTATCTATGTTCCACTGAATGAAGAGGTACAAAACATTTTTAGCCCTGTCTCTTCCACTGCCAATTATCTCAATACTGATTTAAAACATATTCTGTGTCTCCATTATAAAACATTGTTTAGAGAAGAACATGAGTATTGCATAGAAAGCTTACACTTTTTATTCTTTATTTTTTTTTCCAAGTGGTGGAATAGAATAGAGGAATGATCTTTATCCCCTAAATGGAGATTAAACAGTGGTCCTACAAATTATATGCATAAATGGGCACGCTCCCCTAAATTCCTTGTGAGAGGGTAACAGATCCACCCCAAAACAGGAATTTTAATATGCCTGTTCTCTCATTAGACTATTACTGATGGAAGTAGAACCTTGTTAGCCTCTAATGAAAGCACAGTTCCTATCTGCAAGTTCCAAAAATTCTTTTCCACACCTGCAGTGAACACTAGAAGTCATGTGAAAGGAGAGTTTTAGATTAAGATTCCACGTTACATACAGAAAATTTTGTGATGTGAAGCTAAATAATCCTAAAAAAATCACAGCTCTCCTCCACAACCCCCAACAGAAAAGCAGAAACAAGTTTGTAAACTTCAACAAGTATTTTGTATTTATATTTGGCTTTTCAAAACTGATCCAGCCATGCTTTCCCAAACATACTGACAGATAACTAAATCCAAAGAGATTTTCATGCTGTGCAAAACCTTTGACCTGCATTCAGCACTTTTGCTCATTATTTTTTTTATTGCATGCCCTTTTTCTATTAAAATTTTAGTTAAAATTGCCTGGTTTATCAGCAGGGTATAGTATATGAAACTGAACAAGAAAGGATTTCCTTTCTTGTAGAAAGGAAAATAGTATAGAATATAGTCTGTGCTCTCCATTTGCTTTGATTAGACACCAGAGATCTTCATGTACATTTTCAAAGCTAGGAAGATGAGGTTTCAAAGTAAATGTATCCTAAATGGCATTAAAGAAAGTGATGGCACCAGTGGTCAGTGAGGATACAGAAGAAATAGATGGAAAGGTTTTCAATGAGGAGAAAAAAGGGCTTTTTAGTATGACTCTGAGTGAGAAAAATTCTGTAATTGTCAGACAAGGGAGAACTAAAGCAGAGTTTGTTCTTTTCTAGCAAACTTTTAAAATTTGCGGTGTGGATAAAGAAATATGCCTTCTAAGAAGTAATTAATATCTTTTATTAACATCTTGTCTCAGAACGAGACAGTAATTTTGTTTGAAATTCTCTGCCAGAAGATAAATTAGCATGATTGAACTGGGAAACGTGAAAGCCATAATTCGCGTGCTTTATTCAGGTAATTATTTAAATTATAGAAAAGCAAAAGAGGAGGGACTTACATTTTAATATATCACAGAATAATCATGTGTCAGAAAAGCACACAAAACTTGAAAAGAAATGTCTGCAAAGTAACGATTTGGAGTTCTTCTTTCCCTGAAGATAAAAAGCACTATATATAATCTGTAGGCTACTAGTGACACAGACTGATAAATACTGGCAAAAGGTGGTAAAAAAAATCTAACCATTACTATATTTTTGTTTTCTTGAAAAGTTTAAGACTGTTTTTAATAGATAGGATTGAAAGTCATCAGTGAAATTAATTTTAAAAGGCTTTCTGAGTTAGAGTGCAAAGAGAAACTTTCAAAGGATCTAAGCAAGGGGAAATCTACAAAATCCACATTTCTTCAAAAATTATGAAATTCTATTTCAAAAAATTGGAAATGAAATTGAGTGTCGAATTCTAAAGATCATGGCTTGCTATATTCCATTAGATTAATTATTTTTTACTTTTGCTTTGCTGAAATGCTCTTTTAAAGATCTTTTTTAAGTGCTTGGAAAAGAAACATTCAAATGAAAACTGAAATGGCAATTAAAACCACAAATATGTAGGGACAGACAGCTCAGAAAATTATATTAAATCATACATAAAATGAGTTAGACTTCACCTAAAGCTTTAAACTCCTGAAGAAATTTCTTACAACTCATACTTGCTGATTTTTTAAACATTAATAATTTCTGACCTCTTGCAATAAAACCAAACCAAACCAAACTTGCAAGAATCAATGCAGGCGAGTTTCCTTGTGGTTAAACTACTTGCCAAAAATTCATGTTTAAAGTAGATTGACCTGTATGGTGACCTTGTCCCAGTTTCATTTGGTCCACATGGGCAGCGTTACAATTCTCCTCCTGCCACTGTATGCGAGAAATCAGATTCAGGACTAAGTAAGAGAAGGACGTGACTCTTATGAAATCTTTCCTAATCCCTGCAAGTGTATGGCATGACATAGGATTACCATTATCCTCATTGTGTTTTACATAGATAATAATTTCACAGTTGTCAGAGCAGTATTCAGTTGATTTAAAAATCCATTGTAAATGGATAATAATATAGCAACTTTATAATTAAATATAATATATTGTAATAAATTATAATAATAGCAACCTCTGTTAAGGTTTGGCTAATATGATATGAATTTAGTGCTATCAGTTGTACGCTGAGTTTGAAAACATTGTAAATGTTTAATGGAAGTCAGACTTTGTCCCCAGCTAAGGTTTCCAGACAAAAGACAGGAAGAAAGCACATGAGGTTGAGAAATCATTCCTGCTTATTCCCTCTGAAGTGGGACTAAGGTCAAAGAGAGGTCTGTGAGATGTGAGCATCAGGCAGCTCCTGGAGCCTCATCCGTCCCCAAAGCCGGGCCTTCCTTGGCAATGTACCACAGGTAGATGAAGCATCCCTTTATCCCTCCTTTTTTCCAAAAGGACTCTTGTTGGGTGGCATTTTACCCCTTGGGTACCCTTTTGGGTACGCTTGTGGCATCTCAGCCGTTGTTTTAAATGTTGCTGTTGAATTGCCCTCACCAGTTAGGCTTAATAGCTGGCTCTACACAAATCTATTTATGCAGTGCATCTGATGTGCTTCTTTTTGGCAGAGGTCTCAAACATATGCATAAGAGTAACCGCAGTAAAATGTTTTTATAAGCTTAGTAGCTTCAGAATGTATAAATGAGCACAATGAATGTAGCCATCATATGAATACTATGAAAGCAGTGTCCAGGGAGTTGATAAACAAGCACATGTGGAGATGAGGTTGGTTGCAGCCAGAGACCCCTACTTGCTACAACAGTCTCCAGTGCTGAAATACTGTTATTTAATTATCTCTTTTGAGATAGAGGGCTTCGTACTCCGTTACGTGTATGAATTTGTGTCATGGCGGTTGGTCTGCTCGCAGGGTTTCAAGAGCCTCTCTGTTCCAAAAAGGCTTGAAATCTATGTTAAGGCAAACTTACAGAACAATACCATAGAATATAAAAACTTCCACTTTCTCAGTAGTGTCTAGAATATGTCTGCTGCTTTGCCAGCTGAAGGGAAAACTAACAAACAATGTATGTAACAGTAAAAATGAAGAGGCTGTTGGATTACATGCAGGTGTATCTTTATCTACATATGATTCTGTATTGAATAAAGCATTGTTGTTGTTGTTATCAGGCTTTTTTGCCAGGAGTAATGTTCATTCTGAATACTAAAAACTTCCTCTGAGGCAAAGGTACAAACTGAATGCTGTAGGCAATCAGTAAGAAGTAAAAGTAATCTCCTTACTGATAGAGTGGGGAAGGAGAGAGAAACAACAATGAGAATAAGATATGTGGTGATGGGGGTGAATCATGCTTTACTTTCTGAAAAGACTATCCCCTTCTTTTTGTGGAAAGCAAAGAATAGGCTTGCAGTAGAAGCTGCATCAAAACCCAAGTAATAACGAGTCTTTTGCAGAGAAAATAGATAGAGGCAGAAGATATAGCCACAATAAAAAGTGAATGATTTTGAGGGTACCTGACGGCAGCCTGTTTCTTCCACGGCCCTACCTCAGCAGGGAGCACAATTCCATGCACTAGATGTCTGATATGTGTACATAAAATGATGCTGCTAGCAAGAAATGGACTAACGACTCTGAATCACTTCAATGTCCTATGCCTTTACATAGCATAGGAAAAAATGGTGCAATCAAAGCAATAACAGACTGAGGAGGAAGACAAGGCATCACTAATATTTCTGATTCTGGGATTTATTAATGCTGAAATAAGGAAAAAGTACTGGATGTCACAGGTAGATTTTTTTTATAAAATGTGAAGGCGTACAGATTGATTTTGTACTCACAGTAATGCATAGCCCCATCACTAGGGAATTCCAGGGACTAACCCATGATCTACTGTCACTTATGCGCCTATTGTTTAGTTGGCTGTGGCATTTTTGGGTTTTCGTTTTTCATAAAACTGTTGGCAGTTCTCAGTTTCATGTTTATACAGATCAACAAAGAGCTTTGAATTCTCACAGGTCTCAAACTTCAAATACGTTTCCAAGAGCTTCTTTATTATTTCCTAGGCTTTGCCCCAGTGAACACCATGGACATTTTCACAGCTGCTGACAGGTGTCAGATTAAAATGAGGGAAAGCTTGTCGAAAAGCCAGTTCAAACATGTAATTCTATACACTGTTGGAGTGTAGCACTGAGGTTTGTGGATTACTTGACTTTAAATTCTATGTTTTAAAAATATTTTAAAATATTATATGGAAAAATACCATTAAACACAAAGCTCATCTTCATTCTTTCATATTCTACATGCATTCAGCCTTCTGTATTACAAAAAGTCATGCTGATTCAATAACTAAATAACCTACATGCTATCTCTAAATGCTGAAAGATAATAAAACCTCCTTTCTGTTCACAGAAAATTTGGCAATACACTTAAGAATCCAAACAATATGGACCTGGCAAAGTTTGCAGTTCAGGAATGGGGGGAATTGACTGGGCACTTATGTTTCATTCTCAAATCCTGACATGTCTTCTAATTGCAAAACATGATTCAAATCTTCAGATGGTGTCGACTGGAATAAATCTGGCCTTTACCAATTCATACAAGGCTGAAGATTTATCCTAGGGATGCATCTACATTGTGCCAGGCTGTGTCATGTAGATCTGCTTAGACTGGGAAGCAGCAGAGTCACATTACTGTGGCCTTTTGCTCCAGCTAACACACCTCGCATTTGAGCAGACCTGGTTAGCTCAGACCCCTGGCTGAAGATGTCCTGACCTTCCAGGGCTGCGTGTCTTTGGATGGCACTGCAGGATGTCCCATAGACATAATCATTATTTTCATAATGTTCCATCATGGACAGCAAAAAAAAATAAAAATTGCTGAGAGTTATATAACAAAGCTTGTGCAAGTTCTTTGCTTTACCTGGGAAGCCTTGATTAAAGATACACTAAAACGTTATTTTTGAGCTGGTCAGTCTGTGGAACCGAAGATGTGGAGTAACTCTTTCCCTTAGGAATTTCACTCTCTTGTCTGGACTGGATGTAACCTGCTAGAGGGATAGCAGAGGTGATATTTTTTATTTGAATGAGGGTTGGCATCCTGTTATATTTTACCTTTCCATCCCATCTGCCCGAGATGTCTTCCAAGGTAAGTTAGCTAGAATCACATTAAATCAATTCACTGCATGCAGACACACAGATTTCTTCATTAGGCAAACACACAGTTTTTTATTATGTCAAAAAATCTATTTTAATTTTTTTTCCAAAAATCCTAAGTCAAACCAAAAGAGAAGGAAGCTGATAGGCAACTACCCTCATGACAAATAAGCTGCTCCAACAATGTTTTTGGGTGGCATTTCTTTAAAAAAGTGAATGAAACCAGTGAAGGGAACGTTATCTATTGCTGGCACAGAAAGGGAACCAAAAGGACTGAGGAGTAATCAATAACTTTGCATATATACACACACATAGATATATATGCATATGTATATACATGTGAACTTGTTTTCTTGAAAGAGTTTTTGTATTTCACTGATAGGTGCCACCAAGATAATCCATGGTAGCTTTGGCAGAGTGAGACAACTTGGGGATTAGCACTGTCAAATATAGAGAGAGTACATCAGTCACACTTCCTTTCCATTGAAAATGAAGATGCCAGTTCAAATGAAAGGCGAAGCATGCTTTAGCACCTTTCCCCTTTTAGCAGTCTCAGAATAGAGCTCCTGACATAGCCAGCAACCTCATCAGCGAGGTCATTGTTTCTCATTCTGCTGCTGCAGGCTATGCTGTAATTTACTGGATGGGCCACAGCACACAGTCTTACCTGAAATGAGCTAGCTGTAATTCAGCTACCAGAGCAGGGAGCACAGCAAGTGTGGGACTAGAAGGGAGCCCCCAGACACCCTATGGACTTGCTCACATAGCTAAAACCGAGTTACGTGGGCTACGCCTGTGCTAGCAACTAGAACAAGCCACGCCTGTGCGCTGGCCCCGAGGACAAGTGTGACAGCATAGCTCACCTCTACAGAGCCACATTGTCTTCATGTCCCAAAATAGAGAGGCCTGGACTGCAGCGCCGACTGGGAACCATTGTTGGCCTTTGCTGTCCCCAGCCTATTCCCTGGGAGAGCTCTAACTGGCATTGGCCAGAACTGGGCTCGGGAGCATGACCGCCACAGGATCATACTGGGCAATCACACACCAGTGCTTGGGCCCATGGACACATCGCCATTAAGTAATGTCTGTACATGGCCATGCATACCAGTACCTGAACAAGCTAAACTAAAGCTGTCCTACATGCGCTTTACCCAACCTTTCCTCGTAGGTTGAATATAGGTGCAGCCTAGTGTATGAGCAAGAAACTAGCTGAGATTAAAATAGTGTTCACGCAATTGGATCCCAGCTGAAAACACCATAATATCAAGTTTTGCACTTCTCTGTTCTGCTGTGTTTGTTATACAGGAAGGGAAGTCTAAATAATTTCTCTGTGTTTATGAATTCCCAATATGCATTAACATTCACTGCAATGAACTGGAAAATGCCAAGTGCTATTTTAAAGCGTCTTTTCCCAGACATGCTGTGCTTCATATTTGGTCCTTTTTCTTGCAGGCTGTATAGCCACAGAAAGAATGGTGAAGACAACAGGATGAATAATATACTTAATTTAGAATGATTTTGCAAGCTTTTGCAAGTAGATTTCTAAAATCTTATTATGCTAAACAGAGTTACTTCAGGTTTTTTACTTTAGGGTAAAAGAAAGTGTCTTCATATTAAGGGAATGTTTTCTCTAGGTTTTTTTTTTCTACAAACTAATGGTAATATGTAATTTGTTTAGTTTCTTGGAGCTGGAGAAAAGCAAAACTTTTTATTTATAGAGGTTTATAAAAGGATCTTATTCATTCTCCAGATATCAATGATTTAGTACAAATAATAGCATGTTCTTTACCTGCATCACTGAGAACCATTGCACTGCTTACATGGGAACAGATTAGAGTTTGTGCTAAAAATCTCCCAGAACCCGGGGATAAACAGAGATTTGGATATGGTGACCAGTAACGTGACAAGAGTGGGTGGACATGAAGTGGGAGGAATATAGAAGGAGGGAAGCTGAATGCCACTGATTCTTTGGAGCTGAGAAACTGATAAGGAAAAAGAACCTGGCATTTATCCTTGGGATCTCTTTGGATGCAGGCAATCGCCACTCCCAGTGGCAAATTCCCAGAGGAGTGGAATAGACTTGCACACTCTAGTGTTTGCTATGATTAGGGGTGGAAATAGCATGTTTAGAAATATTATCTATTTGACGAGGCAGTGGTTACTAATACTGCAGTTTTCCAGATAGGGGGTAGGGACAATGCTCCAGCTGAACAGAAATCATGTCGTATCATGGCATCAAGGTGCCAATGGGCTTGTAAGCTTGTATTTGCTTTGTTTTTCTATATATAGTATTAAAACTCCAGTTGGAAGCAATGAACTTGTGGCCAAAGCACCGGGCTGGAGTGGATTTGCATATCTCTCCTTATTCCCTCTTACCCAAGTTATATGCTGTTTGCTAGTTTCTTTTCACTGCCATGCTGCCAAGTTCTCCTGCTATGGTTACACCCACATTTACTGCAGTCAGTGCAGTTTCTCAGTCTTGACAGCAGGGTAACTGAGTCAGTCTGAATTATCTCAAAAATAGCATGACAGAGTCAAGGAAAAGCAAAAGCTCAGAAACGCCACTGCTGTTTTCTAGGAGAAGCTTGTGGAAAAGGTGAGGAGGAGAGGCAGAAATAATTGGTTCTTCTTTTAATAACATAGGATGACTTACCTCACCAGTCCTCTGCTGTCTTCTCCTGTATCATTCAAATGATCTTGGCTAAGATTTGGGATAGGGACAGATAATGACTTTGGATACTCTCACCCACAGTAGGTTTTGTCTCATCAGTATGACTTAATAAAGCACTGACAAGTTTTAATTTCTGTAAATTATAGAGTACTTTGCAGACTCTGAAGCTTCACACGCAGAGGCATCTATTTGTATGAACTGCCACTCAAGACACTCATGAACTGGTAGTGTTTTCTCTTTTGAGTTATTGGGAAGGATTACATCCTAAGCATGCAAATAGACAGGACAACTGCAAAGTGTTTCTAAAGCATTGAAGCAATTTTGCATGGTTTCTGCTAATGGCAGAACCTAATGTCCACTAAAATGAGAGGGAGAAGCATGAGAAGCAAACCTACTCAGGGCCAAGCCACAGAGATGCATATATCATAGTCTGATTTAGTCATGTTTAGCAAACACAGTCATTTTTCCGCATTAGCAGCACTGACTAACCAGTAGGCAAGTCTCAGAGAGCTATTTACACTCCAGCAACTACAATTGCTAAAAACCATTGAAAATGTACTGCAGTACTTTTCCCTAATGCAAGTAGATGCTTGAGAACAGCTGACCCAGGTATCTAAGATAATTTGAGTATGTCACCCACATACTAGTCCACACAGTCATGACAGAAGCCAAACACCTTTGAAGGTTCTCAGCTTACAGTGATTTAAATGTATCCAATGCAAACATTCTTTAAACTGCACTGAAACTCAAAAACCAACAATAGTACCTGTAAAAAAATGAGCTTCTTATGAATAAAGTATAGAATTATCTAAAGGACCCAGGTCAATCTAAACTTTAAGTTATAGTTAAAATGCTGATTGTTTGCCATAATAGGGCAGCCAAAGAAACAACTGACTACAGGGACAAATCTGATATATGTGATAGCCACTTATAAGTGGATTAAGAGTGTATGTGTAATACAAAGTGATGAAAATTTATGTTTAATAATAAAATTTTTCTTGCGAAATTTGCATGCTGTCCAAATGTACTGGGCTCCAAAAGCATATGGACAGTGAATAATTTAAAGGACAAAAATAGGCATTATGAATAGTCTGAGGCAAAAAAAGTATTCCTTTTCTCATAAACAGAGACACAGATATTGACAATGCCCTCCTATTAAAAAAAAGATAAAATAAAAATAAAAATTATAAAAGAGGTAAAATAGCTGAGATGCATAAAAGGTATCTAACCATTTGCCAGGCTTATCGACAGAACAACCTGCACATACCATCGCTAAAGGCTGAGGCATATAGCCCCACCACAGTGAATGACTATGAAAATGTTTATGAGGGTATCAAGCATGCGTAGGGTCAAACAGATTAGCTACATATTTCACTGTGAATCCTGTTCAAGGCAGTTCCACACTGCATAAATATTATAATACGATCCTGGAGACTTTTTTTTCTAAATGAACCTGCTAGTTTTGTTGAAACCAAACCAGATCCATCTAACACCACCACAGAAGGTTTTGTACCCTTATATGTCCTCTTAGTATATATATATATGCTCAGTTTCATGGTAGAAAAATATCACTGTGATGGGTTATAGCTGAGTGGTCACATTATTGCAGACACTGAACTGAAAAAAGTAACCCTGCAAAAAGTAATAATTATGCCTGAGATCACCAGGAGCACCATATGGAGGGGCAGGGGCCCAGGGCTTAGTGCAGTGAGACAGGGGCATGACTAAGCCGTGTAACAGACTCTACATGCTCCCATTTGCCAAATTCTCACCTTCTCATAAATACCATTACAGCTACTGAGTTCTGACACTATAATTTGAAATAGGTTTAGTCCCACTTTCATTGATGACACAGTAAGATTGACTTCAAGAGAGATGTACTTGGACCCCATAGTTTCTTTATTAGGTGAATGTCTGTAGGAATGATTTATAAAAAAAGATGTTTTAGTGAAAGCCCTAAGTAGATCAGCAATCGTTTCTGAATTCTGGGAGAATTTGGAATTTTATCCAATCCTGTGAGCCTGGCACCTGTTATGAAGTTGTACATTTCTGCTGGAGGAAATGATGTTTATTTTACATTGTTAGACTGAGCAAAACCACTAAGTATGGTTTGTACATTTTCAAAGAGTGCCATGGATTTTTAGTACCATATCATAAATATTCTTTGAAATAAAACAGAATATGTATAACAAAGGGAGACAAAAAGGTAAGGAGGGGAACTCAGGAGTCAAAAGTTCATTTTTTTGGTAGGAAAAAATTGTCTTTCTCACTTTTCTCTTAAGAAAATATTTCAGAGGCAAAAAAGCTTACAATAAAGAGTTTCTTGCTTTGCTGAATCTTTCTGGGGAGTTGGGAAGGAGAGAAGAAGTGATCGTCTGTGAATTCATTCTCTGTTGATTTTGATTAAGCTTCCAGACTTTTAATGAAGTTGAAAACCCACAAGGAAGAAGAGAAAACTAATGTTTCAATGATGCATGGGAAGGCTGGACAAAATACAATGAGAAAAATATGACTAGAAGGCTTCTTAAAAGGAATAAAAGCCTTCCTTTTCCTTTGCCTCTATGTAATTATGTCTGGAATATACTCCCTTGCTCCAACAACTGCAGTAATTGCAACAACTTCTCTAAGCCTTTCACTGATGGTCTGAAAATTCTTTGGATTCTGCCTTTAATCAAAATTTTCCTGAAGCACTGTGAGCAGGGGCATCCCACTGTAGTGCCCTGACCCTAGACAGTTCCTACCACTGTTTTCAGTACATAGGCCAGAGGTAACCATTCTCATGGAGACTGTACCTTGTCCTCCCTGCAAGGGCACAGAAAGTGGGATTTCAGATGTGCTCAAAGGACATTGGAGCGTGAGCCCCATTAATATTTTTTATTTTGTTGTGGTGAAAAGGTCACCCCACACTCAGAAGCTTTATCCTTCCTCCTTCACCTTGAGCACTTCTACAGAGCAGGCACCGTCCAGGCCTTTGAGGAACCTGAGGCATGTGTAAGAGTCATTCTGCAAGTACTGATGCCCCTGTGGTAGACCATGGAAGCCGTTTCACAGCACACTACAACACTATGCACCAGTACAGGACCAGATTAAGTGCAGAACACTTCATCCATCACTCATCACTTGTCTGCAGCAGTTGTTGAGAATGTCAACAAACCAGTGAAAGGAATATGATTTATAGATTACACTAGAGCGGCTTCTAATTCTGTACTCTGTCTGGATTATAGGCAGACTTCAGGAAGGCTCTATTACAAGAACACACACTTGAATCCTAAATTTATTGTCAATGTACTTTTCTTATCCTTGGTAAAGGAAATAGGAAGCTTTAATGAGTAGTGAAAACAAAAAACAGTCCTAGGAAATCAACAGAAACTAAGTGAGGGGATTTTTTACAGATGGATTTTAAATAATTGTCAGTGCACAGAACATAGAGCTGTTCTGTGAAACACTTGATAGGTTAAACCACTGTCAAACAATTACACAGTATTCTCAGCACTGAGAAATATAAATGGTATTTGCAGGTAGTGTAGGAGAGCAAATGATCAATAAAACATAGAATACAACCAGTTAATCTGCAAGAATACAAGAAGAAAAATGGCCTTTACAGAAAAAGATAAATGTTTGTGAGTCTTTATAGACTAGTATGTTAAGGATTATTTGCTGTCATCAGTATAAAACTCCTTTCTAAAGCAGTGATACCTATTGTAAGCTTTTCTCATTTGCGGTTGAAACAAAGAATTCACAATGGCATTTCAGGCCCTTTTCTCCTCTTTTCTCATCCTACTCCTTCTAAAATCAGTTTACCTCACCTTATTTTCTCCAATACATGTCAGATACTATTTATTCAGGTTGGGGTTTTGTTGTTGTTATTGTTTTTTAATTATCTCAAGGTGGTTTTAAATCTGGAAATTCTAAAGACCACCAGAAGAAAGTTGTCAGGCTATGAAATACTTCAGAACCATTGGTCTTTCATTCATGCTTTTGGAGCTTTCCTAAAGTTTCTGCTACAAAGAAACTGTGTTTTAGAAACCCAGCTCAAGACTCAGGGTCTGTGTGCATTAAAAGGTCTCTATGCCAGTGTGGTGTGTTGGCCCAGCTAGCAGCCAAGCACCCACTCAGCTGCTTGCTCACTCTCTCCTGTCCAGCAGAAGGAGGAAGAAAATGGGGAGAACAGGGGTTAGAAAACTCATGCGTCAAAACAGAGACAGACAACTCACTCACCAAGTACTGTTGTGTGAAAACCAGGCTGGATTTGAAGAACTAAATTTAATTTATTGCCAGTTAGCATAAATATTTAATTACTGATTTGGTAATGGGAAACAACCAAGCAAAGGCAAACATTTAAAACACCTATCCTCTCCCATTCCTAGGCTCAACTTCACTCCAGACTCCTCTCCATACCCCTTGTTATCATTGCATGTTACACCCAGTCCCTTCAGTGAGGCAACGAGCAGCACAGGGGATTGTGGTCAAAGATGTAGTTGTTTCTCTCTGCAGGTCCTTGCTTTGCATGCTTCTCCTGCGCTCCATTGTGAGTCCTCAGCAGACTGCAGTCCCTTTGGCGGTGTGCCTGCTCCAACATGGAGCACCTCCAACTCCTCTAGCTGTCATGCTCCCTCTGTTGCCTCTCACTCTTTTTCTTCGCTCCTCCTTTCACTGCTCCCTCATTCCCTCCTCCGTTCCCTCCCCCATGAGTGTTTTCTGCTCCAAGTATGTTTTTACAGAGATGCCACCAACTTGGCTGATGGGCTCTGCTGTGTCCTGTGGTGGGTCTGCTGCAGAGCCATCTGGAACCTGCTGTGTCCAGGGCAGGCCCTGACCTCCTTCCACAGAAGCCACCCCTGCAGCTCCCCTCTACCAAAATCTTGCTACCTACACCCAACACAGTCAGGAATTTTCATTCAATGTCAAGGTACAGGGAAGAATGTAATTCTCTTTCTCTTAATGACATATCCCCTGACCAGTGTTTCTGTAGGTGCCAGCTCAGCTCAAGACTGTAAAACTTTCTACAGGAAATTTTGGTGAATGCAGCCAGTGGGGCCACCAGGCACTTTTGGCCTCTAAACTCCAAAAGTAAAATATGCAGTTATATGTGGAGGTATTCCCAGGCCCAGACACGCTGCTTTCATCACAGCAAGGCTCCAGGAGGTGAAATAGTTCATAGATAAGAAGTGCTAAATGCTGTGCTCAGGAACAGATATAATGTCATACCTCTTCCTCTTATCCAAAAGCAAATAGCAATAATCTTATCCAAGCTCTAATAGGGAACCTAAGTTTTCTGTTGGCCATGTTTTGAAGGAGGGTTTCAAGCTCACCCTTTTTGCTGTCTGGCATCAGTCATGTCAGCTAATTTTGAACTGAAGAGTTCTAAGTCTGTTTTCTGGGATAAGAATCTGTCAGAAGCCCAGGAAGTTCTGTGGCACACAAGGGCCAAATTTTTCCAGGTAGCTTAAGGGACGTCGGTTTTCTTCAAGTAAGGGTCTGCACTTCTTTGGCCCATTTGAAAAAACCTTGCTTCTGATCTTAGTTGTCACTCCTTTACTTTACAAAGTCTGACACTGTGATTCCTAACATACTTCTCAGGGACAGCTAAATCAACAAAGCACTTTCCACATGTATAGAGAATTGGTGAGGCAGTGGAATTACTCCCTTTCCCTCACACTACGTATTAATCACTGACTGATTTCAATAGGCTTCCCTCTCTTTTAGGTAAGCACGAAATTAATTTATGAGCATGGAATAGGCTTCTACAAATATTTTTCAAATTATCAATATTCTTGAAAAAGAGATGGCTGCTTAAGAGAATGAAGTTATGAAGGCAACAGAAATCTCAAGAATCTTGCCGCGTTTAACCGCTGCTGAAAGTTACGTATCTATTCTGTTATGAGAATCTATGCTGTTTTGCATGTCAACCATTTGCAGTGCTGAACTAAAGGGATGGCAATTTTAATAATAATAATGTAATTGTACTTTGAGTAATTGTGCATATTGTATTGAATTCAAAAGCTTTGACTTTGACTTTCAGCAGCATCAGAAAATGTTTTGATTCTACAAAGCACAGTACGAAGACTTTCATCAGCCTACAGCCTTCAGGCACATAGGTCTTTTTCTAAAAATAGGTGAACTCCTTCTACCAAATGGAGAACACCTAAATCAAAACTCTTCAGTGTATTTGTCTGCTATGTATATCATGTAGCATAGAAAGTACTGTAATTAGTCATCCCTTCCTAGTGGTAATTACTGGAAAAAGTTTAGACTTCAGGAACAGTGTGTCTCTTTTCAAAACCTATCAATCATTTTTAAAATTTGTGGGTTATATAAAACATTTTGCATGCTTGCAGTCTGTTAAATTTTATTGCTACATCTAGCCTGAGGACCAGAGTTCACTGGCATTTTAGTAATGCAGGGGGATTCAAAATTTATATGTGAAGTTGCTAACTTTATTAACAACAATATTATTCTTACTATGCTTTTGCTGTTTCCTTCATTTAAGGAGCTGAACATCAGAGTTAAGTGAGTCATTAACATCCCTGTTAAGTAATATTTGATATGGCAGACTCCCCCGGGGAAACATTTTGATTTTAAGCTAATTATTTTATACAGTTCTAAATCCTTATACAAGTAACTTGTATAAAAGAGAGACCTAAACCAATCAACAAGTTACAAAGTTTTTTTCCTGAAGATATAAACACTTTGCTGCTGTTCTGCAAGTGTTGGATAGTAATGTATTCATGCCTGCTTTTGAATAGCACAAAATGCTGCTTATCCTGTCAAAGCATAGAAATCATAAATAATAGTGGGGGGCAGTCATGATCAGAAAGGTAGTATTAGCTTCTGGTGACTGCAATGAATTGGAAAGGATGCAGTGACAAGAAACAAAGATTGTATTAATGGTAGAAGTTGGGGAAAGTTGAAGGTATAGTTCCTTTTATGAGGGTACGGTTTGAAACAGCAGGCTAGCAAGTTGCTTCATATGAAATTTTCGGCCTCTATCAATGCATCCATGAACTGTAAGAATACAAGAAAAAGGTGCCTGGAGAGAAACAGCCTGAAAACCTCTTTGTTTCTATTTATCTGGGAACTTGAAAGGGCTAGTTAATGAACAATGAACAGACTTGTTACTTATTGATCATAATAGTAGCGATGGGTGTACACGATGGCAAAAATAATACGCACCATAGTCCAAGATTAAAAAAGGAATTTTTTTTTAGAAAGTAATATTTAACTTTAGGAGAGATGTTACTGTTGACAATTTATTGGGTTTAGGATAAGCCCTCACACATAATGAGCAAAGTTTACACATAACGTAACATTGTTAACTGAAAATCTGTGCCACATCAATCACTCGTACAGGATGATGTTGAGACCACTGAGATTAGCTGGCAGAGGTAACAGCATACTTTTCAATCGCTCTCAGTCATGGGAGTCTCAAGCTAGAAAGCACCTGTCTCAGGATATTCCAGTATGAGGACATCGCCTCAATACCCTTCCATTTTCACAACCATAGCCAGTGTTGTGCAGCTGGATTAGATGCACATTGTGTGACCTTTGTGGATGTGTGTGAGGTAGGGAAGGGAAGGCCTGTGCCACAAGGGACAGGAAATCCCACCGACAACCTAAACTAACCATACCGTTACGTTGTGCTGCTGTAGGACAGGTATGTAAAAGAAAATGCAGTATGTCATGTAGTTTTTATGCAATCTAAATGAGCCATGGGAGCCATGATCACAGGAAGCAGTGGAGCTGGTCTAGCATACTACTCTTTTTGGGTTTAGCAGAACTTGCTACTCGTCTTTCTCCTACCCCTTCTAGGCATCTTTCTAGACACTACCTTATTGTCATGAAGATCTACACAGGAAATGATACTGTAGCCCTAGCAAGGAGCAATCCTAAATAGTCATAAAACCAGGTCTTTGCAGTGAAGCCTTTCTCTCTGCTGTCAAAATAAAATCCAACAATATGTCTGTATAGAGGCAGCCATACAAGATATATACACTCTTCTATCAGGGGGCAGATTTTAAATAGGGCAATGACATTTCCAGTATTTTTCTATAAAAAGCAACAAGCCAGAGTGGAGCTGTCTTGAACCTGGCATTCAGCAACTTGCAGTAGACTCAGAATATTGTTATTTCATATCTTCTATTAGAAAGTTGTCTCCAGTCTTACTGTAGCTATTGTTGCTACGGTTCCCTATGTTGGAATACATGTTTATCTGCACGTTCCCTGTTGCTGAGGCTACTTCATATGACAACGAAACGAAAGGAGATGCACATTTGAAATCATCCTCCACAATGGGGGAGTCTAGGGCCTGCTAGTGTAGACTACTTCAGAATAATGGCCTCAAATGCACTACCAGGTAGTCTGAAAGAGCGATTTAGGATAGATCTCAGTTTTACAACGGAATGTCTTGTAAGTGCATAAACTTAGCTCTGAACAAGCTCGTTCATTTTTATGGCACAAAAAGTGCATCTCTCTAATAAAATGTGGCACTACACAGAGACTTTTCAGCTTGATCCACGCCAGTTAGCACAGATTCCAGAAACAGTATTTTCTCCTGTTCTGCTTGGGCAATCTCTTTGACCTAACTCAAAGTAGCTTTCAGTGCTCTAATGCATTCTGAGATACTGTTTTCTGTCCTGAAACTGGAAGAATTGTGTCAGTATGACTCTACACCACCACAGGTAAACAGCCCCATGCTACTATCGCTTTACTGCTTTCAGCAGATGAACCAGTTTATATGGAGTCCCTTGGCTAGCCTCATAGTAATCCCTGGAGCAGTATTGAATGTGCCCACTGGCCATAAAGCACAAGAGCAAAACAGAACCTGCACTGGGAGTGTCCCTAAATTAAAGAGAGGTGTGGAGAACAAAACATCAGTCAAGGTTTAGGATTTACTCTTCAGTGTCTTTCCTAATGAAGTACAAGGTTGCTTCTCTCCTCTTGTGTTCCACATCTACAAGCAGCAAGAAGACGGGCACTTGATACCAAGATACAAAGGCTCGCAGGCTCAGGGATGCTATTCCCAGTCAAGGAGTTCTCCTGAAAGATGCTAGAATGGCTGTGAATATATTTCAGCTGAGCCACATTCATCTGCAAACAATGTTCAAGTAAAAAAAATGAGGGAATGGAAAAAAGAGCAAACAACGTATTCATTTAGTTCCCAGTAACTCTCCTACTCACTGGCTCTGTTGTCCTACTCACTGCTGAGAACAATTCAGGAGGCAGGTCTCCCTCACAGGGACTGACCTTAGCATTTAGTCTGTTATCCCTGTGGTGAACCCTGCATAAAAGCCCAGCGTAGAACAGAAAGTGCAAAAACCCCACCTCAGATAGACCCTTGGGGGAGGTGTTCTTTGTACTCTTCCTGCCCCCTATAGTAAAATAGAAGCCAGTCAAAAACTCTCTCTCCCTGGATTTTGCAATATGGGAAAGTTTTCAATCCAATCTCTTCCTCTTTCTTTTTCATGCAGCACTGACCTAAGCATGCTCCGTGCAGCAGAGTCACACAGAGCAAACAATTTTTTGTTGGGGCAGAATTCAGCCATGTTTATTTATATAGCTAGACTAATCTCTGCAACCTTCTGATGGTCACCATGTGTCTGGCAAGCTTCAGCTGCGGTGTTCTGGGAAGCTACAGCATTGCTTTCTCCCATGCATTCCCCTATATATCCCCAAATGAGAGAGGGAGAACTGGGAGACAATGAAAATCCAGCTTCTATACCTACATACTAGAACTGCTGAACTTTTGCTCCCTCCTTATTCTTCCTGTCCACATCCTGCAAATCCAGCAATTGCTCGAGACTGTTCTTTATGCAGAGTACAATCTGAGGTGAAACTTTTGTAAGAACCAGTGCTGCATGCATTTTCACATGAACTATCGCACTTAGAAACAAATGCTATTTAAAGTGGATTGTCCCAGGAGTCTCTTTGAGTTAGCACAATGCACTTTCCCAGAAGGGATTCAATTTCAGGTCTTGAATTTGTCCCACGCTCCCAGACCTTCTAGGCCAAAGAGTGTGGCAGAGTCATTAAACCCAAACCCTAGCTTGGAGCTGGTACTCTGATAGCTCAATTCTGAGCCATTCAAAAAATAAAGCTTGTATATCCAAAGGGGGAATCAAACTTGGCCTTCCACAATCAGAAGCCAACTCCCTGCCACCCCAAGGAAGGAAAGTGGTGCTTTAATCACTCCTGGGGAAGAAAACAACTGTCCTTCCAACTTTTTCCCTTCCAAAAGAAAACCCACAAGGACAGCCATAATTACAAAACGGGAGAAATTTTAAGAAGCAAACTGAAAACACTATGGATTTTTGCTGTCCTTATTAATTTTTGCTATAAAGCTATCTAGAACCTGAAGGACTTCAGCAGGTACCTGATTTATTTTTTGTGGTGCTAGAAATCTGACTTCTGTGGAAAGTGTCCAGTTTTGAAAGATATAGGGGTTGAAGTTGATAGGGAATGTGATGGATGTAAGGTGAGGGGTTAACCAGTGACTTGCAAGAGAAGGCCCTTTGTTTTGAATGCTCTCTTCTTTTCTCCTGTTTCTAAAATTATCTGGCAAAAAATGCAGATGGCTTACAGCAGTCGGTTTCCTTTCAAATCAGTGATGCTCTGCTGATTTGCACCGCTGGGGAAACACACGATGGTAGAGACAGTCTAATACCTGTAATCATTTGCTGCAGTCTCAAGAAAATTTCTTATAAAAGATTTTCAGTCTGGCTTTGAAAAGTATTTTTATGATTTTTCTGTGTTCAGGAATGCCATACATCAGCCACGTTATAAAGGTTAAGAGGATGGACAGTTGAGAAACAAGAGCTCAGTTTTGGCATTATTATTTTATTCAACATGTAAGATAGAAGCTATCAGTTCTCGGGAAACACTTTTGTTAATGTTCTGGGTGAAAAGGATAGAATCACCCTCAACGTCAGCTTTCCCTGTTTATCTCCATGGTATGTGTTGCTGAGTTTCCTAAACATCCACTAAAAAGAACAGAAGCTGGAGGTTTAACTGCCTTCTGGGAATCCTAGAACATGGACCAGGGTAAAGCTTCATATCATGGGGATCCCATGCATTTAAAGATAAGAAAATTGACACAGAAGAGGGCATGGTATACCTTTCTAAATACTCCTGATGGTCAAGAATAAGTAAAGCCAGAGAAAATAAATTTGAACATGCTTTTGAAGTCACCAGTGACACTTTAGGGCCTTGCCAAAAACACACACAGTGGTCATATTGGTTGGGGAATCAAGCATGTGGCTGAGGAGGGGAGGAAGATAGGAGGGAGGGAGGAACAAGAGGGGTGGAAAAGAGGCAGGCAACACATCAAGGATTTTGCTCAGAGGTTCAACATGCAGTAGGACCTTCCTCACTGAGGCTGCAAAGATGCTATACAGAGACTTTAACAGAGAAACTTTGCTCAAGCTGGAGGGACAGCAATAAAGTGGACTATAGCGTGGATCTCAGTATAAATCAGCTGCTGTAGCACAGAAATCACTTGACCTGGCTGATAATATGCATCAGAAGATAACCAGTGAGTACTCAGCCATGGGCTGCAGAAAGGCTCACTGATGTTCACCCTAGCCATCAAGCTGTCAGAATGGTGTGCCCGCGGGGAAAAGTCCTGTATTAAAAGAGACATATGCACTATGATAGGACAGAACTGAGTGAAAGACTATTGCCAAGTAATATTCAGGGTGTGGGCATTTCATTAACTACTTAATTATATTGTTACTACCTTTTCTTAAGCTGGTATCATGGTGTCTTTCCCTAAAAAGTCCTCCCTGGTTTTATGTGCACAGTGGAGGACTTTGGGTAAGAACTGTACTGCTTAGTGGAGGTACCCAGAAAAGAGCTATTACCTTGCACACCTGGCAGAATTTCCATTTCATTTGTTGCATTGTTCACTTAGGTTACAAATACCTGCTGGCAGAAAGAAAAGACTTAATTTTAAGCTCAGACACAGATAGGCTCCTGAAAAATCAATTTTAAGACTACAAGGAAACTTAAAAATCTCAGATTATTATATCACGATCTTCTGCATGCGAGCGGTAGGGCTGGCAGACAGTAGATCTGTGTATTTTCTGCTTCTAGCAGATATTTAGAGTTAATTACAAGAACTACTTAAAGAAAATTAGAATCATTAACAGAGATCTTCTAGTAGATAAATGGCATGGCCACATTACCATCTCTTTACAGCTGCCTTGTTTTTTGGCTCTCTGTTGCAGCAGACGATGATGAACTGCAATCAGTTCATGCATTGGTACTTACAGACTGGCAATTTAATTTGTGTGAAGCACTGAACTTTATCCCAGTGTTTCAGTAGCCAGTTATCTACATTTGGTAAACTGAGGAGTAATTTGTGACTAAATGAGTGCATTTTTTTTTTAAGTCTCAGAGCAATGTTCCCCAGTTATAAACTCACCCATGAATTCCAAGATTTTTATACAGTGCTAGAGTTTGCAATATCTTTGTTAGCAATTTTGTAGCTAAAGTCAAGGGTCTGTTCTCAGATGGAACACTTTGTGTATCTCCTCTGGTAACGGAGAATGGCCAAGACACCCTGGTAATAGCCCTGATACTGAGAGCAGCAGAACTGCCCGATGTGGTGACCCAGCTGGGATGTTTAGTTTTACTGATACAGAGGGTATAACTACTGTGCTTCAAATACCAGTATTACGTTGCTTCCGGGCAGTGCATTTCTTTGTGGAGGAACAGTCATGAATAAGCACATTTGATGCTTACTCAATAGTCTTCATCTTGACATGTCTCCAGAAGTTTATGTTATCCTAAGGCAGACAACCCTCAGGGCATAGGCAGGATGTAGAATGAAATGAGGTGACAGAACTATGGTTTAAAATCTTTCAGCAGATTAAAAATAGTTTCTCAAAACTATTTGGAACAATTCATTAAATCTCTACCTACAGAGGCTTTCTGGGCTAGTACTTAGGCAAAACTGATATTGGTATGAGAAGATAGGAGAACATACGAGAAAGGTTGTGCCTGTTTGGACTTTTGAAAGGTTAGCAGTAATCAACAGTGGATTATGCTGCTTGCAAATTCCATTTGAAGCCATTAGTTTAATGTCTTCAAATCTTTGAAATCTTATAACACTAAAGGAGCTTATAAACCTGATAGAGTGGATTTTTAGAATATGGAGCTAAATGGGAGTTAACTGGGCTCTAGGTATAAGGAATCCTTTCTTTTTTATTTCAATAAGACTTAAAGTTCAGGAGATATATTTCAGGATATATATTCCAGGATTTAATTAATCCCTTGGGTCCCAATTGTGCTTTGATTTACACTCTACATAATTCCACTAAATCAGTGTTCCTACTCCACTCTCTATCTCCAGCTGCCAGTTAATGCTGTGCTTGTTCCCGTCTCTCCCACAAGGCTGTGCAAACCCTCTTGCTAATCAGAATAGAGGTGGTGTACATTCCTGATGGCCAGAGAAATGAAGCAAGGAAAACAAATCCTGACACCGAGATTACAATATATGGCCCCATTGTTACACATAGCTGCTGACAGCACATATATATGCTGAAGGGCAAAACACAATTCTCACTACATAAAAGCAAGCAGGAGAGCTTGGTGTGCAGTAATTATGTTTCTACAGTCATGTCCCTTGTGGTCCCTTCCTTTTGAAAACATTCATATAAGGGATTCAGTTAAAGTGCTTTCATTTAAGGTGTTTAAAAGTAAGCATTTTTTCATCTTCCATCAGACAAGCGACACATGCCAGCACCTTGCTGTCTGAAAGATGCCACCTGCCCTTTTAGTGAAGCAGAAGGATTGGAATGGCAAACAAATGAGTTCTCCTGCTGAAGTAATTTTGCTTTTCCTTTACCACTAAGAGATACAGCAGAGAGTGAATGGTGTTTCTTCTGTTTCAGAAGAACCTTGATTCTTGTCCACATATTTAAATAAAAATAAAGTCGCTTGGTATCCGTGCCAGCATGTGACACTATTTCTTGCTGCAGAGTCATGAAAAATTCATGCAGTATGTATTGGTTAAGAATGTCATCCTTTCCTAAGACCCAAAAGGCAATACTTCTCTTAAACGTTGATTCAAAATAAAAATATCACAGACTTGTCCCCAGCATGGTACATTACACAAGCACGTAAAATGAACAAAGAAAGAAAGGTCACATTAAAGAGAATGCAAGATGTATTTAATCTGGTTAAACAGGCAAACTCTCCAGGGCAGGAACTGTCTACTTATGTGGTGGTGTAGTGCCTTACGCAGCACAGCTCTTTCCCAGTGGAGCCTTCAGACCGTTGAACAGCAACAACACTCAGGATTATGGGACTTAAGGGAAAGACTGAGGCCTATATTTGATTTTCATTGGCATAGCTGATTTCCTCTGACCTTTGCAGTCTTTACATTTCGCTGTACTTAAAATACAAGCAAACCCTACTGCAAGTTACATTACAGAGAGTATGCTATTAAGGAATACCATTTTCTAACATTTGTTAGGAGGATTGTTGTAGCACATAGGCCTTTCAGTCACGTACATGGAGAAATGTAAGAGAGAACTAGGAAAATGGCAAAATAATTGCATATGATATTTTAATGAAAAATCCCCAAAGAGGCTCAGTTTGTAATATAATTCAAACTACTGAATTGCAGAATAGATAGTTATCTGCCTAATAAAAACATTACTGGTTTCAGCCCTGATGTAAGTACCAACTTATTGCCTTTTATTCTATTAACAACATCTACACCAAAAGCTATGTATCTCTGTAGGTACAGCTAAAAAATTAATTTCCCCGTTGTAACAATGATAGTCTCTAACCAGTGACTTTACGCCAACAAAGCAAGTCTACAAAGAATTTGTGCAGTTATCCATGCTGCCCAGCAAAGAGAGATCCCTGCTGCACATGGCGCCTACCCCAATATGGTCTGGGAGTGGAGTGGCTTTGCTACATATAAGCTTTATGGATAGAACTAAAATCATTAGACCAGCTAATATGGTTGGAAAGTAGTAAAAATGGTTTTTGGCAGGAACCCACTTCTTCAGGTTTTATAGCTCTTCAGTCTAAGAATCTGCCTAATTTTTTCCAAGTACACTAGCAGAGTCTACTGAGTGACCGACTTGTGAGCCTGCCATCTAAACTTTGCCCGCTTTTGTATTCCATTTTTTCTTACACAATTCTCTAGCCAGCAAGTCAAAAACATGCAATAATAACCCTGCTTCCCCATTTTGACTATTGCTTCCCTGCTATGGGTATTTAGGCTTTGGAATAAATGAATACTAAAATTTATCATTTCTTGTAGCAAAATTTCTAAAATTGCTTTCTTTCCCCTCTTCCAAAAAGTGAATGTATGTTTAAATAAGCCTTTACTACCATCTTCTGAATGTTTATACGCTGTATTTTAACAAGGGACAAGCTGTGCACTAAGTAGCAGAGGGAAATCTCAGCACCTTTTTATGGCTCAAGTGATCTCATCTTAAAAGTACATCAATTCTAAAAGCAATAATTAAACATTAAACAGTTATGAATGCAGGGGACGGTGCTCTTGTATAAAAAGAGTACAAAATTAGTTTGATAGCTCTTATCTTGTGCATTTGCAATATTTTCTGTGGGATTAAGATAGCCTGTCCAAGGAGAAAGTTTATCCATATTCTAGTAATTTGTGTCTTGCAGTTTAAAGAGTCACATGGTAAACCCTAAATTGTGCACTTACATGGTAATGTTCCCTTTTTATTGTTCTGCTAAATTTGCGTTCCAAACAATAAGTATCTTTCAGTGCTGCCTAGGTTAGCCTCAGAGAAGTGATTTTTCTACCAGGAATGGCAGCCTTGCATGTGAGAGTTGGTACTGTCATTTTTTCATTACAGGATCAAACCTAATTTAAATCACATAGATTCCATCTGTCAGTTTATTTTTAGAATTTAATATCTTACTATTTGTCACCCATGATTAGTATGTTAGAGACGCCATGGGACTCTTTTCAACTTAAAGAGATAGTTTTACTATGTATAACTCCCACAAACACAGTGTCCTTCTTGTCCTTTTCTAAAGAACACTCACCTCAATCATTTGGGAATACTGTTTTTCTGCATTTGATGTATAAACACTTCCCTGAATATGAAGACCTCACTTAATCTCCAGCAAAGAAAATAGACATTAAATATTCCAATTAGAAAGTTTGCTAAAAGCTACAAAGAAAGCTTTCTTACTGACTGTGATGTCCTGTGGGGTCGGGTCGGTGGTATGTCTTAATCAGCATTACAGAGTGAAATCTCTTGCACTGTTCTCCACAGGGAGAAGACAACTTTGCCGATGTCCTCTGACTGGAAGTGAGGAAATTATTAAATCCATCCTACAACACACCTATTTTGAGGTTTCTCTTTTTGGGAATGAAGCACTAAACTAAAACAGGTGCAGATTTAGATTTCCTATCTTTTAAACTTGGTGATGCATATAGCAGCCTGTCCTTCCCTTTAAAACTTCTGTCCCGTGCTACCCAGAAATGCAGTCCCTCTCCCCTCCTTTTAGGCAGGTCTAAAATCATAATAATTAGACTTTGTGATGTGAGGCCATTTCACTAAATAAGATCAGTTTTCTAACCCTTTGAGCCAGGTGTGCCCTCCTTCTTTGAGACTATGTGGGAGATTCTTTGATTTACATGGATGCGCATGATCTATCATGACCTGATCAATCGGGTTTCTGTTGGTTGACTGTTATTTTGGGCAGGTAATTTAATATTACCAAACACAGATTTTTCTAAGTTGAAAGTTCATGTCTATCATCCACTTTCCTTAAGTAGTGGGAACATACACGTTTAGGTCACTGCCAGTCAAAGATCTGTAGAAACCCACTTATATGGGGCAACAGACAGGACTCTGAGACTAAGATGACAGTCCAAAGACAGTGGCCTGACAATGTTTATATCGAGTGGCGATGCTCGTACCTGTCAGGCTATGTTGAAACATTGGCAATTCCAAGCAAGTCAGGTGGAGGTGTTTATTTTGTTAAGAGAGAAAGAAAAAAAAAAAAACAACTTCTAATTAAGGTCTTAACACAGCTTTCTTCACCTGCCTTTCACATGTCACTATTAAGTTCAGAGACAAAGGACCCCCCTGAAAACACTATATTTCGTTGTCCAAATTGCACATGACACAGTGGCTTAGTATTTGATCCTTAAAGACAGTTTGCCTACTCTTTTGTTATTCAGAATGTGTGTGTTTTTGAAAGAAATACGCAGGTAATATTAGCCTGTTAATATTAACTTCTCTCACAGAGCAGTAATTTAGGAATAACTTGACTGATGTGGGTCTCACCAATAAAGAATTTGTGTTAATGAGATAAGAAAATGACTGCAATACCAGATCTATGAAAATTGTCCTCCTTGCCTTTAATAGGCTATATAAGGTATGCCATCCAAAATTCCACCCGGAATCCTGATGTGGTTATCTGTACAGAACCAGTGACACTTTACAGGTGGTTTCAAATGCATTTCTTTCTGGCAAACTTTGAATAGATTTTATTATAACAGTGAGAAATGCACAAGACTTGTAAGGAGACAGTGTCAGTAAAGGTTTCAGTCACTAAACATGCTAGATATTTTGCTGTGTTTTCTGCCAGGATAGCTCAATGCTTTGCAATGTAATCTGACTTTCAGTTTAAAACCAAACAGAAAAATTGCTTGTAATTGTCTTCAAACTCATGTAAATACTGCTTTGCCTTTCTGCTGTGCCTCCCAGATCAAAAGCATCTGCAAATATTTTATAAGTATTGTTCCAGCCCCCTTGGAGGCTAGCTAATTAACTTGCATGGCTTTGGAGATATGTGGAAACAGACTCTGAGGTTAAATAACGTGCCAGAGAAAATGGCAGAAGTCTGCATCTTAGTTATGAACAGGGGCCAAACCATGCAGCTACCAGCCATCCATGTTATGTGACTGCTTTTCTTCTTCGATTAGAACTATTTCTTTGACCACAGACACATGATAGTACAGTGAAACCAGATGAGCATTGATTTTCCTCACAGTGCATCACTTGGAAATGTTGGTTCTTGTAATGCCTAGTTTAACACACTTCTCTGGTGTGACCCCTTGGTGGAATAATTTTGACACTCACTGCCCTGACTGTTCCCCGGATGCAATCCCTAATGGTGGCTTTGGAAGAAAAAAGCAGTCTTGTTCTTTTAGAAAACATGATCTCCAAACTGAGCTTCTGCAGCTGGATTGCTTTACAATTGAGGCAACTCGAATTTTACACCAGCTTTACAAGTTTGCCCTCTTACAGGAAGGTGCTTTACATTTACAAAGGAATAAATATTCTGCAGAAAATTCCTTTATTTGACAAGCACACAGGAGTAGCAGTGTTGAACTAGTGGTTCTCTGTTAGCAGGGAACAGCTTGTACTGCCTGGGGTGCCTTCCCTGGCACCGTTCTGAGGAGGTCAAGCTCAAGACCTGCACCACTGGTGACACTAAATGGAGGAGGTCTCTCACGTTTACTATTGCAGCGAGGCTTAGATGGCTTTTGGCTTGTGCTAGCTCACTTACAGCCCATGACAGAGCAACTGCCTCGGCTTTCATTGCTGGATCTGCAGGACTTGTGCTAGCAGTGATGAAGCCAGGACACTGGTAACAATTTTCTTTGCCAGTTTTGCTCCACAAGGAGGGAAGCAGATTCATCCTGCTCAGAGACAGCAACCCAGTATTTTTTGTGGCAACCAGAACTATTCTAAGCACAGAAGCTGTCAGACTGCAACTATTTAGATGAGGCATCACAAGAAATATAATGTGAAAGAATCCTACTGCTTTCTGATTAACACAGTGTTCATCACCATCCAAACTCTAGCATGAGGTCAGGCACCAGTTTGTCATTGTATTAATCATTTTTATGTCTCAGCTCCAGTCACAGGAAAAAAGGAGTTAAATAACTCCGTTTACAACTACTAAAAATAAACTTGCACTCTTGCTGGATTCCTCCACATTAAAATGTAAACAACTGTCAACTCTTCTGGAAAAGCTAGTTTTGCCCTGCCTGTGACTTCCCCAGGAGAATTTCTGTTTTTTTTTAAAAAAGTTTTATGCTGAAGATTTGTTTCCATAATTGGGACTGGCCAGTTTTCTCTTAGAAAAAATGAAAACTAAACCCTTTCCATGTAAAACAATTGCTACTAGAACCACAGCACACAAACCATGTAGAGAATAGTGTCAGCCACTTCAGCGGGGATTGCAGCCAATCATTTTCAGATTTGGGTGCCTCAAGAGAGGCAGTTAAATCCATATTTAGACACCTAGATTAGAAGTGCCTAGTCTGGCTTCACTGCCAGCACCAACAGATCCTATGGGTGTCTTCCACTGTCTGTCAAATCCAGGATAATTGAAAGTAAATCTATTTTTTTAGGGGCCAAGATTAAGAAACATATTTGGCATATAAAAAAAAATCTCAGGCCAAAATTTTAAATGTCTTGTTCAAAATGTTCTTCTTATGTTTATGTTGTTACCTGCTTTCTAAAACTACATCAGACCCAGTGTATTAAAGCATGTGCTCATTGCTTTGGAGCACCACATGGTGCTACCTGAGATTGCTTGGTGCAGAAGTAGAAGTCCTGGGTAAGAAGGCAGATAAAATATACTGCAAATTGATTCATATACTGTACTTTCCTTTGGGTTGGAGATTTTTTCCATGGTAATACTTGGACTATTTTATCAAAGCATGCCCAAATCATTGTGTAACAATACAATAGTTGGCCAGTCAAAACATTCATCTGAGTAGCATATACTTCCCTACTATTTAAACCGGTTTGGAGGATCCCTTTTTTAGTGCTCCTTTTCAGCATGGCTTAGACTGCAGAAATTGCACCTGTCAGTCATGGATAGCAGTTATCTTACAGTATGTTCACAGATCACACACACTTTTTCAGATCTGGGAAGTAATGGGTTACAACATACTACACCAGCTTAAGATAAATGGATAGGAAGCATGAAAGAATACTCAAAAAAGCTAAACTAAAAGGAGAAATCATGTTTCTTCTCTCACTTTAAGGAGGGGAAAGTAGCAACAGAACAGATATAAGATTAGAATATCCCTTAATAACCAATATAGACCATCCTCATATCAGTGTAACATCACCCAAGATTACTGTCAGTTCTGTGAAAGCCTTCCAAGGGTAGAGGCTCTACTGGGTCTCCAGGGAATCTCTTCTAGTGCTTCCCTACCATTAGAAATTTGTTCCTCTTATTAACTAGTTTGCAGACTGAAGCCAATTCTTTTTTTTCCTAGGAGGACATGGAGAACAGTTCCTCAACTCTATGCCTTTCAGGTACTTGAAAACTCATGTCCTCCTCCAGTGATGCACTTTTCATTTAAAAGAATATGACTTCAGGCTTTTTGTGTAAATAATTTTCTCCTAACCTTTGATCTTTTTCTTTACTCTCACCTGAGGACTTTTCAATCAGTGAAAATATTTACCAAATCTGGACACAAAACTGCCCAACTCTGTGACGAGGGGCTTTGTACCTTAAGTAAACATCGTTTGAAGAATCACTATTTTTTCTTTTGAATCTGCCACTAGCTAGTTTAAGTTTATATCTCCTCATTCAAGCATTAGAAAAGATGGTGGACAACTTTTGATGCTTTCTGTAACATGTTCCTTTCTGCATATTGGCATGTCAGTTGCCTCTTTTCCAGGCAAGGTAGCTCTGATCTAGTTAGTTACTCACCATGCTGAAGCTGTTCTAAAACTTAGATCCTTGTACTTTTGTGTTATTCCCTGGAGCCCTTTTTAGAAAGTCATCTTGTCCTTCCCATCGCCACCTTACACTGAGGTGCCTTTAAGGGAGAAGTTATGGCTAGTAGTTCAGCCATTTCATGTTTGCATTTCTTTAGAACTTGGGCAGGTGCCATCCAGTCCTGGTGGTTTGAGTATTCTGTCAATTTGTTCTATAATCTGTTCCACTGACGCTTCAGTTTGTGACAGATTCTCTAACACCTCCTCCAAAAAGAAGGGTTTCAGCGTGGAAAATTCCCTAAGTTTGAGCATGGCAAATTCTTTTATGCCTTGCTTATCTATTGGCTCTCATGCTTCTCTGGCAAGCTTTCTGCCCCTGACGTGTTGGAAAAGGAATTTATTATTACTTTTTATGTCTTTGCAAGCTTTTTCTCAAAATCTACTTTGGCGTACTTTCACATTCAACCTGCCAGTGCATGTGGCCTTGTCTGATACTCTCAGTTGGAGAGGACTTCAAACTTATGAAGGCAGCCTTCTTGTTCTTACTAACTTCCCTTTACCTTCAATTTAGCTATCCTAATTTTATTATTTTAGTTTAGGCAGCATGCATCTGGTGAGAACTTCTGATACAGTATCTTCCAGTAATCTCTATGTAATCTATAAAAATTTCACACTTTGGACCACTCCTTTTACTAAAAGTTAGAAGAACACTTTTGATTTAATTCCTAGAGTGTCCATGATCTCAAATGGTGGCTTCTTTCAAGTTTGCTATTTTTTTCCCATTCATCTTTTTTTTTTTTCCCTGTAACATTTTTGATCTTAAGTATTAGCAGCTGGTTTCCACTGTGGTTTATACGAAGTCTTTATTCCCTTCTTGTACAGGATCCCTTTGTTTCTAAAGCTGGGGGTTTTTTTTTCCCCAGTTCCCGGTAAATCTGACCTCCTTCATTTTCTCAGCCATGCATTGCAGCTTTTCTTTTCTGCCTCCATTTTGTCCTCAGTACAGCAGGAAGGTATCAGAGACTACAACTCTAAACATCCTGGTTTGTATCATTTAACTTAACAACATTAACTTTTGCTGCAGAACTTCTCTCCTACGTCGCTGCTGTTTTGAAAGTGCAAAGAGGTTAAGTCTTCCACTTTACATACAGTCTTACTCATCTGCATGCCGTGTGAGGATGTGTGGTGAGGGGATTGCAGAAATGGGCTTGCAGGCTTCTCCAGTTCTTTCTATTTGCTGAACAGATTTAAAAAATTTGCCTCTGCCCAAAGAATTAGCTAAGGAATCCACCTCTGATCTTTAATTAGGAGAGTGCGTTTTATGGATTACACTATTTCTGTATATTTTTGATGGAATCAGGTTTTAAATCTAAGATAACTAAATTAAGAGATAATAGCACAGTAGCACTCATACAGGGAATTCATCAATGCAAACAGTCTACTGAAGCAAAATCTGTTCTTACAGCACTTGTTACTGTTGGGCTTCCAATGCCCTTAGTAAACATTTCCATTTAAATGATTTTGGAGTGATTACACCTCTTTTTATTTTATTTTGGAATTAGAAGCAAAGTCAGTAGAATTTTTTTTTGTTCTATTTGTCAATAGTGCTTGTTACATTGATATAGTTTAAATGATTTTTTTAATAATTATTGTTTCTCATTTTAAAAAAATTTAATTTATTTTTCTTCTCTTTAGTACTCACTGCTTTCATTTCTGAAGATTAGGTAGAAAGTAAAAATGCCATTAGTCAGCTTTGAAAATCAAGCTATATGTTAAATAACACTATAGATAAAAATCCCTAAATATTTTTTTAAAAATGGAAAATTATGAGATCAAGTATACTTTTCATATACAGTAACAGTTCACATTGACACACAAGCATATAGGTTTTAATCTAAAATAAGATAATAATTGCAATATATTAAGGTAGAGCAATGTGCTGGAGATGGGTATTCCAGAAATCTCCAACAATTTTGCTTTACTATGCTATCAGTGTTTATTCCAGAAAATGTTTTCATTCTGAGCATCTATTTTGTAAATATTTCCTGCTTTTACAAATTTTCAGTGAGTTTGTCATCCCTTTGGTTCACAGGATTCAGGGGAAAAAAGAAAACCAAAACCTAAGGAAATAGTTGTATCTAAATAAGGAGAAAAGACATACTGAGAGTCACTGAGCAATTATACATTTACTGTCAATTTCTCCCAGTAAGCCATGGAATAAAGCACCTTAGACACATCTCCAAAAATTATAAATTTTGGATATGCTTTGGTTTGTCTAGTAATGAAAAAACTAATTTTCTAAAGATGAAGAGCTGTTGAACTTCCAAATTTGTACTGGAAATCCCCTTTGATGGTTTTGGTAATATGCAGCTCTATATTTGGCTCCAAAATAAACAGTTGGATCAGCTCTTCTCTTCTAGACAGCAGGTACAGGAGCAGAGGGAAGGGAAAACTGCTTGATGATTTCTTTGTTGTGTTTCTTCTGAGTTCTCCAAGGAGTGGGACAAAGCTTTTATCCAGTGAAATTAGGCACAGTATATGCATCCTCAAACTCACAGATCCTGTAAGCTTCAAAACACAGTGTCATATTCGCACAGGTCATACAACATCACGCCATTTGAGTGCTGTTTCCTCGTGTCACAGCTGTGACAGAACCATACCAGAGGCACCTCCCAGTGCCTGTTGTTCATGGTATTCATTGAAAGGAAGGATCAATGGGAAAGGAAATACAGTAATTTTTCCCTGTCTAGAAGATACTTCATATTCTTTGCCCATTACAAAAGGTTATGCTATTACCCACTGAATGCCAATAAGAAGTTCAGCATTAAATTGAACATAAATATATATGCATATTTTTAAAAAGAAGCATCTTCCAAGTAGACAAGGTAATGCTATGATTATAGATCAGTGTGTCAGCTCCAGTGAAAATCAGCATCCGTTATCACGAGCAGCAGTTTCACCTAAACCTAATTTAATCAAGAGTTGGAAAACTCTCTCTGGCAACAGCAAACACTCATTAAGGTGCATCAGCCTTCTCTTGTCAATTAGAGTTGATTCAGTATAGCACACTGGATGCAGACAGCAACCATAAACAACCATCTGTGCTTTTAAATGAGGTTTTCCAGGTTCAGATCCTCATCAACACAAATAATTGTAGTCACCCCAGAAATCAGCTTGAAAGTCAACTGATTACACTTGAGAGAGTATGTTTATACCTGGCATAAACTCCAGGACTGATGCTCCACCTGCTCATATTTTTTGGCAGTTCACGTTCCATCCCTTCACAAAAGAAGAGTTGACTCCAATACTTTGTAAGTATCTTTATGAACATTGAAATGTTCATGAAAAAATATTTCCAGATGCTCCATTGCCTTTGCTATACTGCACATACTGTCATTTCCCTGTTTCCTGCAAAATTTTGTCGCTTGATAGAGGAGAGCCATCAAGGCTTTTGAATTCTTGAAAAATAAAGATTCTGTGAACCAGTTTTTCAATTTGTGGATTCTGTTGTGCAACTTCTACAGATGTTCCTGAATTTATGTAATTTTTTAAAAGTTCAAAATCAAATTCAAAACTCAAAAATGTCAAGCTTTTGAAACTCAGAAAAAAAATCAAGACAATCTTAACAGAAGCCATCGAGACTAATGGAGAGCAGCCCAGAGGGCACAATAAGTCTCTAGCTGGCTGGACATCTCTGCAAAGAGAAAAAGGAAAGGCAGTTTGTCTCTCTGAAATTTACTGCCAGAACAGCCCTACTAGACATAAGAATAGAAGTTAGAGATTTTGGCAGAGTGCTCTGAGCCACTTTATTATGCTACTATCGTTGAGTACAGTGCTATAATTTCTGCAGAGCAGGCTGCTTCTGCCACTCTACTTGAGATTTTCCACCCAAACATGACAAAGATAATAGGACTAAAGTAGGGCAATTATTCATGTAAGAAACTTAGCAATACAGCAGTATGGAACACAAAAACCATGAAAAAATTACTGGAACTAATCAGGTCAGAAGTTCATAATGAAAAGCCATTGCTGGACAAAGAATGGCTAGCTTGTATAGGATAATGCAGTATTAACAAGGCACGTGCTGAGCAGGCTGTAGTGAAAATTAACTCTGAAGAAGAATAAAATATTCTTCAACCATTAATCTACCCAACTTCTTAGAGATACTACAGTTTTCTCCTCAGTTCTTGGAACGGTTTCTGGCACTAAAACAATAATAAAGTGAAATGGCTTCCACCTAAACCACAAATACTGGCTTGTATGAAGCCAGTAAGCCAACAGTGCAGACACAGATGCATTTGCTCTGTTTCATTTCAAACCTACTTGAACAATATCAGTTTGATGTGACGTGGTAACTGCCTCTTAAGGCTCGCGTGAGTTGCAAACCATAGTTGGAAACAGGAGCTTACTGTTAGCGAAAACAGAACCAGGGGTATTTAGCCCAAAAGGCTGAGGCATGCAGTTGGTGCAAAAAGTTTTCCTTGGTTGTGAAACAGTCGTAGAATATAGGACCACAGAAAGGGCCCTAGCCTCATGTTGCCGTCTGTTGTACTCTCTCCCCAAGAAGGTTCTGAACACGTGAACTGAAAATGAAATTTAATTGTAATGAGACAGAGAAGAATTGTGTTTCTACTTCAAAATGCCCTTTAAGCAATTTATTTATCTATGCCTGTTTGCCTTCTATTTATTCCCAAACGTGGAGATTAGGTAACAGTTCGCATTGCCATGTGAAACTGAAAATGCAAATAGTCTGCATTTTTTATCACTTTTGTATTAAAGTTCCACAAAATCAGAGTGTGAATTGTGATATATGTTTGTATTGAAGCTAAGTGGGATCCTGCTTTGGGATAAGTAAAAAATAGTTCCTCTACAACCTGCAAAATTTACATAAATGTTAAACTAATGTAATAATATAATTAGGTGATATTTTAAAATATTCTGCATAAACACTGTCAGTTTGTATTTGTATCTAGATACAAGGTATGTTTATTTTGGTTCGTGAGATTGCAGCTCAAATATTAACAGAATTTCAGGTACCTAATTTGAGTAAGACAATGACTGCAGTTAATGAAGCTATATAAATCTATTAAATAATTAGACAGAAAAATGTCTATATCCAAGCCAAACCCCATAAAATTTCACAGTTATCTTAGGAGATAAATGAGACACATTTACATTTAAAACAGAATGTAACTTCGCAATCTTCTCCACTTCCAGCAGAAGTTTATGGAATACATTATTATTTTTTTTAATACTCAAGTGTAGCATCTACTTAATGGCCTTTGTTACATGTTCAGAAAACTTGCAAATATAGGCTGTCATTATGTTTCTGTCTATTTGAAATGAATCCTGTGAAGGACAATCAGAAAATTAAAAACAAAATATATACACTTATTTTTGTCTTTTTTAAGCAGACGATTCATTGGGATGACTGTCCCGTAAGGAGACCAAACTGCAATGGAAGAGAATTAGTGTGTTATGGCAATTCAGTGTACACCAACCATGATTGTTGGCAAGTCTTTACTTCAGGGAAATGAACAGTAGCCCTCACTGGAAATTCAACCTGTTGTACAGTTATTAGCGGCCTCAGCACATACTGATGAGCGAGGCAAGTGTGAGCCAATTGTTACCCCTTAATACGGCAAATGTAGAAGCCTTGTACACAGTTAAAAGATGGGCTTGCTTTGAAAGCAAATTATCTTTTCTGAGAAGCCAAAAAGCAAGTTACTTCGTCTTTTATGACTTTGTAAAACCTCACTCCCTTAAATGAAAGCAAAATGCATATTCTGAAATGACATTGCATTTGCCTTCTTACAGTTACTTCTACCTGGAAAGTCACTATGTATGTAACCTTCCTAATAACACTATATGTAGGAGTTTATACTTGACTTAGAAAAATTCTCCTCCTCTACTACCTACACAAAATGAGTTACTGATGATCATTTTAGTCTTTAGCTACTGTTTAGAAAAGTAAGGAGAAAAAAGTTTCATAATGGATTAACCTTCACATCTTGTCTGAAGTAGGAGTCCTGTGGAAATGAATAATTGGCAGTTCCTGGCTTTTCAGATTCAAAAAACCTCCTCACATTTCATAGCTTCAAAAATCTCTATTTTGTATAAACTAATACTCAAATTTCTTCCAAGAAAGTCCATTTGCCAGTAAGGTAGGGTAGTAAATGCAAAGTATGGCTATATCTATTTGCATCTGTGTACCAGGAAGACGAATATGTCTAAAATAGGACATTGTTCTGAGAACCATGCAAAACCAAGAAAATAAAATTAAAGGGAGACAGACCTCAGAGAACACAAGCAATATGTAGAATATTTTTATATTCCACTTTACGCCAGATCTCTAAAGCTGAAAGCACTCACCTGCATTTCACATAAGACACTGTTTCAGTGGCCAATGTTGGTTTTAAATAAAAATGATAAAGATGCGTATGCACGAGTTGATTTTTCAGTTAGTTCCATCAAGATGGAGTTAACCCATGTGCTCAGTGCTGTCCCTATTAGTGAATACATGGGAGCAGAAGTTCCTTGCTCTTACCAGAGTCAAGAATTGGGCTTCTTCTTTTCATTTTGACAAGACACAGATTTTTCTGGGTTTCCAAACAAGCAAAAACTGATTTGCCTTTCCAGTCATGCCAAAAAGGAAATAGACCAGCTTCCCCTTACTGCTCTAACAACACAAAGAAGATATATTTGTATTTTAAAGCATGTATGAAAAAGAGAGCACAAAATTTGAAGTGGTTCTTTGGCACATCAATAAATCCCATCTAACCAGCATAGTTTATTTGTCCCTTCACTCCCATCCAGTGAAAAAAGCCAGAGTGATCTTCGCAGCTGCTACTTTTCAAGACAGACAGCATCTCAGAGATGCACATCCATCAATATGTCCTGCAAACTTTTAAATGTTCTGAAGCATTGTAAAGGCATAAATCACACAGTAATAAATACATCATACCATATTTGGAGATGAGGTTTTTGAAGATACACTATTATTTAGAGCAATAGAGGAATCCTGAAAACACTTTCTAATGCTGTTTTTCTTTCCTCTGTTTTTAAAATATACCCAGGCTGCAAGCAGAATTTGCTTTTTTCTCTTTTTTTACATCTATCTTGGATTACCGTTGGGTAACCAAAGAAAAAAAAAGCTGTCTTTTGCCATCGTCTGCAAAGGAGGGAGGCATAAATAGGCTTGACAGCAATAATTTTGAGAAAAAGATTCAGATATTTAATAGTTACTCCTAACAACTAAATAGTTATTCAGTTGTATATTTTCAGCCAGAAGACTGCAAGTTCTTGAAGTTTCCTATTGCATGAGGCCTCACATAAATAAATACAAAATCTAAAAACCAAGAGAAATTTAATTTTAAAACAACAGAAAATTTTAAGTAATAATGCCACTACTGTTGCCTCCTTGCCTTAGTCACAGGAAATGATGTCAAGTGCCCTGAATGACAGACACCGAGTGTGATCCTGAACAAGTCACATTTTCTTTACACCCCACTTCCTCCTCTGCAATAACGGGATGGCAACACTTCCTTCTCTCACAGAGAGGTTGTCAAGAAAAATACATTAAGAGCTGTGAATGGCTGCCAGACAAGACCACCCTAATTATCTGACCAAATATGAAATTTGGCAAGATGTATGCTTCTGTGTTAGGGAAATTTATTTCTTCTTATAAGGGGAAGCCAGGTACAGTTTTTCCTCTTTAACATCATTCTTAATCCCCTATCCTTTCCATTGAATATTCTATTTAAGTTCTTCTGTAACAGTTATTGCAGTGATATGTTAACACCACCCAAAAGATAGTCTGACCTCCCTTCTTTAGCCTTGAATCAGAGGTGTAGTTTTCCCTGTTGTGGTCATTTGTGTGGGAAGGTTAACGAGCCTCATGAGCCTCACATTTGGTGTGCTCATCTAGGGAGTAGTTCCAGATTGAAATCCCATTTCTGAACATACCAGTTCTATACTTGACACAAACGGATCCTGTGACAAGCCTCTGCTGTGGCTGACCACAAGGTGAAGTTTGTCACATCAGTTGGAGCAGCATTTTGAGGGTGATTACCTACAGCAGAGCTGGACAACTATCACACAGAGGCAGGGAAGGGAGCAAGCACATACCAGATTTGCTCACATATCGTGTTGTCACTGACTGAACTAACTGTATAAATTGCTAGGCCATATTCTCCCTCCTTTTTTTTTTTTTTAAGGAATAAATGAGAAACAAAGCAGCACAGAATTGCAGTTAATTTCTGCAAGACACTGTAGCTAAACTGGAGTCCTGTATGTAGAAGAAATAGCATTTCTTTCAGGAATGAATGGAGAAATATAGTTATTTCAGCTGTGGCTGTGTGAGCAGGCAGAAACAACTGAAAAGTGCTGGAGAAGAGAGCCTTAACCAGTCTGGGAAGAAATACTTTCTGAAAAGACCATTCTTGTAACGGCCAGTTCTCTACACCATTCATGCTCCAGTAGTAAACTGTTTTTTTCTGTAGTTCTACTTTAGTCTTTGTCCAGTTTCTGAGATCAGCTAATTACCTGCACAGCCAGGAAATAGTACTGTTTCTGCCTCATACGACAGTGAGCGCTTTTCTCTAAGTATCATGAGAATTTTGTGCAACGCTGTTCACAATCTCCCGGCCTCATCACAGAAATACCGAGTAGATTGTTGGAAAGGATCCTTTGTGGATGACAGTTTATAAAACCCTAGCTTTTCTACTGTCTTGGAGGCAGAGGGGCTACTATAGAAAATGAACTGATTAAGCCTGCTCTAACTGATCCCACCTTACTCTTCTCCAGTCCTTGTCCTTGGGTTAGGGAATTCAACAAACACATGGAAGAACAGGTACCAAAAGTGTAATGCTCTTTTCCTGTTTCCACTTCTAGAAGTTTATACAGCTGGAAGATAAATCCACAGTTTTTCCTTCTGGTCCATTATGTAAGGAAGAGTGTATTTGGTCTGAACTTCCACAAGGCACTGATCCTGCATGAGACAGGCGAGCATGTCTGGTAGGTGTGTGCTTGAAGAATCTCTTCAAAATTACAGTATTAAAATTTACAGTTATTCCACTTCCAAACTACATGCTGCCATACAACAAGAAAGAAATTAGGTTAGCTATCAGTTTGTCTACAATTTCCAGCTAGCCAACTGGGTTTATGGAGTTAGTGTACTTCAACCAATATTTACCTGGTTTTTAGTCTGCATTTAAAAGCAAAAATAGAAGTGAAAGAAGTAGTTGACATTACTTCTCGTTCCCTGCATTTATGCAGGATAGGTAGAATTCCCCCACCTGTAAAAACAATGTGTAAATACACAGTTCAGTAGCACCTATACTTGGGATAGACACATGACAGTCCTTCCCTGTCAGACACACAATGTCATTATGAGTTTGCCCAGTTCAAACTGGGTGAGAGGTTTTCTGAAAATAGAATGAGAACTAATGAAGACAGAATTTTGTTAGGAAACAACTTCCTGATCATAAAGCTAACTAGTTACTCTCGCTCTGAACCAGCAAGTAAAGGAGCCTCTCCTGGCATGTATCAGGATAAATACTAAAAAGGAATAACAGCTGTTCTTAACACTAGAAAACTGAAAACACGTAAGAGAAATGATTGGGTGACAAATGCAACTGAAACTTGAGAGAGGGGCAGCTGTATGTCACCATCAATGATTTAAGTAAATAAGTGTTTTGACAAAAGCAAACACTTTAACCGGCATTTTTTAATGTTTAAAGCACTTTAAACAGCAGATAACCGGTCAAACACCACAGAAAATAAGAAAAAATCTTTATGCCATTTAAATAATTTGAGTGGTTAGAAATTAAATGTAGAAATTAGTTGCTAAAAAAAATCCCACCCTGAAGGAAAAAAACAGGAGAATTTTCTATTTGGACAGGCATTAGGGAATAACCCCTGACCCTGCAGTAGCAGTTATGGATTCTATCATGTGTACTGAAGAGAGATTACAGAAAGTGATAGCAAAGTCTCTGGCTGATTCCATTGGAGTAAAATAGTCAAGAGTAGAAGCAGATCCTCCACACAATATTCTGGAACAGTTTATCTTTTCTAGTGGGGTGTACAATGTCAGGATGACCTATTGATTGGTTGTTACGTTTTGTCGAGGATAAGTAATGGCTCTACATTTCTGTTTAAATATTAGCTAGTGGAAGGCCTAGAAATTTGTATCAAGCAATGCAATCAGTTTACTAAATGCTGTGGAGAATGAAGGGCTTATCTAACAGTCTTAATGGCTGTGTTGCAGTTAGAGAAAATGGGCTGAAGTATATACAAGCATAAGTAGGAAAGAAAATCTGGTTTGACTGATTTTTGGTGGATGCTCACACACTGCAAAGCCAAGCCCTGAAAGAAACAGTCTGTAATAACACTGGGCTAAGAATTACACCAGTAAAAAAGTGAGTATGTCTGGGAAATTTATTCCAGTAGGGTTGAACTGGTGAAAATATCACTTCTTATCAGATTTATGACAAAATTTTACCACTACACAAAGCAGTTCAGTTGCAGAGATAGACAAAACAAAGTAAGTCTCTTAGAAGTATCTTAAATACTGTATAGCTCTCAACTCACATATGGATTCGGACAGATTATAGTGTTATGGGATCTTAATAAGTGATTTGAGATTAAAAAACTGTTCAGATGTGTGAACCCTCAGGTTCTTTCTCCCCATTCAGACAGGTGGATGATATTTTCCAATAGAAAAGAAAGCTATATTAGATAATGATCCATAACTAGAATTCGGAACAGAAACAGAAAGGTTGATGGAGAAGAGAAGACTGAGGGGGGATCTTATCAATACTTATAAATATCTGAAGCGTGGGTGTCAAGAGAATGGGGTCAGACCCTTCAGTGGTGCCCAACGACAGGCCAAGGGGCAATGGGCACAAGCTGGAACACAGGAAGTACCACCTCAATATGAGAAAAAAAATTCTTTCCTGTGAGGGTGCTGGAGCAGTGGCACAGGCTGCCCAGGGAGGTTGTGGAGTCTCCTTCCCTGGAGACATTCAAAACCCGCTTGGACGCATTCCTGTGCCCCCTGCTCTGGGTGTGCCTGCTCAAGCAGAGGGGTTGGACAAGATGATCTCGAGAGGTCCCTTCCAACCCCTGCCATTCTGTGATTCTGTGTAATACATTATTTCTTCATAAAACTGCAGAAGTAGTCCCAGGAGCAGAAATCAGCTTTACTTCCTAAATGAGAGTCCTTTCCCTTACACTGGAGAAGCATAAGAGCATTTCTTCTGAATTGGTGAGAATAAAACTGATGATCTTAAAGGTCTTTTCCAACCTAAATGATTCTATAAACTCTTTGAATTGATACAGCCTAGCAGTTAGGGTAGTCTTGTCACAGGCGTGTATTTCGACTCCATAGGCAGAGAACACTAAGAGCACCAGGACTTTCACATTCCTTCCAAATGTTCAGCCCCATAAACTGTTTCAAAATTATGAAGAGTAACCCTAGCTTTGAAAGATGGAGAGAGACCTACTGTGAGAGGAATCTGGGCTGTGGACCTCATGTGGATATTCCAACCTTCAACTCTAGGAGGTGAGAGTCTGAAGCTGTGGCTTTCAGACACAGCCCTGACTATATCAAGATGCAAAATAAGGGCACGTGCAGGGGAGGAAGCCGCACTATAAATATGAGCATGGATTTTTATTGTTAACAGCTGTCTTTGTGTCCTCAAAAAAATTCTCTCCCTGCCCTAAATGTTCATCACAATAGCTAAGAAATGGCGACTGAATTGCTTTTCAGCTTTCTTAATGAATCCACAAGTGGAGGAAATAAGTTTTGTCTGCAGTTTATGAATTTTTTTAAAATAGCAAAAATTGCTTCACGTAATTCATTTATATCAATATCCCCTTGCAGTAACTGCATCAAACTCCTTGACAACTTAAAACTGCTATACTTGTGTTACTGCAATGCGTCCTGCTACCTGATGGTAGATGTATGGTACCTGATGGCAGAAAATTAGTAAACAGATATAACTCAATTACATGAGTTTTAATACAAATTGAATTATTTTATTCATAACATTGGTATTCCATGTGTTTATTAAACTGTCCTGCTTTTTTTCTGTGTTGGTTAAATGGAAATCAAACTGTTAAAAGAATCACTTGAGGATATTATGCTGAATTCTCTGCTGATATAAATTGTCATCATACCAGGTTTGGTCCGGTAGTTTCAGTAGAGCAGCAGAGATTTAACCATCATGTCTTATAGCCTAGGCAATTTACTGCAGTTGAGCATAAACTTGAGCAACTAAGCAGCAGATAGAAGAACCCAAGTGTCTCTGGCCTGTTTCCTTTATTTTGGGTTTTTGTTTGTTTGTTTGGTTGGTTGGTTGGTTGGTTTTGGTTTTGGTTTTAAAATTTTTTTTAAGTTCTACTGAGTTTAGTTTATTTCTGAAAACAAATGGTTGCTGGAGGAGAAATTCTAAGAAAAGTCATATTTCAACAATTTATTGTGGGCAAAAATATCCTTAGAATGAAGACATATATATTGGAGCTCTAACAAAAAAAGCACCATCAACAAATAAAAAAATGCTAGTTTCTTCCTACCAGTAGCCATATGGCTTTAGAACTGATTGATGGATGCTGTCACATGCCAAAAATGATGCCAGCATTCGTGCATTTAATAAAAGCACATATTTCTTTGTCCTTTGAAAGTCTCATTTTATCCATGTGCACTGTGGGTGCCTCACTGGAAACTATACATTCCTGCAGGTTTAGATCAGTCTAGGCTGTTACTGCAGGCAAGAAAAATCTCCCCGGAAATTTTTGACTGGCCAGGGGAATTTATGACAGCTGGTAAAGGGCAAGCAATAGCTCTAGCTTCTGACAAACTTCTTTCCCTCTCTCCCCAGTATATAGCCCCAGCTACATCTTAAGCATCTAAAAGCAAGATACCACCTTTTAGAATCTGCCTATTCTGCCGCTGCTACTTTCAAATGTGAAACTGTCACTCTCAAACACAGGAGCACAGAGGGAGGTGCTGCCTTATGCAGAGGCAACCATGAGCTTCTTCAGGCACTGTGGGCCAGCCTGACTGAGCTGTTTCTGGCCCCAGTGAGCTGGGGCTCCTGCCAGCCCCTGAATGCTGAGGAACCGCTGTCCTGCTCCAGGACAAGGTAGCAACTTGTTCCCATGCAGGACCAAATACACAAGCTGAAAGTTTCCAAGGAAACACTTCCAAACTCTAGATCCTACTTAATTTGGGTAGAGTTGTTGCCAGTTAAGACAATGACTACAGAAGATAAGCACCTTTAAAAAGCAGTTGACTGGAAACATTCTGTAATGCTGCTAGGGCTTCTTCTGTGCTTTGGGATTAAACAAACAACATAATAAAGGTAATCTCAGACTATGCAGATATTTTCATCAAGAGCAATAATATCTAGATCAGATTCAAGTGGTTTTTATGTTAGAAAGCTCTTAAAACTTCTCAAATTTTATTGCTTGGTAAGTTTGAAACCAAGAAAAACATTTAAAAGCAAACTGGTTTCATCATTTTTCAAAGCAAAAAGGATTAATTTCCCAGCTGTATCTAAGGCAACCTTCTACGCTTTTTGATACATGATTGTACTATTGCATACAATGTGAAACTGGGGACTAACTCTTTAAAGCAAGAAGCTGAGCAAGACCTTTCATGGTTTCTGTTATGCATAGCCCTCTGATGCTGGGCAGAATAAAGTACCTGCCTTTTCAGCACAAGGAACCTACTCTCTAGTTGGAGTCAAACACCTAAGTCCTCAGTAAAAGCAGAAAAAGGGAACAAGGAATACACTGTAAGAAGTGTAAGAAGAAATTGAACAGTAAGGCTCTCACACTGACACTATTTGGAAAGGCACAAAAAGTGGGAGAAATTGAAGCGCGCTCTGTTTTGGTGGGTTTGTATACCAAAAGGAAAGGCAAAAAGTAGTGTAATTCCTAAAACTGGATAGCTCTACATTAATGTGGTTGCTTTCTATAGTTCATTAGCTTCAGGAATGGCTGCAGACGTTTTCTTCTGCCTTTCATGCAGAAACAAAATATGTGGGCAGCATGTTTTGAAGCAGGGAAGGTAAAGAAAGGTGAGTCCACAGAGGAGTTTGACTGACCTCAAGGTCAAATAACCAACCTTGCAGTTTTGCAGCTTCCCTGATGGGTGGTTGTTGGACAGCACAACATGCTTCAAAACAAGGCTACTAGAAAGGAGATTAATCGATGGGCTAGACTGGGGAGAAGGTCAGCTCTGTGATGTGTCCCAGAGTCCTTTACTATTATTTGTCTGCATAGGCAGCAGGCTAACATGCACTGTTGCATCCTTCCAGGCCGCACACCTCTTTCTCACAAAAAGCAGGGCATACAGAATGGGGAAGGGAAGGGAAGGAAAGGATGGCTCCCCCATGCCAGTATGTCACTTTTGATACAGCCTTGAAACAACACATATGGAGTGTACACCAGGGAAAAAAGAAGTCCTCCCAGGACTTATGATTTTGATGTAACTGTACAAGACTTCAAATTCCTCCTTGATAAACAGTCAGATTTATCAAACCAAAGGAAATGCCCCTGTCCAGAATGAAGATCATGGGTAGCCTCCCAGGAGAAAAGAGGGATCAGAAGATGCAAGAACAGACATCCCAAGAGAGAAAGTTATGTGGGATCTAAATCAGTATCTCACAAATAGAATATTTTAAGCGTCCATATGCCAAGATAACAAAGAGCAACAAAATGACACTTTCTTGGTACTTCTGTTGGGAGATATCAGAGATTTTGTCAAAACCTGTCAAAAGGTGTCAAAAGCTGTTTTAATAGAAATTGAGAGGTGGTAGCTGAACTGAATACTCCCTAGAATACTACCGGACTTTCAAGGGTTCTGATATGAAAAAAAAAAAGACTGATAGCTGTTAAGTTCAGAAATTAAACAGAATCAAAATGAGACTTACATTAAGCCTTTGATTTTTAATTGCTTATAGTGGCCCAGACTTGATTAGATTGGCCTTGTGAAGAAAAAGTTTAATCCTGGGCAGAGAGACAGAGAGAGTTAAGACGTGGGGTTTTTTCTTTAACGGCAGGCAAGGTTAAACATGGCTTATATAATGCAGAAAAGAGCCAAACAGAAAACTAGAAGATTAGGTGATTTGCAGATGGGCATGGAAAAGATAAAATATACACATCTGTAGCAGAGAAATAAGAAAGAAGGGAAGGCAAACTAAAGTGGGGAGGAAAGTCACATACTGCTACACCTGCTGTCTTTTGATGAATCATAAAAATCCTATTCAGTGAGGAGGGTGAAGTCTGAGATAGCGGTAGTGACAGGGAAACAGTCTAAGACTGTTACAGGCACCTATTCACCTTGAAATCTAAGACTCTTTTGCACAAATAATGGACATGAACACAAGCATAGAGTGAAGAAAGTCCATCTGTTTATGCATTTACAAAATGCTTTGAATTATGAATGCATTGTAGGTCTAAATGTAAGCACTAAGGCATCACTGAACCTGTTTAAGTTTTGGTGAGCTGATATACATTTAGTTGCATTTGAATTTGGTCATATTTTTCTCCACTGTAAGCATCAGCATGATTCTAAGATTGTTCCAAAGATAGATTTACTGACAATCCAAAATGGAATTGTTGTGGAGTGGTAAAGAGAGAGAACTGTCTTTGGACTGCATTTTTATGGTCAGTCTGCAATGTAGTTTTCAACACTGACTCTCAAATCATCTTTGCACATTTCTGTAAAAGATCAGACTAATGGACATGATGGCTCTAGGAAGTTTTTGTCTGCTGTTGAGTCACACATTTTTGTTGTGTACACTGTTGTACACAGTAGATTGTACCTAATTTTTAAAATGTTTTCTCATTCAAAGCTAAGGCTGGCATGCTTAAGGAATCTAGCCAGAAAAATGGTATGTTATGGTATATTAGTGATTAAAACTCTACTGGTAATCTATTTTCAGTTACTACTGCCAGGAATGTTAAAGCACTTACACAGTAAATGAACAAATCCAAGAATTAGACACATGAATAGCCTAGATATCACTGGAAACAGGATATGGATGTATGGTGAAGCAGCACCTCATAGTCCTATGCCTTCAGAGCCCAAATGGGAAAAAAAAAAATTTTGTTGTTGGATGTTTGAACTGAAGTGACTATATAATTTGCTTGAAACAAACATCTTAGGTGATACTTATAACTCTTTTCATCTCAGTCTTCACATAAATCAGATCCATCTTAGGTGATACTTATAACTCTTTTCCTCTCAGTCTTCACATAAATCAGATCTACCCTGCCCTCAGGGATTTTTAGAGACTTTGAAGAATTAGTAATATGGACAAACTCCTAAATATTTATCTCAGATACTTGCTAAATTATTGATGCCTGTCAACTCAGTGATTATTTGAAAGAAGGGTATTGACATTATGGAATTAAACTCAAAATCAGATTAAATTTGAAGTCTGCGTCAACAAAATACAAGTAATAAAAAAATCAATGGAAATATAACAGGCTTTTAAGGGTGGTCTGGACCACAGCCTCAACAAGGGCTGCATGAGACAGAACAACTTAGATTTTAAAGGAAAGGAATAATTTCTGACTGGTTCACATTGCTCTGAAGGCAATTGATTGCCATCAACTTCTCTACAATTAGGTTCTCTTGAGATAATTTCACAATATATGTAGAGGGTTAATAATGGAATACCCTCTCAATTTTTCTTTGATGAAGTAGTACTGGTCTCACAGGGCAATCTGGCCACGATAATGGTTTCCTCTTAATTCTCAGTTACATGTTTATATGGAACAGTGAAGATAATTAGTTTTACAGTGAGTCTTCAGTTTTCTACAAATACCTGACTGGGAACTTGTATACAGAGGAGCTGCAGTGATCTAATGAAAGATGTAACATTAAGGCAGTTTATTTTAACTGGTGCAAGTTTGTCTGTAAATATGCATTAGTTTCGTTGCATCTCTCTTTACAAAAATGATAACAAACTTCTCTTGCATCCCAGAGAGAAACAACATCACACCAAGTACTTACTGATTGTGTACAAACACAGAAATCCCAACTACAAACAGACTGGTTTTCTGACTGGTTTCTGGCAGCTCACAAAACACAGAACATACTGGGATCCACCACCAGCTTCACAAACTATTTAAAAGTTGAACATTTAACCCTGATGTTTAAATACCCAAGTTTATTTTCGCATTAGCTTGCAGCTTTCTTAAGGACCTAGCCTCTCTCCTGGAGCCTGGAGCTAAGTGAGGCCCCAAGGCTCCCCTGTACATCACACGGGGCAATAGGTATCCCAGAAAGGTGCAATTATTTACGGTCACCTTCAACACTTCCTGCTGGCTAGAAGGAGAGTCCCAGATTGCACCCCAACCCAGCCCAAGGGCTGTGGGGGCACAGCTCAGTTCACTTGGAGATGGTACTGCAGAGCTCTCCCATAGATGTTACCCTTTGAAAGGCAGTGTTAGGGCCTCAGCAGAGCCTCCCATACCACAGAAGTGAGAGGACCTTCCTGTAATGTGCCAGAACCCTTCAGTTAATGCTGTAGATTTTTCACAGATGAAAGTCTACTCCCCTTTCCAAATACCAGCCTGTTATCATTAGATATGTTGTTTATAAGGTTACAAATTTTAGGAAGAGATAACTGATAGGCAAGGTAACAGCGTTTTCCAACTTCAGGCACCTAGTGGGCAGGAAATGCAGAATGGAGTACTACCCACCCTCCTCTTTTCACATCCCTTCAAAACTAATTTTAAAAAAATCAAGACCTACTGGTCAATTGAGAGTTCTTTATAAACAAGTGTTTTGTTGCAGAGTTTGGCTCCTACATATGCAAAGAGGTGCTTTGCACTTTCATTAGTGTCACAGAAGTTAGGAGTAAACGTGGATGCTCTACCAAGCACTAGATGCAGAGTCCACATGCATGCCCTGAGGTGCACAGGGTATGGGTGAAGTGAGACTGGGTTTATGCTAGTACTCCTTTCCTTTTTTTGACCCTCCTTCATATCTGAGTTTTCACAAGAAAGAGACAACAAGCCATGACAGGTGCACAGGGCTCAATCTACAATTAAAGTCACTGAAATCTGGAAAACTCTGATATTACGGTATATTTTGAGAACTTCCATTTGCCTGCTTCTGAACAACATACAAATGGAAAGGTTTTTCCAGTCCTGATCACGTAAGAGTATCTAGAAAAGGAGATTAATATTGCATAGAAAATGGAAAAGTCTCCCATTTCTCCCATGATTTACAAACATCTGTTCCATGTATTTGCCATTTTGTTGCTTACTGCTTAAGTAGGTACCTATTCAATTAATGCATCAAGTGCAATGTTTTAAATACATTAATATATGTTAATACTACATTCTTAGGACTAGCTGACCTAAAATCTCTGTTCCTCTCTTCTCCCTGAATGTTTTAATTCATTCTTCATTTAGGTGGAAAGCTTGGAGGCAGGAATATGTAAGTTCTAGCAACTGTTCTGGCAATTATGATGTCAATATATACTGGGTGCTATATAATTCAAGCATATTAAGAAATCATCCCTTTTCCTATTCTTTTGTTCTACTGTTCACTGGCTCAATTTTATTGTATTTGTGTACAAATAGATACTCTGTTATATAGGCCATCAGTCTATTCACACATGAAGTATATTACTTCCAGAATACTTAAGTATTCCCTCAGGAATAAATCCAAATTTAATTAAACCCAACACACAGTCAAGTTACTAGTCACTTGTGCTGTCTGGCTTCCTATATGTTGTATGAGTAATGCTACTTTTCCCACTTTTACCTGTGGAAAAATTCTGTCAAAGTAAAACTTTGTACACAAGTACACTCTCAGTAGTGATTAATGGGAACTGTTATAGGAAATGCGTCAAGCTTTAGAACGGTTACCTGCTCAAGAGACATTAGGACATATCAAGTTATTAAATGTAGTCATATGATGCCTGAAACAGATTATTTCTCCACGCTGCAAAAATGACAGTAATAGTATGCGATACAACACAGCTTCTCAAGTGGCAATTTTCCAGCATCTGTTTTCTTAGTTTCATTCTGAACTATGCCAGAGTGTTTTCACCTCAGTACCTCTGACAATTAAAAGTCAGTAATTTACAGATGCTTAACCTAAGGTGACAATTTGGGAACTTCTTTGAATGATAGCAGGAAGAGCAGTGCTGAAATGGCAGAATGGAGAAGGCATCATTATATAGGAACATTACTGGTACTTCTAAAGGAAAAACATAAAAAAGAAAATCCAGTAGCACCTGATATACTCTGTCAGAAACTAACAAACCCTGATACCTGGTAGCTGTGTCCTGGCCACATACCACAGAACCATAATACACTGCACAAGGTGAATAAATTAACTGAGCACCAATCCCTCCTGGCCTTTCCGTGGCAGAAAGAGGTTGTGTGCTCTCTCCCCCCTATGCACATATGCCAGACAGGCCAGAATGGCCTTGTTATAGAAAAAAAGTCATGCACCTGGCTTGGAAAAACTAAGTGTTAATGAAAATTGCATTCACAAATCCTAGTTCCCCATACTGAAAGTATCTCTAAATCCCATAGTGTTTATAAACACACTCTTGAGCTCCTGAGTTCACCTGATGAGTCCTGCTACTGTGGGCAACTATGAAGCAAAATAGTAGTGTGATTTTGTAAAGCATCAGACAACATTCTCTGACACATAAATAATCTGATCTATGTAAACAAAGGCTCTTCTAGAGATCACATTGAATGCAATCTCTTTGTAGTTGAATTTTTCATATTAGAAAATGAATCCTTACTGACCAGACACTGGCAAAGCAGTTAACTTGGAAATGAATGGCCTGTCAAATTAATATACTTGTCCACTTCGGAAGTCCGAGTTACTGTTTGCACTAGATTAGACTTTACATAAAAAAAATAAGACTGTTGCATCATATTCTTATCAGAAAAAAAAAATCAAATGCCCTGTGTAATGAATCATCCTTTATTTACAGTGCCAGTCTGAGAAGATAATAGCACTAATAAACAGTATTGACACAAAGCCTACTGCTTGAAGACCTGCCTGTGGCCTGTGTGCCAGGCTTAACTGAAAATAGTTCTAAACCGAATACTTTATTTCTGTATCCTTGTTTGCACCGCTTTCCAAGTGTGAGATTCAGTGGATTTGCCTTTTTTCTCCTTAAAAAATTCGTATTATTTGTACACCAGGTTGCTCTTATTTGGGGAGAGGTTTAATCTGCGAAAAACACTATGCCATTGGCAGCACAAAACCTTCTGGCTGTTCATAGCAAGCTACAAGAAAGATAACATAACGACTAGTACAAGTTTCCCATTTTACGGAGCAGAGAGTGGTATCTTGATGCACAGAATAGAAGCAGCTCAGATCTGGGCTACCAAAATTCCTGCGTGCCATGTTTATCTCCTACTCTCTGATAAGTGTAATGTAATCCAAGATGGCCGCAATAAGAAACAAGAGTTCATACTGAGCATACCCAGCTAAAATAATATTTTTATAAATGCATATAGTATGCTTATTAACACTGTACAAGCTGTTCTACTACGCTGTTTACTCTCTGTACAAACTTACTGCTTTCATCAGTTTGGATAAGTTATACTATACGTGAGATATTACTAATTGGATATAGTGACTTTGGTACAGAAAAGTAACTGTAAGTAGGAAAAAGAAGACTGTAACTTCACTGTGATGTCCTAAACACAATTCTGACTGCCACAGGAATTGATTCTTAGTCATGTACTTGTCCTATTCATGTAGGATTCCACAATTCAGAGTCCTCTCCACCAAAAGAGAAATACATGACCACATCCAATATTAGCCTTAAGATATGTTGCAAACATTCCCTTTTCTTTTCTGTCTGAACCTTCTCCATTGACTAAATGTTTCTGCAAAGAGGCTTTGTTCTATTTATGTTGCTAGACATAGTAAGATTTTTTAAAAATCAGTATTGATGTAACATTATCTCCATTCGTCTCTACATTTTGCTGTCTTCCTGAATATTACTGATATCATTGAAAAAGCATTGGTATTTTCTGTAACTTTTGGCTTCACATTTTGAGGCAGAAATTTGCAACTCTCCAATATGAAATCAGAAACTGAACAGTCAGTGCTTTAGCCATATAAGATTCAGCCGTTTCACCAGTTTCACTAGCAAGTATTTCCTCTGCCAGCCTGTACTTTACAGCTTTCCTTTGGATTTCTGCATTTACCCTGAGCTGTAACAAAAGCATGTGTGAAACATGGGAACTTAGTCCATAAGCATTTATGTGCTATATAACCGACTGAAAATAAAGTCAGGCAATAGCTCCTTTTCACATTGCTCTGCCCAAATTTCCAAACTGACTGCATTATGAGGAATCAAGGCTTTCACATTAACTCTGCTTTTCATAGACTTTGAAATTATCCATCCTGTCAAAGACAGCAACTTGCATTTTTCACTGAATTTCATGATGCTGAATATATAACTTGACAAAATGCCAATATTCTGCTTAAGTTTGGCTGCAGTACAGTGCGATTACTTTTGTAAAGGAAGTACAGACCGAACTCGCTTCATTTTAGTACAAAGATGTGCACATGCTGTGCATATGAGGTGACAGTCTACTGGGCTTGGGGACGTTGGCGCAAATCTGAAAGGACTCATTCAATATAAAGATGACTATTAACTTCCCTGTCCCATGCCCTTTAAGATTTTTCCATGAAGTGGATCAACTGTGCATAAAGAGAGTGTGTTGTAAAGACCGTGTTCTCTCATGGTGGCCATGGACGTACTTTTTTCTATTGACAGGTACAATAGATATCTATTTTTACTTATGTGTAAGGATAAAAAGATACTTTCTTGCCTTCTTTTCATTGTAAAACATACACACAGTGCAGCTGTAAAGTACAAGTTTTCTATTGATGATCATTTCAGAAAATGTGTCCCCTAAGGATGGCAAAATGATGCCATTTTGTGAAACCCATTTTCATCCACATTCTCCAATATTGATACTTTGCTCCTTCTTTTTTTTTTTTTTTTTTTACTTTAAAGGAAACAACCACCAAATCTGAGTGGTAAGATGATAAGTAACTAGAGAAAGGGATTCATGGAGTGAGGCAAAATCTGAAGACTTCCTTAAAGCAGCAGGAGTACCAAACTGTCACACAGGCAGCCTGGAAGTTAATTAATAGACTCAGAGTGAAATCCAGCAACATAGTTCGCAAGCCCATTGCTTTTCATCCTAACAAACTCTTCTTCTGCAAAATGAAAATGATTGTTATGTGAATGAAAAAAACTTGCGTGTGTACTTTGACTGTGGATATGAAAGACCACAATGCAAACACTGGAGCTTGAAATAATGTTCCATTTGTGCCTCATTTTCCATATGAGCCTGAGCACAACAGCTTCTGGATGGCTGCATAATCGGTGAGTTTGGCATATGACAGATGTGAGAGCCAGCTTGTGAAACAGCAGAGATATGCAAGGACAACTGACCACTGACGGGACCCAACTCCTTAATGTACCAAGATAAAAACCTATTTTTGAGACTGATTGAGTTTTAATTAAAACATGTATACAAAATTGGTGCTAGAACAAGTGATGGTGTGAGGGGTAATGTCTAGGGAAGCATAGACTAGACTGGATCACTTAACTTTGCAAGACAAAAGCCAAGTACTGTTTATAGACATAGTGCCTGATGTGTTCTACGTAATACCAGGGAAGAAAAGAACTACTGAAGCTATATGAGAATTATACTAACAGCAGAGGAAAATTAAAAAAGCCAAAACTTGCTCTGCATAACTTCAGGCTGGAAGTCAGAGGGAAGTTTCTTACCGTTAGAGCAGCGAGGGTATGGAACAGTCCTCCAGAGTTGTGCCAGGCAAAAAATTAAACCCTTAATTGGTTTCAAGATGCATAAATGATCAAGTTAAGAGGAATTATAAAACCATGTTGCTTACAATAGCCTGGTTCCAGCCCACTGCTCCTACTACAGCTCTGGGCTTCTTTGGGAGTATATTAGCAAGGATCAGAAGCATTATAAGTGCCATTGTGGTATCTGTAGCCAAACCTCCCCCAGGAGAATCAGAGCAGTATCAAAACTACCTGGATGGTACACATCACCTCATATCTGATTGCCCGTCTACAGAAAAAACACAGAATAAAACAGATGTGGAAGCCTTGATCCCAGTTTTGTTTGTTTTCAGAGTAATTATTGCTGTTGGCAACTCTGACAGAGAAGGAATGACTCAGAGTGAATCAATATGTCCACAAGCAAAAGGCAGAGTGTTCACAGCTAAAACAGGACACAGCTACAGTTGCATAACCATGTCTACACTACAGTCATAACAGAAAAACCTATCATATGCAATACAAATGAAACTGTTTCCTTTTCCCTCACTTCCATACACTCTATCAGTACTTGCAACATGAGGAATCACATATGGATTGTTGCTAATGACAGAATATTTCAGAAAATTACATTCTTGTGGTCTTTCAAATGTTGCAACCTCACTTAAGGCAAAACTTTGGGTTTCAAGGATGCTTTTAAGTAGCATTCTGACTAGAAATGGGAATCTCTGGTTTTCTGTAGGGAAATCACAATTTATAAAAAACCTTGTTTCATGCAAAAACTTGCAACCCCCGTTAGTGTGATGTAAAAAATAATTTTTTGAAATCTTTAGAGTAATTTTCAAGTCAAATTCTACTTTGGTCAGCTGTGTGACAGGATCAAATTTGTCTGCCATTAATGTGCACAATGCACACCAAACCCGAAATACTATTATATTAAAAACTTTGTCAAATAGCTACCTACTATGTTTTGAGTAGATGTAGGCTGCAAGTGATGTTGACACCGTTTTTGTACTGAGACAAATCAGGATTTGTAAATTTCAAGAATAAAAAAATACCCTCATGTATCAGGATCTGACCTGAAACACCCCAGTTCCAAAAAAATATGTTCACATAACTGTGGCCATGATTAGAATAGAGTCCAGTGTGTTATTGGCCCTTGCTCTCAGAGCAGCCTACTTTAATCAACTGTTTAATATAAAGTAGCCTTCATCTTGGGACTGTCTGACCCAGTGGAGTTTCCTGCACTGTGGCACAGTTCAATCAGGGGGAAAAACGCATCTATCTCAGAATAGCATAGCTTATAGCTTGTGGGAACAGCTCTCCAATGCAAAGTGGAACATTTGAGTTGGAGCTCCCCCAGGTTCAGGAAGATCTGACACTAGGTCGACTTTCTCATCCAGCGCCTTGGCTATGAAAAGAAGGATTATCATCAGTCACATGACACATGAAAGTAGTGGCTGGAGACAAGGCTAAAAACTGAGATAGATCTGACTATTGGAGCATGGCTGTGTCTGCAAGGACCTTAAAATCAAAAGTAATGTGCAATGGACTTGAGGCACTGAGCAAGTTGTCTTGAAAATGAGTTAAGGATTTAAATAGAATTTATGTGCCTAGTTCCATTTCAGATCAGCTACCCTATCCTCGGGTTTTATTATCTAACCCTTATGTGCCCTGTGGTACTCACTAAAAATATAAAATGCCTGGTCTGCCCTGGATTTTCTTCAGATATTTGTTAGCTGCTACATTCCAGCATGCTCTTTTCCATCCTTGGCAAGTATATCTTAAGCAAGACCTGGGTAGCAGAGCTGTGTTTAAAATAGCTGTTAATGTTAAGGCTATTTAGCTTTATAGCCCATAGGAAGCAAGGGAAATTTACTGTGAGCTACTCCCTGCATGATGGCACACACCGAATATTTACCAAGTAAAACATGATCTCAATGAAAGGCCATTTTCAAGGCTACTGCTTAACAGTTAACATGCAGTGGTGGGTGCAAAATTTGTTAAGTTAAAGCCTTAAATATCTTTATCTCCTCTAGCTTTCCACACCAATATTGAGGGTTAAAATGAGATGATGATTCTTTTTTGTTTGTTTGTTTTGGCAAACATTTTCTAAGATACACATTGCTTGCAAACAAGGACAAAGTCACACCCAAATGAAATGTTGAATTAATGGTCACCAGGTAGTTGTTAAAAAATCCCTGCCAATAAGAAAAACTCACACTGCATTACCAAATGGTGTATTTTTTCCAAACTACATATATTTGCAGTGATCCAACAATAAAAGCCCCCTTCTATAGTGCTAATATCTGCCTGAAACCTTGTAGTGCCACTTTTCACACAGATTCATTTTCTGAAGATGCTGTGGAAGACTGGAGAACAGCTCTGCTGCTAAATCAATCCAAAGAATTTATAGCAAGTTCTTCATGTAATATGAAGAATCCTTCATACTAAAAGTCAGCATAGGATGCTAGCTGCAAGAGGTCATGACTAAGACAAACTCCTTGCTGATCCTTTCGAGCGAAGTTTGAGTTTACTCAAATCCTTGCTGGAACAAGACAGAATTTTTTTTCCTACATACATGACACTAAAGTATGAAAATTTTGGACTCAAACTGAGAGCTTGTGTGCAAATCTTTTCTTCATTTAGGTCTTTGCAGAGGAGACAAGGTGCACTGCCAGCAGGCTGTTTTGTTCAAATGATACGCAAAATACTTGGCTGTACACTAGATAAATATCTGTAGAACATAAGGAAACTGGAATTTATGTGCAGGTCAACTCAAATCTTCATTTGGTAAGCAAAGGAACTGTGTCTAATTTATCTCTGGAAATGCTCTTCACATAAAGAGATGACACTTTGTACCTTCTACATTTCTGTTCTATAGCTTCATTGTTACGACCACACAAAACATCTCAATATTTCCAGTGCAGATTAAAACAAATTATTTTGGAATTCGAGGAGCCCTAGAAGTCCAGTTTCACTGTTCTCTGATAGGAGATTTATCTCCAAGGCATATTGCGTAAGACACTCATCATCTCTTCATCCATGCAGTAAGGAGGTGGCTTGTTCAGTATTCCCTCCATTTTGATTTACAGCTGAACTCTTCCTTACACAGAAAAGAACAGTCATTCCTGGTCAGGTTAATGGGACAGAAACCTCTATTAATAAACAATTTTGGTAGCATTTAAATAAACTTATTAGTTAATTCTGCCAGTGAAAGGCAAGGAGGGAGCCAAAGGCCAGGAAAAAGGTTGCAGAACTAGAAAATTGAAGTCTCATTTCAAATATTTGTATTTTTCTATAGCACAATTTTATTTCCTATGATAGGAGGGAGAGGTTTCAGCAGGCCATTGAGTGTATCTCTAACTGTCCAGAAAATGCAAACAATTTTTTTCAAAACAAAGTCGTATTGGGAAAAAAAATAGACTACAGAGCATGCTTTATTTTGTTAGTATGATAAATTCTTCATGATATGAAACACAAGCCCTGTGTCTTCATCCAGCTGTTCATCATCTGATAGCAACTTGCAGCATACATTTTGTATTATTTGGGTGCGGACACTTTTTGATACTCAAGGGTGCATCCACATATTTAGTTCATACCAGCACTGCATTTTTAAAGTAAATCTCCTAATTGCTCCCACTTACTGTTTATGTATCACAGAAGAGTCTTGGAGCACACAAATGGGTTCCTTCTAAATGAAATGAAAGCTGAAAGCTGAAGATGGACCCTAGAAACCACCTAATAGGCTCTGACCACAATTGGCTGTTCAGTCCACAGGATCTTGCCTAAAGCAAAACCCTTTGAGAATTGCATAGTATGGACATTTAGGTCTTGATGCCAACCAGTGCTATTAGGCCACAAGATTAGCTAATACAAGTGTGGTCTAAGTGCATCCCTGTAGGGTTTTGCGGATCTGGAGGTTAGCCACCAGCACCTGTAGACCCACTAAGATGCTTTTGACACATACAGAAACAGAACTTCAGATGCAACAAGAAATTTAGTAACAAAGTATTCAGGACTCAGAAAGCACATATTTCTCACAGGCTTGGCAGCAGCTGAGCACAGAATGACACAAACAAGAAAAATATTTTAGGTATTTAAACCACAATCGGGTCACCAGTGTTCACAGTTGGGCAGGTTAGGGGTCTTTCAATCTTTTTTTTTATTTTGTCTGAAGAGCCCCCAGTAATCCCTGTGCATCACAAAAGAAGTCTCAGCACTTAAATAAGGATGTTTTTCCTCCTGCAGTAGACAAGCACCAAAATTAATTACTGAGCTCCATGCTTTGACTCTAAAAATTCCTCCACGCGTACATATGTGACCCTGCATCACCGCATGGAGCTGTTATTTGAGATACTAGAGGTGTGCATTAGCACACCACTGTGCACAGACCAATTAATCCTGCTCCTCAGGCAACTGCCCAGCCAAAGTGGAACACCTCTCCTATGAGGAAAAGCTGAGAGAGTTGGGGTTTTTCATCCTGGAGAAAAGAAGGCCCTGGGGAGACCTTACTGCAGCCTTTCAGTGCTGAAAGGGGGCTTGCAAGAAAGATGGGGATAGACTTTTAGTAGGCCCTATTGCGATAGGACAAGGAGTAATGGTTCTAACCTAAAAGAGGGTAGATTTAGACTGGATATAAGGAAGAAGTTTTTACAATGAGGGTGGTGAAACACTGGCTCAGGTTGCCTAGATGCCCCATGCCTGGAAACATTCAAGGTCAGGTTGGACGGGGCTCTGAGCAACCTGATCTAGTTGGGGATGTCCCTGCTCACTGCAGGGGGGTTGGACTAGATGGCCTCTAAAGGTCCCTTCCAACCCAAACTACTATATGATCCTATGATTCTGTAAGTGGCACATCCTACTGACACCACTTTCTTCCTTCCAGTACCACCAGCTCAGCATCACATTTAACAGCAGAGATGCAGCTTCCATAAAACAGGACTTTGGCCTTGTTTGACTGAATGTGATAACAAAAACTCACCAAAAGGGGGAAAAATAAAACACCAGGCAATAGTGGACATGTTCACATCACTTTGTAAAAAAATCATTGCAGCCTGCTCCACACACCACCTCTTCCAAGTGTATTATTTACATCTGCTTTTTCAGTTCTCTGAGGTGGACCTGGATAATTCAATCACCACAACTCTGATGTGTCAAAAAGACCAATCCCATGCCACGACAGAAACACTATATACCTATGCGAGCATAACTGGCAGTAGCTGGCTGCTAAGACCTGGTCATGCCCATCACACCCCAGACTTCCACCAAGGCACCAGCTGAGGAGAGCCAGACCTCCTTCCAGCGTCTCTCAGGTGAGCTGGCACTCCTCCTCTGCAATAACTTTCACAAGTAAATTAAGACAGGGCTAATTTAGTCAACAGCAGCCTGTTAACACTTTCTCAGCCAGTGTGGAGTTTGTATTCCTCATCAGAGAATGTTTTCCACTGTGTTTCACGCCTTTGTTATAAAGCTGCTAAGATTTGCTGTACTGTGGACAACCTACTCTGTAACTACACCACCATTCTTTTTTACAGTTGTAGCCCTCTCTGTACACCCTCTCTGAATCAATACCTAGTAAATTCAGAATAAAGGAAAGCCCATATATTTTTGAATCTGCTTCCTAGGTCAGATGACCACTTCCCATCAAAAGCGGTGAGTGCTTTCTGCTGTCTTCAATGACAAGATGTGTGAACTGCCACCTTCTTGCTAGAAAATCTGTTTCTTCCATGTAGCATATTACATATTTTAAACTTTGAATGCTATTAATGACTTCAGCCAAAAAAAAAAAAAAAAAAAAGAGATAAAAGGATCCCAGATATTTCTTGCACCTTGTTTTTATTTGTAACTCTGGCAACCTGGCATCAGAGTTAACAATAGGGACACTTAAAAAATGCTATGGTTTATCTTCATTACAAAAGTACAAATATGAACCTCTTTATGAACCTCTTTTTCAGCAATGCAGTTTCCACGGTGACCATGCAATATCATCAGTTGTTTGTCATGTGGTGGTGTAAGACACCCACTTTTTCTTGCTGATGTCAAAACAACAAAGGAAAACCGAGAAATCCTGGCATGCATTGTTACATATTCTTAAATATAGACGTGAAAACAGATATCATTATTTTATTCAGTATAATCTTTCAATCCTCTGACAGAGAAATGTCATGGATAGATATACAGCCTGATATCAAAGTTATTTTATATGCCTTCTGCTATGAGCTTCAATAAGGACGTTAGCACAAGCATTGGACTCAGTACTAGGTATATTCCCATTACCCCATTTCCAAGGCTTGTCCTCCGGAAATCTGATCACTGTAATTCTGGCAGTGCCCAACAGCCCCAGGCAGAAGGAGGGCAAACTGTTCCACCCTGTGCCAACCAGTTACTTCTCAGCCCCATCTCCCCAAAGCTACCAAATGTACTTCACTAAGTTTTTTTGTAGATCTAACCTCAGCCTCATTCCATGTAAATAAAAATCATATATCTTGCCTGAACCAAAGTGGAATCATCCAGGATTTGGGTTTTTTGAATGGAGCTCCAGCCAATGCCATTAGTTTATACATGAAAAGTGAATTTGCTGTCTCTGACTAACAGTTTTGCTAGACTGAAAACATTACATTTTAACTAGCAAGCACTCATGGGATTCATATTTGCAGATATATTTGATTAATAAATGGAAGCATAAAGTAAGTCTCATATTTTATCCTTGTTCACAGGAAGCTTATTTTCATAGGAGCAAACAATGTCAGTCTTATATGAAACAATTGACAGCCGTTTCTAGCAGGCTGGATTTAGTCTTAATTTGCATTGTACTTTAAACAATGCTCCAGAAATGGAGCAGTCTAACTAACTGTGGATGTAAACCACCCAATTTTATATCCTTGCCTCTGAAGAGGCATACTGTTTGCTTTTGGATCTATTATCTGCTGGGTTGGGGGGGCAGTTAAGTCCAAAAATAACTGTAGGGAAATTAAAATCCTATGTTGCTCTGTCAGCTACTTCTATTATTACATCTAATTATCGTGAGAACCTTTCCTCACTTCTCACCAGTAATTTTTTCACTTAAATAACTTGTCATAATAGCTGTCATCAAAGCTCTTCTTTGATTCAACTATAGTTATTTTAAATTCCCTAAATGACACTTGGAACTTTCTTGAGACAAGTTTTACAGTGACATATCCACTGCGCAACTCTGTCAAAGTTAAAGCAAAACCTGACTCCCTGAAACAAATTTTTTGCTGAAACTGATTGTATTCAAATGCTTTATGCTATGAAGAGTGTAGGAAATTCAAGTTTTAGCACTAGACTTAGATGTGAAATCAGCAGACAAAATGCATTTGCCCTAACATATAAATTTTTAATTGCTATTAGTGTATTTTCTTTATTGTATATTACCCTGACTTTTCAAGTTCCTTATATGATAAAGCAAAAGTTACGAAATAATGGAGAAATGTATGAGAAAATGTAGGTATAAATTATGGGTGCTCTTTGCTGTTTTAATGAAGAATTTTTTCCTTTACCTATTGAATTCTGTTAATGAGGCAGTACCCTTCAAACTGATTATAAGTATTTTCCTTGCATGCCCCAATGAATCATAGGATTAAACTTTGTATTTTTGTATATAAGCACAAATTTCACTCCATGCATAACAAATTCATTCTTTTTTTCTGTTCTATAAATAATTCATTTGATATGTTCACCTCCTAATTTAAAGCTATGTGAGTTTACATATAAATGGTCAAAAGTCATCATGAAGTACTAGTGCCAAACAATAGAAAACATTAGACTCACAGATTTGCATAGATGTTAGCAAGTTAAACCTGAGTCTAGGTAAGCTGTTTCATTTACATTACTGTTTTAACGTAATATAGAATCTTGAGACTTGATCGTCTGAATAGCAAATGCTTGTAGCAGGTCAACAGCACACCTGTAGTTAAGATTTGGTTGAGGCTAAGTAGATGTCACATGAAGGCTTTAAGGATTCATGTCAGATAACTAAATTGGATTTCATTCCTGAACCAAACTTAGCTAAAAGAAGAACCAGCTTTCTAGTAACAATATTTTTCACTTATTCCTATTTTGGTAAAAGATATGTATTTTGTCACCTACTTTATATACCAGCAGACTTGTGGAACTACTCAGCTGGTTAGTTTTGTTAGTTTTGCCTGATCTAATTTGATTTCTGTTGAAAGACAATAGCCCTAGGAAACAGGAGCTTGGCTTGAAAAAATCCAAGTTGCAGCAAGAATCAGGACAAAATTTCAGAAAACTTTCCATTGGATTTTCCATAAAGATTGAAGAGAGTAGTATAAATATCTTATATCCTCCAGTGTGTCCACCAGGCTTGAGCTTCTCTGGTCGTATGTTATCTCTGGATTTGCCAAAAAAACTCAGCAAGTTGATTACATGGGTGGCACTTTGTTTTATCCTCAGCTCTTGTACATATACTGACCATCCCCTAAAAACATCATTTCACAGGAGCTTATGGAATTAAATAGTTCTTAATATAATTGCGTCTTGATACTTTATTAAGAGATGAATAGTCACAAAAGCAGCAAATAAGGCAGTTAGAGATATGCTCCAGAAGAAGATTTGAGCTTTTTTGACTTTGAAAAGTTCCTGGATTTTATGCTGAATGATTATAATTAAATTTCTCAGACTATTTCTAATACCATAAAAGATAATACCAGGTAATAATGTATTCTTTATGTTGCAGTGTACTGTTGCTATAGGAGAAGGAGTGTCCCACCTCCACAGTGCTTCCAGGAGGGCAAAACACAGTTGCACCAGGCCCCTTGTCTCTGTGTCCTGGTCATATATTCTTGCTCTCTCAGCTAGTCCTGAAGTATTGGGATATAATAATCAATTAGCTACAAAATACGCAGACCAATGATGACAGCTGTCTAGCAGAAGTAATAAGATTTTATATTCCCATAGTTGCTTTCCAGCCATGTTTGTAAGAACCGTTTAAGCCTGACACATCAGAAGCAACCTAAAAGGTAGGTCCTTTGCTGTGTTTTTATAATCAGTTGCGTATTTATATATTTTCTCATCTTATGTCATCAGCAAGGCCTTATGTCCCTCTCTAGCTACATATTACTAGATAAGTTTCAGTAAATTCTTTCTTTAAAATGCTGTACTGAACAACATCTTAAGAAAGCTTCTGCATAGTCTCACTTAGTCTGTCAAAAGGACTTATAAAGTTTACTTAACACTTTGTCGGGTTCTGATTATTTTTATGTGGGTTAAATGCTACTTATATATAATCATGTCATGTTTGAATAGCCACAAGTGAAAAAGGCAGTTGTAGTCAAGATACAGTGTTTGCGAATCTTGAATAAACCATTTATACAACTTAAACGAAAGTGGAAATCAGCTCTGAAGTTTTAGTGCCTTGCATGGAGATTTTTCTTTTTTAAGACAAATTATACTTTCGTAACTTCTCATAATCCAGAGTACAAGCAGCATGTGAAATGAAATTTACTTTTTATTATTACTTTCAGGTTTGTTCCATTAACATCCTTTATCAAAGGACCAAAATAACGACACTGGCTTTAGAAGATGGCAGTGCCTGTAGTCATGGCAACAGAAAACTTGGTGTATACTAGCCTCTCAGGTATTTACTGAATTTGTCAGATTTTGTCAACATGCACTGAGTTACTTGCTGCCATAGCCACATTTTGTCAGTACCTAAGATGGTTAGGTTAGCACTAACTCAGCTACAGCCCCGTAAGCAGCCAAGGTGTACTGAAGTAAAAGCGTTGTCTCCTTCCAGGGTTCAGTCAGCTGTGCTGACTCTCCTGTGCGCTCTGATGCTCGGGCAGAAAGTAATCTGCCTTAGATTTACTGAAGACAGGACATAGTTCAACCAGGAATGACTGTGTAGAGGGAAAAAAAAGACATTGCCCTCCAAAATACAAAATCTGTGGGCACCATTGCAGACCTCCCCTCTCCCACCCCAGAAGTGTTGAAATGACGCTAAGTTAAATGTTTGGAGACAGTCAAATGAAATACAGTATACCAATTCAAGTCAAACAACCTGAAAAGAAATGCACTGTTTTGATATTCCTGACAGACAAAGCAGTCTTTCTGAGCACATTTTCAATGTTGTGCTCTCTGGGTTTTCTTAAGAAGTATTACTTTTAACTGCTCAACAATATTTTAAATGATTTTAAGTTACATTGCTTATGTACCTGATTGAACAGGAATGTACGCAAACATGTTTAGGCAGATGTTTTTTGCATTTGTCCCTTATGGTAAGACTCTTTCAGTAACTAGTCTGTGGGTGACTCCTCTCTTTTTCTGAGTTGTGTCTACTTACAACAATCAAAAGAAGGGGTAGGAAAGAGAAATGCTGCAAGTCAAGAGGGTTGAACTTTTATGTTAATCCTTGAAACCTTCCTGCGCTGAACTCTTACACATAAATTCTAAAAACTTGGCAAAAGGGAACGTTTTTGACTTGATATCAGAAATAAAGCTGATCTTCCAGGGGCACTGGGGAGGAGTCATTACAACGTTAATGGTCATCAAGTATGGATTTGAGGAAGATCTTAAGGTCAGCCATAGCTGTCAGTGTAAATAAAGATCAATGAGTTACTAGGCTAGGGGTCTTCTAACACAAGCCATATATTGACAGAGAATTAAGAATATGTCCCAAGTACTGCCCTTGCCCTTCCAACCCTAAATGGATACTAGCAGATTCCAAATTCCTTGCCCAGCCATATTTTCTTTTTTACATTTAGTATATAAGCAAATTACATTAATCATAGAAGTCCTATTTCCCAATGCTTATGCACGTTGTCCATTAGCAGTATTACCAGAAGGTCTGCCAATCTTTTTTTTCATATTTCTATCCTTGAAGCCTGCTATGCAATTAGTCAATATCATTAAAGGCTGCAAATCACAGGAAAAATATTCTGAGTGTATATCATTTGATTTGTCACATTATCTCTAACATGCTATAGTGTTTCTCTCGCAGATTTTTTGTAATCTCTATCAAATTTTCTACAGATCTACTAAGTATGGTAGCTTGTCACAGACCCTTTAGCGTGTGCATTCCTGCTAAACTGGGCAATACTCCATAATTGTTCTCAAGCTCTGTCATCAGCACCCATTAATAGTAGCTGTGTGCACAGGAATGCACTTGGGGATGTTAAAATGTTCAAAATATACCTATATATTACATGGAAATGCATAAGTACACTGGTTTCCTAACCAAGTGACTTAAGGTGGTTTACCTTAAGAAAAAAAAATCATATTATGGACAGGTTCTTTATTGTAATCAGTGGCAAATACCCTAAACTAGCAGAATGGCTGAAGTTAAAAAAAAAAAAAAGGCAGTCTTAAGTTCACTGGTATTTTTAGATATTTGTCAAACATCACGAAAGATTTCAGAAGTTTGACCCTTTGAAGCCCCCTCCGTCTACGCAAACTTGTAAGCCAGTTTTTCAGTTCACAGAAAACAACATTTTTCTCCTCTGTTTTGCTTGGCTTGAATTTCAGTTGGAACTTCTCTTTCCCACAGTGTACTCTGAAATGACAGCGAGAGAGATCAAGCATTTTCTTAATGGATGACGGAGTTAGCAGTAAAGGTCTATGACTTGCTAGTTTTCAGTCAGCAACCTCTTCAGTAGTGAATATGCTAATTCATCATTATGCTTTTCAAATCTGAAAATGCATTTACAGTGTACCCTCAGGAAGTCTGCCTTGGCCAATCTGCTAGCTATGCGTTAAAGCAGGATTAAGCACAACAACCTACCCTTTACTGTAGGACACCCAGCCAGCCCCTGCAGAAGAGGACAGAGAGGCACCCTGCACCACAGCAACTCACAAAATCTAATTGTCATCAGCTCTGTAGGTTTCAAAACAAACCAGTACAGTGGTTGGTTTATAAAATAAACTACTCTGAGGAAAAGTAATGATGTGATTCATGTTTAAAGCCTGCAAATAAGAGTAGCAAGTAATAAGACAGAGTGAAAAACCTCATGTTTCTTTAGCCTAAGTAGTCTGCTTGGGTCTGATGCAAAGTTGTGCATCTCCTGAATAAAAGGCAAAACGGGAAAGACAACTTGCAGCTCTGCGAAATCTCCAAAAATCATGGCTTATATATGTACCCCAGGAAAGAAGGATCTGACTGCATCTTCACTGAACAGCAGTCTTCACTCTTCAACTGTGAGAGAGAATTCAACCACACAGTTTCTATTTTCTAGCATTGCTCTGGATAACACGTACTTTTGGCACTGTAGCTGCAGCACTATTAAAACCAAATTTATTTTTCTCATTTATAACTATAAATGGGCTTGGACTATCACCCAGCTATTAACCTACAGAAAATGCCCTCTGACTTGATCATTGCTGTATGAATCTACAATGTAGAATCATAGAATGTAGATGATTATGCCTGTTTTCACTATCAATTGTGTTTATGACCTTTTAAATTTACTTAGGAAACAGTAATATAAATTCTTGACAGGTACTATAATCCATATTTCCCAAGCTGCTGTCAGCCATTCTGATAAGAGTAACACTGTAGTTTACTAGAGTAGCAGCCAAGTTGATGCTTATGCGTAAGCACATAAGATAGAAAGCCAGTCCTGCGGGAAGATACGTGCTGTGCCCAGAGAAGCATTTTAGTGTGTTTATCTTTGAATACAAGAGCAACCTCATTATTTCTGTGAGCTGACTCAGATGCTTAATACCAAGTGTACGTTGAACAAGTTGGCAGAACCGAAACCATAATGCTACGCACTTTGCAAGGCTGAGCCCAAAGGGCCTTTCGTCTCAAAAAACAATTACTGATCACACTGCAAGGTCAGCCACTCATTACTGTTACACGCTCAGTATCAGTCAGCTGCACAAAAATATCAAAAAGCATTTAGAATAAAGCTTTGCATAGAGATTATTTAATAATTTGTTGAAAAAGACTAGGCAGAAAGACTAAAAAGTTTGAGCCAAATTGTACCATTTTAAGTTTACATACAGCTTCCAGTGACTTCATATCTGCTGACTGCAGGGTAGCCACATGCTTCTGTCTGAAAGCAGAATTTGGCTTTCTGACAACTTAAAAAGAGAAAGAAGCCTTTCAAACCAGTTGGTGGATAAATACTTTGTACCAAAGGCTTTTGTATTTCAACCAAAATGAATCACCACACTTTCTGTTTAGACAATACTTTTTCAAATCAAGTCAGCCTTAGGAAAACCACAAAATCACATATTTGTGTTAAAGTACTTTTTTATTTTTTTTTCCAAAGAAGAAGAATTATAAACATCCATGACCTACATAGCTATTTTCAGCTAGACAGGAATTAATTATATTTACAGGGCACTTTACTAATTCATCTTTACATTCTGATAGCAGAAAGCCTCTTAATGGAATTGAGGCACTGTAACAACTGTTTGAATATTTTATATATAAAACATATACGGATGGGATGTACTTACTTAGATGATCACATCTGATTATAAACTACATTATTTACCCTCATTAGTATGGTTATACAGAAACTAATAACTAAAGAGGGCAGTCAGACCACGGGGTTGACCAATGGTTGATGAACTTCCATAGTTTTAAACATTACCAAACTCCCTGCTGTGATTTGGACCTGCTCCGGCTAACCTTTTCCCAAACACTTCAGTTGACAGCATGGGCCAGGGACTGTTCCCAGTGATCAGTCTGCATGGGATCACCATCTGAGGGTGAGAGAGTTCAGATGCGTGGATGTGAGTATGTATGTCTCAGGGACAGAGAAAACTCCATAGTCCATTAAAAATCACAGAAACACAGAATAATTTCAGTTTGAAGGGACCTCTGGGGGTCCAGCCCACTGCTCATAGTAAGGCTAACTTCAGTTAGATCATTGCTCAAGCCCCTGTTCACTTGAGTTTTCAGTATGTCCAAAGATTAAGACTCTGCAACATCTCCAGACCAGCTGCTGCAGTGTTTGACCACCCTCACCGTGAAGATTTTTTTCTTTTCTTTAGTCAGAATTTCTCATGATGCAGGGTTTTTTTTGTTATTTTGCTTCCTTTTGCTGTGCATGCTGTGAAGATTCTGGCTCCTTCTTCTCTGCAGCCTTCCATGAAATAGTGAAGACACCAACAAGACCCTCCTGAGCCTCCTCTTCTCCAGACTGAACAAATCTAGGTCTTTCAGCTTCTCCTATGCATTATCTGCTCCAGCCTGCCAAATACTCTGATGGTTTTCCACTGGACTCACTCCAGTTTGTCGATGTCTTTGGAAGCACAAAAGTGGACAGGGTACATTGCAGAGTAAAAATTGCTCCCCCAGCCTAGTACCATTTGTTAACTTCCTGAGCGTGGTTTCCATGCTTTTTTGTGAGCAGCAAAGGTTAATGGTTCCCATGAGATATTGCCTTGGCAATTCCTCTGCAGCACCCTCAGGCTGGGCCTGTGACAAGCAACACACTTGTTGAGATTACTAGTGTAAGGGTAAATTGACTCTCGCATAAGTGTTTTAGTACATATTCAAGATAATGATCTATATTAATTGCTCCTACAAAGTCTGGTTCAGGATATCCCAGCTGTTTTCCATAGAGACATGCTGGCACTAGGCTGGATACTAGATGCAATATCGCAACATTTCTATTGAAGCTAATCCAACTGGCATTTTAATGCACAAATCCTAGGATGAAAAGGGGTCTATATTAATACAAGCAGGAATCTTCCCTAATTTGATTTTATTACTCTCAGTATTCAAGGTCCTCCATTTATACATAACCCTGGCAATTCTAGATTGTACTGCAATGTGCAGTATAGACATAACCTTCAGCTAAGCCAACTGTATTCAGTGTGGCTAGAACCCGAAGAGCTTCCTTCTCCTACCAGATGGCATAGCTTTGGCTCATGACACAGAAATGAACTCATAGTTAGTCTTTAATGCATGAAAAAATGCATATGACTTCCATTTTGAAATCTGTTTGCTATCTGTTTTTTCAGTGCAGATAGTACTTCTGACAGCCCACTTTATAATTAATCCTGACATCTCTGATAGTCTGTTTCTACATGGAGAAATTGTGTTTTCTTGCTATGCTGGCATTTCACATCCCACTGAGTTCAGAACAAAGGTGGTTTTGCTGCGTTGCTTGAATGCTAAGCTTAGAGTACGAGATGACAAGGTGAATGTAAGCCTTTGATTAGGTGGATCCATTTTTAAGACATGATTGATATATAAAATCTGCATCAGATTCTTATAAAAAGAAGTCCTGCCCTGTTAAAATCCACAGTATTTCTTGGAGTGGTGCATTAAAAGTATAAGTACATACTGCTGTTGATAAGTTAACATTATGTGCTAGATAACACTAGTGTTAGCTCTCTTATAACCAGCACAAGACTGGTTATTAGATTTTTTTCTACTTCACCCGCATCTGGAGCATGTAATTTTGTTTCAAAGTGAAAAAAATCAATCTTAGGACCTTTACCACAGTGAAGTGGTAAATTCCTGAAACTTGGAGGCTTTATTTGTACCCTCTTCTACTTCTGCATGCCCTCTACATGACAGCATCAGAAGAGTACAGGATATGGCTACCTGTATTTCTTTAGGATAGAGGACCAAGTAAGATGCAGAACCAGTTCCCTTTTTCACTCCAGCCAAGGGCAACTCAACACTAGCTGAAATGTCAGTTTATGAGCTTTAAAGCTTCTGTGCTCTAGCATGTAATACAAAGGAGTATTATATTGTTTGCCTCACAACATATCCACTAAATTATTTTATAATCCTTTTCCCACAGCTTTTCTGGAGTGCTCATAGAGGTTTGGTAGGTGATAGAGGTCTAATTTCATTCCTTTGAAGCCATGCTTATTTGTTGATTTTGTATGGTAATCAGGTAAGGTAGGTGTTGAGATTCAGCTTGAACTATAATTATGGTTCATTTAGATGATACTGAAGTAAGGCTTATCATCATATAGCTAATAGGATCAGCTTTATTACAGAAACTTAGCACCTTTATTAAAGCTAGGAACTCCGATAGCTTATGTGACAGGTATAATGTTCCTAAATAGCATTAAAGATCATCTTCCATCTATTTTACATTTTAGTGCAAAATTTGCACATGTACAAAATCTGCATCTCAACAATAACAGACACTGGTGCATCTATCTTGAAATGTAATTAAGCTTTTTGATCTAGTCGCAGCATAAACACCAAGTAGGATCTTCTAAGATGTAAGTACAACTGGGGCAATGCTAAGTTCAAGCCTCTGATAATCATAAAAAATACGGCATATTCTGATTATTACTGCTTTGTCTCTTATCAGTAAGACGTATCTGCATATGGCACTTTTAAGCGGATTTGCTGAAAGAAACTATAAGCAAACCAGACTGAACATGTCCACTTGCACTACGTTGTATAAATTTAGTTTTGTATATAGATTTTTTTTAGATTTTTCAAGATGCTTTCTCATAGTGCAAGTTTATACCAACTAGCAGACTGAAAGATCTATGTAAAGAGAGAGACTCCAGAAAAATACCTTGCTGCAAGTATTTTTGTAGCCTTCTGAGATGCATGCCTCGTATTGGTAGCCCAAAAATACACGGCAAGAGTACACCACCCACACTGCAACACTTCTCATGTGCCAAACAGAGGAGGATTATCCTTTCTTCATTCTGTCCATTTTGAGAAACTGACATCTTGTTTGTAAAGAGCAGGAGCTTTCCTCTACTATGGGATATTGGGTTCTTTAATTTGCTGAAACAGGGTTCATTTATAACCTGGGATAAATAGATTAGATTATTTTCTGTGCATAAACACATCTACACACATTTATATGTTTACTTCTATATATGAATAAAAAAACTAAACTCCTAGGTGTCTCCTCTGGTTTGCAAGACCAAAGAATTCATGAAGCAACAGACTTCGACTATATTGATGCTGTAGCACCGTACACAGCAAGGGAAACCATTCCTAGACTTGCATGAATATTTTGATTTACTGCTGAGCAGTAAAGGTGAGAAAATTTTGCTTCACTCTCTCAAAAATTAGTAATTTTATTGTCATACGAGGGTAAGATCTGATTCTGGGAGTGTGTACCTCTGCCAAATGGATCTATGTACATAGACTGAGTCATACTATGGATGATCAACACTGAAACTGTATGTTGTCACTGCAACAGATTCTTCCAGTGATATTTACTGAATAATGATTTGAATGCACTGCTGCATAAAAATGAATACTACATGTGTCCTCCCACCGCATCCAAGAAGGGATATAAAAGCCCAGCGTTAATATGGTGGAGACCAGAAGCTATGATGGAGCTGTTTTCCATTCTCATTACAGTAATTCATAACCTGCCATTTTCCATTCCTGTCAGAAACTCTGCCAGAAACAAGAGTTCTTCTGTTTCAAATCTAGATGGCCAGAACCCGTCACTCCCGTTAATGTTTGTGTGAGAGGTACTCAGCATTTCAGAGAGACTAGCACGATGCTTCCCATATTCTTTAGAAGACTGCAGATGGGCGAAGCAACACGTTCATTCTGTTCTTCAGTTTTGCCCTGTTGGCTTATCCTGATTTCTATTATGGGCTGAAAAGAACTGTCTGAGAGATACATAATAATCTAGCTGTTCAAAATTAGGTGCTTTAAAAAAAAATGTATATATAAAGCCTATATGTAGGTTTATACACCTACTATAATACTGTTTCTGAACACTTGGAAAAAAAAAACACATTTGGACAGGCTTACATATGTATTTCTGAAGTGTGAAAGGCTAGAAACCTTAATTATATTTAGCATTTATCATGCAAAAAAATTTCCAAAGATTCTATTCACAGAGTTTTTAATCATCTTATGCATTGCTAGTAACCCAATCATAGCTTATCTTCCTGATGGTTTCTGAAAATTAGTTCATTAAGAGATTTTTAAATGCTCAAACATGGTATAAAAAACTGCAGAGCACCAAAGAGAGGGAAGGAAAGAAAAATCAAAAAAACTACCCAGAGAAACAGAAAGAACAAAAGAGAAAGAACAGGATCAAATCTAGCTAGTAATACATTAATTCCATCTGTCAGTGGTAGGAAATAATCAGAAATAAGAATTTAAGGCAGTGAATAAAGGAAAACAGTAGTTAAAAGGCTATTCCGATGTAATACAACCCAGAAATTTACCCTAATCTTTCTCTTACACTGGAAAGTCTTCCCCATTAAATAAATTGCTCTATTTTTCACAATAAATCCATGCGCTTAATTTCAAATGGCATGGAGAATTTTTTCTAAAGCAGATAGTTCTTGACTGGAGATTTTATAGTAATTTTCTGAAATTTCATGGTCTGTTTTCTCTAGCTCTGTGAACCCTGATGAAAGTCAGAAGGCCAAAACAAGATACTTTCATAAATTTTTATACTTCAGTTTTTATCACAGGTTTATTGTTCTGCAATTTCTAACCTTTCTTCCTCCCTATTATGCAGCTTTATTCAACAAGGCTCTACTTGCAGATATATTATACTTTGTTACAACAATTGCTTCCTATAATTATGGCAAATGGCTTTTGCGACATCTTCTGAATCTGTACAGAGCTGCTGAACTTTTGTGAGTTAATCCATAGCAGGAAAGCATGAACGTTCTTGACAGGTTTTCAGACTGAAGCAAACATTACCAAAATAAACAAAACGCGATATGTTCACAATTAATTCATTTAACCAGGGCACTTTTGTTTCTTATGAACAGAAATTTGAATTAATACTAAGAAAAATAATTTAATTCTAAATATCCTTGCAGTTGAACATAATGGTGCCATCAATTTTTTAGCAGGCTCCACATTACAGTCCATGGGGGATCTGTTAAAATATTGATAGCAGGATATGGCCCATTATGAGGACACACAATGTATTCTATTTTAAACAGAGAATTAATAAAGATTTGTTTGAGGAGGATGTAAGAAGAATAAACTGTAGGCTTTATTTCAGTGTATCACTAGAGCACGTAAGGAAATCTAAACTGCCTTGCACTCTTTTTGTCTTGTAACAAGCATGTTATTAATAGCAAAAAAGAAAAAAAAGAACAGTGTGAACTAAAATATTTCTATTATGTAATATTTTTTCCTCTCTCTTATATAATATAAACCAGACTCCCCAAATGGACCAGAGTACTCAAGGAATTGAATTTTTTTCTTTATTTTTTGCTTTTCTCTCATCCAGGTTTACCAGAATGGCAAAAGATATTTCTATTGTTCTGAGGGAAGGAAATAGAAGTCTCCATTTTTAACTCAATCTCCTTGAAGCCTTACAGAATGCATAACAGACACAGACACTAATGTAGTTTTTCATATCTTTCGTCCTTTTCCTGCTTCCTTAGAAATAATTGAGGTACCTTTTACAAATGTTTTCGAACTAATACTTTCAAATGCTCAAAAGGGGAGGAGAATATAATGCTGGTGGCAACTTAGTCTTTGGAATTTTTATATGATACTCTTTTTCCTGTTTTACATTTTGTTCCCACACAAAACATTCATTCCTCCCCCTAATTTATTTCCTCTACTGGGGAAAGGGAGAGAAGCACAAGTGTAATGAGGAAGCGGAGGGTAATAAAGCCTGCCAAGCCAGCATAGTCCTCCGGACCCAACAGTTCAGAGTGACAGTCTCCTCCTGTTTGCTGTATACTGTGTTCATCTGCCATTTTGGGGCAGCCTTAAAAGCCTATTTTGGAAACAAGGGGAATTTAGAACCTTCTAGGCAGGGATCTTGCAAAGCGATGATCAAATCGTTTATCTTCAGGTTTCATAAATTAAGTAAAGTGGAAGCTTATGTAACTTATTGTTACTTATTTTAGTTAGCACAACAATATATGATGATAAACTACGTGAAGACAGCTAGCTGACAATGACAAGATTTTGGCTGAAACAAGCTTTTGGCTTTCCCTGTTGGCAGGGCTGGGATATCTCTCAGAGCAGCGATTAGGAGTTCATAGCTCCCCTCACCCCCCAGAAGAGATAGAAATCTGGTGTGTGTGTGTTGCAGCTGCCAAGTCTGATTTGAAGCTGGGAACAGTTTATGTCGGGTCCACTACGCAAGGGCAATTAGAACTGATAGATCTTGGAAACACACGTGGCGCCTATACAGATGCCAGATCAGCTTACTAAAATTGGTGAGATTACGCTAAATAATCATTAAACTAATCAGTTTTGACTCAGCTATCAAATAAAGGGGAAATGCGTATTCCTGAATCCCCAATATCTAAAGTTACTTCACCTTCTTGAGCTTCCTTCTTGCTTTTTCTCCATCTTTTACTTGTGTTGCCTAAGTCTAGTATACTGCGGTTTGATCCTGGTCTCACTAACATCAGTTTCAGCAGGGCTGGGTTTACAACCTTGAACCTATTCAAAACATGGCAAATGAATAAACTCCATCTGCCTGCAACTTTGTACAGAACTGAACCCAGCAATCTCAGTGTCATCAAGTGGGGCCAACAGTCACTCACACTGATGGAGCTACATCAGCACCTGGTGCTGGCAGGATGTCCCCTCCTTTTACAAAACAGGTCAAGAAGTCAAGCATTACATCCTGAGGGCTTTTCTCCAGCAGCTGCATCACGGCATGCAGTTTTCTACAACTATACTTCTGTGCCTCTTTAATTTTTTTTTTTCTTTTAATGTAAGCCTTGATACAATTACTTGGTCCTTGTTTATATGGGAAGATGTTTATATGGAAGATCTAGAGGCCTCTTGAAAACTGAAACATGGAAGACCAAGTTTTTTGTGATGGAAAAGTTATATGTGGTCTAGTGCAGCCACATAAAGAAATGGGTAGGAAAAGCACCTTTTTTCATCTGCCTGAGCCCCTATGCCTGCATCTAAAATGTGCACAGAGACAACACAACTGCTCAAGGGTGGAAAGTGCTAACAGGTTGGGCATTCTTTATGAAGACTCTTGACTTCAGAAAATATGCATAATACCACACTTTGGATTTAGAGAGGTAGTATAAAGAGTGTATTTCCCCATAGATATTCCATACACAATTTTATCCTAAAAATTAATTTAATCTATCTATCTTGCTGATGGGCAAGAAGATATGCACTATGTATTTTAGCTACCATGGAAAATATTTGGATCCTGTAAGTTATGAATGCCTAAGAGAAGTGCCTTTCTTTGGCTGAAGAGGTGTATAGCCATGGACACACTGTGTGTTAGAAATATGCCTCTTGCAGCTCTGCATCAGGCAACATGATGGGGATACTCCTTCAATGTCAGGTCATGTTTTGTGGTGAGACAGCATGAAAAGGGGATTTTATGGGTTCAAGCACTGAGATAGGGCAGAACAGATGAAGAGTAGCAGAACGAGGAAGGGTAAATCTCAGAAGTCCTTGCCTTCAACTCCTTGTAAGATCTATGGGAATTATAGGCTAATATTTCTATACTCGCCAACATTCCTACAATCATAAAAATGCAGATTAATTAATGTAACAATAGAACAATAAAGAGAAAATTGATATAATGATGTTTTGATTGCACAAATTTAATTGCACAAGTTTTCATAGAGGGAACATATCAAAAAGACAAAATAATTTTTGATTTTGTTTTGTAACAAAGCTAATTTCTCTAGTATTTGCAGACCTTTTTTTCTTAAAAAAACATTTAAGGCAAAAAGCTAAAGAGAGCTATTGAATAAACACATATGTACTGTCTAACAGATAAATGCCAAGGGTTTGCTGTACAATTAGGGTCCCACTTGGCGGGTTTTAGAGAGAAAGGCCACGTACTAAGGCTTCCTACATAAGACTGGCAGTTTCTTTCTCTGTTAGCACACAGTCAAGATTTTTTATTAGAATTGCTTTAACAGCCGTGAAAATACTGCTCTGCTGAAGTGAAATTAGAAACAAAATTAAAAATTTGATTTGTTAAAGGAAGGTATTGGGAGCAAAGGGAGAGAAAGCATCAAGCTTTTGTTTAATAAATGGTCTTTTTAAGCAAAGCATATAAGGTCAGGCTGGATGGGGTACTGAGCAACCTGTTCTAGTTGAAGATGTCCCTGCTCGCTGCAGGAGGACTGGACTAAATGGCCTTTAAAGGTCCCTTCCAACCCAAACCTCTCCATAATTCTAAGATTTCATGATTAAAAGCTATGGTGATCATAATTGGGTGTTTGTGCTCATAGACATAGAAAAAAACCCAAAATTCCAGTTTTGTTTTGTCTTATAACTTTAATTCCTGCCAGTGACAGAAATATGGAGAAATCCAATAGTGGTTTTGGTTGGATGCTCGCTATTTAGGGTACACGATAATGAGGTATAGAGGTTCCCAAATTGCAGCTCCGGAGGCATTCCTTCCCTTTCAGGAAAAAGCAGGCAGCCTATGAGCCTCATCCCTCCAGAACTGGCTGCATGCCTAACAAGGCATTACAAGTTACTCTTGTCTATAACAGCAGGGACAGAAATCATGGGTCTCTGACAGTTTATGCTTCTCATTTCAGTCATCAAAATTTCTAAAACAGAAAAATAATGAATAAATCTTTCTTGTGAACCATCCGTCTACACCAACAGTAGCACTACTGAAGTCAGTGAAGAATGGCATTCAGTAAAAATAAAATAGTAAAAGCAGATATTGAGAGCATGGAACCAGTCCATAAGCAGTAGCCCTTTTTATCTACTAGAAATTTCAGTTTTTCTGAAAAGTCAGATGGAAATAAGAAGTGATATGCCATATACACTGTATTTTTTGTGCCTGCAATGCCCAGAACAGCTGCCTGAGAGAAAACCTGAAACTGCAGAAATGGAACAAGTGGTTTTGTTGTGTTGGTTCTCTTTCTTAACAAAAATCCATGAGAAAAACATTGGAAAAATGTTTAGTCCAGACCAAAGCAGTATATCACAAGACTAAATAAATGTTTGTCATTCTTAAGAGTATCTGTCTCTCACAGTATGATGCGGTAAGATGAGGTCTTATAATTATGGCAATACAGTATATGCTGGCTGATGAATAGTGCTCAGATGTCGTCCCTGTTAAGAGAAGTAAGTGGTGGGAGAGCAGGTGAACATTTCTGAACTAGAGCATTATAGTCTTCCATGATCTACGACTGATCAGCCAAGGTTAGCATTTAGTTGTGACATGACTCAGACTGTGCTAAAGCTGTAAATACCCACACCTACACATCACGTTGGGAATATCAAAGCACTTCATGTATACAATCCATGTAACAAAATACTGAGCAATATGAGCATAAGTACTTCAGATACAGTTCAAGTAATTACCAATTCATATGACAAACTCAGGGGTTCATCTACCTGAAGAACCGCAGAAGTAAAAATATTTCCTTTGCAATAACAAATAAATTCATTGTTCTGATACCATTCAGGGACAGGAAAGTTAAATGGCTTTAGTCAGTGCCTGTCAGGCCCTTGTATAAAGCTGGCTACATTCAGTCCGGCATCACCCAAACTATGATTTGCTTTATTACAAATTAACACATGTTAATTACATGTAGAGAAAACCGCTCCTGTGAGTCTCTGTGGCGCAATTGGTTAGCGCGTTCGGCTGTTAACCGAAAGGCTGGTGGTTCGAGCCCACCCAGGGACGGCCTCCCCTTTCCCTGCCCGTGGCAGGAGGGTTGGAACTAGATGGTCTTTAAGGTCTCTTCCAACCCAAAATATTCTATATTCCTTTACGTAGAAAAAAGCTCATTCATTATGAACGCTACAACATGCATAATCATTCTCATCCATAGAAGAAATGTAAACATTGCTCCAAGTCTTGCATATGAGAGTAGGACACAGTGAATCACCATTTGGACAACAGAAATCATATGGAAATAGTTGTTTTGCTTGGAACCTGAGAGACGATATGCTATATGGTGGTGCAATACAACATAGTGCTGTCATGTTGTATCCTACTTCTTTAGAGGAAACAATGGAGAAGAGCAATGGTCTTTCACCCAGATAAAACAATAAAGTGATCATAGCAAGAAATGGCTTGGCAGAACTAGTCGGTGTCTCCTACACTTACAGTTTACTTTTTGCACAACGTTCAGCAAGGATTCCTCTAATCATCGCAGTAAGGAATACCTTCTTCCAAACCAAATGTCGACTTCCCATTGAATGCAAACAAATACTGCCAAAACATGCAGGCAGACCACAAGCTTTTTCACAGACCAGAATTTCACAAACTCTAGCCTAGGAACCAGTGGGGCGCCACAGAGTGCTTGCTGGTCGTTTGCAGAAATTCAGCTGACTTGATGTTGCCCACTCCTACTTTCTAGCAGCTGAGTTGCATTACAAGATACCTGGAAATACAAGGAATGCTTTCCTAAAGCTGATCTGCTATGGAAACAACTGCTGCTGTTGTCACAAGAACCAGAAGCAGCTGCAGATGAGAAGAAAGATGTCTCTACAGATGTAGGTTGGAGAAGCAGCACATGCAATTTACCAAGCAAGGTCTGGTTTAAACAACTCATCCACATGAAAGGCTGATAAAGAAGCACATCTAGTGACTTTTCCTCTGGTGGGTAGAAGCCGGGAGAGGTCCAAGGCAGGAGGGGAAGAGACCAGCCAGGAATGAGGCAGTCACAGGCAATCAAACCAATCTGCTGCACTGAAAAAAAGATAGGATTTGCCCCGATACACAACTGCATTTCCTAAATTTTTATGACACTATTGATTGCATTTCCCTAATCAAGTTTTACAAGTAGTTTCCTTATGTGCTATTCCCTCAGGAGGTTGAAGGTGGAGCTTTTCTAATGAACAAGAAGTTCAGTGGTGATAAAACTGTATTAAGCAGCCATTTTTCAAAACCATTTCAAAAGATGTTTATCTATGTGTTTAACTACAGCAGGTATTAAAAAATATGATAAATCCCCTCTACACTTAGTATCTATATTTAACCTATGTTTGCTTTCTTCTTTCTTTGAAATTTTATACATGATTTTCTGCTGGTGGTATTTTACAGACTCAATAGAGGAGATCAAAGAGCAGAACTAAAAAAATTCAGAATTATTACTTCTCTGCCCTCCCTTTCACACTTCCCATTTTCTGTCAGTTCTGTTTAATTTCTACTTTTTCTGCTTCTAGTAAATCAGTATCTTTTTAAATTCAACCAAAGCTCTGACACTGATACTATTTTTTTTTTCTGGTATACCATTGATAATCAAGATTTTATGGGTCAAAAATTTCTGTTACTTACAGAAACATAAGCCAGGACTCACATTAGGTAATCAGTAATTTCCATAAAACCTAGTACTCTTTTAAAGGTAAGACACACAAAGTTTCTTAAATTTCAGAGATTAGCAGGCACATGCCCTCTAAACAACATTTATTGTTAATTTTTCACTGTTTTTTTTATTTGATTGTTTTCTTTTAGTCTGCAATTCTGAAGTCAAAGGTTACATCTAAGTCTCACTTTTTATTTGAGAACCAGAAGGCAATATGAATAATTTAAGAAAATTTAACATGCTATTTAAAATATTTTTCTTATTAAGCTAATTATAATTTGAAATGCAAAGTTCTATTAATGCATGGCATACTAAGAGGTAATATATTTGATGGTTAAACAGTTAGCTCTTTTAATTCTCTAGGAGCTTCACTGAAGAGCCAAAATTTGAACTTTACAGTAGTCTTGTTAGGTGAAAGAGACTTGTGTTGATCTCCTTCACTGACAAACTCTTCAGATACTACATTAAACTCCATGTTTGTGAATAGAGCTAGTGTGCGAATAGACCTAGTGTCAGTGGCTAGATATTTGCGGCCAGAAGTCAGAAAATAGCTCGACACTCAAGAGGTAAACTTAAAAAAGTTGCAGAAGGTTCTTCTCAGGCATGTGCTGTATTCATCTCGATGTGTCTTTTGTTAATAATAATAATGTGAATATGACATAATGTGAATATGACAGGTAAAAAAGAGTACTGCCACCCTACATGCTGAAGAAAAAAACAAATTTTTTGCTCATGACTAAAAGCCGTTATCTCTCTTTCAATAGAGCCCTTTTGAAATGGCATAATAAGCTTTCAAATAGGCCCCATCAATGCTTCAGTTCAATTAGTATATTAAATTGTCTGTCTCACAAAGTAATATATTTCCCATAGAAGAGGAAAATTACATTTTCAAATGTACTTTTCTGCTGGATTTATTTTAACTAGAAAAAAATAATCCGATCTCAAGTGTATAATCTATTCCAAATGAGCTTGGGAAAACATATTCGCTGAATCAAAACCAAAGTTAATAAACTAATTCATCATTCCAAGACTCAGGTGAGAGAATTTTGGACAAGAATGATGGAAGCTGCATGTGAACAGATTAAACCTGCAAGGTTTGTGGATGCTGACCTCATCTGCCTTCTGGCCTGAAATACATTTTTGTATAGTATTCCATTTATCTATAGAAATGGATACATTCCTAGTAAAAGGTGCTATACCCCCTTGAAAATCTCATTTCACGTTGTCCCATTCTGCTTGGAAACCTGTTGAAAGTATACTATTCATATAATAATATATGTTTCACTTCGTGTATTTCAATGATATATTTTTGATAGGTTTATTTGTGCTTATTTTAGTCCTTCTTCCACTGGTTACAGTGAATGGGTTCAAGTTCTGCCCTTATCTTGATCCTGTTAAGATATTACGAGAGCAGAACAGTATCCTTTTAAGTTTCTGCTGGGTTTGATTCAGGGCATGGATAAAACAGACTAGTTGATTTAAAACACACATTTTACACAAAAAAAATAGAACACAGATAGAAATGGGGTGTTTGCAGAATCATAGAATCATTTAGGTTGGAAAAGACCCTTAAGGTCATTGAGTCCAACCATTTATGCTGAATACCAGTTTCTGACACATCTGGTAGCAATCACTGCAAAAACAGAGATGGCAATCTTATTTAATATTTAAAATAGCACAGGATAACATAGAAAAGTGTAGCTATGGAGTAAATCTACACAGATAGGGATGAACAGTTTTTTACTTTCTACTTTTGAGAACTGGTTGGTTTCCTCAGTTGTCATTTGTTTGTGAAGTCTCCTCTCTAATATAGGTTGATTATTTAAAAATATTTCTCAAAGGTTTAGCTACCCTCTTTGCCTTCCCCTCATTCAGGGACCCTCCTGATATTCTGCAAAATTAGGGGCAAGAGGACCAGGGTAAAAATTTAAAGTGTTCTTTGGACTAGGATTTTAGTGGTTTTGTTGTCGTACCTCAAAATTATTTAGTTCTTTCAGAATTTATCATAACGAGTAATCAAACAAGTAGCAAGAAATCTCCTGATATATATAAACCTGTTACTTGGTGTCCTTCTCTGACTGATATTCTACAGGTATAGCAAGAGGTACAGTACAAAACACAGTACACTCTTGTATCTTGCTGCATTTCTGTACATCACTTAGGAAGCTATTATTGACAATAAACCTTCCACGCACGTATCCTACTCTCTGTAGCCACTCAGTCCATAGTGACGAACAAGCATTCCCCAGTGTGCTTCTGCTGTGTCTTTATTCTGAATATGGGATCCTACACTGAGCTATCACTTTTAATGTTGACAAACGCCATGGATAATAAAGTAACTTGCATGTTAAAAATACAACTGGCAGTTTACTGGGAACCAACCATTTAATGGAAACATAGGAGATCAGATATGTTTGAGTTTTGTTTTTTTCAATCAGCCTTTTCCAGAATAATGTTGTTTAAAAAAATAATAGATCTTTTATATTTTGGTTAGAAGACAACCCATTGTTCCAACCAGTTTTGTTCATTACCAAGGGATATTGACTTTTTCACTGGAGTGTCTCAAGTGCTCACTCCTTCCAGGAGTCACAGAATAATTAAGTCCAGAAGTCAGAGGATAATTAAGAACATAGTTGTGGGGTTTTTTTCTCCCCGTACACATTAAGCTCGAAAACTAGAACGTAGCTAGCTGCATATATTTTTCCATTATTTTTTCCAGTCATCAAACATTGTTTGCACCTTTATTTCAAATTCACCCACCTGTGAATGTTTTATTTCAAATATGTTCATATGTGAATACCACCTGCTGTTACTCTGTGTGTGAATAAGTCAGTGTCATGCTTGGACACAAGGCAGGAAGTCCATTTGGATGCTTTGAGATTCTTGCCGAAGTAATTTAGTCCTTTCAGCTGTTGCTTTACAGACCCACACCCTCACAGAGAGGAAGATACAGAACTGCACACCATGGTCTAGTCTAGTTATCTATTTCAAAAGTTTCCCCCATATGGATTTCTAAAACAGGACACCATCACCTGTTATTCTAGCACTGTTAGAAAGATATTAAAGAAAGGCTGGTTTGCGTCACAGATGACAAAACCACCTGTGGGACAGCAGCAGTTTATACACTGAGGTGATACCTATGACTGAAATAGAATTAAAGCAGATGGAGGAAACTTGACCCCTGCTTAGAATGTTTTATGCGTATGAATTGTCTCATCTTGAGATCTCTCTGTTATTGTGAGCTCTGTGATAACATTAAGATTAAAAGAAAGGAAGCGATTAAATAACATCTCACTTTTGACAATTCTAAAACTGTGGCTGCTAGGAAAAAAAATTACTACAGTAGATTTTCAATTTTTCAGCTTATTCTTGGAAGCAGCAAGTCGATAATTTCTTTACCCATGAACATTTATAAGCAGTTATAAATAATCCATTCACTATGGACTTGGACAGAAACTGGATTGACTATCTATGCAGGTGAGTAAAGGAACAAAAAACTGGCTACTGGAAGTGTACACTATATGAACAGGAAGAGCAGATTTTGTCAGGCTTTTTCCTGAAAAGGATTGGAAATATACTATTTAATGATAATCTGATTCTAGGCATGTTTCCACCAAACACAAGTAGTTTGGCTTGTAAAGTTGCCTAGTTCAATCTTATGTTAACTAGGAAAACTCAAATAGTAGTTACCAAGAACTTAAAAATGCAACCAAATGATACAAATTACGTGTAGAATATCTGGGGGAAAAAAAGGAAGTGGATGAAAATTCTCAACCTATTCTAGAACATTTTTGGTTATATCATTATATATAAACATCTTCCAACAGCACCAGCTCCAAACAGTTCAGATCTGAGCATAAGGTGTAGCCATTCTGTATACCAACAAAAGCAAATTTTGTGCTCAAAGTCAGCACAGACCAACTTTAAAAAATAATTCCAATATGGCAGTTCTGACACTTCCACTGATCCCTGATTCCTGTAATTTTGTAATAGGATTGTTAATATTAAGCATAATTTAAAGCAGCCTTTAGACGCTATAGGTTGACTTTCAGAAAGTTACAGTGCTTTGTACTTTGTAAATTACTATTGCTCTGTGATACAAAATTTTATACTCATAAAGGAATTGCTTGTGGCTGAGTGTTTGTTTTAATCCCAGCTGGCAGCTAAACCCCACACAGCTGCTCACTCACTTCCCCCCAGTGGGAAGGGGGAGAGAATCAGAAGAGCAAAAGTGAGAAAATTCGTGGGTCGAGATAAAGACAGTTTAACAGGTAAAGGAAAAGCCACACACACAAGCAAAGCAAAACAAGGAATTCATTCACTTCCTCCCATGGGCAGGCAGGTGCTCAGCCATCTCTAGGAAAGCAGGGCTCCATCACACGTAATGGTTACTTGGGAAGAGAAACACCGTCACTCTGAACGTCCCCCCTTCCTTCTTCCCCCAGCTTTATATACTGAGCATGACATCATATGGTATGGAACATCCCTTGGGTCAGTTGGGGTCAGCTGTCCCAGCCATGCCCCCCTCCCAACTCCTTGTGCACCCCCAGCCTGCTCACTGGTGGGGTGGGGTGAGGAACAGAAAAGGCCTTGACCCTGTGTAAGCCCTGCTCAGCAACAAGGAAATATCCCTGTGTTATCAACACTGTTTCCAGCACAAACCCAAAACATAACCCCATACTAGCTATTCTGAAGAAAATTAACTCTTTCTCAGCCAAAACCAGCGTACCGAGGAGATCAGGAGGAGTGAAAAATAGTAGATCTGCAAAGCTGGTGGCTTCCCATTTGGAAAGGTTAGCATCCGGTTCATTGTGTGCAGCCTGCCCTTATCTCTTCTCCTACGCTTTCAGCAGCCCACTCTATCAGAATTGTAACTGTTTTAGGAAGTCCAGTATTATTTTCTTCTTTAGGCAAAAGGCATTCAACACATATGCATTCGTAGAATTTAATAAAATTACACTTTTATGGTTTAATAACATTTGTAGTTAAATTACATATTAAAAACTGAAAAATTAAAAATTAAATGACTGCCATGGTCACATTGCTGTTCTTATCTGCAGCTATTCAAATAGATGAACCACCACCTCCAGAACTTCTGAAGTGATTCTTCATTCTAAAGATTACTAAATAAAGTGTTTTTCTTAAAAGGATGACACGTAAACAATCTCTTTGAATCTTTCCTCCCTGGTCCTGAAACATTTTCCCTTATTTGGAATATGTGCTGGAAAGGTCTATTAATAGGTCTTTTGACTAAGAAATTAAACCAAAGGAGACCAGGACAGACAAGGATCATAACACTATCTTTAACTTCATCAACACTTTAACACTTTTTTTTTTTCCCTTGGCTTTTGATTGTTGGTTTTGTGGTGTGTGTGTTTGTGTTTTTCCTAATAAGGAAGGATAACTAAATACAATTCTGAGGTTAGAAAGCATTTATAAAGAGACAAGCTTTCACATACCACCTACAAATGATACTAATTAAGCTACAAAGATATTTATGTAGTGCCTTGCTAACTGAAAAATCCGTAGCTTTGTAAATAACTTAGTCCATGGTGATGCTGCCTATGATAGCTGTACGGTGGGCTCCTTTCCTCAGGGGGAAGATCAGCCAGCTTCCCAGCCTCATTTACCTACCCAGACACCTAAACCCACTGTAACCAGAACAAACCCTTACAGAATACCCAATAGAAGGTATTTCCATCCTCCACATTTTCACTTTAAAAACAGGTTTTAAAGTGAAGATTTTTTAAATTCAGATTTGAGGCAAAGGATCTGTGGTTCTGTCACAAGACATGTCACAGGATCAATCTGGTGGCGACATCTGCGTGTGCAGGAGGAAAGCGAACACTGGTGCAGGTGTCTGTAAAACTATGTATGTGCTTTGCATTTTCCTGGTTGAAAATGTAGAGTACCTAATTTAAAAATATTACAAACATAATAAAATGTACTTTTCGCCTCACTTCCTGAATATTTTTCACCTAAGAAGCTCTCTCAAGAAAATTACGTTAAACCTAACGATACTAAATAAATACCAGGGGAAGTGATGAGGCTAACAACAGGTGCATATGATCTTTACTATTTGAGGAAGAATGCCTTTTAGTCTTCCTGGCTGAAGGATTTTTTTTTACTTCGGTTTTAAGGATGCATGATCCAGCTATGCAAAACTCCTCTAACATAGAACTCTAACTTTCAGGACCTTTTTTGTATCAAACTAGTTATTATAGGACTGGCAATATCAAAACCCACTTTTGAAGCTTTTTAATTTCTCCCCATTAACTTTGTGAGCAGCAGCTTGGACAGTACAAGCCTAGGCAGTGCAGGGACGTAATTTTACTACTGACTGTCTTGGGACAAGTGCAGTGGCACTTGGTGTAACCTGGCAGAGGAAATTTTCGTAGAACAGCTAATGTGTATGGAATTCAAAATTCAGAGGCAAAAGAATAAAATCACTCAAGTGATGCTGCTGTCATTGCTTTTCACAGTTTCTTATTCTTCTTACCTATATTTTTATCTTTTGCCAGGTAGCTCTTCTTCTGGCTTTTCAGAACTTGGCTTCTTTTCTCTTTTACTTATTCTGGTTCTAGTCATTATATTAAGTCAATTTCAGATTTCCTTCTTTTGTTGTCTTATTATCATATTTAATTATTCAAAAATGAGAGCACTGACTGTTACTTTGTAGTGATTTTATACAAAGAATCTACTCATAGTCTTATTCCATGGAAAGGTCTACAGAACAAAAGGAGTGTCAGGCTCATTATAGGACAATGTGCACTGCAAAGAACTAACTCTTTGTGATGAATACAAGTGTGAGGTGAAGGGAAAATGACAAATGTTCATGCTGAACAAAAACCAGAAGGTTTCTGCCAAGATGTGGGACATATTAAAAATCAATTTAAGAAGTTTTAGAATGAGGGAAAGATACACATATACTCGGGTGGGGGGCGGGGGGAAACCAACATTTTGTTTTGTAGAAAATCAAAGCTTAATGTGCTTAATGTGTCAAATTCAGGTGATAATACACTTTCATCTGTAGTCAGTCTTGAAATAATTAGTACGTGGTTGTTCTTACACCATCAGTGCTCAGCTGACACAATGCATTGGCCTTCACAAAAATTATTGGAGCAACTTTTCCTGGTGTTATTTCATAGGAAATGCTCTGCTGCTGCCGCTGCAGAGAGGCAGGAGGCAGTTCCTTTGTCAGTTTTCTGTAAGTCACTCCATTTCTACCTCTCTACAATAAATGTGTTATTCCTTACCAGAAAAGGAAAAGGAAAATGAAGAAGCAATGAAAGAAGCAATGAAAGAAGAGGAAAGTTACCTGACGGTAGCCTGCACTATCGCTGGGAAGTAAAAGAGGAAAAAAAAGGGACGGATGAATTGGAGCGGGGTGGGGAGTAGGGAAGTAAAAGGAAAAAAAGGAAAGATCTGACAGGCAGGAGGAGGAAAATTACAGGTAAATCCTTGAGAGTGCAGTTCCCATTTGTTTGAGTGCTCCCAGAGAAGAAAATAGGACCGCCTGCATGTGCGTAGTCTGCATGAGGTCGTGTGAGAGAGAGGTTCCTTCTTTGGTATTTTTCTATTTTATTCAAAAATAATTACCTGGAAAAAGACTAAATTATTATTTTTTTTTCTCCATACTAATTTTGAGCTAGGTTTACATTTTCTGTCCATGATTTCTCTGACTAGATGAATTGAGGTTAATGAGGTCACTGTAACTCAGGATTTATTTGCATTTACTAAAATTAAACAACACAGTTTAATAGGGTGGGGAGGGGGTTTGCAGGCTTTTTCTGGTGAATTAGAAAGTCAACTCCAATCAATTCTTTGCAGCATGATGAGCCCAATCAAAATCTCCTGAATTCAGTAACAGCTGCTGAGGGCTAGATTCTGTTGATAATACCTTTGCTCTGTAAGTAGCCTGTTCATTTTAACTCCATGTTAACCAAGCTAACAGGTTTAAAACTAAAACGATCCAGGGACAAACACCAAAAAAAAAAAGAAACCCTACCTTGTTTACAGTAAAGTCAGTAGGTGTTTGCCATGGTAGGTAATTAGAATAAAAGCGAAACCTTTATCTACCCAACCCAGCATTTGCAAAATGGAGGTCAACCTAATTTTATTTGCAAACAATGCTCTTGCTTTCTCAGTGATGATGATTCAGTACTGTGTTCCATTTTCTTTTGACACAAAAGGATTTTGGGTATAAAGTCCCTTTAACTACTCATGATAGTTTCCCACAAAATCAAAAGTGGATCCAGATGTTTGCAAAACAGCATCCAGAAGAGAAGCTTCATGAATTCGCTCAAGAATGTTTTCATAAGCAATTATATCTATAGAAAATTGAGAGATTATGTGTATAGAAAGTTGGATCTTAGCATATATTTGTACTCTCGTACCATCCAAACATGTAAAAAATGACTGTAACCCATTGTACATGACACAATGGAAACAGAATCTCCTTAACAAAAAGTGAATGTGTAATTTTTATAATGATGTAATTATGCAACTTCATCTAATTTAGAACATCAGAGATTGAAATATTGAATGAGAACTACTGTTATGCACAAGAATACTTGCTCTTATTTTCAATAATGCTAAGACAGCAGATAAAATCAATGCCTCAGATGTGATCGCCAAATTGTGCACGGGTTTTTCTCATCTCACATCATTTTACCAGCTGAATTAAGCTGATATTCAGAGACTGTGAAGAAAGCCTGCCATTACGGCAGTGGACTACAGTACATAAACCAAACATTCCTCAAAACAGAGCAGTTTAGAAACACTGGCAGTATCAGCAAAAGGCTGTTAAATAGCAGGGAAATCAGTTTGGAATGGCTACATTGTCAGCACAAGTTTTTCACCACTGTCTAATATAGCCGTGTCTTTCCTAGCTGTAAGAAATGCATTGAATAGATGAATAATCTAGTACTTATTTATCAAGTTTCTTATATATCAAGAAGTACCCAAACTTTTGTTAGACTTGAATTCCTGTACCTACAGGAATCAATTCACCAATCTGAAGATAACATGTGAAAAAGGCTAAAACTCATTGCAGCGTAATGCACTTTCTGGTGTTTGCTCCCTGCACTCCTAATTCCCTGAGCTCTGCGCTCCCTTTGGGAACGCTCTGCAGCTGCTTTCCTGCCTGCCTAGGCTTCCTTTGAATGGAAGTCAAGGCATAATGGAAAAGAATGCATTTGCAAAGCTTGCCCAAGACAAAGTCAGGGTGTCGCCGGGGCACACACCTGGAGCAGGGAGCTGAAAAACGATTCCGGATCGCACGGCATAGGCATAGCCAATGTTTAGTAGAACGCATGACAAAGATTTCATAACAACTCGCTCAGGACAGGAAGGATGCCATAACAATTTAAATTAGAGGAGGATGCAAAGGGTTTGCAATTACCAAAGCTGGAACTCATATTTAAGTTGAGAGCTTCCTAAATATGTCTGCAGAAATGAAATAAATTTATGCTCTAGCCAAGTAGCACTGCACCCTTGTCTAAAAAGAGGCATTAGTATTGATCAGTACAAACAAGCATTACACTCATCTTCCAAATGAAAATAAGAATGCTGGGTGAGAAAGCAAATCCAACGGGCAGGAAGATGTTTCCACAGGAAGTCTGACTACCTGTAACTCCCAATGAAGATGAAGGCTGAGAATCCTATTTATCTGTCGCTGCTGCTAGAACCTTCGTAATATTTCTGTGACTCTCCAGGGTAAATCACCATAAGAACTTCACAAAATTGTCTCTCAATACAAGATACAGACACGTTGTCAGAGGGCACGCAGTAAATCCAACCTGCCCTTCAGGAAACAGCAGTTTACCAAGAAAACTTGCAACAGCAACAAAAATGCTTTCGATCCTCAGAAACCTGGTGCTTCAGGACAGCTTGCTCACATGTGTATGAAGTCTGTGAAAGAATGGGGCAACCTGTGCTTTTATTCATTCACTGAAACAAAACCCTTCTTCAAGGCAGGCTTGAAACTCTGCACAAAATTTTCTGTGGTAAAAATGTAGACATTACTCCTGATAAATACTCAGGTCTGACTGACCAAAGCTGAGTAACAGTAAGAATATAACATGTAGCATTTGAAAAGGAGTCTTTCAGTGGAAAAGGGCAAAGGGAAAGCATTTTAACATTGGTGCCCTTTTGAAATGTGGTATATTTCGAAACAGCAGGATACATGTTCCTGAAGAAGGTATTTATGAGCCTTAAGGACAAGTAATTTCTAACTGAGATGATTTAACGTTGTTCAGAAAAGGAAAAATTGAGCTAGATGTGGATAAACCACTGAAACCTCCTCTGAATTTGATATAATTTTAATAAGAAGTCCATCCAGTAGACGCCTTCAGGCACATCAGTGGTAGTATGTTTTCCAGTGTTTTCAACTCCCTATAGCAAGAAGTGGTGAAGCAATGAAAGAACACTAACCAGGTGGCAGAGGTATCCAAAGCCCACAGTTAATCTCAGTTCAGATATATTTTAGATGGTGCAAAATTAAATTGACTCTTCAGTTGTCAGCACACCTTTTGGCACTTAGGATGATCTTAGAATGCTCTTAAAAAGATACAGTGTATGATAAAATTTTTTTCAGGTTTTCAAATTCTCATCTGCCTTCAGGAAAAATTGTCATTTCTGGCTCTGTAAAACCTAATTTAATTACTAGTGCCGTGGATCAGGTGACTGTCACCTTTCTGTGTCACATGCACCTCCTCTGCACTGGAATGAAAAGCTAATGTGTTCCTCATGTGAGTCGCCAATAAATGTCACTGAATGGCAATACTGAAAATGTATCATTATGGAGCGGAGTAGAAAACACAATTACAATCAAGAAACATGATGAAAAACACCAAAACGCAACCCAAAGCTACAAAGCCAAGCATTATAGTTAAGGCAAGAATTAAGTCTGCCCATGCCTTGAAAAAAGACACATCGTAGCGTAGCCCCATCACTCCTGGGTTCAGGAGCCCACAAACTGGAGGTGAACAGAGCCAGGGAGTCCATGGGGACTCTGGTTGACCAGATTGGATTGAAAAGCTGAAAACCTAAATAAGCATAGCACTACAGCCAAATGGACCACTAGCTGAAGCGGAGCAGTGCAGAGTTGCAACAATGCTATTTCTAGTGTCAGTGATAAATGCAAATAATATCATTTGGGCTGCAATAATCATTATATGGCCTGCATTAGGAAAAGCACAGCCAGCGGGTGGAGGGAGGTAATGCTTCCCTTCTACTCAGCACTGGTGAAACACATCTGGGGTGTTGGGTCTAGGTCCGGGCTCCCCAGCACGAGAGTGACATGGACTTACGTAGCAAGTCCAGCAAAGGGCTGCTAAGGTGATTAAGGGACAGCGGCACCTGACGTATGAGGAGAGGTGGAGACAGCTGTGACTGTTCGGCCTAGAGAAGAGGAGGCTCAGGGAGATCTTATCCTCGTGTATGTATATCTGATGGGAGAGCAAAGAAGAGGGAGGTGGACTCTTCTCAGTGGCATCCTGTGCAAAGACAGGAGGCTGTGGGCACAAATTGAAACACATGAAATTTCTGTAAACAGAGGAAAAAAACTTTTTTTGCTGTAAGGGTTGTCAAATACTGCAACATGTTGCCTACAGAGGTTGTAGAGTTCTCATCCTTGGAGACACTAAAAGCCTGACTGGACACTGCCCTGAACAACATGCCCTAGTTGACCCTGCTTTGAGCAGCAGGGTTGCACTAGCTGAAGTCCAGAGGGTCCTTCCAACCTCAGCCTTTCTGCTGTTCTGTGATCTGCCAGCGTCTCCGGTCCTACAGTGCTGGTGCCTGAAGCCGTCAAGGCTGAGCCATCAGCTGCTCAGCACCACAGCTCTGGGCTGCGGCTTTCTGTATTTTCAGAAATTTCAGCTGCCACGGGGGAGATGATAAATTTGAGAGGTGCTTCTTTGAAGACATCTGATTTCTGAGAGCTTGATTTAAAAACAGCAGATGCCAGTAAGTGGCAGTTTAGGAGTGCTAATTATGTGCTGAGTTATGATGCCCTTATATTTGATTATACATACATCCTAACATCATTATATATAATATAATCTTTCTATTTTATTGGTCAAAAGGACACCTTTAATTTAAAGAAGAAACTGAAGAAAATGTAGCCACTTTTAAGTGTGGCATGTTTCTTGATGGAAGCATGGCATCTTTTTGGTATTTGTAGGATCTTATGGGAGAATTTTTTCTAATCTAGTTTTGTTTAAAGAACTAACTTTTCAATGGCTACAGCAAAATGAATCCTGCCTTATGTTAATATTTCAATTAATATAATTTGAAATATTATTTTCTTTTTCCAAATACTTACTGCACAGGTCTTACACATAATGTTTTCTTTGTTTTTTATCTGGTGCAAGTTTGCAAGTCCCTACCAGTATGCATATTGTGATTGATGGGATAGGGACGAACAGCAGATTTTCAAGAACTCTGTGAGACCTTTGGGTGCTGGTGATCCAGGTACTCACCGAATGTCCAAATTCGCCTTTCTTGCCTAGCATTAATTTGTCGCACTGGGTACTGCAGGTTTACACTGCAGCGATCACCATATCTAAATTTGCACAGCGCATCCTGGAATAGGCGTTCTCCGTGCAACAGAAGCTCTTACTCCTTTTTGGTACAGAAACTTGATAATGGAATTAATTTACATCAGTTGCTCAGAAGCTGGTTCTGCTTGCTTTATTTTTTTATTTTTATTTTTTTTTAACAGAAAAAGCTGGTTCCCTGAGGCAAGAAAAGTGGGACTGAACAGCAAGAGTTAGGGTAGTTGCAGGTGAGGGCAAACCTTAGCAAGACCACGCCTTGCCTTGAGACTGATCTTTGTTTCTGAAGGCAAGAGACTGCATCAATACATTATCTATTAATACGGTAATTCTATGAGGTACACAATGTCCTAGGCTATTTAGCACTCAATTAAGCTTCACAGTTGCCTGTCAATAACTTCAGAAATGGGCTTTGGCAGACTGTTTTCAGCTGACTAACTGGTGGTTGAAGGAATTCATCAGCTCTTTAGCTGACAGGTTTCTCTTCTTTTAACACCACAGGGAGGGAAGCATGGTGTGAAGCAGATACATTTATTAAACCATTTTTTTTTCAGTTCTGACAGTCAAGGAGGCAACAAAACATTCACCCTCTCTTGTGCAAAGCTGCTCGGTTCAAAACTACTTGGAGACGTGCTGCTTTTGTTTTGGTTGATTTCAACTCTCTCTTCCACACTAGCTTGTTAAGCTGCAACAGTGAGCTACAAGAAGCGATACTCTCGCCGTGTGGGTACGGTGCGCCTCCAAACTCACCCTTCGGCTTACAACAGCTGTTTTTCTTAGTGAAAACTTCTGCTTGCTTCCTTGTGACTTGATAAGGCAACCAATCCTCCCGCGAGGTCAGTCACTGTTAATTCTCCAAGTCCAACAAAATTCTGGCCCTGGACTTCCAAAAACCATCCAACGTTTCCACACTGAAAATACTATGAATATGCTATGGCTTTTGTCAGGATTTGAAAATTGGGCGGTTGCCGTTCTGTTTCAACGGTGACGTGCGAGAATCAAGGGTATGATTTCAGACCTGGGCATCTTTATAAAGGGCGCTTGATGAACCTGTGTCCTAAATTGAGCTTGACTATCCAATATTCTGAGTCGTTTGAACCATTCTTCTTTTCTGTGCTTATTTGGGAAGGTATTGTAAGGGAAAGGTATATTCCTTTCTGTCACTGCTCAGCTATTAGTTGTAATATATTAGTTATAATGGTGGCACTCCAAAGCTACAGTAGAACTGTGTATGCTATAGATAGCAGAGAATATCGCTAGCAACAACTAAATCAAAGCCGTGGTAGAAAACGTGCAAATAAAGCGAATACGGCAGCACACGATTTCCACGCCGCCGAGTATCGGGGAGGATGCTTGCGCGGAGGGGCCGTGGGGACCCACAACGTCGGGCAGCCCCTGGCGACGCCGGTTCCTCCTCGCGCGGCAGCTGCGAGCAGGCTCCGCGCGAACTGCCATTTCCCGACACCTAAACCCGCGCGGCGCCGCGCGACGACGGGGCGACGCGCACCCCCGAGGGGGCGGCGTGTGGCGGGAGGGCGACACGTGCCCCTCCCGCAGCCCGCCTGAAGCCCCGCGCCTCCAGCCCAGGCCGCGCCGCCGGCGCTCGGCGGGGGGCGGCTGGCGGCGGCCTGGCCGGGCGGCGGAGCGGGGCGGCGCGGGGCGGCGCGGGGCGGCCGGGGGCAGCGCGCCTCCCCCGCGCCCCCGCCGCACCCCCGGGCCCCCCCCGCCGCCGCCGCCGCCGCCGCCGCCGCCACCGCCCGCCCCGGCCCTGATTGGCCCCGCAGGGAAGCCCCTCCCGCCGGTCCCCCGCCCGCCGCCCGCCCGGGCGGCCCCGCCGCCGCGCCGCGCCCGCTCCCCAAATACACCTTTGCGGCCGCGGGGAGCGGCAGCGGCGCCTGCCCAGAGCCCCTCCGCGGGGCTGCGCGGCCGCGGGGGCCCCGCGCCGTGGTGAGTGAGCCGCGCCCGGGGCGCGGAGCGGGGCGCGGAGCGGGGCGCGGAGCGGAGCGGGGCGGGGCGGAGCGGAGCGGAGCGGGGCGGCGGGGACCCTGGACAGCGCTGGGCCGGGCCGGGGCGCCGGGCCGGGCCGGCGGGGAGCGGGGCGCGCGGGGCCGGGGCCGGGTCCCGGTCTCTCCCCCGGCCGCGCGGCGTTGGGCTGAGCCCCGGGGTCGGGCGGCGGAGGGGGGTGGGGGGCGAGCGGCGCGGGAAGCCCCCTCCCCTCGGCACCCCGAGCCCCGTTTGCACCGTGCCCCGAGCCAAATACGGTCCTGAGCGAAACATGTAGCGGTTCGGGGCTGGAAGCGATGCGGGAGCGGGCTGAGGTGCTGCGCCGCGACGGGTACTCGGGCGGCCTTTGTGCGCTGTCAGGCTTTCTAAGAATTTGCTCGCTGCTCGCGCCCGTCAAGCTAATTAAACCCATTCCGACTAGTTTTACCGCATTGTACCTGGGTAAGGTTTCTTATCTGTTTTTTCGGAGTAATTCGTATCATTGCACTTCAAGAATTAGACACAAGCCTGATATTTCATCGCATTCTTGATTTTCTAACAATAACTTCGTTTTTGCTTTTGTTATTCCAGTTATTTTTCTTCTAGGAAGAATAAACGAAAGCCCAAACTCTGTTGTATTCATTATGATTGACTGTTTGCCTTTTCAGTCGATTTTCTTTGCTCCACTATTCTTTCTGGGTTTTTTTTTTTTCAAGACTTGAGGCTTGTAATTCCTTTTCTGAGTGGACAGAGTTGTGCCTGTGGCTCAAGTTCAGCAACCATTACTAGCCTAGGCCTAGTAGCCCCTTTATAAAATCATCTCTATGTACAAACATGAGACACTTGAAAAGTTTTTCTCTCGGATCCAAAGGAGTCCATTTATACACCTTATGTACTCTCTCAAGCTCCATCTAATGCTGCTCCTAAAATGGCTCTATTCTCAGAGCTGGTCACTTATTGTGTGTACGTGGTGAGATGGCTTTCTGAGTTGGAATCAACAGGAAAAAAAGTCCTAGGCCAGGATGCAGTATTACTAAAATTGACTATTATGGTGAAGTGAGCTGTTTGTAATGCTGTATTTGGGCTATGCACCTTCAGTGGACCACAGGTTACGCTGTGCTGCATACGGGTTGCTCTGAAGAGAAATGGTAAGACTTTTGGTAGTTGAAAGACTAGTAGGAGAAAGGAAATTTCTGTTCACTCAGATTTTCCATTGTGAAGTCTCAGAGTTCAGTTACAGAGAAACGTAACGGAGCAATTTTTCGTAACAAGTGGAGGAGTTTAATTATTTTGCTGCGAATAGAACAAAGTGTTTTACTTATTTGGAAATTTTCTACTCTTAGAGTTTTTCCTAAGACAAAACTCCCAATGGAGCAACTCCCTTTTCTTGTAGTTACGATTAAGATGATTTGTTTCCAAACTACAGAAAGTAGGCGCAAGGAAGCGTACACTTTAAATCCCCTAAATGGGTCTGCTGCTTTTCTAGGGTTAGGAACAAAAGGTGGTGACAGCCCATGCTAGGAAGAGATTCCAGTAACAGGTTGTTTTACATAATTAATCAGAGAATTTAAGCAATTTAAGCAACCAGAGAATGCATGCAAATATGTGACAAATGCAAGCATGGGAAGTTCTCTTTATTGCAGAGAAGTTTCTTGCTTGGATCGTGTTGCTCCGGGCGCTACATATGGCCATACGTTCTGCAGCTCTGGTGACTATTCTCTTTGCTTTGCCAATAGCAGCAGCCTTACATGAACTAGGTGATTGTGAGGAAGCACGAGGAATACTGTAACAGTGATGGAAAAGACTTTACGCTCCACATCCTCAGAAGAGAAAAGCAATTGCTGAAATCCTGCTGATCTAAAGCAGGCAGGAAAAAGTAAGGAAGGAGAGAGACGGAAATCACATCTTGAGATCTCTTAGTTGTATGTCACGTAGCTTGCAGCTATTATGAGTCACGACAGTGCAAGATCATGAGGCAAACATCGGACAAGAAAGTAAGGAATTTAGTTCTACAGTGGGTTTTTTACCCTTTTTTGACGTTATCAATAAAATGGCTCACCACTGGTTCACTTGCTGAGTATTCACTTAAATCGTTAGATTCATTTTTCAATGAAATGTTAAAAATGAGAAGTCAAGGTTAGTCTTTAATACCATGTCCATAAAAGTAAGTACTTTTTGTACTTGTATAATCTTGTATATTTGTCTTATTGATTAATGCTTTCTCTAAAAAATCTGTCTTTAGCCATTCTATGACAGTCTGTTTCAAAACAGATCCCATAGTGAAATCAAAACATAAGTAAGAGTTTATAATAAAATACAATACTCAAAGCATCAGTAGCAGTCGAAACTTGGTTATGTCATGTAATAACATGAAATCACAGCCATTATGAGGATAAATGCCATTTGTTTGAAATTCTAATAGAATTACTGAGACTCCAAATAAGCAATCCAAGAAGCCAAGGTAGAGTTCGTAGCAAATACAGCTATTTTCCTTTTAACTGAAATGAGTTGTTAAACCCAAAGATGTTGTAAATGATATCTTAGTTAAAAAAAATTAAAACCAAGCACCGCAATAATCTAAGGAAACAGGCACAACGTTCTAAATTATCAACAAGGAAATATGTATTAGAAGGTATTGGCCATATTTTGTATCTACTCTGTAGACAAGCAGTGAGTTTCCTTTTTTTACACAAACTTATTAATTTAAGAAAAGTTCAGTATAGGTAAAAAGAGGTCTTTAAAATAGTTATGGGAAACTACAGGATATGTTTTAAGGAATTTTGTTGTAATTATATTTAGAAATCATTACATTTCAGCTTGCACATTGTATTAGCAAATGAAAATTGAGCTGTAGAGAGCTGCCATTAAACTTTCTTTGCTGGAATTCCTTGCACATTTTGTATTATTTCCTTCTTAAAAATCTTTATTGTCTATTTATGAAAGTGTTATTAAGTGTTTATTAAAATTCACTGCATTTATTTAGATGCTTAGCATTGCAATTAAGATTTTTAGCACTTGAAAATTAAATTAAACCAAGTCTCCTATTTGACATTACTTTGAATATTCTTTTCAGCATGTTTTGAGCATCTGAGATATGGCTTTAATATATATGATATATATTCAGCAAGTCTCGCATGACTAGTTGTACCAGGAGTAGAGGTTCAGGTTTATCATTGAACAGACAGTATATTTTTAAGTCAGTGTTCAGGGCAGAAGTCTTTGTTCAAGAAAGCCATGCTGTTTAGGACAGAATAGCAGTATTTATCTAATTTTAAAATTGCAATAGGATTTAAGCATGTGCGTAAATGGGCTAGGGCTTCTGGCTAGGGTGTAAACATTGAATTTTTTTTAATAAAGGCAGCAAAATTTGCTAGAAATAGCAGGTTTTTAATAAGGTTTTTGCTTATAGATCCACAACTGAAAAGACCGTGCTAATATCTCCAATGAAGCCTTTTACTTGTAACACGGGTATTGATTGCTACTCATTTGGTAACATGCTGTTCTCCCAGCTTTTTGGTTGTCATGCTCAGGTGATACCACTCTTAGGCCAGTGCTGGTGTTTCCTTGCCATTTTGGCTCCTCATTTATGGCCTGTGGCTTATACAGGAGCCTTATTTATTTTTGTAGATGAGGAGTCCAGAGCAAGCTGACACCGACTCCTTTTTCGTGGGAGTGCAGGTTTCACTGCTGTCAGTTAGGTCAGAGCAAATATGCTCTCCAGGGATTAATTTTACTTCACCATAGAGAGGCCTCACCAAGTCCTGTTCATTGCTTCAGAGCTCAAGTAAATTCGAGCTTTAGGGCTTCCACAGGCCATCAACCTTTGGGAGAATCTCACCCTATCAGAGTATAGTCCTTTGTGATATTTACTTCCACTTATTTTTCATTCATATTTCCTGTTTTATGATAGTTTTGTTGAGTGGAATCAATGCCCTTGCTAAGAATATTACTGCTTTCACATTTAACTGCAGGGTATTTTAACTAATGTTCTCATTTGACTGAAATGCCCCCTTCCATAGTTCAGACACTCACCGCTACTTGTAGGCACCCTCCCTGCTCCTTGAACTCAGCAGTATTGTGGTAGCCATTATTCTTGATTTTACTTCTCTGACTCCTTAAATTAGTTCCTTTGTATTACTTAAAGCCAACTTGTGAATTGATTTTCTCATGCATATTCATACTAGAAAGTAGCTGTTCCAAGAGAACAGTCCCCTGCTAGTAGAAGTATTCAAACAAGCCACCTCCTCATGCAAGTCAGCACCAGCAACCGTCAGCACACTAAGCCTAGATGATAACCAAGCTGTGACCACATGTATTATCTCTGAGGGGGTACTTCTTTCACGAGACCCCATGTGTGTACCTCCTATGCATATGTATCTGCCCGAATGTGAACCGAACGCTATGCTGTCCCTGCTTGAGTGCCAAGGCCACTTTTTCTCTGCCCTAGGGCAAGGGGAAAAATGCCTGACGACTTGCATCCCAGCACAGGGCTATGGGGCACAGAGCTGTCTGAAACCCTCTCTTGGGACTGTTTGGCTATGCCTTGCACTTTACGCATGGCTATGCCCATTGATTGTTTCAGCTAAGACCATACAGAAAATAGGTCAGGCATGCAGTGGCTCGGGAAGAGAGCTTTAATTGTGTGGGTTGTAATCTAGAAAGCAGGGTGTGTGCATCATCATGGAGGAGGCTGGAACCAGTTCCAAAGATGTTATCAAGCATTGTGGAATCTAGCCCTTAGACAGCTATTTGTGTTAAGAGAGTCGCAAGGAATATCCCATGCAAGTCATCCAGATGTTTCAGTGTGAGTAAAAATGTCTTATTATAAGGCAATGTGCTAAAATCCTTTATTTTCTCCTCCACAAATGGAAATTGAACGAAGCACACATTTATAAAGCGAATCTCTTCCTGAGCCCCATTCTAAGGTATTCAGAACAAAAATATATATCACTCTTCCGAGGAAAATATATTTTGTGGGAATCCTCCTGGTGTAATTCTAGAATGTCATCAGTTCCAGAGGGTGTGGTAAAACTTCTGGTTTCTGTGATGCCGCATACAGTAGCTGCGGCTAAACTCGCCGGTTGTAATGAATAATAGCACAGTTATTTTTGAGATTGCAGAATCAGGTTTCTCTGTGGTATATTAGACATGAGTGTGATGACTGCCTTTCTAATGCTGACCAAGGTAAACGTGTATTTAATTTCATTTTAACCTTGCATTTCACTTGGCACCTGATACAGCTGGGGACTGACAAAAGTTGCTCAGGGAAAGCTGATTTCCTTCCTCGGCAAATACAGAAACTGTTCACACACGAAAGACCATTAGCAAAATAGTAAAAGGCTGACTGCAACGGAGGAACACCTCAGCAAGATTTCCAGGCTGTGGCTTGGAAAAACTGGGATTTTGCATTTGCTTGTAATTATTTCTATGATGTGAAAACACAAGACAATATACCCAGTTGCTGTCTTCTGGTTAACAGGGAGGGGTGTCTGCTTATATTAATAGATGTGTGGCTCCCTAGTCCTGACTGCAGGCACCCTGGAGCCTAAAATACACACTGCAGTTCCTGTTTTAAATAGCACTGCTAAAAATGGCAAAATTTCCATGTCTTTGGAGAAAGCATGCATCAATCTAACTTTAAATTTCCTTTTTCTTCTTTTTGCCAGAATTGTCTTCATAGGTGTCTGTTTGCACTGGCAAGCTGAGAGTGCAAAACCACTGGCCTCGTGTTGAAAAAAATATTTGGTGGATTGATAAACTGTTCAAATTTTGGTGAAAATATAGCCATTAGTCCATAGAACTGACAAGGCATATTTAGAGGTAGGATTTTAGAATTTCCATATGGGAAGAATAGTATGAAGGGAAGGATAGTCTTGGGGCTGAAGAAACTTAGCAAGGCTTTTGGTCAATGTGGAACTGATCTTTTTTTTCTTAAAAACTTCAGGAAACCATGACGGGAATACGTACAGTTAATTTTAGTTTGACTTAAATGCATATTTTGATGCAGTTAAAGCTTCCCAAACAGGTTGCATGGTATTAATAAAGCCAGCCAAGAGGAAATGCCTTTCCTATAAGCAATTACAGAGCCTTCAGAAATGAGGGATGAAGTTAAACTCGGTGTGTGTTAGGCATGAAGCTACAGGGTGAGGACACCTTCATTGCTCTGGTTTTATGTATAGCACCTACACCCTTTTATGAATCCTACCTGCAAAATCTATTTGAATTTCACTTGTAGAAATGTGCAAGTGTTTCAATACCATTTTTATTTTTAAAATCTGGCTGCAAATTTTTATAAGGTTTGACCCAACTTGTAAAACACTCAGATCTACTAACCCCCTGGCCAAAAAAAAAAGCCCTGTGCAACTCTGTTCAAGAGATTTGGATTCACCTTTTAGCTCAGCTGCAGTGTTTCTTTTGTGGTCTCCAGCATGCCTTATTTCCCCACTTCTAAAAGGTGCATCATAACGCTTCCTTTCATATCCCATTTTTCTGTCTTAGTTATTCAGTCGGCAAACCCTTCGGATCAAACATCATCTTTTACTGTATATTTATTTATGGCCCTGATCTTAATTTGGGCCTTCTGGGAGGCTAAAATAAATAATATACCTAGCAACAGCGATAGAGAAAAAGCAAAATGCAAGATAACACTGGCACAATTTCTCTGCTGAGCAACCTGCCCAAGGATGAACTCACTGGACAGAAGGTTAAATGCCAGTATTTCAGTTTAAGCAAAGGCTCCATAAGAGTTTTCGCATGTTGACCAAGCAGGAACCTCTCTGACCGAATGGTGGGCTGCATGAATGCTAAAAGGTAATGTGATAGTTCCATCTCAAGACAAACACATTTGGTTCTGTGGTGGCAATGAAATAGCATAGGGAAGATCATTCTTTCAGTCGCAAGTTAGGCATGGCTTGCAAAAAATTTTGATGGGCTCATGAGGTAGAGTCTACATTTGTAGTATGACACTGAAATTCTACAGCTGATCTGAAAATTAGTATCAACTTAGATCAGCTTGGCATTTACTTTGCATGTCGCATGCTCCAGGTCTGCGAGAGATGCAGCATGATAATCAGCTGTATGTGGAAAAAGCCATTGACAATAACAATTTGAGACCCAACAGAGTCACGGCTTAGTCAAAGTTTGACGTGTGCAGCTATAACATGCAGGAGGTGATAGTGGTGGCCATCATGACAGAATAATTATTCTCTTAGAAGATTAGAGACTGGCACTAGCAAATAGCAGTAAAAAATGTTTTAAACTGTTGATTAATATAGTATATGAAATGTGGGTTTGTGATATTTTCCTTCCACTTTTCTTCCTTTCCTCTTTGAAGATAATTTGCAGTTCTAAGCAATACTGAGTTCTAAGCAAAAATATGTTTATATCATAGATAGAGGGGAATTAAGAGGTAAAAGTATCTTTTCAAATAGGCTTTGAAGCAGTGAAGAACAAGGAGTACTGATGAAATACAGGATTATGATTTACATGTAGCGAAAGCTAAAAAAGAACATCCATCCCTGACCATGTTGTGGGCAGATTTTTGTTAGCACTAAATTTGAATAGGGAGAAAATAAGATAAACTGAAATGAGACTAGTAGTGGCAGAAAAGCACCTAATGGGGTTGATGTATTTTTAAAAAATACAGTTAGATTTTATTGCAGTTGCTGTAATGTGCTGTAGTGTAAATGGCTGATTTATCTAATGCTGGAATAAACATGCAGGAAAAAAATGTGGTTTATGCAAGTATTTATATAACACATCATCACTGTTTTCTTTCCCAACTGTTACTCCACAACGATGGAAAACACTCATAATCTTTAGTAAAATATTAATAAATGCATTCAGATCTTTAATGCTAAACTTACGTTTCATACTCTGTCTTTCCACAAAGAAGCTGCATGACTTAGGAATGCAATCCTGTTGGCAATTTAATATATTATAAGCAGCGGGGGGTTTAGATGCCTGTTATAAACAGAGCTGAGAACCCAGAGCAAAGGTTTACAGCATGAATATGCTGCAAAGGTACTTGTGATTCTGTAAGAACTTAATCTCTTCATTATCACAGGATACTTGTAAAGTTAGCGCTTTTGTCTTGTTTGAACTTGCCAGGTACAAATATTAGAAGAAAATGTTTTGAATTTTGAGCATGACCTTAACTGTAAGCAGAAGCGTCAAAGGTTTCTGACCCTGTGTAAAGAAAGACCATACACAGTGCAGCAAACTTTCTTTTCTCCCTGTGTTTTTTTCACCTGCCAAGAGTGCATACTCCGCAAGATTCATGATGCTTCTGGTTGCTCCAGAATACCAAAAGGCTTAAAAAAACATTGTCTTCACCTTGGCAGGAAATTCTTCATGAAAGAGATACTACCTTTCTTTATCCTTAAACTTACGTCTCTGGTTATACCCTCTAGGCACTCATGTCTCTCATTCCCTCCCTCTGCCCCAACTATACGCTTGGTCTCTCAGCCTTTTCATCATGGAATTTCATACATTTCTAGAAAAAGGTGGAACTTGCTATGCAGCATCCTCTTTCTGTGCACATACACAAACACAGAGGTGGAACCTATTGATTGTTACAGGATTTATTTTATCAAGAACCCAGTTGACAATAAATTTAACTTTCCCATCAAAGGAGCATTTCTTCTCAGGATAATACGTAAATGACATTCAAAACCTCCGAGTACTCCTCTGAGTACGCATGTACTTGCTAGGGCCAGAATATGAATTTTATGTTTTCACCCACAATTCACTGTCCAGTGTCCCTGCCTTTTCACCTATGAAACAGCAGAACTGTTTTCTGTGCTGGCTTGGAGATAGTATTCACAGCACCAGTATGCAACACAGCAAGTTGGAGATATCCTATTATCTGGCCCCGTTTTTGAAATGAATGAGGTTTCATAATATAATGAAAAAACAGGTGTTCAGTGGTGGAGACGCATTTTACAGATTTAGAAAACAGCTCATACAGAGTGGTTGTTCTTTAACAATTTGGTGGGAAATAGTACTTGAAAGGCCTTTGGTGTGGGACAGCTCCTACACTAAGAGTGAGTGTTGTGATATCTGGGTAGTTTATCTATCATTGCACAAGCTGAAGCGTTGAGACAAAGATGTTTGTCAATTACATTTGATATTAGTTTTGGTTCTCAACAAAGTAAATCTGAGATGACCCCATTACCTCAGTAAAGGCAACACAGCCAAGATCCTCTCCAGTCTTTGTGGGCCACTTCAGGGGTCAGATTTCAAGGATGACTGGCACTTAATGTCCACTGGTCAGCTATCATTTCCACATGCCTATCTGCTGTGGCTTCTCCTCAGCTGATGCTCTCATTTGGAGCCCTAGCCTCTAGAGCAAGGCTCATTTTGCCTGAGGACTGAAACCCAAAGACTCCCAGCACTGAAGCATAAATTGCCACACCTTGAACTAAGAACAGAGTGCCCTTAGAGTTCCTTACCTTCTGTGGTGGCACAGTGGGAGGAATGTCTGGCTTGCAGTTATTGGCAATTGCTGACACTAGTGCAGTTTCATGCTGCCTCACTGGTCAGGGCCTTCAAGGAAGCCAGGTAAGTATTGCATCTGTCCTGGGATCTCAGGTGCATGTGCAGCACTAACTGGTATTTCAAAAGGCCTGATGGAGAGAGAAAAGGGGTTCCTTGTATTATAAAAGAGAAGTCAAATATCTTTAAAGAATAAAATGCAAAACTATGAAATCTTAAATCAGTGACAATGTGTATCTGGTCTTCAGCTTCCAAATCAGTGCTGTTTAAAACAAAATACTAGAAAACAACGTAAGGAAATGTCCAAGTCCAGAAAGTTTTTACTTCTTTATTAACACAGGCTAACCTCATTAAACAATGCAGCAAAACGAGGTATGTCACTCCCTGCCTCCCATTAGATGCTAGTGAGGCAAACCACTGAAACTAGAAATTGGATATATTGACAGGTTACAGAAAAATGATTTGCATAACTACCCACCATACTTCGGTGGATTTGTAGCAGAGAAAAAGCAATATGTCAGTAAGAGAACTGTCTGTGCTTTTGCAAATTGTTTTGTTCTAATTGCCCATGTTTTCCTTCTTTCTTATGGATTTTTTAATCCTCATATCCTTCTATAGGCTTCCTTCTCGACTTTCTTCTGGTTTTTCCTCCTTGCTCCTTTATTTTGTCTGTATCTCCCTTCTCTCCTTTTTATCTCTCACATAATAAAGAACAGCAGATACTGCAAAATAATGCTATGATAAATTAGAAAAACCATGCTATCTGGGTAATGGAGCAAAGCCTTGATCTTTCAGACTTGGGTAAGAACACTGCGATGTTAACATCATTGCAGTTATACCGATTTTGAGATGAATAACCGTGGACAGTTCTAGGTACTCTCCCTCGTAAGTTGCTTCGCTGGTGGTACCAGGCATGCTTTGGACCAGGGGAGAGGCTGCGAGGATGTGCCACAACCAAGGGCTGCTGTTTCCGCCTGAGCGCGAGGGGGGAAGCAGGGTATCAGGTGCTATGAGGCTGCCTGCTGGGCTTGCTATGGAGTGTTTTCACAGATAGGCTTTGACTCACAGGAAGAGAGTATTTTTCCCACGCTATCTTCTCAGCATGCCTCCCTGTTATTTGGTCCTAGTGTAGGAAAAATATTTACCCTATGAAAGTACATGTGATACTTAAAATGACATATATTTTATAAGCAACATTTGGGAATCAGTCCTTCCTTTAGCTACATGCCAAAACATGGGTGCAGTAATTAGGGTTCCCCCTGTGCCTTTAATTGAAACCAGAGATGTGGCTGCAATATAACTTTCACATCTGGAGCCCAGGTTTCTCCCAGGGCTATATTTGGATCTAGGGATTTGCTTCAGACCATTAGAGGGAAATGAGTCAGTCACAAAAGCAGTATCAGAAATTCAGTGGTACTTTAAAGGTAGGGTTTTTCCCTGTCTTCAAGAACACTGGTTTCTATATCAAGGTATAGAGCTTGGTGTTATTACACAAATGCTCATATTTTAAAGTAGTAGAAATGTCAGTCTCATGGTGACCTTACAATGAGACATATTAGCAGTTTTGAAGTTTACTTATGTATTCTGTGAAACTTATTTTCTGCTGATTACAATAGGGACAAGATGGAAAAGGAGATAACTTATTTTCTTCCCAGAAAACAAAGGTAACTATTTTCTTCATCTCCTGGCTTGGTAGCTGTCTAATGTTGCAGAAACGCAGATCACAATCCATTCGTCTTGGAGCACAGAGGAAAGACTCGATTGTGTTTCTCGGTTTCTTAAAGCAGTTCATAAGGAAAAAAAGGCAGAAAGGAAAATCCACATTATGTGGGGAGAAAGCCTTTCTTGTCAGCAAGGTGTAGATTTTTAGTTTGCCCTAAGCAGTCATGTAGGACAGTCACTGGGATGAGTCACAACACTGAATTTGGATTTACTAAAATGTTTGGACTGTTAAAATAATAATTGATCGCTATGACTTGTATTATTTTATCAGAGCTGCTTTACTACCTTGTACTTAGCTTGGTAATCACTGCAGTTTCACTAGATAGTTTGGTAAGTGCTGGAGTGTGCTGTGGTATTTCCTTACTATCAAAAGTATGCTGTGACTTCCAGAAAAGTTTTGAGTATGCTTCCCTTAGAAATAGCTCCGAACAGAGTTACATCTGGCAGTAAGGACACTGGAACTGGGCTTGCACTGCACACAATGGCAATTAGTGCTTTGGAGAAAAAACGGTTAGACTACTCTAGAGGGCTCTGGGGTACAGACAGGTCAGAACTAGGGATGACTTGTCAGAAGGGTGGACGTTTTGGGGGAACAAGCAGAAAAGGTAATGCCAGACAAAGCATGTTCCTTTTGAGAGCTAGAGTGGAATTTGGGATTGCTGAATCTAGTAATTTCTTGGGTACCAGTAAATTATTGTCAAGTCCACTGTCCAATATCATGTCTCATCCCGATCTACAGAGAGGATAACGACCTTTTCATCAGTTATTGCCCTTGTTCAAGTAGCAAAAACCTGTGCTGTGGAAAGGCCTAGAATCTTGCTGGGAAAAAAGCTACTACTTTGTAGTGTAAGTAAAGCCCGTAACTACACAAAGGTAGTAATGATTTAGGATTGAATGGTCACCTATATTTGGGATTTCCTAGAGCTCAACTCTTGGCTTTGTAAGTTTCTTTTCAATGAGTTATATTCTCCATGCACTTTGGTCTGATTAATATTTTAATTATGTTTGCGTTGCTGCCGTAGATTTACAAATCCTATACCTAGTCTGCATGTCACCTAATATGCAAGTTACACATAATACGGTTTTTAAATTATTCTTGTGTAATGACACAGTTATCCCCAGGTAGGTTAGCAAATGTGTTTACTGTGTTAACGACAGGACCAAATTACTGGAAAGGGGTAAATAAGGCAACCTCAAATTTCAGTTGATGGGTGAGTCTCTGACTGGGGAGATGTAGGAAAACATCTCACTCCTCTTCACAAGGATGTATCTTTTCCAAGATGTCTTCTACCCAAGTCAACAATCAGCAGTTTTCTATTAGGTATGATGCACTACCGCTTAGGAGTTTGTAAACAGATTTGCCTGTCTCCTCCAGTTACTTACATCTGTGCTCTCCAAAGCAGCAACACCCAAACAAATCAATGCTTTGAAGGTGTGTTCACTCTGAATGTGTTTAAATTAACAATGAAGCAGCCAAAGAATGCTTACTTATTTGTACGTGATTTAATAAAACTAATAAATGCTTACTTTGACTTCTTAAAATATAAACTTATATATGGATGCAGACTTGAGCAATTTTCTCTGAGTATTTTAGAAGCCTCCTTAAAATTCTTGGAAATGGACAAATTGCCAGGGCTTTGACTCTGTTGCTACACACAGCAGCTGAAGTAGAAAAAGTAAAGCGCGGATATTGCACTTAAGATCAATAAGACGAAATGATAGGATTTTGTTATTTTCCCTGTGTTTGTCTGCTGACAGGCACAACAGCTGAATCCACAATGAGCTGCTCCTGATAGGGTGATGGGTACTAACCTGGTTTGCTAGAAGCTGATTTGGTTTTTGCCTGTGCGTGAAGGTAATAGATCCTGCCTTGCTCTGTGCAGAGGTCTGCTGATCGGCAAGGGGCGAAAGGCGGTGATTTCTGAATCCCACAGAGATTAGAGCTGATTGGGAATGGCAAGCCTTGGTCTGACATAAAAGCCAGACAGAAGTTAGCAGCTGCTTCTGTTGAGGAAATGGCTCCAAGACCACACTGAGCTCCTGCAAGTGCTGCAATTGCTCTCATGCTGGAGAAAGTTAGATCCAGCCAGTGCTATCTTCTGACTGCTGCAAAACAAACTATATTTTTTTTAAATTCTTGCTAAACATGCAGCAGTTCATCTAACAAAGTGACATATATGATTAAAAATAAAAAACGTGACATTATAGCATAATACCATATTCTGTCTTACTCTGAGCAAAGGACTGCTTATAATAAGAAAAAAGTATTTAATATTGCTTCTAGTTTTTGTCCCATGTCCATACGCTAAGATTATAAATCACCTTTAGCTACTGTTAACAAGTGGTATTGCTTAATTCTTACAAATGGCTGTGTTAATATTAGGGAGTTTTACTGTATGATTAATTCATTGCACTGCATTTCATGGGATTGTCCAGGAGATGTTTTAGCAGAGGAAAATATTCAGAAGCAACTAGTACAAACAAGCATACAGAAAGGCATTTTGGCTATAAAACAAGTATAGATGTAAATATACAATGAAATGTTTGCACAGAGCATTTGAGTACTGTTAAGTTATTCTGGTGCTGTGACTATACTATGTAAAGTCATCTTCATTTTTCTGAGTGGCACAGTGCCATGTTGCATTCAGCCAGACATGGAATAAATCGGTTGCTTATAGTTCGATCTTGCAGCAGATAATTTAATTTTAATTTTCAATTTGCTTGCCAAGGTAAATATGACAGCAATTAATACGGCAGAGATGGAGAATTCACATTAAATGTTGCTGTTCCCCTGGGATGAGCTGTCTCAAAGCATGGTTGGAGACGAATTAAACCCAGAAGCTTTTCCCATGTTTCTTATTTTTTTGTTATGGTCAGAAAAAGTCTTTATATGTTATGAGCAATGGGAGGGATGGTGTTCCTCGTTCTTGAAACACATCTGCAGTCATTTGACTTAACCTGTGATGTGTGCCATCATCCTTCTCATACCTTTTTAAGGTCCGTTATACCGCTGAAATTCCTTCTGTAAACTCTACACTGGCAATTCATTATGTTTCTCCTGTCAGACCTTTAAAACCACTAACTACCATTTGAGTGAGACAGGTTTTCCCATAACACAGCAGATTTTTTCTGAATTTTAGTTACATTAAGTGCAAGATGCACTTACGTTACCAGATGCAAACTTGATGTTTTAATAAATGAAGACTGAGTATATGCATGGCTTTTTTCAGTATTTGAATCATCTGAAATGCCATGGAATTAGGTTTTACCCTTTGTTTCTTTAAAGATGTGATTTAGGGGGTCTTGTCATTGCAGAGGTCAGGAAGAGTCTTCACTTGGTCACTGCTTGAAAATTGTTGTGCCTATTAAGTTGATACTGGTTTTGAACTGGGATATATGTTATCAAAGGGCCATCCCATTTGTTTCTGGGAAAAGAAGAACTTCCAGATACTTAGAAAATAGTTCTGCAGGAAGCTTTCTTTAGGAACTGTGTGATCATTATTTGGAATTTAAAGATCTGTACATTAATGACATCGGTTTTGTACAACAGTATTATTACTAGAAACATCATGGATCCCCACTTTCTTGCAAACCAATGATGATTTTGTTATAAGTAGCATTTGGCAGGAGCCCAAGGTCACGTTCAGAGCAAGGGCACAGATTCCAGTCCCCACCAGGGCAGGAAGAAGCTGAATGTGGGTGTCCGGCAGCACAAAGGATGGCAGGCTGCATCGCAAAATGAAGCAGCAGACACTGTAGCTGCATGTCCAGAAGCTTTGTCAACTCAGGGACCTTCACATCAGTGCCCATTTTGCACCTGAATGCGTTCTGGCCCATGATCGTTTTCTGGGACCTCTCCTTCGCACTTAGCAGCTTCTGGAGACTTCAGATTTTCCAGGTGTAAAATAATGGCATCACTTCTCCCACAGTGCTGATTCTACCTGCCTGGATATTTTTGCTACCAAATCAAATGTAATTTAATTAAAATACAATATGCTAGTGTGGAAGTGAACCCCCACATAATTCGAGACTATTGTCTTCTAAAAACAGAGAAATAGTTTCACCAGCAGGAAGAAAAAACCTATCAAAACTCTTGGTAATTGCTGAAGGTCATTCACTTCCTTTGTTCTTGTTTAGTGCAAATGCAGTAAATATTTGTTGGTATCTAATGTAACCATTAATTCAGTCTTTCTTTTGTTTTTTCTTAAATAGCAGCACATATAAATGCAGTATTACATTCACTGGGAGATGTTTTAAATGTTTTTTATACATTTTTGAGAAAAAATGTATTTCAGATTTTTTTTCATCGAAAATGGTGGTATACTTGATTTTAAAAGTTTTAGTAGTGTGATTTTATAAATTCCAGATTTATCTTGAGATTGAAGGCCGAAATTCAGCAAAGCACATGAGTATATAAGATCCCTCAAAACCATACCGTTTTTTAATCTTCTACGATGGTGCAGGTATATATTTATGTTACTATTTTACTTAACAGTTTACTTTGGTACACAGATCAGTCTAACCACAAAAAAGGTGGTTCTTTTCTCCTTTTCTTTTTTAGTAAAGTAATACAAGGTTATGTAATGGCTCCTGAATAAAAATACTTTTACATATATTTAACAATGCTTACATTATAAAGAAAAGTATTACGTATATTTATGCATTGAGGGTGTGGTTCTTGCTTGAAATTTTTCATGGCCTCATTTGCTACACAACAGTATTCAGCAATAAAAAATAAAGCATTACCGATATCCATTGAGTAGAAACAAATGAGTTCCTATGTAAAAACAGAAATCAGAAATATAGAACATTATGTAAACATACTTCAGCCTCTTGTTCTTAGCATTGTGTTTATTGATTCTTAAAATAATACTTTAATAATTTTGATAAATGTCCCCTAGAAGCTGGCCTGACACCACTGGTATTGCGGCATGCTTTAAAAGGGCCTTTTCTGCCAAATACTTTTTTTCAGCAGCAGGTCCAGCCAAAGTAGCTTCTGCTTGTTTCTCCTCTTGTCCGTGCCACTTGTGCCGCGTCTGCAGCACTCCACTGCTGTGCCATTCATTCCAGCTGTTTCAAAAGAAGCAGCTGATAACCTGTATCAGGGAATTAGTTATTTTTAACCCTGGTACAGTTGCTGTGTGACCCTAAAAGCCCTTTGGGTGTCTCAGGGACAGAGATAAGCAGTGTGGCGCACGGGCTGATTAAAGCCATAGTGCCTCTGAAAGTAATAGTTATTGTACTGTATCTCCAGAGAGACAAATGTAATACTTCAGCTGCTTCCAGAGTCCCCCAAAGCTCTCGAGGATTACCTTGTTGGAGTATTACAGGAGGATGAGAGGATCTGATTCAATGAGAAACAGTCAATAGAAAATGAAGCCCTTAAGCGAAGAGCCTTTTTCAGATTAAGTCCAACGGAAATAAATGTTACAAACAGGGAACAATTACTAAAATGAAAAGCTCAGCCCTTTTTTTTAAAATATGTTGTTTGAAAGATAGCACCTTCAAAAGCATAAAGATCCCCTGGTGTTTCCGAGCAACCTCAGTTATGTGGTCGAATTCCCATGATGTTAGTTCTCACCAGTCAGTGGCTTTTATACACGGCAGTAACCTTTGGTCTTGGAAGGTTTGCTGTTCCAGAATTGCATTGCTAACAATTCTCGGTTACAAAAAAGATGTCTTGGGATTTAAGTATACATAACAAATCAGTTTCATTGTGCCGCGTCAGGTAGTTTTTGATAGCTGCTTATGAAGAATCAAAAAGGTTTTCTCATCAGAATTCTGTTCTCTACCCTTTCAGAAACCTCATCCATACTGTGACCAAAGATATATCAGATAAAACAAATCCTCTGCCTTAATCACTAGAGCCCCAAGTCAGCGAAGAACTTAACCATGCACGCAAGTTTAATTACCCAAAGCACTGAAGTCAGTAGGGATTGCATGCTTAAAATGGCACATGAGCTTAAGTGTTTTCCTGAGCAAGGCCCTAGAAAAGCCATTACTTTAACGCACACACGATAAAACTGGCACAGCATAGGAATTTGAAAGAGAAAATAAATTTTTTAATTCTCTTTTCTTTCTTCCTGTTTTGTAGGGCACGCAGTTTTTCCTGTGGCGATTTATAGCTACTAATAATCTTCCACAGCGGTTGCCTTATCTACTATTCTGGCATCTTCTGCTCTTGTTAGTAAACAGAACTATTGAACTCAAAGCCAAGTAGTCTTAATCTCAAGACAGAGACACTGTACAGTATGTTCTGTACAAAACTGAAAGACTTGAAGATCACAGGGGAATGTCCTTTCTCCTTACTGACTCAAAGTCACATTCCTGAGGAACATGACAAGGACTGCACAGAAAACAGCTCTCGAGCAGCTTTGCCTATCTGCAAAGAAGTCCATGAAAAAGATGCCCAAGGAAACCTTCCACAAAGGAAAACGAGCAGAAGTAGAGTGTACCTGCACACACTAACTGAAAGCATCTGCAAACTAATCTTTCCTGAGGTAAAGAGATACTGCATCATGATAATACTTGAATGGCATTTAATTATATATATATTAAAAAATCATTTTATGCCAGCCTTTAGACGTAAGCCTTTAGAAAGTTGTTTTGACTTCAAAGTTTGTGTCCTTACCTAGTTCTGCATAGTTTAAATCCTCATTTTATCCTCTTCCATTCCTTCTGGGTACAATTTTGCCACAATCAGTTTTGTACACACCATCCCTTCCACTGTATTTCTCTATTTTATTGCCTTGTATTTGCAACCTTTCACTGATCATTCTAATCATTCCTTTTAAATCCATGTGTTTCCGTAGCAATTTTTTTAGATGGAGATACAATTAGAGAAACTCTGCCTTGTTACCTAATTATGTAAATTATGTGGTCACCTCATCAATTCACCTAACTGAATCCATACTGCTAAGTACATTAGTCATTATCACAACAAAATTAAAATAGCTGTTTTCATCTGCTATGATGCTAGCCTCCTGCCATACGATTTTAAAAAATGTTACTGTCTGTGTTTACCACAAAGGTTTTCTTATGTCTCCGCTCACCTCAACTGAAAACAGCTACAGTACATGCACAGTGGTTTGCTTGAGTGGAGATGAATACTGTGGTCTGCCTCTGAAACAAGAACGTGAAAAATGCAGTTCCGTAACAGTCAGCACTTGGGCTTGCCTCAAATTCTGTGGAAAGTGTGAAGGAACTGACTGGTATATATTGGGACTATAAATGGCAAATGGCCAACTCTGTATACGCAATTAATTAGAATTCTATTACTTGGACATTCAGTGTACTTTACTAAAGTGCTGGAGTTTTGTTAAGTCTATTTGCTGACCTGTTTTCACAACTCTTCACCTATTACCTTTTTGCTAAAATTCTACATGATCAACTTTCGATAGACCCCCTTTTACCTCTACTGTACTTACCCAGAAGAAGTTAATCCCTTTAAACTGATCTTTAAACGTATAGAGGAAAGGACTTCTAACTCATGAATGAACTGGCAAAGCACCCTTTCTACGGTGTCATGATTGCTTTATTGCTTTTCTAGTATATAGTTGTTGATGGGACTTTTAATTAAATAACTGGGTTTTTTTTTTCTTTAAAGAGTCATATAAATGTATGCAGCTGCCTGTTATAATTATGATAGGCTGGTTCATCAGCTAGGACAAAAGCTTGGTAAAGTCAAGGATATTATGACCATGTACCCCAGGCACTACTGAAGTTCAAGGTTATTGTCACTGCTATTTACAGTGATTCAAGTTATGTTCATTGGAACTTTGTCCAAGTATAGTAGTCTGTTCTCATGCTGATTTGGGGTCAAGACTTAAGCATCTTCCCAGTCCCAGTTTTCCAACATATTTGTTTAAAAACATATTTTTCATTGCTTAGATACTTTATAGTGCCTTACTTAACCATCAGCGACTAACATCATCTTCTTTCCAATTGGAAACTCCAAAACAGGGGGCCACATCATGACCCCGACTGATTCATTAACTCCTCATGAAAACAGTGAGTTGTGCATGGAAGTCCAGGACATAGTGCATCCAGAATAACTTTCGATTAAATTTGAGATATAATGTAGTGTGTGCGATTGTTTTATTTGCTTCTTTGTGTGTTTACAGAAATATAGACAACAGTGATCAGAGATGAGTAATTAATTGGATGGCGTTCCATTTACTGTACCAGTTTATACACAGATGTAATTTACATCGTGTTCATATACATCACAGAACAGTTATTTAGTTTAGATTTTTGCTTGGGAAAAGTCTCCGCAATATATTGCTTTTCTTTCACATGACATTTTCTTCAGGTGTGCAAACTTTCCTTTTGAAAATACAAAAAGTAAAAGATGCAGTAGGAAACACTAGTTTCTTCAGGGAATGAGAATCAGGAAAAAGCCAGGCCACAGCAAGCCTCACTGCCAAATTCTGTCACGTCAGCATAGTACTATTCCATGACCCTGTCTTTATGGGAAGTTTGGGTTTCAGATGATCAGAGACTACATACATAAGAAAGCTTTACTGGCCCCAACGATTTGAAATATGCATGTTTGGAAAGTGTTCTATCTGATCTAATTAGGAACTAGAGAAAGCATATGGAACCATGGGATCAAGATAAATTAAGTTAAATCTTCATGATATTCTGAAGGGTCTTTTATGATGGTACCCTGTACAAAGGTTATCTACAGTGACTAGATCTTCATCTGGAGGACATTTGGGTTTGCAGCATATATAGCCAAAATTTTTCTTTTTCTACAAATATAAAATAAATGGTTCTAACATTGTCTTGAAATGCTATGGTCTTGAAAACAGAAAAGGAGGTAATCTGAAGCACAGAATGCTATACTGATCTAGTATAGCTGCATTTGAAACTCTGTTACCTTTTGCAATTTCAATCCTGACATTTCTGAAAATTGCAGTGAAAAATAATTTAACTCTTAATATTCCAAGAATAGTTACTAGGTAGAAAAGCCACTTTTTACTGCTTTTCTCTGAGCATAATGCAGAATATAACTGCCTTTTTCTGTTAGGAGAATATATTTTAAACTGAAAAGATTTATTTCCAAATTTTGCATCCATGGTAGGGTGGGGTTTTTTTTGGTGGGGGGCGTGTAATAATAGAAAGTTGGGTTAGTTATACTTATTTCTTAGCAGCATTGCCTTTATTGCCATCTAACAACTTGGAGGTAAAACACATCACTATATTTAAAATGCACAACCACTGGCACACATGAGCTAAGGGGCTTAATTATAGTGGTACTAGAGTTGAGCTGAAGACATCAACTTAAATGACATGCTGTTTCTAACAACTATACCCTCTTGAAAAAAGATGTTAGTCCAAAGGACAGTGAAGTAATTCTTCTCTTTATAAAAATGTTACTTGTATGATTTCAGCAATGACATTTTAATCAACATACCTTTTTCTCTTCCCCAGTTTGAAAGGCTAAATCTTGCACTTCAGAGAACACTTGCAAAACACAAAATAAAGGACACCAGGTATGTATGTGTAACGAGTTTGCAACTAACTTGACAGCAAAAATGTTTTGCACAGTTTATAAGGACTGGGGTGGTGATAGGGAATCATAGAATCATTAAGGTTGGAAAAGACCTCTAGGATCATCAAGTCCAACTGTCAACCCAACACTACTACGTCTCCTAAACCGTGTCCTGCAGTGTCACATCTTTTGAATGCCCCCAGGGATGGTAACTCCACCACCTCACTGGGCAGCCTGTTCCAGTGCCTGACCACTCTTTCAGTGAAGAAATTTTTCCTAATACCCAATCTAAACATCCCCTGGCACAGCTTGAAGCCATTTCCTCTCATCCTATTGCTAGTTACTAGGGAGAAGAGACCAACACCCACCTCACTACAACCTCCTTTCAGGTAGTTGTAGAGAGCCATAAGGTCTCCCCTCAGCCTCCTCTTCTCCAGACCAAACAACCCCAGTTCCCTCCACATCTCCTCATAAGACCCGCTTTCCAGACCCTTCACCAGCTTCATTGCCCTTCTTTGAACATGCTCCAGCAACGTGATATCTCTCTTGTAGTGAGGGGCCCAAAACTGAACACAGTATTCAAGGTGCTGCTTCACCAGTGCCGAGTACAGGGGCACGATCACTGCCCTGCTCCTGCTGGCCACACTATTCCTGATACAAGCCAGGATGCTGTTGGCCTTCTTGGCCACCTGGGCACACTGCCGGCTCATATTCAGATGGCTGTCAACCAGCATCCCCAGGTCCTTCTCTGCCAGAGGAGGCTTTCTAGCCACTCTTCCCCAGTCAGGACTTCTAGAATCTGTTTTCAATTATCTTGTCAAATTGGTGTGTAACATTTGTGTAACATAAGTTAATAATGATTTAGTTTATTTTAAAATATTCACAAATATTTAAAGCACTCACACAGTTGTCTTAATGGGCAAATTTAGCCATTTGTGCAGGGAAACAGGCAAGGACTCCGTTTAAAACGAGCAAGTGTTTTGGAGGAACTCAGAGACTACTCAGGCATAGAGGGAAAGGTAGATATGGTTGTATATTGATCTAGCCCAGTGTTTCTGAGATCCCAAGAAAAGAATTTTAAATGCAAATTATTACTATTTTACAAAAAATTTAGCTTCTGATACAGTGAACAATCATATGCTACATATACTGACATACATGTTTTCACTGGGTTCACTTGGCTTCTAGTTTCTTTTTCTGAGGAACTCAGCTTGAATTTCAGCACTCGTTAGTACTAATCCAATATTAATCATTTGAGCCTTGTAGGGAGTGAGAATTTCTTAGTGTCTCATTATACATTGAGGATTCAATTTATTGAATGCATCTGAAAAAATAAGCCACTCAGTTTAAATCTCCTTTCAGAAGTGGGGAAAAATAATGGCTTTGGACACTACACTGTTGCTCACCTTGGTAACAATAGATAATTACAACGTATCTTTTAAATTATACTTGATATTTTCAAAGCACTTTCTATGCATTGACTGAAACAAAGATAACGGGTCAGATGTGCTTTGCAATTGCTGACTGGCTGATTGGTATGAATATTTTCCCTATCTTTAATTATGTGTTGCTTCCTGGAGTATTAGTCTGAAAACAAAAAGTTATTATGCTATTCTGAATGATGTAGTAATGCAAATTTAAAACAGATCTAAATGTCTATATTGGTTTTGCGTATAAATATATCTAAGATATTTCAAGTGAAGAAATTCAGAAAGCATGTATGAAAAGCTTATTGCTTATATGGAGGTTAATCTAAGCTACATGTCCTTCCCATCATTTTGGGTCTGACATTCAGGTTGACATTTATTGGCCTCATAGGGCTGCAGTTTTTTGTCACAGAATCTGGATTACCACAACCAAACAAATAATTTTGAAGTTAATGGTTGTTATTGGTATTTCCTCTCAAAACAGAAATACCTTCTCACCTCTTTTGAATTTAATGCAATGTAATTCCAATAAATGCTTGAATATAAATTCCAATAATATTTTACAATATGTTATGAAATATAGTTATGGCTTCAAGCAAAAAACGCGAACCAAACAATAAACTGGACTGTTACAACTGAAGAGTTTTTAATTAATGACAGTCTATAGCATTTGGCCTCAATCCATAATCTGAGTTTAGACCACTAAAACTTCAATTTATCACAAATGCACAGGATAATATAAGATCCTACCAAGACCCTGTTTTAAATTAATGAAAAACTGCCTATTTGATCACCAAAACTTCATCTGTACACATTAAAGACAGGGTAAGTAACTTCTGTTACTTACTATTTTTACCATGTTTATCTTGATTTTTCAGGGGGTTTACTTATATTTTTGTGTTCTTTACAGAAAAAGTGGGGATAGAGAAGATTTTGAAAAAATAATCAGTGATCATGCTAATGCAGCAGGTAATGCAGGCTGTTTAATAATAGACATATAAAAATATATGGATTATGTATGTTATATATATAAAATAATAGATGTATATAAAAATTAGCCTTATTACTATGAAATAATTTCCTCCATGTAAGGGCTGCAGTGATGCTGACAAAACAGAGCCTGAACTGTGATCCGTACAACTAACAGTTCAGAGTGTCAAAATTTGAGCTAAAGAGATGAATTTCTCAAGTCTGAGCTGTCATAGAATCATCTATCCCAAAGATCCAACTTCTAGAGGGAGTTGTGATATACATTCAGTAATAAGTCACAGTTTTTTATTAATGAAAAACTGTTTGATCCTTTTCATCTTCTGAAGGACTGTAGTCTGTCAGAAGAAAACTGCTGTAATCTGCAATACAGGAATCTCTGCTTACATCTGTAATAGCAAATTAACATTTCCAGGAACTGAAATGTGGTCTTCTGTACACTTAAACTGTTAAGCTGGTCCTGGAACACAGTTCGCCTGTGACAGATAACACTTTTCCAAATGATTCCCAGTAACAGTTGGGAAGTTGGAACATTCCCAACAGTCGGTCTGCAAGCAGCTATCCTGTTAAAACAAATTTACTAGCAAGGATGCGAGCTGTTCTGTGCCAACTGGCCTCAGTGCCCTGGAATAATCCTAGGGTCATTTAATTTATTGCATGAGGCATAGTACTTATATCTGCATGTGTGCACAGACCCTACTTTAGTCTTACTTTTTATTCTTATTTTAAGTTTTTTAATTCTTATTTTGTTTCTTTATATCAAGCTAAGGGAATTGGGTTAAATCCTGTGCCAAAATATACATTCATTCTGTCTACATCTCTACAAAGAACACCGACTCTTGGATCTTTCCAAACTACAACTTATTGTCTCCCTGTTTCCAGGCAACATGAGTATGTCTTTGGTTACAGCAGGACTCCTAAAGGAGAGGGCCCTCAGTGTCATTGCTGGATCAGGGAAGGATATTGCTAATTTGATTTGGTCTAGCATGAAAAAACAGTGGAGGTTAGCTTGAGATTCAGCATGATGAGCACAGTTCTGATTAAAATGTGGTTCCATGCAGGTGTTCCCGTGGAGTCTCTACAGGAATCTCTTGGTGAAGAGCTATTCAAAATATGCTATGAAGAGGATGAACACATATTAGGGGTTATTGGAGGAACCCTTAAGGACTTCTTGAACAGTTTCACTACTCTGCTGAAGCAGAGTGGCCACAGCCAAGAAGCAGGAAAAAAGGACAGACTCGAAGATGCCTCGATATTATGCCTGGAGAAAGATCAGGACTTTTTAAATGTGTATTATTTCTTTCCTAAGAAAATCACGAGTCTTATTCTGTCTGGTATTATTAAAGCAGCAGCTCATATTTTGTATGAAACTGAGGTGGAAGTGATGCTCATGCCTCCTTGTTTCCATAATGACTGCACTGAGTTTGCTAATCAGCCTTATTTGCTGTACTCTATACAAGTCAAAAGTGCAAAACCTTCCTTATCTCCATGTAAACCACAGTCTTCACTTGTGATTCCGGCCTCTGTGTTCTGTAAGACTTTCCCATTTCATTTTATGTTTGACAAGGATATGTCAGTTCTTCAAATTGGAAATGGGATAAGAAGACTTTTGACCAGGAGAGAATTTCAAGCTAAGCCCAATTTTGAAGAGTATTTTGAAATTCTTACCCCCAAAGTAAGCTGCACTTTTAGTGGAATAATGACAATGATAAATATGCAGTTTACTGTACGGGTCAGAAGATGGGATAGTGCTGATATGAAATCATCCATGGTAAGAGACTTTTTATAACCATTGCTTCTGTGAGGAATTGGTTTTCTTCAGCCACAAAACATGTTGCACTTTGCTTTCTCTACCTCTCAATGTTGTTTATAATAATGATGATGATGATAATTTTTTGAGGGCATTCTAATGTAATTCAGATTCTGAAGCCAATATTCAGTCAAAACCCTGCTTTAGGACTTTTACATGAGTAAAAACTGACTGTTAACTTTATTTTATTAAAAAACATTGAAATATTGAGATAAACTGAGTAAACTGAGATGAAGCCAATGACATGCAATGCTGCTGAGAATAAGGGCATCTTCAACACAAAGACAGTGGCAGGGAAAGCTTTACCAAAGTGCCCCTCAATCATCTGGGAACAACAGCTCTAGGATTTGGGGAAAGAAGTAGACCTTTGGTATCTTTGGTATTTTGGTATCTTTGATATCTTTGGTATCTTTGATATTCTGATGTTTTCATCAAATGCAGTCGCCAGAGGTCCCACTTAGTTTCAGCTGCTGGGATTACTTACTATTTTTGCTGAAGCTAGGTCTGTGGCAAATGACCTGGGACAGTAAAAAACATTGAATATTCAATGACTGCTTTTATTCATCACTGGCCCCAGCTGAATTCCCACTTATATACACCTGAGGCACTCCAGGATGAATTACCAGTTCAGACTCAACACTCCAAGAACTTAAATGAAGAGCAGTAATAAAGATTTCACTCAGTTATTAATGAAGTGGGAAAAAAATGTAGCACTAATTAGCTACTTCATCTCAGATCCATTTCTGCACTAGGCAGCAGTTTAATGATTACAAGCAGTAGCAGACTCTGCTTTGCTTTTGAATGTACTTAGATACGCAAATGTCTATTAGCAAGTAACAGGTTTTCTTCAAAAAATGGTCTTTCAAAGCAATGTTAAGTGGAGCTCTGCAGCACCTTGCACATTGCACAACTGAATACAGAAGGGACATAAAAACACTTCACACAAAATATTTTGGTGTTTTAGATCATTAAATGGGATATTTCTGCCATTTATGCCTTTAATTTTAAATTGCAGTGAGTACCAAACATCGTATGATAAAATTGAAGCAGATTTTCTTACTTTATCTTACAAAGAAAGTGGTGCATGAACTGAACACTAGTTATTAGCAGAAATTCATGGGTCACTATAGTCAGTAACATTTTATCGATAGATGAAAATACACAAAATTCTTCTTTTTGTTTTTCTTTTCATCCTAAGCTAAAATCGATACTGATAAACATAATTGTTTATCCTTAAGTTGTGGTCTGACTTTTGTACCAGAGGCTCAGGCAAAATAAGCTTACTTGATGGATCTATGATTTAGCACCCCATGTTTTCTCTTAAGCAACTAAGTGAAAATGTAAGGAGTATGGACCAGTCTGATTTTCCTATGTTTCAGCAAAACGTATTTCCTCTAAAATGTCTTGCTTCTAAACCATTGCCATGCACGTTTTGCATGAATTATTGTTTCTTTAACTGTTTCAGGTAATGGATCTCAAAGGCCAAATGATCTATATTTTTGAATCCAGTGCCATCCTATTCTTGGGATCTCCTTGTGTGGATAGACTAGAAGATTTTACAGGACGTGGATTGTACCTCTCAGATATTCCCATTCACAATGCTTTGAGAGATGTTGTTCTGATAGGAGAGCAGGCCAGAGCTCAGGATGGACTGAAGAAGAGGTTAGGAAAGCTAAAAGCAACCCTCGAGCAGGCCCATCAAGCACTTGAAGAAGAAAAGAAGAAGACTGTAGATCTCCTGTTTTCAATATTTCCTGGAGAGGTTGCTCAGCAGCTGTGGCAGGGACAAGTTGTGCAAGCCAAGAAATTTAATAATGTCACAATGCTTTTCTCTGACATTGTTGGATTCACTGCCATCTGTTCCCAGTGCTCACCTATGCAGGTTATCACCATGCTTAATGAGCTTTATACTCGCTTTGATTACCAATGTGGAGAGCTAGATGTTTACAAGGTACACAATTCATTGCTTTTCTGTGGGGTTTTGGGGCAGGAAAGCGAATTAAGACTAAATGGGACAGAGGATAATAGAAGTTCAAAAATTATTTTGCCCTAAACCTTCATTATAAGAAAGACATATTAAGATAAATCACAAAACAAACAAAGTCAACAGAAGCAGCCATTCTTGCAGCCAAGAGAGAAACCCATCAAAACTTAAGAGCTGATTTTAGAAATTTATTTCAATGACTGTTCTCTGAATCTGGAGTAAATAGGTGTTTAATGTAGCTATGGGTGCCTGACAGCAGGTTAGCAAGGAAGAGTATTTTAGCATCATGGCCAGCAATAAATACAAGTTGTGCAATTTTATCTTTTGAGTGATACTGCAGGATTTTCCCCGGACTTAAATAATTTAGCAGGACAAATAAGACTCAGTTAGTTTGTAGGTACAATTCTTACTGAAGCCACAGACTATTCTTTTATATGTCAAACAGTCTAACAGCAAGGAACAAATATGCCTATTTTAGGTTGAGACTATTGGAGATGCCTACTGTGTCGCTGGAGGTTTACACAAAGAAAGTGAAACACATGCTGTTCAAATAGCGTTGATGGCCCTGAAGATGATGGAGCTGTCAGATGAGGTGGTGTCTCCCCATGGAGAGCCTATCAAGGTCATACATTTTATTGTATTTTATATGGTTAAAGTGGGCATTTTTGTTTGTTTAGTTGCTTTTGCGGTTTTTGTCTCAAGGAAATTTCACATCATTGCATTAATTCAGACAAGCTGGGGAACCAAGTGTGTATGGCTGGAGAAGCTGACCTTCTTAGTGCTATTAATGAGAGTTTTGTGGAGGGGTAAAGGCAAAACAGATCTGAAAATCAACCCAAAAGACTTAAACACAGTGAAATCAATAGGTACACACTGACATGCTGCAGTTTTTCTCTCAGTAGCAATAAATTTGTCGGTGACATGGAATATTCTGTTACTGTTTTCTAATGAGGAGACTAATCCTTTCTCAAAATTAGACCCAATGAGGACATCTAAGTCTTTTGAGGTAACAGGTATAAATATGAATCATCAAAGACATGTTCTTATTGCAGTAATCCACACATTTTTAAAGGATTCTGGTGCTGTTCTTGTTCTACAGTCAGATACTGACCCACTACCATAAGATAATAAGTGTTAATGCTGTCAAAGCAACTGTTAGATTCAGTGTTACATTTATGGCTTCCTTTCAATGAGGACTTATGCAGGTACTGAACTTTTCATGTAGGTTTACCTCTCATGGAGAAAAAAGAGAAAGGCCTTGTGCATGACAAAGGATGTGGACCTTCTAATAAGTTCAAAAGTCCTGAAATTAGGTCCTATTATTTTTAATACAGGTGCCTAAGGTTCATTATGTCTTTCATTTGCTCATTTTAACATTTATCTATTCATTTGTTCCTTTAGAAAGCTTCAGGCTTCTTTGGTTTAGATTAAGGGATATTTGTAGTCCAAGACAAAGAAAATGGTTATTAAGAGGATTCCATGCTCCACATTTATCACAGAGAATAACAGCATTATGTTATAAATAAATGTCATTCTTTTTGTATTTCACAATATCAAATTAAATTATGCATTAAAAATCTGGAAACATCTTGATAATACTAAAACATGTTTATAATTTCCACGCGAATGCTACCCTATAATTCTAAATGAGGAATGCTATTACTTTTTTAAAAGTCATTTTAAAATAGGGAGAAAAAATTGTATTGTGTAAGTACCTACTAGAAGCTTCTTAGAAGAAAACTGAGTCTTTCTATTTTTAATGAAAGCCTGCGTCTATTTTAATGAAATGCTTCCTGAGAGCATTGGCTATTTTGCAAAGCAACAAATATGTCACACAGTCTACTGTCATTTTATAGATCAGTTGTCAAAGAAGAAGGTGTGACTGCGGACCCCTTACTTTAAATCAGACTTGTTTATCAATGTACATATTTCAGCCATCTTTGCTGTGTGGGTGGATTTTGCTTTTGTTGCAGGCTTTTCTGCTTTACCACTCAAAAGTAGAAACTGTGACTTCTTCATAGTGATATGTTCTCTTGATATGTAAAGAGTAGCACAAACAGTAGACACACAAGCTTCCCAACATTATGCCATTATTGTATCAGAGTGCTATTCTGAAGAAAACATGTCTACTTATGTATAAGGCACATAAGAAAAAGAACACGCCTCAAAAAAACCCAAAAAAGGAACGTAGAAAGCAGCACCAGCTAAGCAAAACTCAAAAATCTGAGTATGAGTTACAAAGGAGAGGTATCAAAATGTTTCGACTACTGTATAATTTGATTAATTATCAAAATTCTGTACTCTGGGACTGGGATTTACATGCGACCATGTCAAAAGAGTTCAGCTGGAACTACAGCATATATGGATTGTCTTTGCCATTCCCTAAGATTTGTATTCTGACCTTAACAGCAAAGCCAGTACTATTCATTAACTGTCACCAGTCTAACAACATTGTGTCATGTAATTCCTCCCAGAAAAGTATCCAAGTGTCATAGTAACTCCTGCTGATGTTTCTAGATCAATTTACTGCCACAGAGACCAATGTTATCACAGCCATATCAGATGGATTAATTACTATAAATGCAAAGCAAGGTAAACTTCAGCTAGTTTCCTCTCCACAGGCAGTGATGACCAGAATAGACATTTTAAGGTGACTGTACCAACTCAATTTATATTAGTAGCTCAGTATTTGGTTATTTTAAAAATAGAGGAAGAATTTATAAAACTGACTTTAACCATTTTATTTTACCTAATAATGCTCTTTTCTGTCTTATTTAAAGATGCGTATTGGCCTTCATTCTGGATCTGTCTTTGCTGGAGTTGTTGGGGTTAAAATGCCTCGTTATTGCCTTTTTGGAAATAATGTAACACTTGCCAATAAGTTTGAATCTTGCAGTATACCTAGAAAAATAAATGTCAGCCCAACAACTTACAGGTACAGTGCTTCATATCTGCCAAATGTTCACCTGAAGCAGTTACTGTAATAGTTCATTATCTTCCTGTCTTCCTGTTCTTTTTTTCCCCCCTCTGAAGTACTGCTGTTTATTTTCCTTTTTTTTTCTTTTTATCTGACTGCTCATGAATGCATTGTGGTTATTTTTAGTCAGAATGCAACCAGCAACAGCAGGTGAAACAGAACAGTTGATATTTATTTTTCAGATGTTACATTTAAGATAAATGGACTGTCTGGGCCAATTTTGCTTCTTACCCTGCAGCTGTATATCTCCTGCTTTTTTTTTTTCTTCTCTCATATAGTTGGGTCCTCTAGTAACAACAGTCTACATCTGAACTCCAGGTCCAGGCCTGAATTTTTTGCCACTGAGCTGACAGAGACTATTGTTTCTTCCAGAGTGCCCAAAAGTTTTACAATGAATTGGAGTGAATCTACTAGTAGATAGTGATATGGCTGGATAGGTAAAATAACCAGAAATATGGATATAAATTATTTTTTCCTTTTAAGAAAGCTCTGCTACCCTCACGGTAGCCTGGACAGTCAGTTATTCCTACTTAGCTTGTATCCACTGCCATTTATCTGATAATGGCTTGTGGCAAGATGCTGTGTCCAGTGTTGGACAGAAAATTTGGCACAGGACCCTGACATGCCCTGCAGCATGTGTCATGTGATTTACAGGGTGCCAAGCTTCAGATTATCTTGTATAGGTGATTTAGATAGAAGTAGCACAGGTATTAGGGCACACAGTAATTAACTTTTTCTGTCATGTGCTCTAAACAAATATTTATCTAGCATTAGCATCACCAGTGCTTATGTATGTCAGTAGAACGGTGCTGGCCAACAGTGATTTTTTCCACATTCATATAGAAAAGAATTTTGAATGATACTGACTATAGTCTTTTCTTAAAACCACTAGACACTCTGTCCACACAAGACTTGCCAATAACTTGTGGCATAAATAGGTTTCTGCATGGCTCTGTATTCATCTCAAGAGAATACTTGAAATGAACACACTGTTGAAAAAGAGGATTTGTTCTCTGAGTGCCTAGAAAATAGGTTATTTGGTTAAAGGGTAAACTATTGTTATCATTGTTGTGGTATGTTCAGTTTTTTCCCTCAGTGAATGATGTGTTAACCTCCTTTCTGTTTAGTGTTTTTTTCTTTTTTATTCGTACACAAGTTCTAAACATATATTGAAAACACCTTGTACAACTCCTTTATACTGCAATAATTGTTTGGAAGCTTGGATGCCAGCGGTCAGTATTTATCCCTACAGATTAGCAATCCCTGTTTCAGATAGAGAAGACCACTGGGTTTAGTGGGCATGTGTGTGAAAAAGCAAAATTATTAGAATTGTTAAGAGGATCTTGATAGTTTAGTTAACAAGCTTTTCAGTATTTCATTAGCTGAAACATTAATTACGGTGCCAGTTTCATGTGCTGATCTGAGCTAGCTTTCAGTGCTAAATAATTTTAAAAATATTTACAACAAATAGCATCTACATGCAAAACATTGGCAAGACAAAAAAAGAGAGGCAATACTCCTGTTTGCGCTGGTACACAAGTTAATAGGTTATCAAGGTTACCAAATAATGAGTATTTTTTTAATATTTTCAGTAAATAACTTACAGAAATTAAATTAGATTCTGCCCTGCTACATTCTGAATTATTGAATGACTGCACTTGTAGTAACAATTAGTTTCTGATTCATTTTTAATAAAGATGATTCATTTTTGTTCTAGGTTGTTAAAGGAATACCCAGGTTTTGTGTTCACACCTCGCTCAAGAGAAGAGCTTCCACCAAATTTCCCTAGTGATATCCCTGGAATTTGCTATTTTCTGGATGCTTATATTCAAGGAACAAACTCACAGACTTGGTTTCAAAAGAGAGATTTGGGAGATGGCAATGCCAATTTTTTAGGTGAGGAAACAGGAATAGACTAAATTGTACATTTGCAAGTGTATAGAATAAATTTATAAATATTTTGATTTTTTTGTATAAATTGAAAATTTTTAAAAATGTATGAAACATGAAAGCACTTTAGATCGTTAACACCTGAAAGCCAGTATTAAAATGTCAGGAAGTATGTCACTGACTACTTTTTATTTTTCCTTTGCATAAGGAACATAGTCACTAAAATAATATTGGAACTTCACTGTTGAAAATGCTACTAAAACCTACATTTTTCCTGTGGTAATTTGTAAGTGCTACATAACAACTCTCGGTTCTCTCTGTGCTGAGAATTCTAGATGTATTGTACATGCAGTTTGTCAGGAAATGTAACGTGCAAGTGATGCAGCCACATGCAGTGTTGTGAGCTGGTGCTTATCAATGACTATTAAAATACATTTTCTTAGTGATTCTGTAAGAAAATATCCATTAAAATATTGTCATTGCTATCACATACTCCTTCCAGTGCATCATTTGGGCGCCATCCAAGAAGCTGCTGATCATCTTCTAACACTGACTGGAGTCAATGTGTTGAGGGTGCTCAGCATCTTCTGGATCAGGCTGCTGACTGTAGCTAATACACATATACATAGCAGAGTTTGCTGCTTACCATTTCATGAACATTATTTTGTGTATAAAATGAATATAGATTAAAACGCTGTATAATCACATACTAAAGTCTCTGTAATCATCAAACAATATTTTAGTTTTGGGGGTTTTTAAAATACTTTACAAAAAATAAGAATATTCACTTGTTATTATGTATTAGAGCAATAAATGTTTTCTTTCTGTTGTCATTTAAATTTGAAATGTTTTAAAAGAAGTGTAATAAAACATGCTTTGGTGTGTTTGCTTAGAAAGGAAAATTCCGGTCAGACTGTATAAAATGGAGAAGCCCACCAGTTTAAAGCTACGATCCTTATTCAAGGACACAATGTGGGTATGACATGTTATTGAAATGCCTATGGTATACTCGCTTTAAAGTTGCCAGGGGAATCTACAGGTGAATAGAAATGCTTTAAAACATATGAACGCATATACGAAGTATTAATACAATATAAGCTCTTCTATTATGGATGGTAGGACGTGAGTGGAGAGCTCTCAAGGGTCTGACTCTAGAACTGGCAGAGTAGAGTTTTATGAGTCCTGAGTTTAGGCTTCTGCTCCTCTAACTAGCAGATCCACTTGCACAGAAATTTCTCTGTGCCATGCAGTTTGATCCCAGCTGCAGGCTGGACAACTGCACTGCTTACACACATACAAATATTCCCAGTAGGATCAAATATTATTTGTTCTTATTCTAACCTCTTAAACTTGGGTTTTGGCATATCAAGCGTAAAAGTCTTTCTTCAAGCTACTTGCCAGTGAATCAGATTTTGCTCTCTGAATATTTACAGGGAACAATTATATTAGACTAAAGTGCCATTCTGTTCATTTTCTGAACTTGACTCATTCATTCTGAAGCTTGATATACTGTTTTATCCCACTGTTTTGCAGTAGAAACTCAGGTACCAACAGGTACCATCAGAGCCCTGAGAAAAATCCTTATAAGGGACTAGCGCTAAGACCATTTCAAAAGCATATTTTAGTTCAGATTTCCTGTAAGCAGCATTTGAACAAAACTTGAAACATTGAACCCTGCCATTGCTTGAGGTCTCCTATATCCATCCAAGACGCTTAGAAATAGTTCTGTGACACAAAAACAGAACCTGAAAGTCTCTCTATTATATGTATACACATCTCTCTCTTGCGTGTGCTATATATACATGCACATATACAAGCATACTTATTTGTAACATTTTTAACAGTAGCATTTCAAGGAAACAACAACTAAGGAAATCCTGGTGACTGATCCTTGCAATATTATTTTGGTCAGAAAATTCTGTTCCGTTGACATAAATACCCAGAGGCTAGTAGCAGTCCCATGTGGGTGCTCCTGGATTTAAAAAAAGGGGGAGTATTTGACTACTGACTCTTCAGTAGGCTCATGATAATAAGCCAGTAATGACTGAAGTCAGTAGGAATCTACCCATCCCTGTCATCTGTTGAATGTTAAAAACAAATAGGCTTTTAAATAAAAAGGTTTTCTTTCTCCATATCTACCGAGTAGAAGAGACTCTTAGGAGTGAATTTCCTTTTGTCCCTAGGAAAGAGCTATTGCTGGACTGGATGGTGGCCATTCTCAAAGCCAGATTTCATATGAATCTGTCATTCAGTAGGATGTTCATCATGGCAGTTCCTGACACCTTCCTAAGTGTACCTCTGTAAAATAAAATGTGCCCTAGGCCAAAGTTCTTATTACAGATAAAATTCATCTTCCAATATTATTTTTATAACTCTCTAATACACCCTAGGCTACATTACCAGCTAGGATAGAATTGCTGTAGAATTCCTTTTTACTTCACTAACTTTTTTTCCAAAAAGTTCAAAACATTCCCATGTCCACTTCAGCCTTAGTCAGGGAAAAATCCTGATAAAGCACTTAAGTGTACACATAAAGCAATAAGTTTGAATCTCAGTGAAGTACATAGGATTTAGGCACGTATTTAAGACAATGATTCAAGAAGGTCCTTCAAAACATACTTGTGTTCAGACCTGTTCTGCAAAAGATCCCACAAGTCTATGTTTAGCTTTAAACATAACTTAAGAATTTAGTTCTCACTGAAGCTGTTCCTCTGTTTAAGTTTTTTTGCTGAATTAATATGCATTTAATAAGGGACAATTATTTTTAACTAAGCTTTTCACTTAGATCTTAAGTAGTCCTTTCACTTTGTAACTAAATTTTTCACTTAAAGCCAGTGGAAAAAAGGGAATCAGAAAGCCAATAAGCAAAATACTAAGATAAACAAAAGGAAGGCAATTTAACTGATATAACACCAGGAGATTTTGCAAGGAAATAAAACAGTTGTTTTTAAGCTAGTCTTGTATAGTATTATGTTGTATGATATTGTGAAAGTCTTCAGAGGCTATGCAATGCTATTTATAGAAATATACAAATACCTTAGTATTATGCCCAGAAACAGTTTTGCTATTGTGTGAATTTTTATTTTATTAGTTCATGAAGATTCTATGGGGCTGATTCCCATTCACGTTTACACTGTGATGGAAGATACAATTTTATCACACTGCAGTTTCTTTGCCAAAGAGGTGTAAATTGCCCTTGAAATAAATAAAAACATGTCCTTTGAATCTTAACAGTAACATAGCTAAAGTAAAAGCTATAGCAAAAGAACTCAACTAATTTTATTTCATCAGGCAAGACCTGATAAGATTTCAGGGAGATGATGTTGGAAAAAATTCTCATTCCTGGTGTCAGAGGAAGTGCAATTAGTGCGGAGCTGATGTTTTCTTTCTCTCTGACCTACTCTGCAAAACCAAATCAAATTAACTCAGAAACCCACAACACAGTGAACTGCACAGATAATCGAGCCCCAGGACAGATCTACTTTTCCCTGTGAAATCTTAAAAAGGAAGAATTCAGATTACTCCCAAACCCAATTTACTTCTCCCATCATTTTCTTTTCCATTCTCTGCAGAAACAGCTGCAACAGATAGTACAGAAGGCATATTCAGTACTTCCCACTGAAAGCCATCAGAATTAGGGGGAATTGCTTCTGAATCTTGGCAAGGGGACCCTTTTTCAAACCCCACCCATCCTATAACCTAGCAGGCTGCTCTAGCTCCTACCATACTTTATGCCTGCTTATTGTTCTGCAAAAGCAGTGGAAGGGGAGTTTTTGTTTCCTGCAACAGCAATACTTTTTGTGGCTATTTGCCATATAGCGTACAAGAGACCGTGTTGCTTTCAAAGCCCCACTCCAGTTTATCAGAAGTCAGCTCGGCAGGGACCAAATTTAACTTTGAGGCTGTTACTGAAATGAAAGCTAGGACTTCTGTTTCTACCTCTAAAGTCTGCAAGATGTGTGCCACAACAGTCTTTGGAGTTCTCTAAAACCATCTCTGATGGTATGGCTTCTCATAACTGCATAGGAAGGAAATAGTCAGATACAAGATATTTTTTGTCCTTTTTCTTCCTTTAATTTCCCAATCCCATTTGCATGAATTCACTGGCAGTCCTTTTATGCAAAGCAAAGTGAGAACGTAAAACTCACCGTCTTGTGTTAGTCAGCATCACTCTGATACTGAAGCACAAATAAAAGATGGAAGATAATGGTTCTGGAACCTCTGCTACACCCAGATGCAACAGTTTAAAGATATGTACTCTCCTGAGCACAAACAGTAGGATCTGAATGTTAAATATGCAGTTAGGCTGGAACATGAAGCTGGAGAGGCAGTCAAAGAAATAATAAACTGTGGAAGAATCTAAAACAAAGTAAACAACCTTATAACGTTGTGTGTCTCATCTGCTTCAGTAGATTTTTGATGCTGACAGTAAAGTCAGGTTGAGCCAGTGGTTTCCTAATATAAATGGAAATGAGCACATTGCTTTGCAGCGCCATTTAGAAGCCTCCTTTGAAGGTCTGTGCTGAAATTGTTTCCCATCTTCTGAGCAGTACAAAGTTACAAATTCTTGTGCCACTACACCAACAAGTGCCATGTTTATGTGAGTGTCTTGCATGCACAGCAAGAAATAACCTAGAGGAATACATGCAGCAACATCCAAAGGACGTGAAAAGGGGTAGAGTAAGTCGTAGACACACTTCCACTCTTCTGATTTTTTCAGCCAAAGAAATATTCAGGACAATAATGTTCCCAGGAGCTTTGACTACAAGTCTATGAAAATCAACAGGAGCCTTTCCACTGACTGCAGAAGGTGTTAGGGAAGATTTGGACACATGATTAGTTGCTCTGCTTTGCTAAAATGACAGTCCTCTTACAGGAGGATGCAACAGAGCCCACAGAGTTTCTCAAACCTACTCAGATTATTGCATTACAGAACAGCATTGACATACTGAGGGCTGTTTCAGTCATAGCTTGTCAATATCAGTATTGGAAAATGAATGTAATGATGTAGTGAAATTGTGTATAGTGGTACAGTAGAAATAATAAATCTTGCTGAAGTGATCTTGAAAAAGACCATATTTCTGCACCTGAGAAGTATTATTATGACAATCCCAAATGTCAAGTCTCAGACCATTATGATTTGAAACAGATAACTAGAAAATACCATAATTCAGTTTGATGTCAGTAAAGTAATTTCACTTCAGTAAGTGAAATCCAGCAATACCATAAAAGGCAGCATTTTTATTCAGGATTACAGTAACAGGAGCAACGTGCAAAGTAAAAAATGCAGCTTATTAAAATATTTTGGTTTATAGTGCTTGTGTGTTAACACAAACCATATTGAACTGAATGTAGATGTTCTTGGCCAGCTAGTGGTTTTCCCAAAGTTATTGTCTCAGCAACTGCCCTTTCATACTGCATAAAAGGATTCTGTGCTACTTTTTGCTTCCATGGATCTCAGGTAGAATTTCCAGATGAAGTTAGCATCTCAAATCGGGAAAAAAACATGTATACCACCACTTAAAACATAAAGCAGTTGCTTTTCTCTTGTGATCACTGACTGAGACTCTTTTGGCTTTCTGACGGCCCATGCAGGAAACTCCTCCTGAGAAACATGTTCAGGGTGACACAAAGTGGAGAAGCTGCTTTGTAAGAGTTCAGTTACAGAAAACACTTTCTAAAAGGCTCCTTTCATGCTTGCATTCTATCCCATGCACTTCCCAGTTGCGGCTAGTGCCACAGCTACCCTCCCACTCTTGAATACCAAAAAGCAGCTGGGCAGCAGGTCATGAGCTGCACCTAGTGCATGAGGGTTCCCAAATGGGAATGAGATTGTGTGCTAGAGTGTATAAGCTGCAGGCTTTATGGAAGTGCATCAGATACAGTCCAAATGGTTGTGTGATGTGCACAATGCATGTGACCCAACAATCCTAATACTGATAGGGTTGGGCCTTGAAAAAACACAGCCCAGTGTTAGCGGCTTAGTCTGATGTGTACTTTATCTTGTTGACCTAGAGCTTTTCCTTCACCTGAAACCAAATCTTGCCTGAGACCTACCAGACAGTCTTGATTAAGCAGGCATCTGGAATGGAGGCTGGTCCCTCTTGGCAAATCACTTGGTTGAATTCTTTAATTCAGCATCTTCCAAACTTTTAAAAGGAGAACCCTGTTTTAGAAAACTAGATCAATCATTGTCTGCTTTAACTCTGCCCATGATGTTTTCAGTTCACATTTTACAAATCATCCCACCTTGGATGCTAGAACTTCCACTTGTATTTCAATGGCTTAATTGCAAGAGCAGCCTGCAAATGCAACCTACCAAGCCTGAAGAAAATCAGAAGACAGACAATTTCACAATTGTCTAAACCAATTTTGACCTTTGCAGATATCAGCACTTTTGAAAAAGTGTCACTCAGGTCCACAAAAATTGCCAAGATAATGTACTTTCTGAAAATCGTATCAAAAAAGAATTTGATGTAATCTCTCTAGTATCGTTTTATGAGGATTAATATTTAACCCATATACAGACTGAGTAAGTGGGTTCCTTTGAAACTTATGAAGAAAGGGGATGTTGTTAACACTGATTCTTATCTAGTCTTCTTGTTTCCTGCCTGGGATGTGCTGTTAGGACTTCCTTGACATTTTGTATTCCCACAACTACTCTATAGGTGTGTGAAGAGGAAGACTACACATCAGAGGGGAAAAACTCCCAGGTGTTGTCTTAGATCTTCCAGTAGTGTAGATTCACCACCACCAGTAGGCACAGAAAGATTACAAAGGGCACCTAACTACAACATTTGTACATAGGATGCGTTTCCCCATTTCACCAAAACTTCCTTCCTACCAAATAGGAAAAGTAGATGGTGACCTGGTGTACTCAAATCCTAGTTAATTGGTGACAAGCTGACCCTCCTCAGCTATAGGGAAACATAGCCTTTTATCTGTTTACAATAGCACGATTTATTACATCATCTCTGTTGCCAGTTTCCTGGAGATTGAAGAGATTCTTAGAGATTTGCATCTCTTCAGTTCTTGTGTAGTTTTCTACACAGATATCTTCAACCAGTAGCTTGGTTATTTTTTCTAAAAATTTTCTTTCCTTCCTTCAGAATTAGCATATTATCTCTATGGTTTTAACTGGTTACATTGAAACTTTTGTTCCTGGTCATCCTTTAAAAAAATCTAGAATTTGTTTTCCCAGCAGATTTGGAATGTGTTAAACTAAGTAGGATTATTATGCCTACATGACCTAAAAGCAGGGTTTCCCTCTACTGTTCTTGGAATGCCTACTGAGATGATGTTTGCCAAATTTCTGTTGGCTATCCACCCATAATTTGTCTCCTCACTTACCAGTAATTTTAAGAGGTCTTAACACAGATTTAGAAGTTCACCAAGCAATCAGATTTCAAAAGATTTTAAAATGCTGTCACTCATTAACTTACTTACATGGAGGTTATTTGTTTGTTTGGTTGGTTTTTTTAAATTTTTTAGTTAAGTATGTGAACAGTTCAAATTTTAAACTTAGTTTGCACTATCTTACTAGGACTGAGCTTTTACAATTTTACTTACATCTAGAATCCATCTAGATCGATTAGTATCTATGGCTCTACTGACTTTAGGTAGCAAGGTCTATGCCCACGAGCTGCTACAGTAGTAGCCCATCAGATATTCATCCTATAATTCTCCTAGATAATCTCATTATCTCTTGAATATATTTTGATTCTTTTTAAGCAAGCAAAAGCAATCAGTAGCCTCCTTAGGATTTTTATTTCATACACTGAGGACAGGTCTTTAGATGGTACAAAGGGCTTTAAACTAAATGGGTTTTTCAAGTGCTGCACTACCTTTTTTGTTCCGTGTATATGATAACATAATGACAGTGTGTTATTTCTGAACTGTCCTTGGCATTTTGTTAGCAATCCTCTGCTCAAAATGTCCTGCTGCAAGGGTCATACCTTATTTGAAGAAACCTTTGAGAATCTGCGTGCAGCCGGTTTCTGATGCAACACAGCCTTTATTCATGTTGGCTAGTGACAAGGACTCAACAACACAAAAAAACCATTAGTGAAAGCACTCATTATTAGGCTTCTAACTTCATTCACCTTTGAAAAATGAATACACAGTAACAAGAATATCTGTGACCATTTTGCCCCTCAGATTCTTCACTTTTTAGGGGGCATTTACCTTCCTAAAAGTTAAGTGGTTGCACTGGGATATGAAACAACGGAGGAAGCATTTCTGCTCCTGCAGAGGCAACCTCTGCCAGGGTGCCGACACCAGAGCACAGCTGCCCTACATGTACCTACCCAACAGCTAGGAACCTGCCAGGCACTTTGGTGAATCTTCTGACTCAGTGTTAGGCGAGTCCCAACAACTCCAGCTGGAGAAAAGCATTTGCAAAATCCTTTTTGACAGGTAGGAAACCATAAGACTCGAAGGGTTCGATGGATGGATGGATGGATGGATGGATGGATGGATGGATGGATGGATGGATGGATGGATGGATGGATGGATGGATGGATGGATGGATGGATGGATGGATGGATGGATGGATGGATGGATGGATGGATGGATGGATGGATGGATTTCCTAGGCCCGCCCCTCCTTCCCTCTCCCACACATGCCGGTCTGGGGCAGCAGCAACACCGTTAGCCCGCCGACGCCACCTCGGCACCTGAGGAGGAGAAGGGCCTGGCAGCACGCATAAGGAGCCCACCCAGCGCCGCAGGGCACCCGGCCCGGCCAGGCCCGGCGGCTCCCCGCGGGGCGCAGGCAACAGCGCTCCAGCCGGCTCCGCGCCCGCCGCCCCCGCCGATCCCACCGCTCCCGCTTCCTCGCGCCCAGCCCCCGCCGCGCCGCCGCATCCCCTCAGCCACCCGCAGTCCCGCCTCCGCCTCTGATTGGAGGAGAGCGCGGCGCCCGCGCCCGCTATTGGATACTAGAGCAGCGGCCGCACTCGCCATTGGCTGTCGGCAGATGCCAGTCGGGGGGGTGGTGGCCGGGGGAGGTGGTGAGGCGATCGGTACCGATCTTCTGCTCCGCGGCGGCGTTGGAGGGGTGGCGGCGGCGGCGGCGGTACCACCATGGTGAGCTTTGCCGGACCACCTTCCCTACCCGGGGACCGGGGCTGACGGAGGACGTCTGGTCTGCTGCGGTCTGGTCAGCCCGGACTCGGGTCCGGGCCCGTGGTGGGAGGGAAGAGGCTGAATCCGCTTGGGAAGAGGGAACCGTGAGGGGACCGCGAGGCAGCCGGGCCCCAGCCCTTTGTATTGGGTGGAGATGGAGTGGGGGGAGGGGTGTTTCGGTGAGGTTGCTTCCCGCCGGGGTGACCGGCTGCGGTGTGGGAGGGGTGGGGTGGGATGGGGTGCTGCGGGGCGGCGGCAGGGGCCCCCCCGCCCGGTGCCCTCCGCCCGGTGCCCTCCGCCCGGTGCCTGACCGCGCCGCCGCCTCGCCCTGCCCCGCAGTACGGCTTCGTCAATCACGCCCTGGAGCTGCTTGTCATCCGCAACTACGGCCCCGCCGTCTGGGAGGACATCAAGTAAGTGCGTCGGTGCGTCTGTCCGTGCATGTGCGCGTCCCTCCGTCCCGCCGCGGGGGCGGGCTGGGCCGGGGGCCGGGGCCGCCCACCCCCCCCACGGGGGTACCTGGCGGGGCCCTCGGGTACCACAGATCGTTATGAACGTCTGTTGGCTGGCGGCGGCCCCCGGGAGGTGGCTCTCAGCTGTGACAAGACCCGCACGGTTCTTGCAGCGTTTCCTCCGGCTCGGGGCCTGTCTTAATGCCGCAAAAACCTGCCTTGTTGCATCTTTACTGATCTCCAGGAACCGCAGCAGAGATGACATTGATCCCTGCGGTTCCCTCGATTATACAAAATATGTGGCAGAAGTAACGTGCAGGCAAAACGTCCCAGCAGCCACGAAAGCCCTTCCCTGAGTCAGACCACAAGACGACCCACGCAACAGTGACATCTCTTTGTGTTCCTGAAGGAACTGGAATACAGTTTTTAGCTAGTAAACTCTATTTTAAACTACTATGAGATTTTGGTGATGTACTCAGCTTGAAATTTAAAATAGTCATTGCTATAGAGTATAAGAATGTACATATAAGAGTGATTTTTGGCTTGCTTCTTTTGAACCTGATTTCTTGTGTCCAACTCTTGCTTGTCTGGCAGTATAGCATTTTTCCACAGAGATGATTGTCTTCACTTTAAAATTCTGATAAATTGTGAGGTTGTACAAAAAGCTTGAAAAAGGTAGTGCAAACAAAATTCTATTTACCATAAATATGGTAGTATTGATACTGGGGCAAAAATACAAGAAATATTTTTTAAAAAGACATAATTGCTTACAGAGTTGTAAACCTACTTTGTAAGGCTTCAAGTACCTATGTAGTTAGAGGAAAGGGTGTAGTATGATCTCCTGATATTGTACGTTTTAAGGGAGAAGCAGATTATCTAATTTGGAGAAACTGGGCTTCTTTCAGCTGGACACCTTCTTCTATACTCCTCTCTCCCATTTATCTTGGGCCAATTCTAATAGGACAATGGCAAGACAGCTACATTGACATAGTACAATTTTTGGAGTTAAAGGGTTGCTCTTGACTGTGAGATTTTTCTGACCGTGACCCTTTTTTTCATTAATCCATTCATTAAGAATGTGGTGATCTTACACAGCACCATGAAATCAGAGAATCATAGAAAAGTTGGTTGGAAGGGACCTCTGGAGGTCATCTAGTCCACTCTATGTTCTGACCAGGACTGTTACCGGCACTGGATCAGGGCTCAGCTATGACTTTTGTCCAGCTGAGTCTTTAAAATCACCAAAGATGGAGAGTCCACAGTTCTGGTTCAGCAGATGTTCACTGTTCCAGTGATGCCTGGCAGTCTATAAATTACTCTTTCCAAATGCAGTTCTGTGGATTGCATAGATGAGTCTCCAGTGAATGTCACATAGTTTTGTGCTGTAAGTTAAGTGAGCCATATAAGTTCATTTTTCTTACATACCTTATCTAAACACACTGATCTATTTTGAATTCTTATGGTTTGATACTGGTTTTATATGACATGTAAGTTAAGAGACCTAGTAAAAAAGACAGTGATACAAAATTTTTCATGAAAACTGTAATAAAATATGTATAAAATACAATAAAGAATGTTCACTCTTTCATGCATGCCATCCCTTACCAAGATGCTTTTGAGTATTGTGGTCCACTTTTGTCCAGATTACCCACTGAACAGAATTTGTATTTAAGATTGATCCATCTGAGAAGATACAAAGTTTCATCTTCTAGTACAAGATCATGCTGCAGACTGTGAGAACCTGCTCATAATTCCTGGTGCATCCTATCTCTAAGATTTTACACATACCTAACAGAATACTGAAGATAACTAAAGCCTATGAGGAGTGTTAGTCATTTAATGCTTTGGAGAAATTTAATAGAAAGATAGGAAATATTTTGCTAAAGGTCAGCTGTGCAAATTCAGGAAGCTGCTACATCCTGTTTCTGTCTTTCAGCTGAGAAACATTTCTGCCTTGCAGCAGCCCAACAGCTAGGCTCTGCTATTAACTGACAGAGAAGATGGCTTTCTGGAAGCAAACTACCACACCACCCAAACTGAAGAATGGAACATGATCTGCAAGAAAGAGCCAAAATATATGCAAGAGCTGCCATAGCTCCTTATGCAAAAGGTGTTTGCAACAGGGTATTTATTCAGCAGGATTTATCTTAAAAAAAATAGTGTATCCTAGAGTTTAGAAGCCAGCAAACAAACCCCTGTATATATGCTGGAATGGATTATAGTGGTTGTGCTGGTTTAGGGGATAGTACAGGGTTAACTGATAGCCACTAAATGCTTGTTGTTTTAGGTAATTTAAGGTCGTGTGGTGCACTTACAGAGATGTTGTGGAAGAGGATAGATGTTTTACCTTATGTAAGCAAATACAGACTTCTTGCAAAGGCTTTGTTAGAACTGCTAATCATTTAGGAAACAAAGGGAAGATATAGACCAGTGTTGTGACATGCTGCATTGAATCAGTTGAATCACTGATGATTGCATTGAAGGAGCAATTGTTGAAAACAGCAGTCTTTGGCTGTTTAAAAAACATGAGAGGAACTTCCACTGTTAAAGTGGTTGAATTTGCAACAACTTAAACATTTCTGTGAAGCAGAGAGGCCTCTGGGTATCTCAGTACAAAATTTGACATCTAAACTTTTTTTTTTTTGTTATGTTGGGCTGATCGCATATTGTTATTTTGTTCTCCCTGAAGCCACTGCAGAAGCTGTGAATCAGCATTGCAGAGTGGTGGGTTGTGATTGCTGAGTGATTCTCAAATGCCAGTGGGTGAATTTGTAGTTAATACTGATAGAAGTGAGAAGAAAACAGAACTGAATAAACTGAAGTAATGAAAACAGGTCATTCTTCAAAAAAAAAAAAAAAGTGCATTCAAAAAACAACAACCAAGTTAAATACTGAGTTGAAAGGGTATGCTCAATTGGAAGCATGAAAACTCTTGTCTCCTGCAGCTTCTTCAGTCAAAAGCAACACCAAATGAAGTTCTTAAACACAGAATTTGGGAGACCAAATAGTTGGATCTGATGCTCTTTTGAGTGGTGTTTTTGTTGCCATCACTTTCTGTTAACTGAGTCAGAATGATGATTTAAAGTCTCCCTTCTGCTATTTCATTAATTTTTCAACGTACTTGTGAAACCATGATCTGTCTGAAAAAGGTACATACTAACGTCCTAGAGGGGAATTCTTGGGAAAGTTAGACTCTGTGGTTTTTTCATCCACTTCTAAAACAGCGCATAACTAAACATCAGACTTTTTTCTTTACACACCAGGTAACCTTTACAATGAGGTACTAAGCTCATGGAAAAATTACAGTATATACTCTGAAATTTTGCTGAATATCAATTTTGTTGGCTCAATGGAAATATGGTTTGGTGTTGCTAAAGGACTAGAATTAAAATGCTTAAAACCGGAAACAATTCAAAGCCATCTATTTCTGAACTGACATTGTTGATCCCAAATAGGCTGGATTCAAAATAAGATGAATAAACCTGGCATATGATTGATGAAAGGTAATCTTGATTTATGGAGCCTTTATTCATCTTCTCAACTGCAAAGTCTCAAAAAATTTGATTCTTTTTACATTTTCTCTAGCTACCACTCATTGAATTGAGAATTTGGGCCTGGGGGCAGTTTTTTCATGATGAAGCTCTAGAAGCATTAGAGGGATTTAGTGAAGCTGGGTGAGAGGTGGGGAGTGAGAGCCACTTCGGAGAGTCCTTCTGCAGTTGCTGAATCCTGCAGTAGCAGATTTTTCTTAGAGGAAAGTGAAGATGATTGAGCATAATAATTTCTTTTGCTTACTGGTAGTTGTAAGCTGCATGTACATTTCTCAGTTCACTCCTTCAGTCTTTGGAAGGAGAGACTTAGGACCTGGAATACATGGAGACGCACTTTGATCAGCGCTCCACTAGTTCTGCAAACAGTTATTTTCTTAGTAAATAAACTGTTAGAGCCGTTAACCACATTTTGGCTGAGAAAACACTTTTGATTTGTCCCTTCCCTGCTTAAGAGAAAACCTCTCTCAAAGCCCTTATTTTGTTATTACATCCCAAGGGCTGTTTCGGATTGTGTGGCCACAATTGCAATGGCTTGAAAAGATGGTTCTCAAGATTCCTTTGGCATTAGATATCTTCAGTTCCTCTGCAGCCAGCAGAAATGCTAGCTGACATAAACTAAAAATTGTCAGGCCTGACCATTTTCACATACATGCAGTTGTGTACTCGCATCTCATCAAGGCCAGAATTGTACTGCTGGGTGATATGGTAGTGTGTGAATGTGGTAGTGTGTGTGGAATTAGAGTCTACCTGTCCAAACCAAAACAGAGAGACTACCCACATTAAAAAAAAACCAACCAAACAACAAACACAAGGCTTATGAAGTCCTGTCTCTTCTGGTATGTTTTTGTGATGGATGTATTTAAATAGGTGTATGGTTACATATTTTTTAGAGGGGTTTCTATCACGATAAAACATGAGCTCTTCTGCAACAGGTGTCACATCTGGCTGAGGTGAATAGCCAACCTATATGAATTTCTGAGCCCTCTATTCAGCAGTTCTAAATGTTTAATTTTGTAACAAACAAGCATTAACAGGGATGTCTTCTTGAAACCACTCCAGGACAATATGTGGGAGCTAGGGCCATGTTGTCAGCAGGGAATATGTACATAGTCATTTATCCTGTGTTTCCCAACAGTATCTCTATCTGTGTTTGATTAAATGAATACAGGGTTTTCCCAAAGGCTCCTAAATCTGAATTTAGGCCAGGTTAGATGTGACACTTTCAAATATACTGCCAAGAAAAGGAACGAGAACTTATATACCATATTAAGAAATGCATTAAAATGCTTCATCACAAGACTGCAGAATAAACTAATATTTTTCCCACGTAGACATACATGAAAGATCTGGTTTTGGGAAATGAAATGGCAGAACCAGTCAACTGCAGTCTTCATCTTCCTTCTGTTTCTATGGTAGAAATCCACACAAAACCATGTGTAGTCTGATGAGCATGGAAAAACTAGAACAGAAGTTGAAAACTCTGTGTTTGCAAAAAATTAACTACCTAGAGGTCAAACCACTTTTTAATTGATTTTAGAAAATAACATCTGTGTTGAAACTTGCACAGTAGCAGAATAGGCATTTTGTGCCCCAAGAGCCATGTATCCTTTGCTGTCTGTACCTTAGCATGGGATGCAGAAAGCAAGTAACAGTCTTATTTTCCTTGTGCTCTATGCTTAGTGTAGAATTAAGGCGTGATCCTGCCTTTGCACTTTTTTGTCCTCCTTTTGTGCATTAAGATGGCATGTGCTGTCCACACATGGTCTTAAATGCCAAGACTCAGGGTCTGGGGAGCCTGTTGGGTAGCACAAACTTTACATGGACCCAATGGTCTGGAAGTGCACACAAAGGAAGAACAAAAGTCAATCGCTTTTTCCTATGAGGAAGGAAATCTTTGTTGTTCTCCCTCAGACTTCACATGTTATCACCTACGAGGGCTCCAGGCCAGTTGACTCATCAGAATTTGTTTTCTCTAACTGTCTGGTTATGGTTAAAATTGTGAAACTCTGAGGTTTGAGAAATTATCCTGGTGCAATGTAAGTGGGAATCTTCTCTCCTCAGTTTCATATTGGATTCAGCTGAAGAGGTAGAAGACTGTACAATTTGGGGGAGTGAAATAAACTGCAGGGCTATTGTTTGCCTTTAGAAAACTAAACAGACACATAAACTTCTGCATCATATAGGTAAAGGCCAACATAGGTCAGACTTTAGTTACTCAGTGTGGCTTCTGCAGTAAAATGTAGACGATTTAAGAATACATGTTTATTGGGTAAATTTTCAAAGGCATTCCTAGTTGTTAGTGTTGAAGTGTTGTTGCAGGTTGGTTAGTGGAGTCAGGAGAAGTAGATGCTTTTATTCATTTATGCATTTAAAAATATCCTCTACTGACTTTCACTAGAATTTAGGTACTTATGAACTCATTGACAGGATGTCATATTCTGATTAATTTTATTTGCAGTTATACTCCAAAACAGTAAAGAATATAAAATAAAATAATGTAATAGAAAAACTCCTCAACTCTGCCATTCAGAATATGTATTACAATTTTTTTATGGGGGACAGAATTGGATTTTTTGTAAAACTTGCATTGTTTTCTGGGAATTTCTGGCATAGCAAAAATATCCATTTTTATGCATCTTAAACAAAGCAGAGAATAGAAAACCTTTTGTAGATGCAGAATAAAGGCACTAGCTTGACTTATCGTGCCCGTATACTGAGTTCAGAATGTCACCTTGTCAAAAATGTTTTCTTTTTTCTGCTTGCTAATATGGCAAAACACAATCTACATTTGTTGACAAGTCCTGTAAAAATCAAGGCTTTGGCCTATTACTGTTTCTTAGCACGATGTTTAGATATAATAATAATTCATACTATACTACAGTTTGCCTTTTCAGAAACCTAGAAAAATATGCGCAAAAGCTGTAATGAAAGACTGTTCTTACACGTTGCAACAGTAGCTCTTAAGAGGTACTGGAATTCAGATAACTTGTAGGTCTGATGCTAGTGGCATGTAAGTCCATGAAAACTGTGTTTTGAGCATAAGAAATGCTGGGTACCTTGAAAAAACAGGTCTACCTGTCTCAAACTGGACACCCAAAATTAATGAAACTTTTTTGATCTGTGGTAGTGTTGCCCATTTAAAATGGAAATGGTATAATTGACCTCACAAGCTTGTTGGAGAGCTAATTAACGTTTGTGCATGCAAATAGTATAGGGATCGGTTCCACAAGAAGGCTTCTTAGAAAGGAGTAATTTTGTCTTTAGAGCTGGATTTGAAAACTATGCTGTAAATCAAGCCCGAGTTTATATATCAATGAATGGGATAAAATAAAATACAGACTAGTTGTGCATTAACCAAGTAGGATCTAGCCTCAGCACCAAAAGAACTGGTAGCCTGGAGGAAAAGGAACAGGTTCTGTGGGCTCATGGGTGTGACTGGTAGGTTGCATCATGCAGGCTTAGGGAGAGGCAGGGAAATGTGGCTTGGTGCAAACCTCACTAATGTTGCTATGAGTGGTACCTGGGTCCATCTTTCTTGTTTTCACAAACCAACAACAAAAAAAGCTCATAAAATGCTTATGGCTCCTTTTGAGACACTTGTTTTATTTCTTCATAATAATTCTGGAAAATGTCATGTTTTCTAAGTTTTCAGCTGACCATAGTTTCTATATGTATATATATAGGACAACCCTTTAAGAAGCCTGTAAAGCAGTACCATAGTCTATACCAATCTGTCTACAGCGTCGCTTCTGCTAGGAGAGAAGATGGATAATCATCAGCTTAGAATGTAAAGTTTTTTGAGAAACTATATTTGTATATGTAGATACATGTGCATACAAATATTTTTATATGCGTCTGTGTGTGCAAATTCTGTCTACATAACCAAAATGTGGCCTGGGCAATAAAAATGCCAACTAACAGGAGATAAGAATCAAAGATCTGTACAAAATGTGAGGTGTGGCATTTCAGTTAGTTACCATGTGTAGTTGAAGCGAGTGAAAAGCCTTCCAGTTATTTGTGGTGTTTCTCAATAAGGGCTGATTTGCAGGAGAACCTTGGTGCCAAACTCCTTTTAAACTATCTATGCTCCTAAGTGTAAGTTTGGATGTGCCCAGGACTTAATTTTTTTTGAACCTATTAAAGCCTTTGGGATTTCTCCCATCAAATTGCTGGCTTTCTTACATACTACTCTTCTCAGGAACTGTAGAAAAAGTCCAGGTGGCTAACAAGTGGGCTATGGATTTTACCACATAGACATGTATAGCTGTATATTGCAGCGGTGGTAATCAGTCCCCTGTGAATCCTCTCTCTTGCTTTGTTGAACTGCTGTGAGCTTGCTCAGTATTTCTCTTTCCCAGCCCACAACTAATGTATTATGAAGAATGCTCGCTTTACAGTTTACCTAAAGTTACTGATACTTTCATGCTCAAAAATGTTGCAGACATACTGTGTTAATCATCTTAATTGTCTTCTCACCATGAACACCGACGAAAAAAGAGACTATTCACTAGAGTTTTGGATTGGAAGTCCATATGTCTTTTGGGTCATGTAGGACTCAGTTATAATTAATTGCGGTGGTCTGTGAAGAAACATGAACATTGATTTTTGCTACATCCTTAGCACCGTGTGGGTTTACCTAGTGCTGAAGATGAAGTGTTCTGTTCAATCAACCTCATAACAAGTTTGAAAAAAATTTACAGATTACTTATAAATAGGTGTCAGAAAGAGGCTTTGGAAAGCCGTTAGTGGTGAAAGGACAATGGATTAATTTTTTTTAATCCATACGCCTCTTAACATTAATGAGTGTTTATGCAGAAAGTGGTGTTGAGTAGGAACATTCATGGTTGTTTATGTTTCTAAGTCTTCATTTCCTAATATTCCAAAGTTCTAAGCAGTAATTTTAAAGTTTTCTTAAAACTGATGCTGAATAGATGGTTCTTCATGGGTCTGAAGGTTAATATTCACAAACTTTGTAGGGTCAGGACACTGCACTTCCTGCTCTTTCCATTCCTTGCAGCGGAAAGACCTGCTTGGAGATCAGGAGTTTAAACTGTGTGGATGCCAAATTCTTCAATTCATCTGGGAAAGACTTGGCTAAAGGGAAGTAGTGGCATGTTGTGAAACATGGTGTGAGTGGTCTTGCAGTATCTCTCAGGTACTTTCCAGTTTTCCCAGAACTGGGAAGTGCTTTTAGACCTGTGAGGATACCAGGTGTTATAAACATATCACTCACTCTGAAATGCTTAAAGGAGTATTTTGTAAATACCATTCCTTTTAGTCCACTTATATAGAAGGAAGAAAAATAATGCTAGCTTTATATTTTTAATAATATTTTTAGTATTTGGAGTAGTAGCAAAGAACTTGTACATTTGTTAACTGTATCTTCTAGGATTATCTTGTTTTGAAAACCTACATTAAACACTCTCATATCCAGCCTGTAAAACTGGGAAATAGCTTAGAGCTCTGAAGTCTATAAATATATCTATTTACTTTACCCAGAATGTCATTTTCCTGGACAGATTCCCATTTTTATTTAATCTTGTAACTTAATATAATTTATGCTTTTCCCAGCTGGGTGTTTTAAAATATCTCTGGACCATCCATAACATGTACAAGTCTAGTTTCTTTTTTTTTCCTTTTTGGAGGAGTGAGGAGACTGGTTCAATATATTCAATAATCACTGGCAAAGCATCTTTGTGAAATACATGAAAAAAATACAAGAAGCATTTTGACAACACAAACCATCTGTAAAGTAATATAATGAGCAGTGAGTTTGCAATTTTAATGTAAAAGGGATGCAAAGACAAAGATTCTGTTTTCACTGATACCATCTTTAGTTCTAAGACATGTAATTCTGTTTAATAGTGTTAGTCTTGGAACGGAATTAAACTTGACATGCTCCTATCAGTGAGATCAGAACCATGCTGGGTTTCTAAGTGCAGTAGTGTTTTTTTGTCATTAAGATTGTTTTGACTGGTTTCTTCAATTTAACGAGCACTTTTTCCATCCTTGGTACACCAGGAACAGTTAAGCACAATGGTGGCAAAAGTCCCAACAGAAACAACACCTATCGTGGAAGAAGCCCTAGAGGTGGTCTTGGAACTAGCTGCTGTTGTGGTGCGTTCAAGGGGACACACCCAGGGCATGCACTTTGGACTGGAGTTTTGATAGGAAGAGGTCCAGTTGTGGTTTTGGGACACTAGATGATCTCTTAAAGTGACGCCAACAGCTTCTAAATAATATTGTTATATCACAAAGAAGCCTGTGCATCATTAGGATACAAAGTATCCATGCAGGATACAAAGTATCCATGCAGTCTTGCATGACCTTTTTTTCCCCGTTTGTATCTATTACCTTTTCTCAATATTTACTGCATGCAAAGTTCTGCAGCAGTAGGGGTTCTTTTTCTGTAATAACTTTTTTTCTTTTAATTCCAGCTTTATGGCTGACCACAGACAGGATAGCAAGTGCTACTTCACATGAATGAAAAAGTTCTGACAGCAGTAACCACCTTCTTAGTTATGATTTACTCAAATTCCCTTTAAATGCTACAACCTGACTGTAACACTACATTAAAGTCCACTCTGTGCAGAATGGGCTATATAAGCAAGACCAGCTTGACGTGGCATCTTGTCCAACTATGTTGTCTGTAAAGTCTCTAAAGATGGCAAAAGAAATCCTTACTACATCAAAATAGAGAAAATATTTCCTCTGTGAAATAAAAATGTACGCAGTCTGTGGTTTAAAAATCTGCACTGCAAGATGTGTTCTGAGTTTAAGAATGATTTGTGTCAGAGTGTTTGTCCACACTTAACACTTCATCTATCTCTGTGAATTATTAACGTTGCCTTTGAATATTAGTAGTGTGTTTTCAACTACTAAACTGGTTCCACAATGGGAAAGATTTTCAAAAGGCCCATTGTACACACATAGTATCACCTGTAACACTATTCTGTGCTGCTAGACCAACAGCAGTTTGGAGGGTGTTAGCATGACTGACAGAGGAAAGGATGCTTTAAGACTTAATCTTGCTTTGATCTACTCAATAGGAATTTTTCCATTGATTTCAAGGTCAAACCTGTATGTGAAAAATGGCCTTTATATAGCCGTGTTATTTTCCATGGTGCAACGATTAAGGTTCTTTTTTCCCAAGTAAAATTCCTCACATTAACCTGGAGAAAGTAAATATTCTGGAGGAAAACAAAGGCATTTTAGAAGAGTCTGGCCTGGAGTCTTTGTTTCCCACAATTTGAATAGCTCTGTGTAATCATTCGAAATTAGTCTAGAGTAAACAAAATGGGCTGCCAGGCTGTAGCAGTTAGGACAGGCATATCGTACGATGTAAGTTTTGAACCATGAAGTATCACACCCCATGTGCTGACAACAGGAGTCAGTTTGGGTAAGAGCATTAAAATCCTGGATTTTTAAAAAAGTTTTGAACATAAACTTACTGGGGAGCAAAGCACACCTTTCTTTTGTCTCTAGAAATGTAAAAGAGATGTTAATTGTAAATTGTTCTATTTGACTTAGAAGTTGTTTTGAAAGAAAGGCCATATAAAAGTTTGCTACTGTAGTGCTGCTACTTCACTGAAGAATTAACCAGGGCTGGGGAATTTGCCAGAGCTTGTTGCTTTTGGCTTATTTCCAGTCAAGCCCTTAAGAAAGCCACCAACTTGTTATTGCTGTTAATGCCTTTGTGATCAAACACCGCAGTCTGCAGAAAACATTAGAGCTGTGCTAATTTACTCCCATAATCTTATCTGGTAAAAAAAAAACACAAAAGGAATAAAGACTGCAGCAAAACATTTCAAGGGAAATGAACAGTTTTTCATAAAGTTAAGGATTATGATATTTTTTATGAAATATGGTCAGCCTAATGTAAATTATTTGCATCCAAGGATGCCATGTTATATTGCAGTTCTAATCCCAGCTCATGAACCTTCTGTCAGCCAGGAGAGGGAAGCTGTTCAGATAAGAACTGTTGCAGCCTTCTGGTCTTTTAAAGTTCACATGCTCAGGTTTGTAGCCATACCTTGTTGTTCCACACAGGCAGGTTTTTTTCATACATGATACACTGATTATGGAGTTAAAAACAGCTATGTCACAGTGGAGGAATTACTGTTGATGGAGAGCCAAGCCCAGCACCTCTGCAAAGCTGACAAAGCAGCCTCACTTTTAGCGTTCGTTATAACAGTTTTCACAACACTAACAGATATTCTTCATATCACCTTTGTTGTAAAGCCAGTTCTATAGTGTAAATGCAGACAGATTTGATAGATCAGGTAGGGGTCAGGTAATCAGGTGAGAAAACTGCAGCCATGAGAAAACAATTTAGGGATTGCCCATTCACCTGAATGAACATTTCAATGACTTTGTCCTGTTTCCTAGACTGCTGGTGGTCACATTGTGGTCAGCCTCTCTGGTGCCAATAGTTCTGATACAAGTTTATTAGATGACCTGCAATTTTGTAGACTTACTGGAGGATAAGTAGCTCTGAGAACTGGGAGTGTTTTCACATTGCACTGGCCATTTTGGATAAGGTTACAGCAGCATTTCCCCATCATATGTAGTCTTAAGGTTTTTCACATATTTCAGAGGGAAAGGCTTTTGGAAGTTATCACTGCTCTCAGGTTACTGAGGGAGGCAGAAAGGCTTCAGAAGCGTCAGACCCAACTCACTGGAGGCAGGGGAAAGGCTTCAGCTGACTTCACTGAACCTCTTAGCCTGTCCTCAGCCACTCTGTCTGGCTAAACGTTGTTCTGTATGCGCAGCAGCTTCTGTGACCAGGTGATGAATCAGACAGAGAAATTCACCCGGCAGAAAAATGACACAGAAAAACAAATATCTAACTGAATTATATACCAGTGCAACAGGGCATAGCAGTATGGAGAAGGAATTGTCCCGGAAAGAAAAAAAACAGAGTTCTGGAATGTAATAATTTTCAAGCACAGGCTTTAAAAAGGCAGTTTATCTTTTGGCACAGGTTTAGGTATGAGATTGTCGTTGGATTTGCCAGATTTGTAGGATAAGCAAAGATATTTTTGCCCAGCTGATTTTGAGTGAGGAGTATAATCCTCTGCAGGAGTAATATTTAATTTAACAAATTTTCTAGGAAAAATTTCTCAAAATTAGATTGGCTTTTGTTGGACTCTTTTGGAGTATTAAGCTGTAGTACAAGCACTGGGTCCTTTTCCTCTACTGCAGGAACACCTAGTAAGACTGCTAATACTGAGGGGGAGTAAAGCCTTAGAGCAGTGAGCTTCACCCCAGAAAATTATATCCAAGCAATGCAGATGTGACTGCTAATTGAACTATTTTTTGTTTATCAGTAAAGTTATTTTAATGGGAAATACATCATTAAGGATACAGAGAAGATGGCCGCTGAGTGATCCAAAGCATCTAAAGAAATCTGGAGAAAACCAAAATAGCCTAAATAATCTAAATGGAATAGGCATTGAAATAACCTGTGATGATTTTAAAAAGTGGTGGCTCAGAGAAACTGCAGGCATTGAAGAAAAACTTTGACAAACTAAACTGAAGACAATTAAAATGAGAAAAAAAAGGAAGCATGGCTTGGCACAGAGTAGGAAACAGGAAAAGTTCCAGTCAATGTAATTGGAAAGAAATGTAAGAAGTTTTGAAAGAGATACCAGCATCATCAAACTGGGTCAATTTTCAATAGAGAAAATTCTCACACTCAAAAACTGTGGCTACTGGATTGTGCGAGTATGCCATGTTTTTGAGGATGTTCGTTGCTTTTCCAGATGTATTTGTTATCCTTTGTGGTTTGGCTGAGATCAGAGAGACTAAAAGAAATCACAGTGAGTTTCAGAGATGTGGGAAAGTTTGTTCACCCTTTGCAAACTTCCCTCCAAAGTGTATCTGACTTCCAGTTACATATTATGTTATGAGAATCAAAGAATCAAGATGGTCTTCTTTTCTCATATTAATTTCAGTTCAGTTCTTAGGAAATACAAACTCTACCTTCTTGTCCCTGACTGACCTCATATGCTTCAAGACAATGTTTCCCACTAGTAACTCCAGCTGTCCTCCTACTTAGGAAAAGAAGGAATATGTGCCATGGGAACTGTTTTCAGGAAACAGTGAGACTTGATATCCTGCAGGCTGATCTGAAGTTTTCAGAGAATGGCTGGGGGAGCAGACGAGAAGTACTGTTTTGGAGTATGAAGGCAAAAGTATTTTAGGGGAATATGTGTACACATAACCATTTCTGCTTGCTTCTTTATAAACATACTGTTTCTTCAAGTAATGAATAAATTCTTGTAATTAATTATTTTAAAAAGATATAATCTTTTTGTATCTCTGAGAACACTCTTGTAGCCAGTTTTGTCCTGCTTACTGGTGTCCATTCTTTCATTTCTTGTGGGAAGTTGCCAAAGAGTTTAACAAAAAAAATTAAGTTTATTAATGTTTTTCATGCCATTGAATACAGAATTACGTTCTTTTTATGTAGATTTATATAGGATGTTTAGTCTCACCTCCCCTATAGCCTTATCGTATTACTTTGGGAAAATTGCTTAGCTTGTTTTTAGCTCATTATGCCTATTCATATAGTGAGTATAAAAATGTGTGTGTCGAGTAGCAGTTACAAGACTTCATTAGTTAATAAAAAAGTAGATCTATTTTTTAAATATAAAACCAATGTAGTATAATTTTTGATCAGCAGTAAGAATGTGATAAGCCAGATTAAAGATGAAGAGAAAAAGAAAATAATGGGTTCCAGACTTCCACTGATGAATGAATAGTTTATCAAAGACTGATGATTACTAATTGGAGGGTTAAATGACAAGTATTTTCATTTAGGTCAATAGAGTACTACCATATGAGATTGTAATTAGGCCTAATCAGCAGTTGCATGTACCATCTAGCAGTTTTAAGGTGAACTTAATTCTCAGACCTCTCTCCCCTTTGAGTAACACAGAAAATACTTCTATTTGTATGGCTGGATAATTCCACTACAACGGTAAATGCTTGAGTTGTTGTGCAGTCACTATTATTGTGTATTAATTCATGTTTAAAATAAATTATGCCAGCTGTAGAAAATTAGAATCTAAGTTTCAGTGAAAGACTCTTGTTTTGATTGATGGTTGATCATGTTGTGATGATGGAGACAAAAATTTTGATGTAAAAGAGGATGTAGGATTTTAGATAATAGATTTAGAATCTACTTTTTATAGGTTTATAATTCCTATGATGACCATTAGAAATTTAGAGCAGTTAGGAATATTGGCCATTAAACTGTATGTTTCAGCCATATCTCAAGGAGCTTTTCTGTCTCAGTCTGGTAAAGGCCCTTCATTACCATGGTACCAATAAGTAATTTTTTACTCATGGTTCTTTCATTTATATGTTAGAAAAGTAATTATTCCAGTCCTGAGTTGATGAATGTCTTGACTTGCATGACATATGGTGGTTTTAACAAAAAATGTCATTTGCCTTTTTGATATTTTTTCTAATTCTAAGGCTTTTTCTGAAGAACAACTCCCCATATTAATTTTTTTTTGTGGTGTGACATAAGAAGGTGTGATTCAGTCATTCTCTTCTAGCCTCTTCTACCTCTTTGCCTCTTTGACCAGCGACAGGGGGCAGCAAGCCCTTCAGGGTCCTCAGGTCTGCCTACCTCTGAAGGTGCTCCTTGTCCTCCTCCAGAGAGCTGAGACTCAGCCACTGCTGCAGCACCAGTGGCCTGGCTCCTGTGTTAAACGCATGGGATAAAACAGGGAGGAAGACGCTGTGGGCCCTCCCTAGCAACTCACTTGTGTCAAATGTAAGGCTTGGAAGGTGCAACAGTTCATTGCCTAGGGATATCAACTTGTTTTACTCAGGAAAAAAAAAAAAGCCTACAGAGTTGTGCCGCCTTTCAGACAAGCTGCTGACTCAATGTTCAAGCTGAAGAGAATAACAAATGATCCTGAAAAACAAAGGAGCCATTTTGTTTTGGTTTTTTACTTAGCAGCAGCAGTAAGTGTGCACATGACATGTGCATGAGTCTTGTCTGAAACCTGGGGTTGAGAATTGTTTCCTTTAGTGAAAAAATGTATACTTTTATTGTGCTTTAGCTAAGTGGTGACACTTTACTCATGAAGAACTGACGTGCAATGCAAGAACAAGGCCTTACAAAATTCTAGCATCCTTTTTATTTCATTTCTATCTCCTGGGCATGTGCAGAATTCTGAAAAAAAGGGTATTTGATTAGGTACCTACATCTGGATTTTAGATTTGTCTTCAAAGATTTGTGCAAATGGTTGTTAAAAACATCATGTGCCTTTTGTAAATAAAGTGTAATTAAAATTGGAAGGAATGAAAACACTTGCCTAAATAGTGTTTAAAGAGCCCATCTTGGTCTGGATCATTGGATATTCCCCTCTTTTAAAACACAAATTCTGTGTTTATTAGTTCAGCAACTTCTTTGTGAGGCTCTGAACTGAAAAACTGTCTTCATTTTCTCACAGCTCATTATCATTTTCAGAACACACATGTTCTGAAATATTTGTATTGTACCTTAATGACTCTGAGATATGGAACAGATCTATTTCTGATTTTCTATCTTAAATAACTTCTTAAAGGTAGAACTACAAACTTATTTTATTTAAAAGACTAATACCAAACAATATATAATTGATTTATCAATATGGTGCTTTTCCCTCAATCAAAAAGATTTTGTTCTGTTTTCTTTTTAGGAAGGAGGCACAGCTGGATGAAGAAGGACAGTTTCTTGTCAGAATAATTTATGATGATTCCAAAACCTATGATCTGGTTGCAGCTGCAAGCAAGGTCCTCAGTAAGTTATACAGATATCTTCTTTGCCTTTTCACCACATAAAAGGTAACCCCCTCAAAAAAAATCCATGTCACAGAGAGAAACAGGATTTAGCACAGAGGCAGTGAAAACAGGGAATTGGTCAAATAGAGAATTATGTTAAATCTCAGAAGAAAGGATTTTCTTTCTTTATTTATCTCAGATATTTTTTATTCCTTTTATTACTTAAAGTGATTTTTATTACTTCCAAAGTATTCCAAATCATAGGTACACCTTAAACTGCAGTAATATACCTCATCCACAAAGCATGGTCAGTATTACAAGCAGTCATGAAGTAACAATATACTGCTGTAACTACCTTGCCAATACACCCAGGTTTCAACCACTGCTGCAAGAGCAGCCTGTGAATGAATCCTTGATCGATCTACTGAACAAACATGCTGAGTTACAAAAATGTTTGTGGCATGGGCATATCGTATTTCATACCTACCATTGATTTGGGTCGCATTCGTTTTCAATCATTGCAGCTCTGGTCTGGAGTTTAAAAGGTAGAATTATGCCCAATTGCATTATTTTATCTGCAGACCCAAGTGCTGTATGAATTAGTTCTGAATCAGTAATTATCCAAGAACCCATAAGACTGATGACTGTAGTAGTTATGTTGAATTGGAGCAGCTGATGTGGTTTCATGCTGTTGTAAACCAGAAGTAACTCCCCTGAGGCGAGTGCTACTAACAACCAAGTTCCTTTGTTTTCAAGTAGTGATTTCTTACCTGTATCAAAATCTAAAATGCTATACATGCATGAAATGCACAATGCAGCAAAGTCATAACGGTAGTTGGTAAATCCTAATGAAATTCCTGTATTGAATATGCATTATTTGCCATGTGGACCCTTAATGTTGTTTTTCTCATATTCTTGTCCTACTGGATCTGGGTAGAGTTTAGGTTCTGACTTTCTTATTTATGAATATAAGACTAAAGTAGTAAGCAAAGTGTGTGAAATGTAGTGTTTGGACTGAATCATATTCTCCTGTTCTAACTAGATCTAAATGCCGGGGAAATTCTTCAAATGTTTGGGAAGATGTTTTTTGTGTTTTGTCAAGAGTCTGGTTATGATACAATTCTACGTGTCTTGGGCTCAAATGTCAGAGAGTTTTTGCAGGTAAGAATTTTGTGCCAAATTATTTCAGATACCAGACAGAAGTACAGTCTGGTCAAAGGATTAGATTGAGATTTGGAGATATAGGTTGTTGTGCTGTGTAATCTTCCAATTATTTGTGGAGAGGTGTCTGAAAACTTTCTTCCTTGGTATTTGTATTCTGTAGAGCTTTCCACTGCTCAACAGTTTTGGCATCGTTGTTCTCTTTCCCTCTCAGTTAAAATATTATTCAGTTACCTGATAGAGTAATAATTTTCCCATAGCATCTTTGACTGTTGAATTTCATAGAAAGAGTGAGAAGGCAGGTATGCTGGGGTTGCAGAGGCATTCACAAATCTGAGATTTCATTTGAAATTCCAAATAAAAGTTTTTTACAGGAGTTTTCATATGTAACAAAAGTGTGGAGTACAAGAGAGATGAAAAAACTCACCAATTCAAATTGTCTGTGTGTGTCAAGTAAAAAGACTTATCTTGTTTATACTAACAGAAAATGTGGTCTTCAGATTTGTAGGATATTTCTTCTCCTAAGTTCTTTTTGACTAATTATAGATACTGGTTATTTCGAATTGTACGTTATGTACAGAGCTAGAGCTCATACACAACTTATCTCTAAGACGTTATCCTTCATCCATGAACTGAGCGTGGGATAGAGCAGCAGTGTTTAAGTCAATTTTTGTGCTTTCCTAACTGCAGAACAGTGTGATACTGCACTATAAAACAAAGCAAAATTAAAACAATTTTTTCAATAGCATGGAAGAAATGTAGTAAGTTCTCTAAAGTGTATTTCTAGAAAAAATGGGCCTCCCTTTTTGTCACCTGAAAATTGTTCACTTTGAAAAACCACTTTGGGTTTAAGATTTGTGATGTATATCACTCTTGGAGAGAACTGTGTGCTGTAATGAGTTTAAAAATACTGAACTGATTAAGATTTCACAGGCAATTACCCAAAAGTTGAGTGTCAAATCTCTGTTGATTTTCACTGAAAATTTAGCAGCCTCTTGCCATCTGTTCCTTTAAAATCTCTCCAGCAATAATAAGTGAAAAGAGCAGAGTGCGTAGTTTGCTGGATTACTAGAATATTTACTTCTGTGTCTCACTCCCTGCCCCAAAACTTGTATTATTCCAGAGCTTCCTAGATGTAGTCAACCCAGACTTCTTGTACCAAACCCACGGACTGTAATTGCTGGGCAGACAGGGTATGTGTATGCTCCAACACGTGCATACCATGGGTGATCTGTATACCATTGTCTGTCCATGGATGTGACATCCTTTATATTTCATAGCTTCATTCACAGGCTGCCATTAAAGCAAGCCTTCAGATAAATGTAAATTTAAAGATGACTCATGTACTGGAGTTGCAGTTAGGGTTGAGCAAAAATAGGGGAGGAGGAAAAAAAAGGTGTAGCTGGCCCATTGTTCCATCACTTTGTGTATACATGGATGGGCCAGTCCTTCCCTGTTTCTTTCCATCATCCCCTTTTCCATGTAGTATATTTCTATTTCCATTCCTTACCATGTGTGATGATGAAAAGACTGGACATGTTTGTAGTGCACGCCAAACTTCTATAAAAGCCTGAACAGCTTATATTTATATTCTTCTAATGACAGTATTTTAAGCTGCTTTGTTTGAATTTCAGTGTTAACAGATGACATTGGCTAATACATACTTCTGTAAATTTTAACAGGACTAATGTGTTAGTAACTGTGCCAGAAGTGTATTTTATAGCTTTTTCTTATGATGGAAAATCAACGTTATCCGTGATTTATTTTGGCATCTTCCAACAGTCAGATTAGGTCAGGAAACTAATTTATATACCTGTTACAAAAATAGGTGCAGATAGGTTTTATGTGCCGAGCTTCTGTCCAATTCTTAAAATACATAATAGAGTTCCAAAAGGTGATTCTTGAAATCTGTACTGAGTCTGGGATATATGAAGTAAATGAGGGCTGCAGCTTTTTAAAGCATGTACAAATAAATCCTATATTTATAATCTGTTTCCCTTGACATCATAGGAAAAATTTAGTTTATTCGTAGATGAAACACAGGTACTTCAAGCTTCATGAAAGAGGAAAAAGCACAACTAAATCATATATTTATACTTTCTATGACAAACACAGGCCTGGAAAAATGCAAATCATATTGAAAGACACTGTGCCAAAAAGAAGCAGTGTGAAAAGAGGTACCTCCTAAGAAACCCAAAGTGTGCTTTTACGCTATGTTTAGTAGCTTTCTGTTGAATGAAAATCAGACATTGGAGTAATGGTTAGTTGTCTCATTTAGGTAATCATCTACATGGCTATTTAGAAGTTCATAATTGCAATGCAATAAATTTCGGGGAATTAATTCCTCTTTTAGAAAGTTTCCATATGATCTCTACCACACAGACCTTAACAGCAGATCTTTGTATTTCAGGCGCCAATCACAACTCTTCTGCTTATAGACAGACCAGGATGTGCCTGGTTTAGTATCACAGCATCACTGCTTGTTCTTGCTTGGAGATCCCTCTGTGTTTCACCATAAAGCTGATCACCGCCCTAAAAAGCTCTAGAATTTGTGGCTGTGGTCCCAGCACAAGCTCTGGCATATGTCTGAGCAGTCTAAGAGCCAACAATTCAGGGAGAGAGCTTAACCTATTATTATCTGTACCTGACTACACCTCTGGCCCACAGCAGGTGAACAAACTAGAGAAAAAGACACTTTTATTCTTCCAGAAGCTGCAATATCAGTCAGAATGGATCAAACACGACAGAAAATAGGAGTGGGAGTAACAATGACAATGTCCAAATGACAGGATCTGGGAGTGATTTCAGCTGCTTGGGCTGGAAGCATATCTCTGCTGCTTCTTGACTATGTGTTGTAGCAAGGTTCCGAATACGAAAAGCTCTTTGCTCACCCCATAATCTGTATGCACAGGGAGAAAAGACATATTGGGGACTGGAAAGCAGCTGCAATACATCCTGGGGCAAGTCCCCCACTCTGGATGATTAGGCAGTCAAGACGGAAGGGCATATCATATGAGCTCGCCTGTGACACTGCTTGGACAAAGTCGGTGATGGGATAGTAGGGTGGCGAAGTGGTCTTGTAGAATGGGGCTACTGCCATTTGTTAGAAACACTTGTGCCAGACATAAATGTTAATAATTAGACAACCATCTTATAAAAATTCTGTCCTTGACATTGGCCATTTCCCATGCCAAACTCCTTTTGAAATTCTTCAGGTGTTGATGACTCTGTAACTGGAAGTTTATTGTCTTTTCCCATGTATCTCCTTAAGAGCTTTTTTTCCAAAAGGTCAATATATCCCAGCTGTTTCTGAGGCACATGTAGTGAAAGAGCGGTTCTGCACCTGGTTAAGGAGGTTGTGGGGTACCACCTCAAAGCCAGTCACCTCTCTTGCTCTTTTCTCATCCACGCTCTTTCAAAGCAGTCTTTTCCAATTTCATTGTCCTCAACCCTGCAAAATTCTTACAGAATTTGTCTTCAAGCATTATACTTTTTGCAATTGAATGCCCACTAACAGCTGGAATGAATTGACTCCCAGATTGTTGCCTCTTCAAGTTTTAATTTGGAGGTGTTGTTATAGCAACAAAAATATGAATATGAAACAAAGTAAAAAACTGAAGGAGGAAGTTCCAGGCTGAGTGCATCCTACGGAATTCATTTCTTAGCATCTCATTTCCTCTGGAGGCCTCCCAGGAGAAGAGGCAGCTGTTGGAGTACTTCACAGCTCACATGAAATTAAGTTCAGTATGCTTCCACAAATTTGATGATCGACAGATGCTAATGAAAGGTGGAGAATGGCCCAGACAGCACACTGAAAATATTTTCAGCTCATTCTCCTTGTGCTGGCAGAAAACAATATGCAGAGCCTGGTGCTAGCTAGCAGTTACCTGGAAGTTTAGGCAAACAACATTTAAAAGTAATGTTCAGGAGTTCAGATGTAAAGGAGTTGCATGAATTTTACAACGTAGGTAAATGATCATGTGGGTTGCAGTGCTATCCAGCGAGGTTGCTCTAGGTTGCCTTCTCTGTGTTAAATATATAATGATTAGCAAACTGGAGCCTTGTTAATTACTTCATAATCGAAGTTGGAGCTAGTGTTCTGTTCTAAGTGTGATTTTGATTTTGTTGTTCTCTTTAATGTCCCTATTAGATATGCCTATCAATTTATCATTTAGCTTTCCTTGCCAGATAGCAATTTGTGTGGTCAACATTTAAAGTTAAATGCATAAGATGTCCAGAACATCCGCTAGAAAAATAGAAGACCTCTTCCCTTTCTTGAATAACCTATTCTGAAACATTATTACAGCAGCTGTGAGATGTTCTATGTATTCTGTGGATTTTTTCAATTATTCTCAAAGTATGTATTTGAAGATGGTCTTTTAATCATTTAAATCTGAGAAACACTTTAATCATTGGAGTGTTCCAAGATACAGCATAGTCAAGCATGAATTCCTACTATCGGGAGTCATTTTTAGTAGTGCTGATTTTGATGCCATTCGTTGCCCAAATATTGCCCCCGTAGATGGAAAGAACATCATGAGCTGCCTGAAAAGCCTGCTATAATGACAGTTCTACAAATAATAAGGCAAATGCACAGGGAGTGTGAGCAGTAGGGGAAAGGAAGTGTTCAGATGAGACAGAATAGGTACTTACTTTCTAATTAATAAGAATTAATAAGTGAATGCCTTATAATCATGTTTTTAATTTCTTCTTCCAGAACCTGGATGCTTTGCATGACCACCTTGCTACTATTTACCCGGGTATGCGAGCCCCTTCCTTTAGATGCACTGATGCGGAGAAGGGGAAGGGACTTATTCTGCATTACTATTCGGAAAGAGAAGGTCTCCAGGATATTGTCATTGGAATCATCAAAACAGTAGCTCAACAGATCCATGGTACAGAAATAGATATGAAGGTAATGTCTGAAGGGATGCACACGTTGGAAGTTTATGTCATTAGGACAAAATCAAGAAAATAAAAAATTGAGTGATGGCAATCATTTTCCTTGTCGCCATCCTCTGTGAAGCAGTGGCATCAGTACTGACTCAGGAAGAGCCATCATCATTTGTGTTGCTTTAAGGACAGGTCAGCCATGTGCTGAGAAGGCCAGCATGAATTTGCAAACAGACCCAGGCGGGAACTATTCAAAACAATATCCCCTTATTCAAAGAAGGAGATGACATGTACAGAAATTAGGTAGTGGGTCATCGGGTGTGCTTTTTTCCACCTTCTTTTATATTTGGCATATATTTCTTACTGTCTACTGTGTTCTGTGAGAACATGGACGTTTTGTGTTGGTATCCTAGATTCTTCACCTATATGCAAACTGTGCAGCTGATGTGTGTTGATGAGGCCTGGCTGACGAGCACGGTGGTTGCCTCCCAGCCTGCATGCCAGGTCCATCCCAGAACAAAGGTGTGTTTGTGGGTCTCATACTACCATTGTGTGGGAGCGTGGCTGGATATACACCTACAGCCCCAGAATTGGAAAAATGTTCCTCAGTCACAGGGTTTACGTAACATCATGTCTGCTAAGTCACTTGTGAAATGGGAGAGAGGCTTGCTTCTGGTTTGTGTCTGTACAGAGGAACAGAAGGATTTAATTGATAAGGCCTTGAATATGTAATGATATAAAATCAGGGCTTGATGCAAGGTACAGATATATCTGGGGAAAAACAGCAAATAAAAGCTTTTTGGTGTTAGAAATATGGCAAATGTTATAAAATACTTTTTATCAAGTAGAAAGGAATTTAAGCAGGTACAGCAAGAATTCTTATACTTGCTCAGAAAAATCTGTTCCAGTTTCATCAGTGTATCACAAAAACACCATCTTGCTCACATAAAAGCTTTACAAGGAACCCAGTGACAAAGGTATTTGTACTGCTATATTAGAGTATTTGTCTTTTAGGTTTCTTCTTCTAAGCTAGCTCAGGTTTATAGTGAATGGTGATATACTTGATGTCCTTGTTTAGATTGTAGAAATCCATAGTTCAAACTTTTACAACAGGTGTTAATAATCAGATACGAAGGATGCAACAGAATCAAAACAATCTTCTTAGGTCCTTTTTTATTCAAAGTGTTGAGACAGACAATATTGGGAAGTTGGCTGCAAGAGTGCTGAAGCTGTTGCTTGACAAGCATTGCTTTTGGTAGCACAGGCAGCTTATACAGTCCACCTTCTCTTACTGCTCAAGCTGTTGTAACAGCTTCTTCAGCTGTGTCTCTCCAGCTGTTGTGAAACTATAAAATAAACTAGACTGAGGAAATGAACTGGGTTAAAAATAACAGCAGTTTTATTTATTGGGTTATTTTTACCCACATCTGTTCCTTTGTGTGGTTTGGTGTTCTCTCTATCAGAGAGACTTCTGCCAGCATAATTCAGGGGTCACGCAGAGACAAAAGTGATCAATGGGGCAGAGTTGAAATCTGGGTTGTGCAAGGCAGCTACCAGAACAAACTTCTGACAGACTATGTCCTCAGTCTGAATGTTGCTTTGTTGAAAAGATTGTATTGGATGGTACTGATATCCATCTAGGACTTCTCAAAAAGTTCCAAAGAGTTTTAAATATTGATTCTAAATTTACTTCTCATTTTCATTTGATTTTGTTAAGCTTTTCTGGAAATTTTATTTTTGTACTATAATTAAATAGAAATCTAATAGTATTGGTCAAACCTATTATAAGTGAGCACAAAGTTCAATTTAAATCCAAACTATTCTTCCAGACCATCTGAGCCAAAAGCACTTAGGTGCCTAAAAATTAGTATTTCCTCTAAACTGAAGAAAAGGCATATTGTCTGTATTTTTTTGTCTGTTACCCTGTTTTTCCCTTGTCCCTATTAGAAAGTCATGTGCTCTCAACCCTGAAGGTTTTCTTGTCTCTGCTCTCTCCGTTAATAAAGCCTGACTTCTGACGCCTTCAGTGACATTAAATAGTGCTTTACGCCACAGGTGCTAACAAACTTCAGTGGTAGATAAGCAGAGAATAGTAAGCTCCTTGCTTCTGTAAGGTAAGACTGCCAAAATTTGCAAATTATCCACACAGACAATGAAAGTCTCCCTGCATTATTTCACAGGTCAACTATTAATCATTACTGGTGCAGAGTGAAGGTTTTAAAGCAGAGTAAGTCTGCCACTGTGGTACCTGGCTAGTTTAACACTGTTTACAAAAATGAGAACAGAAGAAAAAAGTTGCCTGACTTCTTTCATCTCGATCCCTTGCCTCATGATTTAGTAAATTAATGCTTTCGTGTTTCAGACTTAGTAATGCATTGTTTGAAATAGCACAGCACAGAAAAATGATGGAGTTGCTTTTCATCCCCTCAGTTTTTATGGACCAATCAATGCCTCTTCTGTAAAATTTTGCGTTTGGACTTTAGTTAGAATTTTGCTTAAGGAAGAATTTGGGTTTTTTTGAACTGATAAGAGCCTCAGTGCCTAACCCTAAGTTTCTGATGTTATTATGGGAGTTGCCTTCTGACTTGCAAGAAGAGAGCTGAGATGCCCGAGTTGTCCTTCCAAATCTCTTTATCCAAAGCATTTACATAACATTCCAACACAGGACTGGTTTAGTAAGTTCTGCAGTTCTCATTATATTAGTTTAAAGTTGATATCTGCAGTTTGTCTGCTTTTCTTCTCTGTCTGTTTAGACCAAGTGCTTACGTGAATCTGCTTGAGAGAACACATGCTTCTAAGTCTGTATTTTCATGAAATTTTGCTTGAATTTGTCTTACATATTACCAGTTTCTGTGAAAGTGGTAGCAAATCTTAATTGTTTATAATAATACTGGTTTTATTAAGTGGTTAGATTTTGTTTCATGGATTACATAGAATCACAGAATAGCAGAGGTTGGAAGGGACCTCTAGAGGTCATTTTGTCCAATCTCCCCTGCTCAAGCAGGGCCACCTAGAGCCAGTTGCTCTGGACCATGTTCAGACAGCTTTCAACTATGTCTAAGGGTGGAGACTGCAAACTCTTTTGACAACTGGTGCCAGCGCTCAGTCCCCCTGTGCTGGTTTTCGCTGGGATAGAGTTAATTCTCTTCCCTGTAGCTGGTACAGTGCCGATGGCACATTGATGCTTTAGTTGCTGTTAAGTAGCGCCTATCGTAGTCGGGGACCTTTCCAGCTTCCCGCGCTCTGCCATGTGGGCAAGAGGCCGGGAGGGGCGGGGCCACAGCCGAGGCAGCTGACCCGGCTGGCCAATGGGATGTTCATTCCACACCATGTGACGCCGTGACCAGTACGTTAACTGGGCGGTTGGCGCATGGAGGGGTGGTTGCGGCTCCGGGACTGGCGGCGTCGGGTCAGCGAGCGGCTGCGTCACGTGCGGGTTGTTTTGGTTGTTCATTCCCCTCCCCCCCCCCGCAGGTTTCGCCTCTCTCTTGTTATTCTCCTTTTCATTGCATTATTGTTGTTGTTATTATTATTGATTTATTTTAATTATTAAACTGTTCTTATCTCAACCCACGAGCTTTACCCTTCTGATTCTCTCCCCATTCCTGCCAGTGGGGGGGTGAGCGAGCGGATGGGCGGGGCTGAATCACCAGATAAACCACGACACCCCCTCACAGTAGAGCATTTCTTGATGTTCAGACAGCACCTCCTGTGTTTCGGTTTGTGCCCACTGCCTCTTGCCTTGGCACAGGACACCACTGAAAAGAGCCTTTCTTCATCCTCTCTGTACCCTCCCTTCAGGTATTTGTACATAGGGATAAGATCCTCCTGAGCCTTCTCTTCTCCAGACTGAACAGTGCCAGCTCTCTCAGCCTTTCCTCTTGTGAGAGATGCTCCATTGCTTTAATCATCTTTGCTGGACTCCCTCCAGTAGCTCCATGTCTCTCGTGTACTGGGAAGCCCAGACAGGACACAGCACTTGAGGTGTGGCCACTCCAGTGCTGAGTAGAGGGGAAGGATCACCTCCCTCAGACTGCAGAGAATACCTAAGAAATGTCATGATCACAAGAGGAAAAATAAATATTGAGAAAACACATTGCTTGTATTTTGTCCCAGATATATTTTTTTTTTTTGGGTGGAGAAATAGCTAAATGGAAAAAAATTGTTTAATTATATCACCTTTCTGCAGTCTCACACAGAACTGTTTTATATATACCTACAGAGATATATATACAAGCTCTTCTGGAATACAGTAGGGCTTTCTTTTTACAGAATGGTTTTCTTCAGGAAATGTGCCTTTTCTTTTAACACCTAGGGTATGTGTGTGTTGAAGGCAAGAAGAAAAATAAAAGGGCTCAGTGTCTCTGTTAAGCTCCATTAGCACTGAAAGGAAGGTGATTTGTTTTGAACTTGGACTCACAATTCCAGCTGAATAGTTCAGGAAAGCCTAGGTTGAAATTAATTCATTAATTAATTCAAATCCAATTTGCCTTGTCTTCCCTGATATGGTAATTGGTTTTTAGCTGAATAGAGCTAAGACTATATAATTTTTGCAGCAGGTATTGTCCCAAGAACTGTTGCTGACTTTGAGAACGCACTAAGCGTATTTATGTTCTGCCAGTCTCAGTATGAGAACTCAAAATCTTCATGGTGCTGGTGACCAGCTTTGGCATGAGATCTCTGTTAGCAGCCTTCTGGCTATGCCTTCTCTTGCTTCACTTGTGAAAGGTTGTTTGTGTATAAATGAGCATGACCTGTGAAGGTGAAGTCAGGACAGAGATTCCCTCAAGGCTGTAAATGGTACGGATCAACAGAACATTGTACAATCCTACAAAGCCCAAAAATCTGTTGGGAAGACAAACTTCTGCAGTTCGGTTATTTTCTGAGAGCAGACGTATCAAAATCTTTCTTTTAGACAGCGAAGATGGTTTACAATATCAAATGAGAAAAAGCCTGGGGAGATCCTTTACAAGATGGTAATTTCTGACTGTCTCATTACTAATGACAGTATAAAAAAACAAAACCAGAATGTGGCCAGCTGGAGAGCTGACCTAAAAACTACGTAGGTACTTGTTATGGAGGACAAGCAGTACTGATCCATACATTAAAATGGTATCTGTGTATGAAGAGAAGTCAACTGTGGAGCATAGTCAGCCTCAAATTCTGGCACAAGGGCAGCAGGAAACTTCACTAGCTCCAGGCTCAATGTTTTGGTCTCTGCCTCGAAACCAGCTGCCAGGTGGAGACACCCCCACAGTTTTAACTTTGGGTGCACACAACTAAGAGTGGTACCATTTCCAGTGAACCGCTTTGCCTCAGGATTACCCTGAAACAGCTGCAGTGAAATTTGTCAAGTAGCATTGCACAGTCTGTTTTGATCAAAAGAGGTCAAGAATTTAATCCTGTATTGACCTTTAAATGGCAAAAACCTGACTTTGTATTAATCTTCACAATCTGATGGGAAAAGATCCCTGTCCAAGGGCGTTCTGTCCCTCCCCCATGCTGAGATACAGGTGTATCTTGGGGACATGCTCATATCTAAAGAATTAATTCTTGTCTTGTAGATACATCAGTGAAAGTTTAACAGATAGCATGTGTTCGTTATACATACTGTATCACAGTGATACTGCTTGATTTAATATCTTTTGTGAAGCTCGCCAAATATATTAAAACACAAAGTCATTTTAATATAACTGTTCTCTGAATTGTCCTTCCCTGAAGTATTGGTGTGACTTTTCACTTGGCTAAGCAAGGACAAACTGAAGATAGATCTTCTGGAAAGCACAGGCAGGTTAGCAATTAGATGTTATATATTCTCTTTGAAACCAGGAGAGTGATTTTTTACCTTCAGTTTTTAACTGCAGTTACTATGGTGATGAGCTCTTAAACGTGGTGAACTGATGTCACTTCACCAGCTAAGACCGCAGGGGGAGGAAGAATTAGACTTGATTCCTGGCTCTGTTGCTTCTGTCACTGAACTTCTATTTGTCAAGCATTTAACAGAGGGTTCTTCAATAATATATAAATGATACTGAAATTCTGTGGCTTGCAAATTTCACTTGCAGAATGAAACAGTAAATAAGTTCTATTCCAGTTAAGCTTACTGCAGAGTATCTAGGGCAGGTCTTTATGCCAGATAAGTATTTGGCCAATTAGATTGGTTCTGTGGGTACAAGGATGAAGGGACGGAATTTAAGATATTATGTTAATAGCCAGAAGTGCTCATTTTAAATTTGCTGACAAGGTGGATGAAATAATGAGGTAGGAAGATTACATAGTGCATAAATGACGTGAACAGAAAAGACATCATGAAATTACATATCTAATGGGAAGTTATTTAAGGGTGAATCAGGAGCTTGCTTAACCTGGAGAGGGGTTTGATTGTAGCTTCTCTTAATAAGGATATGTGCATGGACGACCAAAATAAAATTCAGTAAACCAGCCATGCCCACAACATACCAGGTTCAGCAGCAGTGTGCGGGTGGCATTGTGGCTATCTTGTAGATCTGACACATTTCCATGTGTTTGGCCTCTTCATTTGCTGCACTAATGTGATGCACTAGTACAGCAAGCATTTCTAGATGCCTTGGAGCCTGGTCAAAAATAGTGTTGCAAATGAACTTGAAGACACCTGGGAAATTTGCAGCTGTGCACTGTTACTGACACAGTTCTAATCTATAAAGGTTAGGAAAATAGCACGTTCTGTGTGATGACTGACTTCACCACAGCTTGTAGGATGTGCCGAGGGTCGTCGTGTCTCAAACTTACCTAGACGTCTTGAAGCATGTAGCAGTTCTATTTTTATAGGTGGGTTTTTTTTTAACCAACACTTGTTTTGTTTATTGATGCATCATTCATTTCTAATAAATGGGAAAAAATGAGAAGTTACGAAAAATCCATTAGGTGCTGCACGGTAGCAGGAACAAACTTGTCCATACAGATGCAGGTCGGTAACAGAATGCTAGTATGCAGTGTCTAAGATGGTCATTAGGTAGTAATATCTCTGGAAGGTGATGTGCTGTTAATATGAAAACTTCCTTAAAAATTATTAAAATGAATTTTAGGACTGCTTTGCCAAATGAGGAAGCTCTTAATCCAAAGTATGTGGGTTTTTTTCCCACGTACATATACATTGTGGCAAGAGCAACTCTTTGAAGTAAGGTCCAAGACTAGAAATGATCTGGAAAGCATAGATCAATTCTAGTGATAATTCTACACAATTTGGAAAAGGTTACTGTGTATACTCTCAGCTATCTCTGGCCACATTAATAGTAATAATAAAATAAAACCTCTGTGTGTGTGTATGAGTGATAGAGTGATGAGTGTGTGTGTATGAGTGATAGAAAGTAAGATTTAAGACTGTGACTATCCTCAGTGTGGCCACAGTCTCTCAAAATTTCAGGGGTAATGATTTAAAAAAAGAGGAAAAGATTTTTAAAAAGAGGAAGACATGGGGAACCTTTAAATCCTGAATTCAGAGGAAAACTAGGTCTCCATCTACTATGTTCCATTTTCCTAGACAAACCCACATAACTTGTTTTCCTCAAATGACCACCACATATTCTTTCCGAGGTTTGCCTCGTATTAACTCATAATTTCCCACTTGTCTTTGCCACACACTGCCATATGGACTACCAGCACAATTTCTTGAGGAAATCAGGTTTTATCATTATTAACATTTGAACTTGCGCATACCTCCAGCTTTAGGTACCTACATTAGGTGGTAAATCTAGTAGGCTGATCTTTCTCTAAGTTATTTATGTGTGCAATTGAATGAGAAGACTAATGTACAGTATATGCATTGGTATTGAGCACCTAAATCAGGCTTCTGCTCTGATCAGTCCTCCAGAGGAGCCCCTCTTTCCTTTAAATTAATAGACAAATAGGAGATCAAGGAACACTACTATCTTAAATTAAGCATCATTTACCAATAAAATACTGTTTTGTTGTTTTACACCTCTCCATTTGTATGGGAACAAATAAAGCAATCAGCACTCCTTAAGAAATCAGCTGGCATGGCTGACAGTTGTGCAGGAGAAATATTTAATAAGCTAAACATTTTAGGGATCAAGTGCAGTGTTTATGCATATCTGTTCTGTTTTCATATTGTAACTGTTAATCTTTGGTTAGATTACGTGTAAAGGGCAGAATTGGGATGCATTAGAGATTATAAGAAGTCTTTTTTAGCTTCAGTGGCTTGAGGATTAGACTCTACATAAAAGTAGAATCAGGTGCAACACGTTCCAGAAAGTTGCCACTAGACAGTACTGTGTAAATAGAATTGTTCTGTTCCAGTCCTTAAATCTAATTAGGCTTGAGAAGAGGTGAATTTGGCCTCTCAAGGTAAGTTATGTAAATCTATTTGTTATCATCTTTAATTATACTGCAATGCATGACTCTCACTGCAAACAAAATAATCCCTATTAATTTCATATTTTTTACTGACTTTGAGTAAAATTACTGGAATGTGAAATGCTATATTCGAGACACTTATTTGAGATTCTACTGATGTAGATGACTCCTGTTTTGCTGTGATTTCATTTAATATGGAATGCAGCTTGGAGAAAATTGTCATTGCTTTTAGTTTTATCTGTTGGTCCTGATCTTGCAGTCATCACTGCTTAAATTTGTAACGACTGTATATTCAAACATTTGCTCCATCCATCTTTCACCTGGCTGACTGTGACGTGCCCATCCTCTGGTCAGCACTGTTTGCTGTTGTGTTGCAGACCTTGCAAACAGCTTTCATCAAAATAAGGATTCAAGTGGTCTGTGTAATTCAAGGCTTACCACATGTTCATTCAAGGGGAGGGGGGAGTCCTGTTTTCAGGCACGTACCAGTGAAAGCAAGCATAACCTGAGCCTTGACCCCTGATTTCAGAATGTGCATTTCACTCAGGCTTTATAAATTGTATTTGAGTGATCTTCAATATGTTGTTCATGCAGAGAGCAACTGTGGCTAAGCAAAGGTATTATTCACCTGAAATTATGAAGACTCTCTAAAATCATAAATACTTATTAGCATAAAATACTTTTCAAGAGGCAAATACCATTCCTGAATTAATCTTTCTGCTCTAAATGTACTCCTGTCTTCATAGTAGCATTCCAGTTATTCATGAGTAGCAGAGTTTTCAGTTTTTCTTTTTTTCCTTAATTTTTCTAGGTTATTCAACAGAGAAATGAGGAATGTGACCACATTCAGTTTTTAATTGAAGAGAAAGAGTCTAAAGAAGAGGACTACTATGAAGACCTTGACAGATTTGAAGAAAATGGTACCCAAGAGTCTCGCATCAGTCCCTATACTTTCTGCAAGGCCTTTCCTTTCCACATAATATTTGACAGAGATCTGGTGGTCACACAGTGTGGCAATGCTATATACAGAGTCCTTCCACAGGTTAGATGATTCTCATACATGCATAATTGTAGAGATTCTCAATGCTAGATGCTTCACAGGTTTATTTTAAAGATGAATAAAATAAAATAAATAAAATAATATAAATATATTAAATATTTAATGATATTTATTAATAATATTTATATTAAATATTATTTATATTATAAATATAAATGAAATAATTATAAATATAAATAAAATAAATGCTGTCTAAACAGCATTCCTCTGTAACTGTATATTTACTACCTTGTCCTCCTCTTGTTTAAAAAAGGGCTGTGAAAATAGCCCTAATTCTACAACAGCTCTGTTCCTTGTGATCATGTCCATGTGCAATAAGAGAGTAAGCTTGAGCAGAGAAAAGCTGATCACCACCACAAAGCAGGTGTGAGCTTGTTACTCGATTCTTTCTTGTAGCTCACTCCATGATACATTTGCTATGAACATGGCAGATAACTCTTGAAAGTGGATGTGAGACAGTCAGTGCAACCTGGCCTAGGGTTCAGAAAATGGTCTTGCCCATGCTACTGGATAGTGTAGGAGCAGGGTCATAGTCTCTCTCTCTATATATATATGTTACTTGACAGTAATGCCTTCAAACACTTAAGCTGTCAGATGCACAATAACTGCAGAGCAGAATAACACAAACTGTGGTATACTTTCCTGGCTTGTGCATAAAAAGCATCAGTATTAACTAAGATGAGCCAAACTATGTTTGTGAGATCTATATATAGGTGTGTCCTGAACTGAATGCAGCTGCTGCAGTTTCCTCTGGTTATTTACAGTAGTAAATTGTACTCAGAGGTCCATTTAATGTTATGTATTCTGTGTATGAATAGGATACCTCAGTTCTTGCCTGAAAGAGCTGATAGTGTTTCTAAAAATAAGCAACAGGTAAAAGCAGTAATATGAGAGAAGCAAAAAGTAAGATGATGAAAACATCAGGTGATCTTTACAATTATGTAAGCTAATTTTGCACATACCATGCTGTTTCTGAATCATTGACATACTTTTAAAATGCAATTTTATGTTATTTGCTTTTTTTCTGCAATTTGTGTTTGGTGCTTTCTCTCTGTATTTTGCAAAAATATTTGAAAGAAAAGTAGCTCTGCCAGATTTTTCCCAAGGGCATTCACTGAACAGCTATAACTAACTATTCAGCCTGCTGAGGATGGCTGTCAGAATCCGTATTATCAAAGTTGATGCTTTAGAGAACATAGCTTATTGGAAAGGGTGTTTGAAGGAGGTCACTTAGGAGGAAAACACTGGAAAGCTTTTTTTTCTGTAGAGTGGTAACAGTTTGACAGATAATGAATGTGATAGTCTAACAGAATTTTACAAAGTCATCTTGCAGACTAGAATTGGACTCTGAAGTCAATATACTTCTGATGTAAAATCCTTAATTTAAAAGCATTGTGTTTTAATGGAGAAATGCATAAAATATACTCTTCCATTCATTGTTGTCATCTAAGCAAATTGAATATAATTAGTCCATATATATTTTTATTATAAAACATAAGTCTTTTTTTTTTTTTTTTATTCTAGCTGCAGCCAGGAAATTGCAGTCTGTTGTCAGTTTTCTCCTTGGTCCGGCCTCATATTGATATTAGTTTCCATGGGATCCTCTCACATATCAATACAGTCTTTGTACTGAGGACCAAGGTAACTAGAGAATATTCACCTGGCTTTTCTTTAAGTAAGTATGCTTTGGAGGGATAAGAAGAAGTGCTGAAAGCTCAGAAGTCTTCCAAGAAAATTCTTTGCACAGCAGTACACTCAGTCCCTGTTGAGTCTTGAGCTAAAAAAAAGTCACAGGTGTGTATTCATGGGTAGCTGTTAAGTAGAATGCTTTACAGGAATGGTGAGGTACATGTACTTCATGTCTGATGCTTTCTTTGCAAGGGGCCAACCCATTGTATGGCATTGTGCCAAAGTAAATGTAGAAAGGCAATTACATTTACTTTTGCTTCATAACAGTATGGGAGACAAATATGAAATGTGTTCTTGCTTGGGCCCATACGTTCATACACAGTTCTGTGTGCTTTTCTCTAGAGGGCAGGAGAGGAGGTGGGTGTTATGAATGAATGCAGCGTGTAGAGTAGCACCTACTATGTCAAGGAGCCTGTTTACTTAGAGAAAACTGTACCTGAGAGAAACTAACAGTGTTTCTAAGAGATGCTCCCAGGCACAGATAAAACTTCATAGAATAGGCAATACTTGTGTCAAACTATTGTGAAGAAATGACGAAGAAAGCAAGAAGTTATGAACATGAATGTAAAGAAAGATACCACACTTTGTATCTTTGAGGTAGCAAATCACAGTATTAAAATATGGGTAGTGTATGGTGTTCAAATGAGAATTTAATTGGGTTTTAATGTAGGCTGTAACTCTATTCCAAACATTCTGACTGCCTCCATAGTAAAGGCACTTACTTACATGGCCTGGTACGTAACGCAGGTACCATTGCCCTTATATAATGGTGACTTTTCATCACCAGGAGGGGCTGTTGGATGTGGAAAAGCTGGAATGTGAAGATGAACTGACCGGCACAGAAATCAGCTGCTTACGCCTGAAGGGGCAAATGATCTACTTGCCTGAAGCAGATAGCATTCTCTTCCTGTGTTCGCCAAGGTACTTTAAACATTGAGAGTTCCATAATATTGATTTTCATTGTATAATTACTAATTTAAAGAACACTTACGAGAGTAGTACTACAGAGATTAATTGGTTCAAGTATTGATTTCATTGATTTTGATATGTTTGTGTGAAAAGAGAGAAGAGCATTTAAGCATCAGAATTTGACTGATTATTAAATAATTCGATATAAACATCGGGATGCTCTGGCCCAGTTTGTACAAATGAGAATTCCTTATGATTCCATGATCTTTGGCAAGTTTTGTCCTTCGTTTCCTACTCCAAGAGTGCCAAGAAATGTCACAATGATATTTCCTATGTGGATTCATATGTTTTTGCAGTAGTTTTACTGTAATAGAGCAGTGATGATTATAAAGAAGTGGTTGGAATGGGGGATTGCGTGGAAGGCTTCTTTAGCTAAGAGCAGGTTGAGCTAACACATTAGATCACACGGTTATGAGACGTTAATCTCCTGTGTGAAAGGGAAAGAGTGAATGAAAACAGAAAGGGAAGAGGCTACCTTAATGTAATCTCACTTTTATTTGTGTACTGAAGGATGTACATTTGGTATGTTCATGGAACTCATCAATGAGAATTCTGTATTTAAATGCAAAAAATCAGGAGCCATGTGTTAATGAATGAACACAAATAAGGTACGTGGTAGAGGGGATAGGTGGTACAGTTCATCACAAGTTCAGAAGCATAATCTTTCTTCTGTTATTCAGCAGCCTCTGCTGTTCGTTTGAGTTTTAAATGCTCCTTTGTCGATTTTAGTTGTACCTACATCATTATATATTTCTCCACATTGCAGTGTGATGAACTTGGATGATTTAACCAGAAGAGGTTTATATCTCAGTGATATTCCATTGCATGATGCCACCCGTGATCTGGTTCTTTTGGGAGAGCAGTTCAGAGAGGAATATAAACTGACTCAAGAGCTTGAGATCCTCACTGACAGACTGCAGCACACACTGCGTGCACTGGAAGATGAAAAGAAAAAGACAGACACGTAAGAACAAAATCCTGATTTTTGAGCTGAAACAGTCACAGCAATGTATTATTTATAGCTATCTTCTTAAAAAAAAAACAGTCTCTTGGAAGGATTAGAAGAGATATTCTAGGCCAATAATTTTGGAGTCAAGAAAGAACATTTTACTTTAATGCCTCATAGCATATTTATTTAGATTGTCAAATCTCATCTGCAGTCTAGGCTGTTACATGCACAGGTGTTTTGATGGCTTCTTCCCTCATAAGGAAAGTTATGAGAACTGAACTGACAATCCTTTTTGCTTTGTGAGTTACCCAAAACAGTAGTCTTGCAAACTTTCTTACATGCTGTCACTGTAGCCTTGATGAATTTGATGAATGCCCAAATGCTACTATTTGACAGAGTTCTGTAAACCAGCTGCAGACCACTTTGTCTTTCTGGACTGCCATGCTCACAGGTTAATAGAACAGTAAAACATATCTTATAAGCCTTGAAAATAGTCTGTGTAAAAGTCAAGTTTTGGGGCTATCTAGATAATACTACCATCTAGATATAAGTACATAAGAATAATAAAGTATATGCATTGGGCCCCAAATCCATTTCTACAGGTAACTATAAAATCAAATCCATAGCATTAGCCTATGGCAGCTCAGCTCAAGGTCTACTGGCAGTTAAATTAAACAAAAGTTTGTGCGACAGGCAGTGTGGGGTTGGTGGTTGACTCTCATTTATATAACATAGTTCCCATCTCTGTAGTGGAAGAATTTCTTGTGGATTATGCTCACATAGTAGTAGAATCAACATTTTTTGTGCTATGAATTCTATTGACAGATTTTTTTTTTCTGTAGTAGAGTAATGGAAATTATTGGAAAAAGACTTGAAAGGGATGGATGGAAGAGTCGGAGGGAAAAGAAGCCTAAAAATATTTTTTTTCTATTCATACTTGTTGATTTCCTTTGTAAAGTCGTTTTATCTTCAGGAATTCTAGCCTCCTTGGCAGCTGCTGGAACAGTGTCACTTACTATATCATGTGCCAATAGTATTCACTAATGATAACTCACGCAGTAGTGAACTTGCCAAAAATGCAACTGATGAGGGTTTGTGCAGGAGGCTGTGTAAAAAATGATGCTCAAGGTTTGTGAAACATTCAGAGACCTTCAGCTTGCCCACTTAGCTGTGTAAAGAGGGAAACACACCTTAAGGTGGCAGTGAGAAAGTTGAAGGAATACACATGAGGGTAGGGTGAAGCTCTGTGTGTATGATTTGGATTTTATTTGCATAATGTGCAATATGGACAAGAGTTAATATGTCATATAGACTATTAATTAAAGCATGCAACAAACACTAAAAGCAGCATTCTCAACAGAAGAGGAAGAGGAAGCATTTAGCAATGCATGAATTGATCAAAAGGGGAGAACTGTTCGATCTCTTCATGGCCTTTTTTTGCAGTTTTTAGGGTTCTGTGAGCAAAACCACATTATATAAGCTGAGGATATGGCAGAAAATGCTTAAGCAATAAGCAAAAATGATCCAAGACACTATTAACAGATCATGTCAGAAGAATTAGTAATATATGCCTCGTTTTGTTGGCAATTTAGGTATATTAATGTGTGTTGGAAATGTCAGAGCTTCAGGTAATGCTGATGTAGATCCGTTCCTGTTTCCCAAATAACATATTCTTCAGTAGACACCGTTTATATTGCTCTTTGATGATGCGAGTATGTTATAAAACCTATGGGAGGTACTAAATTAATATTTGAAGTGTGCTGTTGTAAAGACCTTTCTCCACATTCTTTCTGTTTTGCCTGTGCCTTTCTTCTCTCATACGTTTAGATTACTGTACTCTGTTCTACCACCATCAGTGGCAAATGAGCTGAGACACAAGCGTCCTGTTCCAGCTAAGCGGTATGACAATGTAACCATTCTTTTCAGTGGCATTGTTGGATTCAATGCCTTCTGTAGTAAACATGCCTCTGGAGAGGGAGCCATGAAGATTGTTAATCTTTTAAATGACCTGTACACGAGATTTGATATTCTGACTGATTCACGAAGGAATCCATTTGTTTATAAGGTAAGCTGAAGATCTTCGAAGTATTTAATAAGTGATTTTTCAATAACTTGCTATCATGTCACTGTTTCCATCCTTTGGACTGTAGGCTTCTTTAAAAAAATAGTTATGTTCTCAGTCTTTGAACTGTGTTATCTGATATTCCACAGCTAAAGAAGAGTATGTTGTTTATCTCTAAATGTGTGAAGGAACATGAAGCGCTTAGTTCTCAACAGGATTTCTGCACAGTCACCCACCAAGTGCATATAAAAATCTACTTCCATGTTTAGCAGATGTGAACACTTATACAAGCGGTTTGTGGTTCTGCTGACCCTGTGCTTTAAGTTTTTCAGTCATAAGCCTGCCTGGGGCTCCTGGTTGTAAATTATAACTTATTGTTCAGTTACTCAATGTGAATTTCATTCCTTCATTAAGAATGTGGTATAGTTGCAGATGTGGCTGGTAGCAGGTAGACAGAGAGCGATATATATATATCCCATATATGTGTACATGTGTATGCTTGTGTGTTTATAAGATTTATTCCTAGCTTTTATTAGAAATCAATTTTATGTCCTGTACCAAGTGAATCAAGAGTGGGAGTCAAAATAAACATAGTGCTCAGTTTCCACAGAAGTTCAGAAGACCCCAAAAGAGAGGCTCAAGTTCACACACAGTGTCATTTTAATTTGTTACACTGTGGGCATACAATAAATTCTCTTCAATAACAAGCCAAGATGATGGGAATTCGGGTAATTTGAATGAAAGTGAAGGGAAACTACGAAATGACGAACAGTCTTGAAGGAAGCACTACGTCCATTCTAGTACTCTAAAGCCCATGATAATAAAGTAATTAAAAAATCTGTATCTTGATAGGTGGAAACAGTTGGGGACAAGTACATGACAGTGAGTGGTCTACCAGAGCCTTGCATTCATCATGCACGATCTATCTGCCACCTGGCATTGGATATGATGGAAATAGCAGGCCAAGTTCAAGTAGATGGTGAGCCTGTTCAGGTTAGTAAATATGTGGGCTTGAAGGAAGAGCCCATTCTTTGATACAATGATAATGCTTTGAAGTATGATAACGCTCAAGTCCCAGCCCATGCAAGCTTTGTTACTGTTAGATTTTGAGACTGATACCTACAAAGAATATGAAGAATCCCATGTAGATGTGACATGTGCAGTTCCCAGACCTTAAAATCTAATTATTCTGCTTAACCTTTTAAAGGACTATATTAGGTCCACATCATTTATGTCCATTTCCCAATCATTTAAATTTAATCAACAAATTCCCATTGCTCGTCAAGTACAATTCGTTGAGTCCTCTTCACCTCAATGAACAGAAAAATAATACTCCTTCACTAATATTTTTGATCACACTTCAGATCTTCACATCAGCATGAGAAAATATTGCATTAAAAAGAAAAGTACAGTTCCTTAGGCAGATTTGGCAATGATCACCGGCAACAATGTATATTAATGGAATTTCACTCATTATGGAATTTTATGAAGATGTTGTGGCATTAGTACAGAACTGGGGAGGCTGCACAGACCTATCCTCATCAGAAGGCTGTGAGAGCAAAATAAGTAACGAGTGTGATGCGTATTTCTATTTACATGAATGTTATTGGTCTAACACCTAATTTATATCTGTGTACTTCACTTTGTCACTGAGCGAAGTAGTGAGAAGATTTGATGTGGGGCTTTACAATAAGTGTAATGTGCTATAAGAATGAGCCTCTCCAAACACCTGTCCTATCTCTGGAGCTTTTAAGTGCAAAATACTGTGATATTTCCTCTGAGAAACATCTTTTTTTTCTTGACCTACCCCATCTATTTCTGCATCTTCTGAGCACTTGTTAAACACAGAGCTGCGGAGTATGCCTCTCTTTCACTTTTAAATTTCACAGTACATAATAGCTGCATGGCATGTTGCGTGCTGGAAAAATATGGATTTCCTTCTTTCATGTGGGAGGGAGAGCCATGACACTACACTACAATAAAAAAATGACACAAAGCACAAAATGCAAAGCTTTGAAGAAGCAGGAGTGGCACATTGAAAAAATAAACTCTAGTAGATAGAAATGGCATAATTCCTGATTTTCCTCAGAAGCATCAGATTACTTGCATTGATTTTGAATATTCAAACTTTATTTTTTCTCTTTAAAGATAACAATAGGAATCCATACTGGTGAGGTAGTCACAGGTGTCATAGGCCAAAGGATGCCACGTTACTGTCTCTTCGGAAATACTGTCAATCTAACAAGCAGAACAGAAACTACTGGAGAAAAGGGAAAGATTAATGTCTCTGAATATACTTACAGGTGAGTGACACAGTAATTTTATTGGCATTGACATCTTAAGAGAAGCCACTTTTTCAGCAAAATATCTAAGTGTCTTTGGAGTTGAAAGTCCCAGTACTCCTGCAACACATTATTTAAGTATGTGAGTTCTCATGAAACTGTATGGCAGACTGCATTATGATATACCGTCATTGGTATGCAACTATGATAATGATCTAGAGAGATTTGACACTTTTGTTAATTTGCTTAAGTATCTGTAGCATGTTTAATATTTTATCTAGTGCATGGCTTGCATGCATAATACATACATTTACATGTTTTCTCTTTCAATTTCAGGTGTCTTATGACCCCAGAAAATTCAGATCCTCAGTTCCACCTGGAGTACAGGGGTCCAGTTTCTATGAAGGGTAAAAAAGAACCAATGCAGGTTTGGTTTTTGTCCAGAAAGAGTACAGAGACAGAGGTATGACTAACCAGAGTGTAATTTTTTTTTTTAAACAAGGCATAAACATGACAAATTTAATCTAAACCACTGAGACCCATTTGCATTTGCAAAACTAAATGTTCCCTAGAAAAAACTAAGAGTTTCATACAACGCTATTTCATTAATGCGTTTACTATCTTGACAGCACATTAAAGGCCTAGATTATTTGTCTTTGCAGTTTGTGCAGTCCCTGAAAGCATTTGTATTTTAAAAAGTCCTTGAGAGAATGCCAAGTGTTTAAATATTTATATCTCCCTTTTCTTACGGATTTCTCCACTGTACTAGATTTTGCAGTATAATGTCCGTTTCTCTTTAGCTGGCGTGGCTGGTTATCAGCACTTCAAAATTCACCATTTGCTTTCTTACAGTGAGTGAATAAAAGTGCCTTCAAATATGTGGGCAACAGTCCAGCAACTACTTGCAGGCAGGTTCACACCTGATGTTGTATGGTGGTCTGTTAAGCCCAAATGGATCTGCTCATTCAGAGACTGTTGCATCATAGAGGTCTTGCTTTAGAAATATACAGGGTGAAAACTGTTTCTTCTAAATGACATGAGCCTAAATCATTTTCTCAAAATGATGTAAGGTAAAGCTCTTCAAGCACTGAGTGGTCTTTCAGCTTATGCCTCAATTTCAGAAGTCTGGGCATGTATTAACCAATATCTTATTAAAAGCCAATGAGATCTAGACTCATGAGTGTGCTACAAACTTAGACACTTAGGTAACAGTATGCCAGCTGATTTGCCATAGCTGAACAGGTGCATACATTCCACCTATTGCCAACAGGGAGGAAAAAAGGGTAAAAGAAATTTACATAGCTTGAATTTTGTCTCGAGGTATTACAAAAAGAAATAGTTCTAAGTTAATGTAGTTAATCTTAAAAAGGCACTTGGCTAAAATAATGAAAGTCATCAGGTATCTTGGCTGAAATAATTATTGTAAGTCACAGGTAATTAATTATGCATCTGAATACTCATGTGCTTCTGAAAATGAAATTTAGGCTGTTAAACTGTTTGGGCTTTTTAGGAGATCTAATCCAGATTTATTACTACTGGTACCCGAGTATACGAATACTGACTTTTTAATGGTAACTCCCAGTATTAACCCCCAGTATTAAACTTCAGGGGACAGCCTGTACTTTAACTCTGCTGAAGTCTGTATTTTGGTATATATTACTTACAATAGTATTCTGGGTGCCACTTTTGAGAATACTTTTCTATTTTTATTCTATGTCAAGATTAACTATAATTTCACGGCTACCATTCTTTCAAATCTATAGTTGTATTTAAAATATATTTTAAACACGTTTCGCTTTTTTCTGCATTATAAATTATGTCCTATCATTTGTAGCAGGGCACACTGTAATTTTAAATATAAAATTTCAGAGGGGTACTGAGTCAGGTGGGCATTTTCTTTGTTTCAGTCTCACGCATGTTTAATATGAATATAGAGTTCAGATAGTTTAGAATGCTGTAATTTCCTTTTAGAGATCTTGTACAACAGTTGGTTTTAGTAGTCCTCACAACAGTCCTGAGAGGGTACTTGCTGATACTATTATCTAGTCATCGAGCTTTGTAGAGGGGTACAGGGGGCAGGAGGAAACCCGGCAGAAAAATACTGTCACCCTGGTTTTTGGGAGTACTTAAGACTCACAGTTTAAGTACACTCAAAAAGTCTTTCTCATTTTTGTTAGCTTTTGTTAATTCTGAAATTCAGATATACAGTTAATTCTTACAGATAGAAGGACTTCTCCCATCACAGGTATCTCTTCTAAATTGTAGTAAGTCTGGGAGACTAGGAGACTAGAAAGACACATTCTTGTGGTGGTTGGAATGGATAACCATTTTGTCAGAGGTGATTTTGAAATGTGAAAGAATATAATCCTCTAATCTTTTAATTCTTTTACACTCCCTGCACAATTTCATCTGTCCATACACAAAAAGATGCACTGAGTCTTACTCCTTTAAGATTTTCTGAATTCTTTGCAGTTTCTCTTTGTCGTGTGAAGGTACTCTTCGTGTTATTTCTGGCACTTTACAGGATGTACATAATAGTTGTAATCCAAAAGCAGAAATAAGATAACCAACTTTTAATGTTTGATTACCTGACAGTAATTGCTTTGCTTTAGGCAAGAGTGAAGTCTTGGTTTTCGTTTCAGAATCTTATTCTCTCTGACCTTTCAAACACATACACATGCTAATGTGTTATCATGTGCAGTGCCCTTAATTTCAGGGGGACTGTTTATAGAAATAAATTCAGCATGTTAACACATACTCAGAAACTATGTGGTAAATTTCCTGAAAGGTCTCTCCAGAATATTGCAAGAAGTGGCTTATAGAAGTAAAAATTAAAATATTTCTTATATCATCCTGAAGATATTTCTGCTGATTATTCTTTTACTGTGAAGTTTTCTACCTCCAATATCTTTAAATCTAGGATAGATTCACATTAGTGGTACATTCTCCTTTTCATTATATCCCTTAGAGAGTGATTAGGTCAGCATTTGCAAATCTGTCATTATAGTGTTTTACCCTGAAGCCCAGTAATTAATATATGGTGAGGAAAGAGGACAAAATGCTAACAACTGGCATAGAGATGTGAAACCAAGGCTTAAAATATGCTGTCTCACTGCTAGGCCTGTAGAAAATGATAGGGTTGGAGAAGCTCAGCATACCTCAAACTTGGTTCCTAAGTTGGCATCTCTAATATCAGTTGCCATGAACAGTAGTTGCTTCTGAGAAAGACCTGATTTATAAGAATCAGTGCTGCTTTGCTTTTTTCCACTTAAGGTATCTCTTCCATGATACCGTTGCAGCAAAAATTAGAATTGCATGAGAAATACAGGTGGAACAAAAGCAACTGTGACCAATTACTCCTTTTGCCTCTGCTTGTTTGCATGTTATAAGATTATTACTATCATCATTATTATTTTAACAGATGCTCAGCTGCAGCTTCTCTCTTGAGAAACAGATTTTTTTGTAAAAAATAAAGCTAGCAGAGAGCCTCAGATCTCTGACTGCAATTTCTTTTATTCCCCACTTTCAAATATCTTTCTCTTCCACCCTGTCCCCACGTTACTGATGGGAACAAGTTAAAGTATCTCGATCAGAGCTGGTAGTTATCAGGGAATGTAGGAATTGTTAAGTTCCTAAGTTCCTACATACAACACATGCGAAAGAAATACGTGCGTTACCTATGTTGTGTTTTATTATTAACTGATATTGCTTGCAAGTTGTAAAATGTGTTTTGTCACTGCATTGACCCACCATGTTGTTGGTTCAAAGAAAATCCCTTACTTCTCAAATTCTACTTGCATGCACTCAAGGAAACAAAGCAAGATGCTCTCTGAGCTGAGGGAAGAGGAAGAGGACGCTGGATAGGGTGCAATACTGTCTCCAAATAGGGTGCCAGGCAGTAAGGTTGAGTTACAGATGTTATTTCATGCCATATCTCCCATTGCCATGTGCAATACCATTGTCTGTTGCCCTACTCCTGAAATCATACTCACCATTTTTCTCCAGGCTTGCTTGCTATTTTTTTTTTTCTTTAATGTTTGGTATTGTTATATCTCTGCTATTAGCATGTACTTCAAGCTTTCCTTTTGTTGATATGCATTTTTGCACGCCAGTTATGTGGCCCTTCCTACCACCAAGGTAATACTGAGTAAGATTTTGTAGTATGCACGCCACAACTAATCACTTCAATCTGATGCTTCACATCTTCATCTTCATCTCTGAAGTATAGTGGTTACGTGAATCAGTTACATTTCTGGAAAGATAGGTATTTCAGTTGTTGGGCAGAACAATGAACCTAAAGAACTATTTTTAAAAATAATACCTAAAGCAGCATTATGAAAGTTATTGTATAAATGTTGTTTATCAGATTTAGTTCTTCTATTGCTATGCTTCCCATTCATTTTGTGAATAATACTTGATGCACTCTAAATTCCTGGTTAGAAAAAGGTTCCTCTTTTGATATAATCCTGCATTTTCCCTTTGTAGACACTATGTAAACATTTTCTGTGTTGAAAGGGGGCAGTTGTTTGTCTGATACTGCCATTTGAAGCATGTGCCAGTGTACTTCTACTGAAATGCTGCTCACTTGCAATGTATTTTGTATTGATTTATATTAACTAAATTAAGTTGTCATGTTAATAATAGATTGCTGGACAATTTTAGACCACCTGTAGTGCTTTGATTTTTTTATGATGGAGCCCCCAGAATTGAAGGGCGTGCTGCCAGGACATCGTTGTCATGTTTGCCTTTTGGTTTGGTCTCTCTTATTTTCAGTAGTGGTCTTATTTCTTGGGAGGACCTGATAATATTCTAGGCATCATGGCATAATTAAGGGATGTAAAGCTTGTAAGGGGACACAGTGTCCTTTATCAGCTGATACAGTTAGTAAAAGTGGGCAAGGTTTCAGATGCATAGACCTTCCATAACTTCAACATACAGTGAATTTTTATGTGAATAATATCTGTTCTTATCTGACTGATAATTTCTAAATATTTGCATTATAAAATAGGATAGTGCAATTACTTTGTTTATAAAAATTGTCTATATCTAGTATACCTTATCAGCACAGAATATATATGTATAAATGTTTCATGTTAATGTGCAAAAGAAATTGCAATAAATTATTTTTTCCACTGACTTACAGAAGTTTTGGGGGTTTTCTTTTCCGTGAGAGCTGTATTTCATTGTTTGATACAAAACAATTATGTTTTCCATTCCATAATTTGAAGTCCAAGTCTAAATAATTTATTGAGTCATTGTTCCAATGTTTGCAAATGTCCAAGAGTCTTCCACATTCAGGTTAATGGATCACATCCTCGGATTAAAGTAGTGTTCAAAATATGTAGATTAATGCTCCAAAAATAGGAGATGAGGTCACAAAAATGCATACATTCCTTTGAAACTCTTGGGCAAAATTTAAGAATCAAAAATTATTTGCTGTCCACTTCAAGCAGGATGTACATTACGAACCAAAGCTTTAGGAATGGGAAATGAAGAAAGGAAGCTACACACGTTCCTTTCCATCATCTCACTGTCGGACAGCAATGCATCCCAGCACTCCATGAGAGATTGCCCTCGCTCTAATAGATACACAACAGCAATTTACACTTGAAGTCGATCAAACTTAACAAAACCGTAATGGTGACCCCTAAAGACATGGGATTTGTGACAACTGTGGTTGTTCATCAACATAATTCATGCAAATGGATGTGAAGTAACTGAAGGTTCTGCATTACGCTTCAAGCTGATGAAAGATGGCATGCCAGAAAACTCAGTGCTCTGGGTTTGTATTTTACCTTCTTAATCATTTGAAAGTGTTAAAGCTCCTGTTAAGCTACTCTGTAACATAACCAATTTCTTAAAGCACTAGAATAATAGCTCATATACCGGGCTCATATAAGAGCTTTTTATCTCAAGGAAACTGGTACGATTTAGGCACTTAGCCACTTTTATTACTAAAAACGGTCTTCACTTAAGTGCTGTGTTCAGCTGCTAAAATTATACTTTGGTTAAATATTAGTCTCAGATAACAGTTAAAAACTTCTGCAGGTATTTAGTTCTTTTATGTGTTCTCTATTTCCTCTTTTATTTAACTATAGTGATTTATTTTTTCAATAGAAGCTCTCTAGCTGAAACATGAGGCAGAGTAATTACCAAAGTCTGTTTCAAAGGCATTTACAAATGCATCTGTTTTATTTTAGTATTTTTTGTAAAAGAGTTGAAACAAGGAAAAGAAAGGGGAAAGCAGCAATGAAATTGCAAATATGGAATACTTAGCTGTTTGTAATCTTCTGGATCATATGCTTTCCTTTGAATTCAGATATGCGAAAGAATTTGGGTTTCTGTGGTATTATTAACTAAGGCTGTGGCCCCGCAGGGGACTACTGCTATCTTAAAGTTGGCACTGTGGTTGGCTTCCATAATGCAAGGCTGAGTAGTCTGTTGCTAGTCTTTCTTGAATAATATAGTCCCTTTCTTTCCTAATACACGCCTTGAAAAACAGGACTCTCGCTGGCTTCAGCAGATCTTGAAGGAAGCATATTTAAAGCATACTGTCAATCATTAGAAGTTACATTATAAAGACTTCCACAGCCAACAAGGCATTTGATAATATGGCCCATATTTTTAGATGCTGCTCTTTTCATTGACCTTCCCCATGTGGAGTTCTATCAAAACTTGGGGTTTTTTTAAATTTATATGCATAGGCAAATATGCATGTTTACTTTTTTAGCAAAAATATTATCAATTCTGTCATAATAAGAGGGATATACTATTACTATATTAGCTTGTTAATCACCAATACACTTCTCACAGGCTCTGCTGGGATGTTACAAGTTTTGACCCTTATGCAGTCAATTTTTCTTTATGTTTGTATGCCATAAGGTAAAAACTGTAAATCCAGTCCTCAATGGGAGCAAACTCTGGGAACATACTTTCAAATTTGGTAATTTTGGCAGGAAAACCAGAAGGAGAAACCATGACTGAGACACTCATTTGGCTATCTATTTATAGCGTTATCGCAACAGTTACTCTTGTATTTTTACTTACAAAAAGAAATTAAAATGTTGTACTACATTGGTTAGGGAACTAGAAAGGCTTTATAAATAAGAATAGCTTGAAAACTATCTTGAAACTTTAATACATGGGAAGGGCAGGGGTGGAATACTGGTGTTTTTAACTCTGTAAGATTCTGAAAGTTACGCGTGGGGACAGACCAAACAATGAGCCACACAAGCAGAACACCATTTTCTTTTAGGAGAGTGCAGGATTGCAGATTTCACCATTCTGGCAAACACGTCTACAGCTGTCATAATTGGGATGTAGCTGGAAGGTGCAAACAAGTCAGCAGCTAGAGCAGAAGACTGAATGTCAGGACTCCAGCTCTGATCCCTCTGATATCACAAGCTATTACACAGCTCATAGTTCAGTTCTTTTCCCTCCTGTATCCAACACCAGCTTAGCTGTCATGATCTTAGAGGTATAGTGTCTCTCCCATGCCCCAGATTTGATGATGTAAGAGAGTGATACATTGTTCATGAAAGTAGGGGCCCGTGTCCTTATTGCTCTGATTTCTGCTGGGACTGCCTACTAAGTCCAGCTGAATGCACACTTAAATTTTGCAGGATCTGGGGTCATCTTGTTCACCTTCACTACAGGTTTGTGGAAACAGGAGACAGCAGTATGTGTCTTAGTGCTGGGCACAGTAATAAAAACTATTTCCCAGAAGTCTGATAATTCACGCTGCTCCTATTGGGCTATATTTTGTTTGGTTGGTGTGGTTGGTTGTTTCTAGAGGAACTGCATGTTTTTATTCTTACCTCATAAAGGTATGACTGGCAGCAATGGTTTATTAGCACCCAGAAAAGTCAGTTTAGTTCTTATATACATATATATAGTGTATATCATATATGTGTGTGTGTGTGTATAAAGGATGTCCTCCAGGAAGGAGTCGTGAAGTCAAAAGTGCAAACCAATTGGATTATGTGAGATTTTTTTCATGACTTGGTTCCAGTGTTTAACGTAGGCGGTAGTGCAGAGTATATTTGACTAGTTAAAAGCTCACAACTGAAAGACAATCATATGCACAAGGAGGAAATAGGAAGGGGTATGTTAGCATCTGATACGAATAAGAGCTGGGTGGAGCTCAAGGCCCCAGAACCTTTTCTTTGAACAAAACTCTAGTGAAATCTAAAGCCTAATAAACATTTAAGTGTGCTGCAGCCAAGCTGTGCATTGCAATATACGCTCTTGTACTCTGAAACTTTGATAGCCTTGTCAATAACACCTGTCTCTGTGGAGCCAGAGCAAGGCCTGAGGCATCGGTATCCTAATGTGGTTTTCATTCACCACGTGGATGGGTCAGGGTCAACACTATACCTCTATTGTCACAAACTGTAAAATGGTTATTCAGTGCATTTCCAGAGCCGTTGTGTATTAAAAAAAGAAAAGAAAAAAAAAAAGTTGAGTCATCACATTCTAGCAGCGTGAGAACTTGAAGAGAATTTGGTACTCATGTTGTCCAGACAGTCATCAGGCAGTCAGCATAGCGGTACAAATAGGAGCTTATGGGTTGTAAGTGAATTCTGTCACTCGCTGTGTTGGCTTATCATCTCCAAGTAAAGGGATGTTACTGGACTTTTAGTCATGTTTTATTTGAGTGCCAGGGACGCACAGAGTGTCTGTGTTATTGTTTTCCAATTAACAAGTTATCTTTTTCCTAGGGGAGAAATTATTGTCATTTCATGCACCTACCTGACAGTGAGAGGGGAGCAAGTAATAAGCCAGTAAACAGCCAGGCTAATCTAACTGTAAAGAAAAAAATCAAAAGTGGTTCTATTCTCCAATTTATAGTTGTACATACAAGGCACTATTTTTTTCTCTATTGTTCTTCAGACTTCTGGCTGGCTTTGGGTGACAGTTGTGGAAAAACTGCACCAATATGTGCCGTCTCCACCAGTTCACTCTTTGTTATTATCAGGAAAAGACTAATGTTCGTTTTCATCATAATGGTCAGTAGGTCTTTCTGCCAATGTGGCTGTTTTGGAGATAACAACAACCAGGGGAATGTAAGAACATTTTGTGATTATTATTCTGGGATGAAGATCTGTGTTCTGTGTTAGAAAGGTTTTGTTCCGGACTATTCCACGTGTCCAGCAGTCAGATTGACATTGTCTTTGTTATTGTTTTTTTTTTGCAGAGGTGATTATGGGGATTTCAATATATGTAAAGCACCTCTTACAGATTTTATGCTACAGTACAGTTGTACTCTCAAGGGAAGCAATTTTTTGTGATGGGGGTCTATGAACTCGCGGCAGTCAGCCAATGCTAGCACACATTTGTTTTTATCTGTTCATGTGCTGGACACCTCTGGCATGGAGCCTGTGTTGGTTTTTTATATTGCAGGTTCTCAGGGTCATTCTAGCCTTCCAAAACTGATTTTACACTTTGATAAGTGTGGTATCCTGTCTAGTGCTCAAACAAATGACTTTTGATTAAAATGACAGAACTTAGCTGAGTGCAGACAAAAGACTGAAAGTGTTCCTAGTTCTTAGCTGGTGTTAATCATAATCCTGAACTGAAGACCAATTAAGTCAATAGTCCTTGAGCCTTTGTTTAAAAATAAAAACCAAACAGAAAAAAAAAAAAAAACCCACAAAAACTGCATGGCCATAGTTTTCAGATGAGAAATAAAACTCTGTTTGAGTTGACTATTGCTGGCTTCAGCCCCTGCGTCAAAACAAGCAGTGTTGTAATGAACTGTGTGAAAAATCAAACCACATTCATAAATCTCACTGAAATACGCAATGTACTAAGTGTGAAGAAATGCACATCTATTTCTCACAAGTCCTAAATGCTGTATGTAAGGTTCCTGCAAAGAAAAGAAAGCAGGTTATGTCCTCTTATTTTCAGATATTTTGTGCCAGTCAACTTAATAAATGGCAATTTTCAGATGCAAAGTGTTCAGAAACAATCTGATTTTCAAAAAACGTGTATTAGGAGGTTGCAGAGTAAATATTCTTTTTCCACAGAGGGCATAGTGAATCATTCAGAGATTTAACAGGCTGTACAAGAAATCAAAGCCTTGCCTCACATTATAGGTGTGTTTGTGGGCAATTATGTAACGATCTAGACAATAAGAAACTTGCCCACAAACTGAGGACACATGCGTGTGTGTGTGTGTGTGTGTGTGTGTGTGTGTGTTAAACTGGAGATGTCAGTATTTTTTTAAGCTATAATTAATTGTTTTATCATGGAGATGCCAAGACAAAGTCAACATTTATTTATTAAATGCTTGTCTAAAGACAGGTTTTTTGCTTACTGTCATTATGGGGCATGATTGATTTTCCCGCTATGGTATCTGTGAGTAAGCGTTGACTTGTATTTTCAGTTGGAAAACACCACTACATCTGGAGACAATCTTCATTGTCTCTTGCATTCCCAGGTATGTCACATTTTAACTAATTTTCTAGCTGACTGGAAGTTATCAAATGTGATGCCCATCTACAAGAAGGACAGAAGGAGGATCCAGGGAACTACAGGCCTGTCAGTCTGACCTCAGTGCCAGGGAAGGTTATGGAGCAGATCATCGTGAGTGCCATCACATGGCACATACAGGACAACCAGGTGATCAGGCCCACTCAGCACAGGTTCATGAAAGGCAGGTCCTGCTTGACTGACCTGATCTCCTTCTATGACAAGGTGACCTGCTTAGGGGTTGAGAGAAAGGCTGTGCATGTTGTCTGCCTAGACTTCAGTAAAGCCTTCGAAACTGTTTAGTGTAGCATTCTCCTGGAGAAACTGGCTGCTCATGGCTTGGAGGGGCTGGGTACACTTTTACTGGGTGAAAAACTGGCTGGATGACCAGGCTCAAAGAGTTGTGGTGAATGGAGTTAAATCCAGTTGAGAGCCGGGTCACAAGTGCTGTTCTCCAGGGCTCAGTGTTGGGGCCAGTCTTGTTTAATGTCTTTATCAATGGTCTGGATGAGGGGATCGAGTGCACCCTCAGTCAGTTTGCAGATGACACCAAGTTGGGTGGAAGTGTTGAATATGTTTGAGGGTAGGAAGGCTCTGCAGAGGGATCTGGACAGGCTGGATCGATGGGCCAAGGCCAATTTTATTAGGTTTAACAAGGCCAAGTGCCAGGTCCTGCGCTTGGGTCACAACAGCCCCAGGCAACGCTCCAGGCTTGGGGAGGAGTGGCTGGGGGGCTGCCCGGCAGAGAGGGACCTGGGAGTGTTGGTTGACAGCCAGTGTGCCCAGGTGGCCAAGAAGGCCAACAGCGTCCTGGCTTGTATCAGGAATAGTGTGGCCAGCAGGAGTAGGGAAGTGATTGTGCGCCTGTATTTGGCACTGGTGAGGCTGCACCTCGAGTACTGTGTTCAGTTTTGGGCCCCTCGGTACAGGAAGGACACTGATGTGCTGGAGCATGTCCAGAGAAGGGCAACGAAGCTGGTGAAGGCTCTGGAGGACAAGTCTTATAAGAGAGGTTGAGGGAGCTTGGGTTGTTTAGTCTGGAGAAGGGAAGGCTGAGGGGAGACCTTATTGCTCTCTACAACTACCTGAAAGGAGGTTGTAGCGAGGTGGGTGTTGGTCTCTTCTCCCAAGTAACTTGTGATAGGACAAGAGGAAGTGGCTTCAAGCTACATCAAGGGAGGTTTAGATTGGATATTAGGAAAAATTTCTGAAGCTGTGGAACAGGCTGTCCAGGGAAGTGGTGGAGTCACCATCCCTGGGGGTATTTTAAGACGTGTAGACGTGGTGCTTAGGGACATGGCTAGTGGTGGACTTGGCAGTACTACATTAACAGTTGGACTTGGTGATTTTAAAGGTCTTTTTCAATTTAAATGATTCTATGATTCCATGATTCTATGAACTATGATGCTTCCTTATCTTTGGACCACGTTTTTCCTGGGAGCATGGCACTGCAGCATTAGGAAACATTACTCTCTGACTGAGTGCTGTAGCCTACCAAAAAGAGCCAAAATGAACCCAACACTTTAAAAAAACATGGATTCCTTTTCTCATTATGCCTTCTTCATTTCTGGCCTCAACAGGCTAAAAACTCTCCAATAAGTTGTTCAGAAAGAACCTGCAAAATGAAGAGCTGCTGCAACATGGGAGATTATGCAGTAGCCAACAGATAAATCTGACTGGGTAGCTCCTCACTGGCACAGCTGCCGGTCGCCAGTCTTTATGTTCCTTCTTGTCTGATGGGAGAGCCTGTTCTGTGTCAGATGATCTCATGTTTTCTAATTAAAAGCTGCAGGGTGCTAACGTTTTCTTCCCCTGTTGCTACAATAATACCAGGCAAACTATGTAGAATGTTACAACAGTCTTGAAGAAAACAAAAAGGATATCATATTAGACTGTCGTGTCAGGTTTCGAAAGCTCTGCAAGGCTGACAGGATAAAGCTGTAGAAGTTGCTTTGCCTATGATCCTGCCTGAGAGGTACCTGCATGTCCCACCCTAATACCACCTGGGTAAAATACTCTCCATCTGAAAAACAATTTCTATTTAATCTGTAAAATCATAACAAAACAGGATGGAGGAACACACTTTAGAAAAGGAGATCCTACCTTTTCTCAGTTGAAACTTAAAAGGAGGCAGTGAGGTGGGTTACTGAACTTGTGTTAGTCTTGCAAAAGGTATGAGGTTCTTGTTCCTGAGGCCAGGACCTGCAGCTGCTCCAGACCTGTGCTGGCTCTGCTGGATCTGCGCGCAGCCTGGCAGTGGACGCCATCTACTGAAGCACCGCAACATTGTCAGAAACATTTTGATAAGACATTTGCTCAATTACTCCAGGCTTCTGTTTTGTTGTTTGTTAATTTTTAGCGAGAAGAGTAATTTTTCTTGAGCAGCAACTCAAAACAGGTTAAAGTGAAAGTATCACATGCTATAAAATATTAGGAGAAAGTAACACTAGGGCCTTGCTTTGCCCTGACCCCAGCAAAAAAAGACATTAACAGTCTCAAACAGGTCATCCAAGGGTGGAACAGGAGCTGCCTGAAGAAGGAATGTGTCTGTTTTGTTTGGGTTTTTAAAGCTTGAAGTCTGTAGAAGAAGGTACTGTGAACTGGATAGTTCTACCCTATCATGTTTTAATGTTTATTATCTGTTTATACATGATTAGAAGATAAAGCTTTCCCTGGAAAAGAGGAGCTAATTGAGGGGCTGTGTGTTTGTTGTTGAGTTACTTTATTTTTGTTCGGCCGTGACATGAACACAAACATGTTGCACAGTGTTCCTGTCGGGTGGAGGTTGTGTCGTTCTGGCTGATTGCCATTGTCTTGGGCTGTCACCTCTACCGAGAGCGGGGACTGCAGTCCTGTTAGCCATGTTACAGGATGTTAGAGTTTGCAACTAATACCCAGGCAAAGCTGTCATTGAGGGCAGCCAGTAAATTCTGGATTAAACAAACACACAGACTGTAGGGGCAATTCACTTCCACAGATAGATCATGGCTGGAGATAATTCATAAGAATGCAGATGCTTTGCAGGAAAGAGGAGGAAGAAAAGGCAAAATTAATCAAAGAGAACATGTACACAGTGTAGCTCTGGCTGCGAACGCTCAATTACCCTTCCTCCCTCACTCTCCAAATGGCCTAACCTTGATAAACTCTCACTTGGAAGAGGAGAAAGGAGGTGCGGGAGATTGTACCTACCTACCAAGTGTACCACCTCAATACCTCCATGGGGTCGGTGGTGTGCACAAATGGCAGGCTACATCTCTTCCCTTTTGAACGAGGACATTGCCTCTGGAGGCATGGATTTGTGAGCAGGTGGCGAGTAAGGCCCATCAGGGAGGTGACCTGATGCTGATGACTGCTTCTGTCCCAGCATTGCGTAGACACCCAGAAGAGGCACCCAGAAGTCTGATCTGCAATCAGGGGTGAGGGTCTGCTGCCAGACAGGGAAGGGGCAAAGTGCTCGCTGTGGCTACAGGACTCTGCATCTCCAGGGTCTTGTCAGCCTCACCTGCTGTCACCATCCTGGCAAAAGGGTACAGAGAAGCAGCTGGCTACCAGCCTGGAGGCTTGCCTTGAGAGCTGGAGGCTTGCTTTTGATTGGAGGTAGCAGACTTTTGCAGGTATTTGTTAGGGAAGAAGCACAAGGTCACCTTGCTTGTCGCTGGCTTTCCCCTGACTAGCAGGCATTTAGCTCTCCGCTGTGCCTGCAGTACTTCTGTTTAAAAGTTGAGGAATTAATCACTGACCAAACAGGCGCCTTTTACTGTGTACCCATTTGTGTACTGTACACTCTTGCATAGAGTAGCAAGAGTTCCACACAGACTGCAAAATGTAAAGTCAGCAGCTGTTGGAAGAACATTCTTTCCTGAGTTACTCAATTTTCCTCCTAAGGAAGACCGTGGAAATAACTGCTGCTTTGCTTTGATCACTGGAAGAAAAGAAAGGTCAATTTTGTTGTACAGGAAAATATTTATTTTTGGAAGCAATTGCTTCCTTCAAGATATAATGATTTGTCAAAGTACAGAATTAGATATATTAATTTCCACTGCTCATTTTGTAAGGCTGAAAAGAGAGGCTATCTGGACAAAAGTGCTGGTTTAATGATCAGATCTCTACCTCTGTGAAAGGCTCAACCTCAGTTTTTACTTGAACCTTATTTCCTGGAGAAACGGTCCCCAAACCATGCTGCATACCTGTCAAGGGACGCAGTCCATCCTTTTGGTTCATTGGCTTTGTTTTTAGGAAGTGCTGAATTTTCATCTTACACCTGCCTGCCCCTGCCATCCCCAAGAAATCACAAGCCTTTTCCTTCTGACTTCTTTGTTGTGTCTCTGATAGATGCATCAATACTTTGCATTGCAACGGCTGCCATGTGTTAAAGGATGTAACATAACCTAACATTTTAAATGAAGATAAAATATTCCAGTATCTACAAAAGAAATGGTTAAAATGCCATTGATCTCTGGTAACTTTTTTGGTAAGGATTATGTAACACCACCATTATGTAACAACATTCAAGATAAAGGAGTTGCTAAACTTTTCCCTAGCAGCACACAGTATTCCCATAACTACCTTTACAGGAAACTCTTAGAAGAAAAGTGTCCTAGAAGCAACCAAACTTGTTACAAAGCAGATGCTATTTTAAGAGAGAATTGTTTGTTTTAATTGTTTAAGACTTACAAGTCAAAGATATTATACTACCACATCTTTCTAAACATTTCATTTCATATTTCACAGATAGTTTATTATAGAAGAATTTTTGAGTCATTTCTGCTTGCATGGCCGATTTTATTGCCCCCACAAACCTGGAGACCTGTGGCAACTGCAGCATTGCTGCAAGACAATGTTATATTAGTGCATTACCATGATGCATTTATCTGGTCTGTTAATGGAATTAGTTGTTTGGAACTCATTAGCACTTCAGGAATGGCTTCTGTTGTGGAGTGCTAACCTATCTGCTAGGAGGTTCCATATCTGCTGACCAACGGTATCACTCCCAATGCAGCATAGTCCATTTTACAAATCTATTTCTGTGCCTTATGTTCATTTTGACCAGAACCCTCTGGTGAATATAAAGAAAAAGTTGTATTAAACCAGGGCCAAAGTCCCTAACTCTGATGTTTCTGTTCTCATCTACAGTTCTACCATCTTCAAACTACTGCACAATCTTTAGTTATGAGGATGTGGAATAGTGTGGCCAGCAGGAACAGGGAGGTGATCGTGCCCCTCTACTCGGCACTGGTGAGGCTGCACCTCGAGTACTGTGTTCAGTTTTGGGCCCCTCGGTACAGGAAGGACACTGAGGTGCTGGAGCATGTCCAGAGAAGGGCAACGAAGCTGGTGAAGGCTCTGGAGGACAAGTCTTATAAGAGAGGTTGAGGGAGCTTGGGTTGTTTAGTCTGGAGAAGGGAAGGCTGAGGGGAGACCTTATCGCTCTCTACAACTACCTGAAAGGAGGTTGTAGCGAGGTGGGTGTTGGTCTCTTCTCCCAAGTAACTTGTGATAGGACGAGAGGAAATGGCCTCAAGCTGCGCCAGGGGAAGTTTAGGTTGGACATTAGGAAAAACTTCTTCACCGAAAGGGCTGTCAAACATTGGAACAGGCTGCCCAGGGAAGTGGTTGAGTCTCCATCCCTGGAGGTATTTAAAAGAAAGGTAGACGTAGTGCTTGAGGATATGGTTTAGTGGTGGACTTGGCAGTGATAGGCTAGCAGTTGGACTCAATGATCCTAGGGGTCTTTTCCAACCTTAACGATTCTATGGTTCTATGATAAACTGGATGGACTGTGTTAAAGAGTCTTTGCTTCTTTCCATAGTCTGTTTCTTTAACAATCCCCTTCTGTGTATCTCAGAAATGCAGATATGAACCCTGGGTTGCATTTATCAGAATTGTTTTTCTTGCTCACTGTACTTGAAAACATCCATAAGTCATTAGAGTTACTGACTGCAGTAGCTGGGTCAGGCTGGAACGTCTCCTGCTCCCGGACAACAAGCACATGCTGGAAAACTCCCTGCCTGTGGAAAAACAAAAAGCAGCTTTCTTCTGGCTTATGTGCAAGTGGGTAAATTCTATGAGTGTGTGGCTATGAGGTATGGTTTTATGCACTCATAGAGCACACAAAATTTTAGTAGCAATCAGGCAATAAAGACCTGAGCAGGAAATTAGGTGTTGAAAGGAACAGCCTCCACCCACCAGCACACAGCTCAGTCAGGGAATAGCTTTAAGCACTGCTGTGGCTTTTTTGTTGATGCCTGTTTCCACCCTACAGGGGCAGGTCGAACAGAGAGATAATCAGGAGGGTGCAGGACAAAGGAGACCTGATGCTTTCTGAGCACGAGGCCTCTTTCAGGCCCCTCATTGTTTGGGCACTTGCATGAGCAGCAGCATGTGGGGTACACCTGCCTTACCCTGTAGCAGAGGGAGTGTGGCTCTGTGGGTGCAGAGGAGCCAGGCAAGGGAGACTGGCATGCAGGGTGCTGGCAGCTCTGGTCCCTGCCAAGGGCCTTCTTCCCATCAGCATCCAAAGAAACAGTACAAAGCAACGTTGCCGCTTTTTCACTTTTAACAAGAAAAAGAGGGACAGAAGTTGGGCACTAACCGATTCTGTAAGTATGGCTAAAGGAAGTGTTGTTTGTTTTATGAGTCTGAGAGATGTCTGTTGTCTGTTCTGCTGTCTTTCACGCTCCTTAGGGCAAACATTCATCTGTTGATGCATGTGAACTATGCATTCATTTTAATTAACAAGTGCTGTATATGCTTTATTTCATTAATCTGTTGTCGAATGCATGCAGTCAGAGTACAGGATATAAATCCATTCCTCCTATAGCTTTCTCAGCAGGACAGCGGTTCTGTCCTGGTGGCTAATTGCTAACAATCTCAAAAACTAACCCTCAGCCTCTTTCAGCTCATTATTTGAAGGTAGAGAGCCTTTGGGTAACCTAGTGTTTATAAATCTGGACAGGGAGACTGACAAAAAAAAGTAGTCAAATTTTATCTTCGATATAACCCTTCAGAATTTGTCTAGCTTTAACCACTATTGCTTAGGAATTTGTTGTTAATTAAATCCATATTGATAAGTGACTGTTGCATATTTTCCTTACAGAGCACCCTAGAGCTGGTCTTGAAATCATGCAAATGACTGATCAGTTTGTGAACATGTTTATATTCTTTTCTCTATTGAGGGAACTATGTCAGAATTATGCAGTTGAATTCTGAAAAATATTTGTTGACTTTAAACTGTTAAGTGTGATGAAAGCTCCTGTAAAGGTTAATTAATGCAGTCTAACTCCACTGCAAACTCAGTAGCAGCTATGTTTAGAAGGTATATTTCCTGTTTGGTGTTACAAAAGACACAGAGGTTGAGAAAGAAGGCAAATGTCTAGTGTTTTCCTTATCACAGGAACTGTTTGGATCCTCAGCCCTTCTGATTTTCTTCAGAGGTATGAACCCTGCCTCTCATTGGAAGTGTCACAACAAACATTCTGTTCTGTTGTTGGAAACTACCCCTTTCTCTTCCCCAAAGAGATTATTTCCCCTATTGGATGTATGTTTGGGATTGAACACAGTTACTAACTTGCTTATAATTCTCTTGATTTCCAGACAGAATTTTCTGCCAAATGTTTCTTATTGGCTCATTGTACTGAAAACTTCTCACGGGATATGCAGAAACTGGCAGTGCCAACTAGAGAGAATTCAGTTGTGTATCAGCAGTAAAAAATGAATAGATTGTCTCCAAATTTAGATATAAACCTCTTAATCCAGTATTTGCGAGTGTCCCCAGCAGAGCTTATGTGGGTGAATATTTGCTGGAGCGAACTCAAAGATGTCGTCAAAACGACTGGGTGGCAGGAAACTGGGCTGTTCAACACAACTTGAAACCGTTGCTGCCCCCTCCTTCTTCACACACCGGGTGCATAACGTGTCGCTCTCTGTGAGGGAGGCTCTGGGACACTCATGCCCATCGCTATGGCAGTGCTGTTTGCTGTTGTCTGCTCACTCTTTAGGCCACTTGTTTTGTGTTAAGGCAGCTAGGCTTTCTTTGCAAGCAGTAGCAATGAGGGAACAGGTAATAGCCATTGACTACCTACCCCACTTTCCTATCTGAGCATTTGAAGTGGCATCCCAAAACATTTTGGCATTTTGAATTCAGTGCTCTGAATTGAGGGATGAAGCAGATGCTTTACAGTTTTCTAAGGCTGAGGGACCTTTGGAACAGGGTCCACATTTTGTGAAGTACTCCGCTCAGTGGAGTCCTTGTCCGAACTGGGATACTGGAAAACAAAGAGCAACTAAACTTACTCTTCAGGAAAAAAGAATTCTCTAAAATATGGTGCTGTGTTGCATGATGTGACCTTGTTTCTTTCTTTCCCTCGGGGTTTGTTAGAATTATGTTGGTCTCTTAGTAACAGTTTTGCCTTTTTTTTTTTTTTTTTTTGCTACTGTTTTTTTTGCTAGATGTTTCAACAGTGACCATCGTCTTACAATTAGTCTTAAAACAGATTTTGTGATGTTTCTACAGTTAAATAGTTGGGCTTTTTCTCATATCTGGTTTGTTTCATGTGGGGTGTTGTTTGCCATTTTTATTCATACATTTCTCAGAAGTTAGAACTAAACCCCCCCAAATTCCATTTATTCAGACAGCAGGAAAAGATCAAGATGTAATGTAACACTTCCAGATTAGAGGATGCACAATCTATAAGTGAACTGTAAGTTTACATGGGCATGGTCTGAGGTTGTTTGGCATTTTTAGGGTGGAAAATTTCCACTGAACTCTGGACCAAGTCTGTAACAAACAATATTAGTCCCGCAGACAGTGGCTAGAAACTTTAAGGGCTCATTCAGGATTACAAACGTAGCAGGCCAGGTGACCAACAGGAAAATATTCCAGGGCTCCAGACCTAGTCCTATTAGCCAGGAGTTGTAGCAGGCTCTCTAAAAACGTTTTCTTTGGCAGCTACTACATGCAAAGACCTGTCAGTTACCCCAGGAAAAGAGGTTATATTAAAATTCTTAACTGATACTCCCAATAACTTTAGCTATGGAAACTGCACTAAGAATTGAGTCACTGTTGTGGGAGACATATGGGTTGAGTTGAACAACACCAGAAGCAAATTTACTGGCTTTTAATGGACAGTTTTTGCATGCTCTATGGCATGTGTGCAGCCCTGAGAAATCCACATTTTTCACAGCTTGTGTACGAAAGTCTTACTTCTTGTAACTGTTCCTATTTCTTGTCTTCAGTTGATTTGCAGTTTAAATAGAAGCCTTTAAGTATGTGGTAGATACATCAGCAATAGTCAAATATATAATCACCAATCCTGCCTTGAATATCTATTTGCCAAGTCTTAAATAGCTAGAAGTACATAAAAGAACCCAATGCTATGCTTGACACAACCTGTGTTACTCTAGGTGTTCATCACTTTAACTCAAAGCAACTGGCTAGGTTGAAAGTGGCTTTGAAAGTGTCACAAAGTAAGCAGTAAGCAGAAATACTAACAATTGTGATGTGGACTAGAAGCCTTATTTAATCAAGGACCCTGAAGTGTCCTGGAAGTATTACTAAATTTTCTAAGGCTCAGGGTCATTTCTTTGACAGCAATCTCCACAATCTGCAAGGCAAAACTAGACATGCACTTAAGCAGGCTTCATGTTGCAAAATGACACACTTTTCTAGAGGTAGAAGGGTTTTAGTATTTCAGTCTGGAAAGAACAGGTACATGTGAGGATCTCTCTCTCCCTTCTACAGTTTTGCAAAAGCACTCCTGAGCCCAAAAGTGTTTGGCTGGTGGGTTTTGGTTCTTTTTTAATCTCTGTCGTGAGGTAGGAGATGGGTCGGGCACCTCTGTTTGGATGTCAGTTGTGTGTGCAGTGGGAAGGGTCATTTGGAGTTTTTTCTCTTCCAAAGAAGCTTCCCTTCTTCTTGTGGTGTCTTTTGCCTCTAGCGAGGAGGCAGCAGAGGTGATCTGCTTCTGGTGGGAAAGGGACTTGCGGTGCGAGAGGGTTAGCAAGGCCAGGGTGGTCATAAGCAGCATCAACAAGATGTGATGCTAGCCCTGGCTCTACAGCAGTATCCCATTCATACAGAGCTTGTAGTTTATAACCATCATATTTCAACATCACAGAAAGTAATTACTACAATATGAGCTTGGAGATAGTTCCTGTATCCTGAGTTTAGTAAGCACATCAACTGTCAGGCTGAGAATGTTTTAGCTCAGAATGCAGTTACAGTGACTAGTTGTACTAATGTTTATAGTGTAATAAGTGATATACACTTCTAAAACACTGTGTACTTTGACAGGCAGTATGAGTGAGCCATTATGGTTTATCTTGGTCTGTGATTTTTTTAGAATTGCTTGATGATTCTTGAATTTCCAAAATACAGAGCAACTGCAGAGCAGTGCTAGACTCGAAAGGAGCTGCAAGAAACCAAGGGGCTGTATCATGCTGCCATGGGGTACTACTTGAGTGAGGAAGACTGCTTTCCTGAAGTTTTGCCAGAACCAGATTCACACACAGTGCAAACAGCCATATTAGAGCTAGAGGGTAGACACGGCTAACTACCTTCAAACTTAAGTGATTGTACAGGGACATTCCTTTTTTTTCCTGTAAAACTTCAGTTTAAAGAATTGGTGAGGATTAAGGAAATACCTATTTACCTTAATTAACACTTTCTTAAGCAACAGTAGATCAGCGGGCTTGTATAAGCTTCTTAAGAGATACTTTGATCAACTTATTTTCATGCAGTATGGGGATGGCTGTATATTTTTGTTTGTTTATTTACCTCAGAAATTAATCTAAACATTGTGCAGCAAAGACACTGCTACTTAGTTCAGGCTAAGTAACATCAGGTTTGCCAGCAACTTCTTTGAAATATTTCCCCAGCTCATACATCAATTAATCAGAGGGAAGTAGTCTGCCTTAAGTTATACTGAGTAATTCTATAATAGATGCTGAGAAATCAAATCCATGCACAGGAAGGCTTATGAACTGAAGCCTAAGGTAAGTGGGGCATCTACTGGTGAGACACTGCAATGAATTAATCTGCTGCATAGAAGTCTGATCCCACTCCTTCTCCTGTATGGGCCATTATGTGTTCATTTTGCTTTGCCTACTAAGCAAGTGCCAGGCCTGCTTCCTGAGCAATTTGGCCAAAATCACAATTTCTACTTGAATAAATCCTTAATTTCTGACACTTCTTTAGAGATGTCTGCCACATATCTTCCAATAGTGGCCTTGTGAAAGATCTTAGAAGAAATAAGGAAATGAGCTGAAGAAATCTGTCAAAAGATACAATGCAAGTCTTTAACAATCTCCAGCCTTCCCCCACCCCAATCTGTCATGGCAGGTTCTTTGTCTGATAGTTTATAAAGCTGTCTTCCTTGTACCAGGAGCTACTTATATACTCTGATCCACTGCCCAGGGTGTGAAAATGAATGCAATGCATAAGAGAATGCAACAATGCTCTCCAGACACAAAATCCAGAGCAAACAAACACAGATCATTATCCACACAACCCAACTGCCTTCCTCCATTCTTCAGAAAATGTTGTATGCAACAGCATGATATTATCTACAGTGTTAAATAAATTTTAATGACTTATGCAAAATGTATTTTAAAATATGTCCCGTTTTTATTTTATTTGTTGTGCAACACTAACTACTTTGGGCCAGTTGGAGGGTGTCATCTTCAGGCTGATGTGTTTCTAGCTACAAAATTCTGTGTTGCATCTCTTTGTACGCATCAGACAAGGAGTTGGAAGGAGCCCAAGGGGGTTTTCCCAATCATGTCACTAGTTTTGTTGTTAAGATTAACATTTTAGAATCAAACAATTAGCATGAGAAAAGCTTGCTGATATCTGTCCGTGGAGCATGGACGTGCACTTGTGAAAAAGAAAAGCAAACAAATAAGCAGTGAAGTAATGCTAAAATGGGAGATGATCTGATCAAACTGTTAAAATACCTTGCTTCTGCTGCACTTATAGATATAGATCTATAAATAGATTTACCTATCCAGTAAGACAAATATTTTCTTAAAACTTTAAAATTCTGTTGCCTTAATAGAATAATAGACATAGATCAAAATACAAAAGCACCCTTACTTCTGCTCTGCTGCACAGCACAGTTGCTATATTTAGCTATGCTGGGGAATCAATTTCCTTATATAATCTCATCACAAGCCATTGCTGAAAAAACTCATCTTAGTCTGTCACTTGACCTTGGGCAAAACACCAGCCTTCGTGCTTTCTTCAGAGCTCCTTCTGCCACATGTGTTAGAAGAATCTGTAACCAAGCAGTGATTTCAGCTGTCCTTGTCCGAAGACAGCGGAGTAAGCAAGAGTCATTTTAGTTTTGTTAAACTAAGCAAAGATGCAAGTACCTTCCCTCTGTGAGAACTGTGGAGGTTTTTTGCTGATTCTTTAGCATGTTCTGTGCTTTATTGCACTTGAACTTTCAGCACAGCAGAAACAATATCCGTTTTCTTTTGTTTAGTCCTTACAATACTAATTTTTATTTAATCCTTGTTAGTAGAAGCAAACCAAAAAACCCATCATTGTGATTGATAGCTACAAAACACTTTGATCTCTGAAATATGACACGTGCTAGATTACTATATTTAATCTTTCCCCTGCTTTTCTTTTTATCCAGAAGCCAGATAATACCTGATTCCTACTTCCAAAAATAGAATTTCTTCTGGCTCAAGAATTCCACAGCTACAAACTGTTTGAGGCTGGGAGAAATCTTTAGAGAAATATTGCAGTATGTTTGCTCCATTCTTTCCATTCTTCCTCTGCTTTGGCCAATACACACCTTGGACAGTGGGGTGAGATAGACCTTTTTGTATGGCTGCTGTTCCAAGTGTGCGTGTGCTTGGTAATAGTGAGGGGGGGAAAGTCCCAGCAGAGATGACCAATAAAAAAAATCTTTAAGTTAACCTTGAGGTCTCTCAAGCCTGCTGTTACTGAGGAGTAAAATCAAGGCATCTTTCGATGAAGCAAAAACATTTCCTGTATTTCCTGAATTGCATATCCTAGGGTTTATGTTGAAGGGAAACTGTTGCTAATGATGGCCATATGGTAGCCTTTTCATTACTTTATATCTAACTTTAAGGACTTGGCTGCTTATTAAGTACAGTTACTACTTCCTTTGTAGAAACTGATTTATTATTAGTCGCTGAATTTGAGCAGGTGGTATGGAAGAATAGTGTGAATTATAGGGCATGGCTATGGCTGCTTGCTCACCTGGAGTTTCAGGCACGGCATTGACGTTACTTAAGAGCACAGAGACATGCTCCTGGGCAGTTTGAGGGTTGCAGAGCCCTGGCGCTTATTGGGGGGGCAGTGGTTCAGAAGGTATAATGTTGTAGCCTTCGTAAACTTTCTAATGTGGGTATGTTTTGATCAGCAAAGTCGACATGGTGCTATTCTTAGGTCTAGACAACTGTCTCTAAGTTTTCAGATAAACAGTTATCTATTACTATCATGTATAGTTAATTGAATAGAAGCCAATGCTTCAAATCAGGATAATCCTTTATCATGTAGTCTTAAAATTAGTCTTGGGTGCATCTTTTACAAGACTCTTTTGCATCTACCTCTCCTAAAGGGTTTCCATCCAGGCTCCAAAAGCATCATAAGCTCTGATAGATAGAATTTGGCAAGAGACTATCATGACTACCAAGGGCAAGCATGGATTTGTTCAGAACTGTATTCAGAGAACTATTGTAGAGAAAAAAAATGTAGTAAAGATACACTGTATATTTTAATTGTATAAAGTGAAATCATCCTATCCTATTAACTCTCACATTTTAAAATGATTATGCTGTTTACTAAGACATACTTAAAAAGAACACAACACCCCCCTCCAGTGCACACCTCTTGTTCTATGAGCTTTAGTGTGCATGGGGCGGGGAGAGTGTCTGTATGCACTACACTATTACACATCTTTGGAAGTTGTATTCAATCACCAAAGTCTTTTCTACAACCATATGGCTCTAAGCCACTACTGTTCCATAGGCCCACACAGGTGTAGGAAAGCACAGAGCTTTTCTGAACACTTCTAAAGGAATAAATGTTCAGGAAGCCTGTTTCAGCACCAAAGCCACAAAATTCTTACTCACTGATTTTTAGTAAGACTTAGATGAAGCCTTTAGTCTTTGCTATCATCTTTCATGACATTAAATGCAGAACTTTGCCTATGTTTGCCCACTTGTCATCCGCTCAGATGCCCTACAGTTCTCTATATAGTACTTGGCAGTCTCATGAGATTTTTTCTTTTTTTTTTTTTAAATGCATTTCAGGCAACAGATAATAGGCTGTAGAAGCACACTCCTAATTCTGATAGGCAAAGCTACAATATCCTTTATTGGAACATGTAACAGTGGTAACCTATGAGCAAAGACATTGTCGTTGATAAGGAATCTGCTTTTTCAGCATAGAAATTCTCCACCTTTATGTCAGTTAAGAAACTCGTGTGTGTTAATTTGGCATGTGTGTTATTTCTCCTCACTCAGAATACAGAAGATAAAGCTGGGTCAGAAATTCTAAATTGCATCGTATGTCAGTATCACTTGTTATGCTATTTAAAAGAATTGGTAATTCTTTAAAATAAAATTTTGGGTAAAGATTACATTTTTCTTTACATAAGAAAGAGAGACTTTCCAAAGTTCACTCTTTAAAGTAGCACAGTTAAATAGTTCTAGGCAACAAAAGAAACAGGAAGAATAAGGAGTGCAGGGAAGGGAGCAATGCAAAATATTATTGTTGGTTTTGTATCTTAAAAAGGAAGGGAAGTTGCAGAAATAATTCATTTGTGCTTCTACAAGCCACTAACATTCTTGTATTCCCTTTTTTTCCTTGTGTGTTGGTTGATTCTGAGAAAGATTGTTCCACTGAGGCATTTCAGGAGCTTTCAATAGAAGAAAGATGCACATCCAGCAGAAGTTAGTAAAAATATACTCGAGCAGTTCTATGATTGTAATCATACTGGCACCACAAAACAATCCAAGCTGGCCACCTACATCGGCTGTAATAGAAGGAAATAAACATATGTCATCCTAAGCATTTGGTTTAGTCTAGCAAGCAAACACAACCCTGCCAGGTTCAAGTGTTAAATAAATTCAATATAGATAATCCATCACTTTAAGAAAACAGAATTAATATTCTTAAGAATGTTTACTGGTGAAGACTAATGTGGTTCTTAAAATTCTAAATAAAGCAAGTACAACACAACACATCCTACTGTGGAGCAGATACTTAAAATATTTCCTACTTCTATGCTTTTTTAACCATTCTCTTGCTTCTCCTTCTCATGTTCTCCCTCTCCCCTCCAAATCCCGTAAACTTCACTTTTCTTACAGTCCTGTGTGTGATATAACCATAAACTAGTGCCAAACTTATTTCTTACACTTGGCTGCTGTCCGTAGTGCAGATTCTTTAATGGAATGACAGGAGATGGTACCAAAAATTACCATGAGGCAGACATGATTATTACCATTATAATATAAAAGGTATTGCTTTTTGTTTGGAAGTCCTCATAGGCTATGACTTGAGAGGGGAGAGAATAAAAAAACCAGGTGTGTTTGTGTGGTTGGTTGGTTTTTTTAGATTAATTATTAATCAGCAATAAATAAATATTAAACATTCACTTACCAAGCAACTCGGATATAGTCAAGGCCTTTTGCTGCTGTGTTATTTTGTAGCTCAGATCATGATATTTAATGTCAATACGCACAAGGTTCTGCCTAATGACAAATACATACAGTATTATTTGAGACAGTCAGGAGTGCTGTTTTTACCAGCATTTATCAGCACAGACCAAGTTCAGGGAAAGTGACGGTGTCTTTTAAAGAACAATTAGATGAGTGTTACCAGAATGAGTTAGGACACTTATTTTTTCTTCAGTCATCTAATAACAACAGTTATAATGAGTTTGTCAGAGGAGATCTTCAGGCTACGTTGAAAAAGTAACTCTAGATCTGTACTGTGAGAGAGACTCATACTTTTTAGGGTCACAGAGATAAGCTTGAGTGGAAGGGTCAAGCATCCTGACCTACAGCGGGTGCAGTGCTTGGGAGTGCAGCCTACCACTCCTGATTATGTGCAACTGTATATTTAATTGTGCTTATTTCAATAAGCATGTTTGTGCGTAAGAGCCTTTGTCCTATACTTGGATGTTTAGTTCTGTCCTCTGCTAATAGCCTCACTTACCTAATTATACTCTTGCCCACTGCAAAAGCAGAAGAGTAGGTAAATCTCAGTTGGAATGATTCAATGTGAGCAAACAGCTCATCTTTATGATATCATGTCTACAGAAGGATTCTGCCTAAGTCCTAAATAGAGTATAAACATAACAGCTGTGGAATAAAACAGACACAAAAACTCATTGCACACATAATGTTGTGACCTTTAAGAATAAAATTAGCAATCATTCTTCAGAAGAGTGAACTGCTACAGATTTTCAGGTTGACAGTGATAATGAGCTCATTAAAAATATTCATGAACATAAAGCATTTGCTATGTAAAATAATCACTTCTATCTCTTTAGGTGATAATTCTAAAACTCGGGTAGAACTGAGTAATAAAAATAATCTTATTCTTATAGCTTCTATTAATAAGACTTCATACCATTGTCATGGAGTTGCTAGCAGAACTATCCAATAAATATTTAACTTTTCCCTTCTAACATCTTCAGAAATCAATAGGTCTCTGCGCTTTATAGTTCAGAATATGTACTTGTTGATCTGTGGCCAGGATTCCTATTGGTTAAGGCTTGGTAACAGAGGAATGTTCTGTATTTTCACTTGCTTAATTGAATAATTACTGGGTTGCACATGATATTTACAGACAATAAAATAATCAACAAAGATAAAATGTCCTCAAACGATTAATATCTTTTACATGTAACAACAGATTTTATTTTCATAATCTTCATTGGGGACAGAATTTTTAATAGGGCCTGTAGCCACAGGACAAGGGCTGATGGTTTTAAACTAAAAGAGGGTAGATTCAGACTAGATTTAAGGATGAAATGTTTTACAATGAGGGTGGTGAGGCACTGGCTCAGGTTACCCAGAGAGGTTGTGGATGCCCCATGCCTGGAAACATTCAAGGCCAGGTTGGACGGGGCTCTGAGCAACCTGATCTAGTTGGGGATGTCCCTGCTCACTGCAGGGAGGTTGGACTAGGTGACCTCTAAAGGTCCCTTCCAATCCAAACCTTTCTGTGATTCATATAGTTCCTATTCACGTATAAACGTATGCAAGCATTTACAGACTGACGGCTTCAAGAGTGAGAAAACTGAAATCACTGAAACAATTAAATACTTTGAGATATTTTGTTAGCCAAATTTTCTACAGTTCTTTATAAACACATTTGGATGTTGTGGAAACTATGAGTTCATGTAGCACCTGTCAATACTTTTTCTTGTACTGCTGACATCTTCGTCTGGGAGCAAGAGGCAATTTAGCTTATAAAACTGTATTAAATGCTCCTTGACAACTAGATTGCATCTTCCTGGCAAAAAAAATCTGGAAACCATTCTGTTTTTGGATATTTAATGCTTGCATTTGCAAGGAAATCTGGCATCAATTTATTATATTGTAACAGTGAGGCACATATGCACTATTCAGGCATGAGCATATATGATATCTCTCCTATGAATTTAAAAGTATCCAGATTATGTCAGCTCAGTGCTACTACTGAGCGACATAGGTCTGAGCATAACAAGTTCTAACACCATTTCCTGAATAAAAGGTGTAGTCAATGCTGTTGAGACATGTTTTCACGCTAGAAGGTCTCTTCTTTCGGATATAGACCCATTTTCTTTTGCTGTACGTGTAATGGCCTGCTATTTCACTCTTCTGCTACCTCACAAGAATTAATATCGTACCAAATATTTTCTAAATAACTTTTATATTATAAACATTATTAGTGAATTCTACTAACAATAGAAAATATTATTAAATTTGTGATATTATAGCTACAATGAAATCTAGCTCTTAAGTGGTTATGAAGCTTTGTTTGGGAAGGGTTGAGAGAAAGGAGAACAACTTTATATAGCATCTAGGTTGTTCGTTGCCTTCAGCTGTGGAAGGGTGAAGGTTTGCCTTCTCTATTGGATGGATTGCTCATGTGGATTGTGGATAGGTTTGATAACCCTGCCCATTCTTTATTTTTAAATGCAAAAGTGATCAAAAATCTTTGTTATGAGAGATCAGTGACACAGAGGTAATTGAGAATATTACTTTTTAATTGCAGTATCTATTTTATGTTATCCACAAGTCTATATTTCATGTATATAGAAATATGCATAAATCTTAACCAATTTTTTTAAAGAGATTATTTTATCTCACAGACATTATTAATACCACACAAAAGAATATAATTTTAAAAGTCATATATACATCATACGCTCTATTAGCACACTTAAAAGTAATTGATAAAGATATTAGACAAGGTGTTAAGCAAGATTACCTGATGTATTCTGGGCTTTTCTTCAGTTTTGCAGAAAAATATTTTATGGCTTTTTCTCCTCCAAAGCTTGAGTAGGTGACAGTGGTAGGATAATCCGTTTCTTCACATGGGGCAGGGCAAGTGGAATTGTGGGTTCCTATTGTACATAATCCTTTTATCTCTATATCATCTGAAATTTCATGAGAAATAATTTGCATAATATTTCTTAAAAAGCAGGGTTTAAAAACTTTTTTTAAAACCTACAAAATTACTTTTTACTGACTTTGATAAATGCACAGGTTAGTTATCCTGGGAAAATTGGATACTTCTCAGTTTTGAAGGAACAAATAAGTATTTGTAACTGGCGTTTGGGAAACTGGTGCACAGTAATAAGGGTTGAGATTTTTTTGGTCACTTTTTCCAAAGAAATTCAGCACCTGTAAGTCTTTCTGCCTTCATTAGGGCTTTATGTGCTTATTATTTCTCAGTCACAGTTAAACAGCCAGACAACAGAAGACTTTCCATGTTCTGTGCTAGCTCTCTGTTTACATACTTAAGTATATAATCCTTGGTCTTGATGCCTTGATGTCTGCCTCGCTCATTTCAGTGCACAGAAACCGCTTCCAGAGCAATGCCAGTTGTAGTTTACTATCATCTGATAACTACAGAAAAATCTTGGTGAGCTAAGTTCACTTTACCTTAACTCCTGCCTGCCATTTGATGATTGGGTTTAAGACAGCTAAGAGGGCCTAGGGACAGCTTTGTTTCTTCAAATACCAAAGAGAAGTCACAATATTCTGCAGGTCTGACCACTCATGAAAGTGGGGAGCCATTCCTCTGATGAGGTTCTAACAGAAAGAAATCATTACAGAAATCTGGGAAAGCTGGAGAAAATTAATGTTGAAGAAAAACGGTAAGGCATAAATATTTCCTAAAGTATAAACCATCACCCAAAGCCATCTGGTATTCTGAGATACCATAACCTCCTGCTTGTGATGCTCTATTTGTCCTGGTGTGGTGGTGGCCATTGTGTCTGTTCCCACTGCGTGTGGGCTTCTCGCTTTTGCAACCCACAGGGGAGGAGGTATCTCAGCCTGTTAGCTGATGGTTTGAGGTACTCTCCAGGGATGCTGGGGTTGTGGATTTCTTTCTGGACAGCCAGCCTTCAGAGTCCCTAAAATAAATGCTCTCACCAATAGTAGGCCCCGCAGATGCTGTATCAGTGTGCTGTCATTTGAGATTTTGTTATCAGGTGTCTAACCTCTCCTGCACTGTAAAAGGAGACTTAGCACGTAACTGGGGGTCCTGGGGACCGGAGACCTACAAGCCAGGTTTGCCATGTACAGTACTGTGATGCCTGTTCTTTCTGGGGTCCAGCTCTGAATCCTACCTGTCCTTGATAAGACTTAGGGGTCACTTTTGTTTATTGCTCAGTGTTTTCTTTGAAACTTGATCACAGAATATCCATTAAGTAAAATAATAGACGTATTTCCACCATGACAGGCTACCAAATGTCACGATTATGTAAGAATGTGGACTTAGAAGAATCTACTTCAAAAGAGCCACAGGAAAAAGAAATAGTGATGGTTCACAGTAGTAGATCCTGCCTGAGTGCTGTGCACACCTAATCAAAACAGAAGTAAAGCCTCACACAGGCCCCCCCAGACTTGTTAATTTACTTGGTATCTTAATCATCCATTCCTTTGGGAAGGGAGAGTCATGTTACAGAGCAAAATCCAAAACAATTTAAAAAGAGGCTTTCTAAAGTGTGTGAGAAGTTATTTCTCAGATTACCATTTACAGTATGTTCCAAAAAGTCTGTTGTAGTTATTTATAAATTTCATATCTACCGTGTGCAGATTATTTGCTTATGGAAATAAATTCATTTGGAGCACTTCGAAAATATGTAATTCATTTTACTTTTGAAAAGAAAAGCCTTAAAGTCCAGTGATTTTTTTTAAATTGTATTTTCTATTACTTAGCAAACCTCTTATTACTGTGCTGTTCACTTTTCTGTCACAAACAAACAAACAAAAAGAATACAACATTGGAGCTAGAAGCATGATACCATGAAGATGCAAAAATACAAGCTAGAGGCTTGGTAACTGGGAATAGATTAGTTGAACATTCTTCCATTTTAAGCCATTTCTGATTACTAAAATGAATTCCTATGGTTTTTTAATTGGCATCTATGTAATGCTCTGTCTGGTCTCTGTTTTCAGAACATTAAACGAACCGGGATGTACTTTGTTTCAGTATTCCTTGCAGTACTTTGTTTTAATTGACAGCTATTGTCTACTGTTTGGAATTGGCTTAGAAAATATGAAGTTATTACTTACAGATTGCTGGATAAACACAATTGTAAAACTTCAGCAAATCACATTCTGTTCCATTTCCTTCAAAATAAACAACAAACTTTAGGAACTTCAATTAACAATCTAACCCTTAGCTGTATTTCTACTAAACTGAAAAGTATTGTCATCAAAGTCCGCTCACCACTTCATGTTTATCATTTTACAACTGAGAAATCAATTCAGTTGGGCACAGTGCAGTTACCAACACCACAAGGGGTACATAGTGAAGAGACACAACAGACCAAGCCAGGAGGCTTGTGTTTGGAGCAAACGTCGTTAGTACATGTGCCAGCCAGAATTGCCTTTAAGCTTGTGGATCACTTTTTGTGTTAGCTTGCTAAAGCCAGGAATTTCTGGGTTTTTGCTAGTGATGAAAATCAAAGTACTGTAGATGATTACACCCCATGTGTTTCAGAAGAAGTTTTGAACTTCATGCAAGAGTTGTTTGGAGACATAAGGGGCAAGATAGCACCCTGAGCTAACAGCAAAATTGTTGGATTTCAGATGGTCTCAGATTCACCCCATTTTTTCCCCTTTGCATGGAAATGTTACTTAGCAGTTTGGCACACAGTTAAAGAAGGCATTGCCCTCCTTTATCTGACTCTCACTGTAAGAAGCTCTCACTCTGGTTATGGGAGATCTATACTTAATTTCCTTCTCAAACTCCTTTCCACGTGAGTTTCCAGGAGATTGCCAGCTTCCTTTCCAAGGGGTTTTCGGACAAACAGGCTAGAGGTTACTTATTAAGGGTGTCCCTTAGTGAAAACATTCTGCCTTGCTTGGGAATATTTAAAAATAGATTGAGTCAGAAAGTGCAGACGTGGCAGTGGCTTTCTTGCCCACTAATTGTGAAAAAAGAGCTGTGAGAGCAGAGATTTGCGTTCCAGCTCTTGCTTCAGAGAGAAGTGACTATTATCATTACTTTCAATGCTGAAAAGGTGGGAGGGAGCAGACTGGTCAGGGCGCAATGTTATTGCTTTACATTTCTAGAGGGATTAAGATGCCTGGATTCTTGAGGGGAGTATTACAGCATACACCTATAGTCCGCATTTTGGGCTGATTAGATGGCTCCACGCAGCCTTTTGGCTTTTGCAGAGCCCTCTTCTGGTGCCAGGCTCTTTCCATGGTTTATGTGGGGGACCTCGGTTTCTGTCTTCAGGCAATCAGTTCTGCTGTGGCTGCTAAATGCCTGCAAAGTAAGTATTCTGTGGTACATCTGAAAATCTATGACTTCTTATGGATTTAGTTCCAGCTCTTTAGGAAGACAGGTTGGAGACTACAGACTTGTCTCACAGCTCTGAGGCATAATATTTTCTTTAAAGGTTTTTGGTCTGTATCCTAAGAATAGCCAATAACCCAGACACTAGGTCTAGAGCTGACCAAAATATCTTGCTTCTTTTTGCTGAATTAAAAAAAAAGAGACAAATTAATATAATTTTAATTAATCCCAGCTGTAGATATCCCTCAAGCATGTGCCCCATCTCCTTTGCTGTTCAATAGCAGGTGAGGTCTCCTAACAAGATGATCAGTGTATGGTATGATGATATTCCTGAGAAATACCTGGAAGAATGAATGGTAAACAGCCACACCAGTCCTGTATGTACCGGGCTTTGCATTCCTGCAAACATCCATTAGTACTATATATCTTGTGGTACTGAAGCTTTATATCAGGCTTGCACTCTCCCCATGGGTATTCTTGGATAATTGACTGTAGGGTAATAATAACAGAAGATATAACTTTTTTTGTCTCTGTTTCAAATTTAGGTATTATTTTCTCACATTTTAAAGTCCTGAAGGAAGCCTGTTGGAGACATAAGCAGTAACACTGTGATTTAATTGGAGGCAGTTACAGTTCGTGTTTATGGGATTATAAAATCTGCTCCTCTCTCTCACAGCAAAAGTAGGACCTAATCGACAGTCTAGTACAGAAGGGTAGTCCTCTCCATTTGGATTCCACAAGGAATACAAGACAACCTTAATGGTAACAGAATGTGTTGGTGGGGAAGTACCGTGGTGTCCTTGTATCATTATATGTCACAAAGGCTGTAAGACGTTAGGAAAGAAAGGCTGACTTTAATAGATACAAAGACCAATGACATGCCCCCACCCTGCCCCAGAAGAGCAGTAATTTTGTTTGTGTCTGGAGGAAATGTTATTTTAGGAGTCACATTGGCACGGTAAATATTTTAACTTTGAAAATGTCTAATTCATTGTCACACTTCAGAAGAGAATTAGAGAGAGTAAAGATCAATATTTTCTCTTGATGGACAAAGTCCTTACCTTCAGCTGGCGGATTGAGACCTGTGCATGCATGCCGACCGATGTTAATAAACCTAAACCATCAAAGCGTGGAAGCTCTTCAGGGGAATGAATAACAAAAGTTATGCCAGCATCAGTATAACCAAGAGCAGGTCCATCAGTGAATTGTTCCTGATACAAAAATAATTATTTAAAGTAGTTTTGGCTTTGCTTACCTTCTGAAGCTTTAGCTATATTTAAAATGGTACTAAGCAATTTTCTTCGGCCTTGTAGCTCTAGTCACATTTTTGGCAATTTACAGAAAAGTATAACTGACTTGAATTTCCTTTGTTGATTACCTCTGTGGGGTTCCTTCCAGTTACTATAAGCTTTCGGGGGTTTTATTCCTTCTGTCATCTCCCAGTTTCAAAAGCAAGGAGACATAGATGAATATTTACTTATAATTTGGATATTTGTTCCTTCTACTCCCAACAACCCATCACATTTCAGCAAACTTTCTGTTACCCTCTCCAGAACCTTCACTCCTGTCTCATAATTCCTAAAGAATAAAAGTGAATGTCTAAGTCATTTACCACTCTAGATTTTAGTTTTCCTCCCTGATCTCACAAGGTGATATTCCCAGAGTTTTCTAGTTTTTCTGTTGGTCAAAGGTAATCCTAATAAGGTTAGAAAGTATTTACAGTGCAAAGACCAGATCTTAGCTGACATTGAGCACAGCTGCTGCTGCTGCAACTAAAATTTCAGCACTGCGTAGAAATTGGCACCGTATGACCTTCCCTACTGGGCCTTTTATGAAAATGAAATTATGTTATCCGGAAGTACTTGTATAAAACCAAATTACTGCTCTGATGCTGTTTTTCAGCTGTGGATGAACTGTGTATATATACATATTTACACTCATTGCAACTTTCAGAACCATTTAGCTGGGGACAGAGTCAATAATAATTCTGACTTTTAAAATCTGTATTAGAACTTTCCTTTAAAATGCCCTCTCAATCAGAAATACTCTTGGTACAGAATTTTGTGCATGAAATTCTAAAGATCTTTGTAAAGCCAACCAAGCAAAAAGTAAAAACAAAACCCAAAACAAAACACCTCTACTCATCTATAAGTTATTATGTGCTCTGTTGTTTATAATCATTAGGATAGCTGTACCTGTTGGACATCAAAAAGCAAATGTAAGCCTCTTCCAGACAAACTCACTCTTCTTGCTGGAAGATCATTGCGATTAAAAGTAAAGCAGTTCCCGTATTCAGTGAAAACATGTTCAAAATCCTTCAATAAAGGAAAATAGGGAAGAGTAAAATGAAAGCAAGATTGCTTACAGTTTCCTTGGTGAATTACAGTGCAAGAGATGGGCTATTGGGGTTGGTTGGGTTGGTTTTATTTTTTCCCCCACCCCCCAAAGGCAGTGCTAAATATTACAATCAGAAAAGTGGTAATTGATGGAAATATTCAAAAGGATTTTATCCCTTTCTATAAAAAACAGAGTTTAAAGAAGAAATTTCACATTGTTTATTAATACCTATGAGCTGCTCAGAATCATTTAATGAGGTCCTGTTGTTTTTCTATACCTTTTACATTACATAGAAATTACATATTCAAAAACAACTTGTTTAATTTTTCCAGCAGATGTTTAGTGAAGACTGTTTCAAAGCTAAATGCCATGTTACATATGAAAGTAAAATATTTGCATTTTTCCCAAAGCCATCTCATCATTTAATATGACTGCTTCTCATTACTTTAGCTTTAGTTATTAGCACTAGCGTCTTTCAGGTAAGAGAATTCTCCAATGCCTAATTTTGGAAGTCACAGCATATCTAAAGGTTAGATTAATCTGAAAGAATATAGGCCTGACTTTTTTCTGTTCATGTTTTCTATTTAAGTTGGGAATTGCCCTATGGAAGCACTGACACAAAAATGGGACGATCACATTCTTTGTCTGTTGTCCAAAATTCCGAAAGATAGGTTATTTTCACCTCACTATTTAAAATTCCTGTGAGGTCTGCATATAGTTACCCTGACTGTCTATATTCTTGACCTCAAGAACAAAACTACGCACGTCATGCAAAAAACTCTGCTCAAACTGACCTTTGTTATAGGCCATTTATGGAAAAGGTTGTTAGATACAGCCTGGAGGAATGACAGCTGTCAAAGGCTGCTATCCGTGCAGAAGTAGCACTAGGCAGAGAGCAATTTAGACTGAAATCCCATTTTACAGCTCAGGGAGTTCAGCAGGCTGTGTCTGCCATCAGTGGGAAAATCAGGGTCCCCAGGGTGATTTAGAGTAGGACTTTTTGTTTTCCCATTGCCTGGCTGTAAAGGGAAAACAGGGGGAGTAGCTGGCGAAGCTAGATGTCTCAAATTGAGTGGTAAGAATACATCCCCTTCCCCTCCATTCTACTGTTAGTAAAATAAACATATTTACCTGTGGGTAACATGGCTTTCCAAAAAACTCACATTCTAGCAATGTGCTGCTGTTCAGATAAAACCCATTTTTCCTTGTAAACTCTTTGATGCTGAAGTTCTGGTTCCCAAGAAGGAAATCATTTAGCTCTTGAGCATATTTATCTTCCATAGCAAATTTGTGGAGAACTCCAGACACAATATTCCAAATTAAAAAAATTATTTTGAGGTTGCTTACTGCATGAGCTTGAAACCTGTCAGTGGGAAGGAGAAAAAATTGCTTGGAGTCTGCAGAGCTATAGGACTGATGTCAAGGCTGCTCTTGCCAAATCTGTGACATGAGTTGTTGTCTGCTCGCAAACTATAAGCGATGCTTGCCCACCACATTGCGCTTTGATCTCTACAACAGGAATAAATAATATAGTCTACATTTCTAGGAGGATATTTTCCATATCTGAAAACAGAAAATGGACACCTTCCCATGGCCATTCTGGTCAGTCATACTGGAAACATTTCTGTTGTGTGTGCTGGTTTATTAAAAAAATGAAAACCAAACAAACCCAAGTAGACTAGCCATCTGCATAAGCCAACAACCAGATTTGCAGAACTCATGACAAGCTGAGCAACTGCATTTACATGTGGGAAACTAGCTGGCAGGAGCTGTTGCTTTCCAAACAGTTGTCTTCCATCATTTAGAAAATTGATTTCTAAGTGCCTTTGCAATAATCTCATATACCTGCTTTACTAAGGTGCTACATCCCCGTGTAGAGACAGTCTACCTTCCCGTGAGCTCTGTGGCTGCTAACACAGTGGTATAAACCGAGGGTGATCCTTACTTCTAGAATCCACTAGAAAAATCTCAAAAACATGATGAGGCATTGGAGGTGCTTTCCTGTTGTACAGCATTGAAGTCCTTTATTGAAGTAAAGTAAGGGTTTACAGAACAGTTATAAGTTTGTGAAAAGAGAATAACCACAAATGAAACTACAATACCGTGTTCTTAGAATTGCTGTTTTATGTAATCGTATTTTAAAAAACTTCTCAATGTATTTGTATCATAGATCTTAATGCCACAACTTAAGGAAGATTGGAAGGAACAACTCTTCACAACTTAATTTAGGTCAATAAAATAAGGACAAAAGGTAGATCTGTGCCTCTTTGTCTTGCCAACAAAAAAGCTGGTTACTAAAAACAGGAGGGAAGGATAAGTACAGCATGAACAACAGATGGATGTGGCAGCAAACTGTCGCTTAGGCGGACAACTGCCGTGCTCAGTAGCTGACTGTTTACTTACAATGTGCTGCTGCCATAATTATAAGAAGTGAGGCATTTTTATAATAGCCCACTGTAATCAAGAGGGACTTCTATCCACAGCGCATGTTGTGCAGCTTTATGCAGCTTTATGCAGGGCAATGGGAAGGAGGCACAGTGAGGCAGAACGGCTCCAGATATTTGAGACTTGGTCTTCTGGCTGATTCTGCCAGCAGAAGGTAGAAGATATGAAAACTTACAGTTCTTGAGGAAACAGCATGGGTCAACTTTCTGTATTTCTAAAACTGCTCCTAAATCACATATTTGCTCTAAAAATCAGGCCATAAGTTTATTATATTCTTTTCAAATTGGCTGCATCTGAATTTTGGCCATTGTCTTCAGATGTGGAAATCTGTAGTGAAGTTCCTGCTACTTCCAAGCAAACAAAATGCTTCCCTCCTGCAAATCCCACTGACATCAGCTGGAACTGGCTGAGCACCTCTGAAAAAAATAAAATCTACTTTGCATAAGATTTCTACATTTATGTGAGGTTTGTATTGTGCAAATCTTACTTGTGTTTTCAACTTGGGTGTGACTGATGACTCTCCCTCAGTTACACCGTAGAAGCAACACTCATACATAGAACACCACCACAGAGAGGTTTTTCTATTGCAACTTATGTTTTGAAACTTAAAAATCTGTAGTGCAACTGTTCATCCGAAGGAGGGGGAAGATTAAAAAAGCAACCTCCCTTCCTTGATTCTTGTATTTTCCTCTTCATTTAAAGCTCACATGGTGGTATGGAAGACAAGTCCCTCAGACCCATATTTTCCTTGATCTGTGTGATTTGTTCAAATGAGTTGTGGAACCTGACTGCTTTTAGATAAAAAGGTGTTGCCTCTCAAGAGTGAACAACAAACATAACTTTTACCTGTTCAAGTTGCAAAAAGTCACAGCAGGGAACTTGACGTTTTCCACATACTGAACTACCACTGTAGTTGTGGTTGGCCAGCTGAAGTAGTAGATGAAGCGACTGCAGATTTGCCACATAACGATGGCAAGACAGCCCATGACTACTAACAGCCACAGCACTTTGCGAGTCTTGCTCTGTGTTTGAACAATATTATGCACTCCATGAAATGAAGTAGAAGAGGCAAACTCCTGATGATACTTCCTTCTGTCTTCCAAATGTGGCAGCAGTTTCTTTATTAAGTACAATCGTATCTTTTCCAATATTCCTTAACGTGGAACAAAGTTAAAACACATTTTTAAAATTAGCATTTAAATGGCACTTAAGAAAGAAAACCACATAATTTTGGTATTGGGAAGCTTTTGTAAAATTTCTCTTTAATTGTAAATTCTTTCGTTAGGTAGGAAAATTGCTTCTGAGAACGGAGGAGTTGTGTGCTAAGAGATGAGCTCAGCGCTGCCTGAGAACAGCCTTTATCTTGCAATATTTTAAGCACAAAAATTTTTAAGCCCATTAATGCAAAATAATATTTCCACTTCTGTGGAAAAGATTGGGTTTTGACATACTTTGGTCTTCTAAAGCCACAGGTGGCTATGAATCTACTGTAAAAAGCTCAGCATCTGATTTTTACAGTAACATCCCATTAAAGGCCTAGTCCTTTATACTTGCTCTGAGAAATAAGGTATAAAGGGAATGATATGGAATGATGTGAAAGGGAGTTTCACTCTTTCACTGTTAAAAAGTTCTGGATAAAACTGGAATGGTTACATGTTCAAAAGGAAATCTGCTCTCTTTTTTTTAGGTTCATGCTTGTCTGATTCCATAACTTTGAAACACGAATGGTTTTAGTTTTCACGTACCCCAGGCTTTTTACAAACTGATGTTAAAAAACCCAAAGCAAAATAAAAACATTTTTAAATCTAAATTTAAGAGCTCTAACAGTAATGAATACAATCAGTATCTAGAAATGTAGTCATTTTCTTACACTTGTTGCTGAATGATCTTTTGAGCATGGAGTTGAACAGAATGTTCTCTCTCAAAACATCAAAACGAGGGAAACTTAATAACACCTTTTCTGTATCTAGTCATAATCGGATCAGTCTCTTTGCAAAGGGCTTCATTTACAAATTGTTATCCGCTTATTTAGATCAGTGTTTAACTGGAATTAAACGCTTCCCTAATTCTGTTTTTAAGAAGAAAAAAAGAGATTTAATAGTGTGGCATGTATGGTAGGAAGAAAATATACCCGTTAAAAGACTGATTTACTTGAGGCTATTACAGTTGGGCAAGGAACAAAGGGAGGTAAGAGTCATCTGCCAAAGCTATCATGACCACATCAGCGCTCTGGGGTGCCGCTTTCGTCTCTGCACAGTCTCTGGACTCTGATAATGAAATCCCAGACGGTGCTGGATTTCAAAATATTTCTGAAGGGAAAGAATTTTCTTTATGTCTTTCTTTAAAGATCTATGTAACAACTTTGATCAATACTAGTATAAAGAACGGTGACCCCTTTTTATCATCAAACAGTTTTCTGCTGGAGAACTATTCAAAAGCGTCACTCTTAGCACTAGTGACTATTGGATCCCCTTGCAGAGCTGTTCAGCCGTGTGTGCTTTTGTACATCGCACTGGAACAGAGTGGATTTCTGGTTTTGCTGTAGGTTTCTCTCTCACCAGCACGTGTGCAGTGGGACAAGCACCTTGCACGTTCCCCGAGTAACGGCAGAGCAAAGTACATTCCTAGCGTGGGCCTGCATCTGCTGCCCGTAGACTCCAACAAGAGACCACAGGCAGGTCAGACCCTTTTCTCAAGGGAAAGTGCTGTGTGTTTATTCTTCCTGTACACACTGTGCAAGGTAAGAGAGTGGTAGCGTATCCCTACATAAAAGTCCATTGCCATCAAAACCCACTCATTTAGCAGAAGCGTAACTTAGAACTTACAGAAGCAGAAGCGTAACTTAGAATCTATGCAAATACGTAACTAAACTGTATTTCAGCCCTTGTGCATAGCTACTACGGTAAGTATACATGGTGTTTTATCTGATTGTCAAAGTTTTGCTGTTAATTTGTAAGTTTATCTAATATCATATTGCTGCTTTCGTTACTGTCGTTCATGAGAGGAATTAGCAAGGTGAGTGTTTTTAAGAAACCTTGCTCTACTTTCAGTTTTCATTAGAAAATGCTATAATTAGTTAAAAAAAAGGAAGGAAGGAAGGAAGGAAGGAAGGAAGGAAGGAAGGAAGGAGGGAGGGAAGGAAGGAAGGAAGGAAGGAAGGAAGGAAGGAAGGAAGGAAGGAAGGAAGGAAGGAAGGAAGGAAGGAAGGAAGGAAGGAAGGAAGGAAGGAAGGAAGGAAGGAAGGAAGGAAGGAAGGAAGGAAGGAAGGAAGGAAGGAAGGAGGGAGGGAGGGAGGGAGGGAGGGAGGGAGGGAAGGAAGGAAGGAAGGAAGGAAGGAAGGAAGGAAGGAAGGAAGGAAGGAAGGAAGGAAGGAAGGAAGGAAGGAAGGAAGGAAGGAAGGAAGGAAGGAAGGAAGGAAGGAAGGAAGGAAGGAAGGAAGGAAGGAAGGAAGGAAGGAAGGAAGGAAGGAGGGAGGGAGGGAGGGAGGGAGGAAGGAAGGAAGGAAGGAAGGAAGGAAGGAAGGAAGGAAGGAAGGAAGGAGGGAGGGAGGGAGGGAGGGAGGGAGGGAGGAAGGAAGGAAGGAAGGAAGGAAGGAAGGAAGGAAGGAAGGAAGGAAGGAAGGAAGGAAGGAAGGAAGGAAGGAAGGAAGGAAGGAAGGAAGGAAGGAAGGAAGGAAGGAAGGAAGGAAGGAAGGAAGGAAGGAAGGAAGGAAGGAAGGAAGGAAGGAAGGAAGGAAGGAAGGAAGGAAGGAAGGAAGGAAGGAAGGAAGGAAGGAAGGAAGGAAGGAAGGAAGATTGACTATTCTATGTAGGGTCAGGTGGTAAATTTCTAGTAAAAAATTTCTCACCTCTGGTGGATTGGAAAATAGTATGAAATATATAAATAGGGGCTAGCCATTTATTTGGGTATTTGGTCTGTTTATGAGGAATAGGTACATTCCAGTGATACATAATTAATAATAGAATAGTTATTCCAGGTCTCAGTTAATGAAAGTAAAATAATATACCACAATAATGGGTGGGTGCGAGACCGTAAATGATTAACCCTTCGTCCTCTGCTGTGCAAAACTTTGGCTGTGTGTGAGAGGTCTAAGGCTGTGTAACCAGCACAGCTGAACCAAGTGTAAGTGAGTCAGAGTATCCAAGCTGCTGCCAGATAGACAGTAAGGTCTTGCAAGACCTCAGACATATTAGACAATAAGATCTTGACAGTGCAATGTTCTTTTAGTAGCAATACAAAGTACATTTAATGCAGGCACCACAATAAAAAATATTTTTTACAAAGATGTGAATAAAACCAATATTTATAGAAGATCCAAAGAGCGGAGGATGGGTAACTAAAAAAGCAAGGAGTTAACTAAATGAGAGGAATCCAGGTCCAGGAGCAAACCACAAGTTTGGAGCCAAATATAGGACATGCATGTAAGAACTCGTAAGGTAGCTGATATGTTCAGGATGGGCTGCAGATGCTTTGCCTCAGGAAATACTGATTACCGGAGAAGCCCTGAGAACCATCACAGTTAGTCAGATAAACCTGATTTTCCAGTCAATGTTGGTAAAGAAGAAATTACTTCTCTGCATGTATAACCAGGGATACATGGCCAGGGATATAGTGTTATGAGCTTACATAAAAACCTCAGAAATTCACAGTATCTTTGATGTTAGCACTGTAAATTGAATTTAAAGGGGTTTTTAACTTCAATCAGCAGGTAACTGATCACAATCTATAACTACTCGCATAGGGAACTGATAGATAATAATAATAGGCTCTTTGATCTAGTGGGGGAAATGATGTAACAGGACCCAGTGGGAAGAATGGGATGCTGAGCTCTTGCATAGCATAAATAAGGTACATTTTTACATTTGTATTCCCAATGTTTAACTGTGATCAGATTTTCATTAATGAACATATTAAAAAAAGAATGGCTTTTTAAAACATAGCTCATCTTCAGCCAGAGCTCTTACCTGGAAGCAGTTATTTCAGGAAGGTTATATGTAGCCTTGTGCAAGGGTTAGTTAGTCTAGATAGATTTGTGATTTCCCCTTTGCCTTAATCTAAAAATCATTAAAGTATGGTATAATTCAGAGAAGTAATTGCCTAGTTAAAACTATGTTAGCTTTATTCTAAATGCATAAAGGACCAATAGCTAGAGGTATTAAGTAAGTGTTATGATTTTTTTTCTGCAAGGTTTTTCATCTCTCTCTTCTTCTTCATGCCTTGAAAATGTACCCTACTGCTATTTTTAGATAAGGTTACAAGATAAAGGAGACACATTTTCTCATTTTGGATGTCATTCCTGAAAAAAAACTACCAAAATGTAACAGAACTCTTGGTAAAGCACTCTGATATGTCTAGTCACATACCTTTAGCATCTGATTGAATGAATCTCCCAAGCTGGTCCATGAGGCTGTGCTTATTTCAGTAAGGAAGGAATGGATAACAAGCTGCCTTATTGCTGTGATCATTGCTAGGTAATGGCTTTTATAGAAAACTAAATGGGAGGTGATACTCGATGACACAAAACACTGGGCAATTTACCTGCCGGGGTTGCTATGTTTTGCCTTTAAGTAACATGGTCTGCAATGCAAAAGAGATTATTTTTATTATGGGATCAGATGTACATATTTTTATACATTTCAAGTATATATTATACTAATAATAGTACAAGTGCAGTCTTGTTTTGTGTGTTGCATCACCTTGCAAATTTCTTTCAGATTTTTTCCTTTTATTTTAGAAAGGCCAATTATCTTCACTAAAATACTGCACTGTTCAGAGCTGAATAGATCCTCTTTAAGTAGAGAAGGAACCCTTCCTGCTCTGGAGGGCAATAAATGTCTGCCGCTAGGTTTCTACCAGCAGGAGGATGCAGTTCATCCACACTTCGAACTTTGAATTTTATTAACCACCTCCAGATTTCATGTTCTTGTGGGCTTTAGAAAAAATGAGCTGTTATTTCTGAGAACTAACCCTGTGGGTGAGGATGAAAATGTATGCAGAGTCAATCATTCCAGTAACTCCTTAGGAATAAGGAAAGAGACTGCTTTTGTGTTAGATGTGTGGTATGATCTTGTTTGAAATTTGTTTCAAGGAAAGAACTGAGCATTTAATAAAAGGCAATTAGAAAGACTAAAAAATTCAGAACTGCGATGTGCTTGACGAATGCTTTACGAAATAATAATTTAAAAAACCCCTTCACATTCCCCCTCTGATCTGCAGGGGATGGGGATGGCTGCTGCTTCTTTCATTCACTTTCCTAGAAGAGGTTGAGTTGATTGCTCACAGTGTTTTGGGGTTATCAGATGTATTTGCCTGGCCTCTCAGTGCCTCCCTGTCTAGTTATTTGCCAACTGTTTTCCAGCTGTGTTGCTAGAGCTACAAGCTGCAAGGTAAAGCGCTAAGCTCTTTTTAATCATTCCCATGTGACAAGCAGAAGATTTCTGTACTCAGCTTCTTGGAAATCCCAGCTCCGTTTATCACTTTTGCCTCACTGATGAGGGTCTCTGCTGGAACAGGCTTTGCACAGCACTTGCCTTCGCTCAAGCAGCGAAGTGCTTAACAGTAAACTGTTTTTCAACATCTGTACGTAACTCCACTACATCTCATGTGCTGCCAAGCAGTTATTTGCAGATCTGTTGTGTCCTGTTAATGCAAACCACTCTAATTCACAGTACCCAGACAATGCCTCTTGCTTGAAGTGCTTGAGTTCTTTAAGCAAATTAGGCTGGTTTTTTATGCTGCTGTGTGCATATGATTAAGAAGTACATACTCTTAAGTTGCTCTCTACACAGCAAATATGATTTACCTTACTGTTTTGTTTTTTTAAAATCTGTAAGTTGATGTCTTACAAAGAGTCTTTATGCTTATGTAATGCTTTAGATGAACATGGCTTGTGTTCTCTGGTTGTGTTTTACCAAAGAAATTAATTTTTTAAAATTTCTTTCTTTTATTATTGTTTTACATTAATTCTTGAGCAAACACTAGGGGGCGAAGACCAACCATCTTGTATTTGTTCCTCTTTCCCGAATGACTTGCACAAATAGCTTTCAGGTAATAAATTGATCACAGGGAGCTTGGTTTGTCCTCTCACTCTTTGCAGTGTGTATCTGGTTATCTAAACAGCACATTCCCTAATATTTAATGCCGTAAAAGTTAGAAAAACCAACTGATGACAGAGGCGGTCACAATTTCTTGTATTAACACATATTGTAAATTTGGTACTGAAAATGTTATTTGAAGTTAGTCCTCAGTGCTGTTCAGTTCTTCTATTATGGTGCCAAATGAAAAAAAAAATGCTGCAGCCAGCATAACTACATAGCTATTTGCTGAGACGAATAGATAACTTGTCTCTGATAAAATTAATTCTTTATATCCTAGTTGCAGCAAAATGTCTTGTGGGAAATCTTATGGGATGCTGAGAGAAGACACATGCATATACACATACAAATATGTATTCAATGTACATTTAGCTTTCATCAGACAGTATTTTTTTCCAGAAAATATGTTTCCTTCCAGCTTCTGTTTCATTGCGTGAGGCTGCGTAAGTGCTTTAGTGACATAAATGCTTCTTATAATGTTTTGCTGAGGTCTCTTTTTTAATAGAAAAATTTCAAATGTTATGTCCTTTTAAGACAGAGCAAGTAATGCATTTGCTAATATAGCAGACTGCTATACAAAAAAATATTAGCACAAAAGGAAAAACCAGGGCAGAAAAGGAAGGTGACCACCATCTGACTGTTATAACGCACTGCCATTGCCACTTCATGGCAAAAGCTGGCATATACGGAAAATGGTAACTAACGGTATATGCAAGCATCTGTCTTGCTCCTTCCTTCAAAGCAGGTATGTCAGTGGATTCAGCAATGGAGGTGGGGCGCTGCAGAAGTAGGGGCTTAAGGAGAGTTTGAGGACTCATTGGGTCTGTCTCTGCACTGAGGCAGAATCGGCTACGACTGGAGAAATTATAACCTCTCATTAATGTTTTCTAGTGCTCTGCAGATACTAGAAATTTCTTTAATTTTTGTTTTCTGATGTCTGTGTTATCTTGCCATAATTTAAACTGGTTACTCCTTTTCTCATCCTCTTGTATATGGAAAATTGTTTATTACTCTTCCCTTTGAAGGAAAGGTATTTATCAGTCTTCTCCCACAAAATTCTCTTAGTTTTACAGGTCAAGTATAATTCTATCCATCTCTTTTAATGGGTCATATTTTCTACATAGTTTGTTTCAACTTTCTACATTTGTTGTTCTTGCCATTCTCTTCTGAGTCCTTATCACGTGGTCTTCACTTTTCCTGAAGAGTGGTGCCCAAGGCATAATACAACAGACAAATGCTTTCTGATGCTGGACGGAAAGCAGGGTGTCCATGCCGTGTAGAAAGTTTCCATTTAAATTTTCTACTGTAAAATTTGCTCTTTTCACAGTTGTGCCCTTTGTTGCTTAACATGTTATTTTTGAATAACTGAAATATCCAGATAATTTCTAAAGAATTTCTTGTTTGCCAATTTGGTTATCACAGCTGAAGTTCAAAAGTACTACTCTTTGCAATGCTGAAGCCACGCATTATTTATTTCAGTACATTAAGATAATTCTGAATTCTAGCCCCCATCTGCCAGCATGCTATTATACCTTCCACGCTGTTCTCATTTGTCAATTTAAGAAGTGTACAACCAAGTCCATCATCCAAGCCATTAATGATAATACTGAATAGCAGCAGATTAGCAAATTGTTATGAGCGTTTGTCCTGAACCAGCCCTTTGCACTTGCTAGTCAGCTGTACCATGGAGTAAACAGTAGCACGAACTGAGCCACGTGGAGGCATGGGAGTAGCTTATGGCTCCAGATTTTGACTTCACTGTACTGGACTGGTAACCAGGATTCGGGTGTTTAGGGTGGGAAAAACAACAGCCTTCCTATACTAAAGAATTGCACCTCACGGTGCGTGGCTGCAAGGCATTAAAAAAGCATAGGTTTGCCTTGGGACAACTCTGTGGTATGTATTCAAGCTATGTTGTTTTTCCTAAGTTTATAGTTTTGGCTGATATTGAAATATTCCTTTGATGAAAGGAGGAAGTTTTGGCAATAACAGTGAAAGACTATTTTCTCCATACTTGGGAAATTATTATCAGTCAGAACATGAGGAAGATAAATTGTTCTTATGGGACAATTCAGAGAGCAGGCTGCTTCACCGCAGGAACACAGCTCACAGACAACCTGTGAAAGCACAATCAGCGTGAGTGCTGTATAGTTAGAAAATACATGTGTAGGAAAACTGGTGGTAATCTAAGAAGAGTTCCTTTTTAAGCACAGCTTGGGGCAAGAGATTCGGTACCAGCATTAACAGGGTTGGATACTGTGCAATGTGAAAGAAATTCTGCTGCATTCTGCTAAGCCACAAATGATAGACAGTGGGGTGGGGTGGGGGGTGGGGGGGCGGTGGTGTTGTGCTTGGATGTGTGAAACATAAATGGAAGTTAAAGGTGTGCTGGGAAGTGGCGACACAGTTCTTTGTGCTTAAGTACAACAAATACGCTATTAAAAAAAATAAAATCTTTACACCATTATCTCTTCTCTTTGTTTGTAGTTTGCAAGACCTTGAGCTCTGTTCCTCCCCCAGGTACAAATGCCTGATTGGATTATTAATGTTGCATCAACTTTAAGCTTGTTTGTTTTAGCCTTGAGTCACTAAATTTTATTTTGTTTAAAACTGGCTGTTAATTTCAAATACTAGTTAAATAGCAAGTCCAGTTTTGAAAATCACAAAACACTCATTTGAGCAGAGGACATGTTTTGGTGCCAGATTTATCTTCTCCTCTTCACCTTCCTTTTATATGTCTTTATTCACCTATTTATCTCTTTTTATATTACTAAATTGGCTGGGGAAGTGACTTTTGTTCAGTGCTTGTATAGCAGCCAGCGCAGTGAGGTTCTGGCTTAGGCTACCGGGTGCTTCCCCTGTGTAATTTGAGTTGCACCTTGTCAACCAAAACCTACCAGTAGCTGCTGTAGCACATTTCACTATTATAATTGTGGGTTTGTTGTCCAAGAGACAAATACTCTAATCATTATAATTTTATGGAACTAACACTGCTCACATCTATACATCAAAAAGATATTTGCCTTTCAAATGCTTCATCTCAAAAAGGTCACAACAGAATCTTCACAAGTGCAGAAAAGGGTTACTGGGACTATCACAGAGTCACAGAATGGTAAGGACTGGAAGGGATCTCTGGATGGGTGCTTAACAATTCCCATGCTTGGTCATGAAGGCCATGACAGTTCTTCTGAAAGCCACAAAGTGCAGTTCTGGGAAGCCGTGGGTTTTTTTCTACTGTGTTTAACTGTTTGTCTTGTATTCTGCCCAGTCACGAAACAGAACATTCTCACTCTCTGCCGAAGGTTAGAGTCCTCTGATATGTATCTGGGATGAACAGAAGTCTTTCTCTCTGACTTTCATGCTTTAAAAGTAAATAAACGAATAACTGAATAATAACTCAAGGGCTCACACACACTCTTGGTTTTCCTAGCCTTGCTCAGTCATCCACAGCACAAACAGCAAGTTGTGTGTGTGGTTCCATCTGCTTCTATGTGTTTCTGAGTCTTCAGCGTGAAAAAGGGAAATGATGGTGCATTTTGAGAAAAAAAAGTAATACCATCAATTAAAATTAAGTTCATGTTTTGCTTTCAGATACATTCACATGGAAAACCTTTTCTTATCAAGACTTGTTTGTGATTATGCTAGTATAGAGATGGCAAAGTAGCTGTAGAACCTCTGTCAGGGCATAAAGGCCACTCAAACCACTCCAAGAAAAATCAGGTCCCTACAATGAGCCCCAGATTTGAGCAGCATGGCAGAAGCACATATATTTCTAAGGGTGTCTGCTGCCATTCCAGAGTTTAAGGCTCTGAGCTCATCCAAACCTGAGGGCTCTTTTAATCTGTGCTATCATCTACACTGACAAAAGACAATTTCATGATCAGGTACTACAAGTCACTTTTAAAAAATTTTTTTAGTACCAAGTTGATTACACACTTGTGAAGCATTACTGAGGTCAGATGAAGGCAGCCAGTAAGGTCACAGAATCACACAATCACAGAATGGCAGGGGTTGGAAGGGACCTCTGGAGATCATCTTGTCCAACTCCCCTGCTTGAGCAGGCACACCCAGAGCAGGGGGCACAGGAACGCGTCCAGGCGGGTTTTGAATGTCTCCAGGGAAGGAGACTCCACAACCTCCCTGGGCAGCCTGTGCCACTGCTCTGGCCCCCTCACAGGAAAGAAGTTTTTTCTCGTATTGAGGTGGAACTTCCTGTGTTCCAACTTGTGCTCATTGCCCCTTGTCCTGTCACTGGGCACTAATGAAAAGAGCCTGGTCCCATTGTCCTGACACCCACCCTTTAGATATATATAGGTATTTATGAAATCCCCCCTCAGTCTTCTCTTCTCCAGGCTAAACAAACCCAAGACTCTCAGCCTTTCCTCATACGGGAGATGCTCCTGTCCCCTGATGATCTTCGTAGCTCTCCACTGGACCTGCTTAAGCAGTTCCCTCTCCTTCTTAAACTGGGGGGCCCAAAACTGGACACAGTGCTCCAGATGTGGTCTCACTAGGGCAGAGTAGAGGAGGAGAACCTCCCTCGATCTGCTGGCCACACTCCTTTTAATGCAGCCTAGGATACTGTTGGCCTTCTTGGCCACAAGGGCACATTGCTGGCTCATGGTCAGCTTGTTGTCCACCAGCACTCCCAGGTCCTTCTCAACAGAGCTACATTGAACAGGACTGGACCCAGCACAGACCCCTGGGGAACACCACTAGTGACAGGCCTCCATCCAGACTCTGCCCCATTGATCATGACCCTCTGAGCTCTCTTGTTGAGCCAGTTCTCAATCCACCTCACTGTCCACTCATCCAACCCACACTTCCTTATCTTGCCTGTGAGGAGGCCATGGGAGACAGTGTCGAATGCCTTACTGAAGTCAAGATAGACAACACCCACTGCTCCTCCTTCGTCAGCCCAGCCAGTCGATGAATGCATGGTAGTTCTGTATTGGATATGGTTTTATTTCAGGGGTTTTCAAGTCCTTATTAAGACCTCTTTTTCCACTGATCTTGGATGGCTTGATGTCTCTTGTAGTTGGAATATTAGAGAGCAGAACTCCACTAGTGTGAGATTAAATTTTCTTAAATGATTGGTTGCAAGGAAAACATCACTCATAATATTACCAAGTTTTTCAGGAAATGGTCAGTTTACAGAGCTCGCCCTGACTAGATACGCAATGCAGGTAGGAGGTACCGATTTTCAGTCCCATGTTTGTTTTTGCTTCTCTCTATAAAACAGGAATTCAGTGGTGTCATTTTGTTTGCTTGCTTTTGAGGCAGGGCATGGGAGAGGTAAGGCTTTTGCTCAAGAAGTTAACATGAAGCCACTTCCAACATTTCTAGTTTTCAAACATGAACTGTTAAATTAGTGCAGCATCAGATCAGACTGATTGAACTTATGTACATTTTAGATTGAACATTTATTTCAGTCAGGGTTACCTATGAGAGATAGAAAAGAGAGCAAATAATTTCTGGTTTGTGTGCAAAATCAGAGAGTTCATATACTTTGCCTGGCAAACATGGATTTGCATTTAAGGCAAAGAATATAGTCTGTAGTGTTCAATACAAAGCATATACAGAGTATAGGGTATATATTTTAGATGTTAAAAACATTTTAAAACAAATTTACTAGGTAGTCTCTTTTTCTTAAACAGATATTTCCTTCTCATAAAAATACAGAACTTGAGCTTACCATCTTCATTCTGCATTGTGTATGAAAGTAACACCCTACTTATTTTTAATTATCTCTGCCATGGAAAGGAATTGTTAAATTGTTGGGGCTTTACTAGGATCTGAGTGAATATTTTGATAACAGTGTTTCATGTAATGACAGCCTTGCAAACAATATTTTCATTTCTTATTTTACATCAAAGCATGATGTTGTACGAACATGGTTAGAGGAAAGTATTTGTGGCCCAAGTATGGGCTTGAAATTTCTCATGTTTCTTTTTCCTAAAGTCTTTGCAGTTTTCTGATGTTTTGGAGAATCATCTTTTTGAATCCTTTCATGTATATCGTAAGGTACTTGGTTGCTAGTGAAATACAAGAGGAACTGATGGAAAGGCAGATATTGGTGATAAAGGACTCAGAGACACTTGGGAATATTCTCTCAGCAGGAGGATCCCGGGGACAGCCAAATGCACCAGCACAAGAGGGTTTAACATCAGAAAATGAACATGGTCATGAAACAGGAGCAGTGAGTAGTGGATGTGTTTCATTTGGATTGTCAAGTTTCACAAGTGTTACTAGGCTGTTGTTTTTTAAGGATGGAGGTGCTTTGGGACCATTCAGCTACAAGGTCCCTAAACAGAGAGTTTGAACATGTTGGAAATACTGGAAATACCTTTCTAAATTATTGTAGTCTGGCTGATTTTATTTGATTGACTGAAGCTTGTCTGTTGCTGAAGCAGAAGGGGAGTTTGTATGGTGCTTGGTTCAGATACTATCCTCGGCTAGTTTTCAAGTGAGTTTGGCAACCCTGAACAGATTAAGGGTAATATTACTTCCCAAATATGGAGTTAATGTTTTGTTAAGCACGGAGTTTAAAAGCGCTCTGATACTTCAAAGTCCTTTGCCTGCTGGGTGGCAATGTAAAGGTTGCAAGTCACAGATCATTGCTCTGGAAGTTTATTATTCTCTGTGTCCCACAGCAGAAACTAAAACTGCACAAGAAAACAGACAGTAACTTCTTTGGTGAGGTTAAGAGCTCAATAGTTTTTAAACTGTTCTCATTTTTATTAGGTTCACACTATTTTATTGCTTGTGCCTTGAGAAAATGTAACAGAAAGTTTGATTTAACTGTGGAGGCTCAGCCTGGGTTTTTCAGGTGAAGGTGTATAGAAATGACAGGATAAATCTTCCTTGTTGATGCTTTCGAGATCTGTGGATGTGAGAGTTTATTTCATTTGTAATCAAGCTGTTTGAGTGCAAATGGGATGGTGAAAAGTACAGTTTTCAACATTTAATTTCTGATGTCTGTGCCAATGTCCAGTTTTCACCTTCATCTCTACTTGCCTGCAACCTAAGCTGATGTATAGATGTGTTGGGTGAGGAGGGTTATTTTCCTTTGTCAGGTTTTACATCATGAAGGAAGAACACCTTGACCTTGCCTGATGGGTTGCCTTGGTGGAGACCCACTTTTGTTGTGGCTCAGCTTATTTTTTAGCTAATATTTGTATAACCTGACATATGGCATCTGGTTGAGCAGGGTATACATCCCATCACCCACATACTGCGTATAACTTTTTTTGTGAGCCAACTGCTCCTAAATGACTAGAAAAGCTGAAACCACCACACAGATACCTCTAAGCACAGTAAGTCTTGCAGAGAGCAAATGGTCTGGGGTCACAGGGACCCCGTAGCTTTGTTTGCAGTAAAACTGAGCATTAACCTTTTTTTTTTTTCAGAGAAGGCTGGCAGGCAGGAGAGAAGTGGACACTAGTTACATGTTACTGCATTGTGTGTTAAGTTGATGATTAAGTAGAATTGAGTAACATTTGTCAATAAACGAGAGTGAAACTTTTGCGTGAGGAAATAAAATTAAGAAATTGTCATGAATTAAAGCTCTGGAAAAATAGCATGAGATGTACATGATTATTTTTGGTTCTTTTACTTCATATGTGTGTATTTTTTGAAAGTATGTGTATTACTTCAAATCTCTTACAAGCATTATTCAGTCTGCCATAGAAATACGTTCTCCTTCCCTTCTACTCCCCTTTCCTTTTCCATAGGCTTTATTTTTTAAACTTAAAAGTTTTGATACAAGGGCTGCAAGTTAAAAACCTACTTTAACAATTGCTGAATTTATTAAATATTGCCTTTTTCTCACCCACAGACCTCTCATTGACTTACACCAGTCTTCGTCTCCAAAGAAGCAATGGGCAGAAACCTTGCGGTAAAAAACACAAAAAGCATGTGCCATAGGACAAAGCAGGTACACCAGCCATTCCTGTTTTGACTGATTGAAAAAAAACCAACCCCCAAACTGGAGAGCCAACAACGCATGAACTTATTGACCTTTGTGCCGCGATAGTTTCTGTAATTATTGAATAGCGGGGATGGGCTGAGGACTAAGGAGGAGAATTTGGGGGTTGGCCTAGGTGGTGAGATAAGGTTACATATAAGGTGGCTGCAGCGGATTTGGGAACACTAACGGAGTACATTCCCTGGTGCACAGCTCAGCGAGTTTGGATCCTGGAATCATGAGCGGATGTCCCTTCGCAGGGAACCTGTGAGTCCCTCGTCCCTGTGTTTTGCTTCATAATGTCAGTTCAAATGATATAATGAAAATGTAAGGTATAAAAGCTCAGAGGGGAATTAATGATTCTTAACAAATAGATAGCTGTAGCTATTGCTAAAGGAAAAGAGATTGTACAAGGACTTGATCGAGCACTTATTTGATGAACTAGATATAATGCTACCAGGCGTTACTGCGACAGGAGGTATTTCAGGTGTACTGTTTTTCTCAAAAGCCTACTTTAGTGGTTTGGTTTCTCAAAACAAAGCATTGTTGGATTTGTAGATGCATCTGTTTGTTAAAAAGTAGGTATATTCATAGTTCTTTAATTAAATAGTTTATATATTTACTTAATTTTCTTAGATATAATTTTAACAAGCTATCTTTGGAAGATGAAAAAGATGACAAATCACAAGAAGGGATAAATAAAGCCAGCAAAGGTGGACTTGTCTATGGAGACTACCTACAAGTAAGTTTAAGGATTTCATGTTTACTGCCTGGGTTGCTTATAAGACTTGAGCTGGGACCTGTGACTGATGCTTCTCCCAGCAGTCAGCCAGTCACTATGACAGGTGTCAAAGTGCCCTTCGTCTGCCCGAGCTTTTCACATGTAGTCACAGGCGCAGGTGCCTCTCTCAACTGGGATGGTGCGGGTGGACTCTGGGCTAGCTTCTCAAACTGCAAGGAAGCTGGATCTTCCGGGGATTTTGGTAGGGAATTATTTTTATCGGTAAACCTAAACTGTGAATTGGTGCACTACAAACGGCTTTCTTTGGTTGGACAATCACCACTTGGCAATTTCTCCATGTCAGGAGGCCACGTGCAACTATCCCGAACTATTGAATGAAAGCCCGGAATATTTGGCTGGAAAAATATATTGCAGAAATCTAGGGTGTTGGATGATGACTGGGCAGGGGGGACACAAAAAAATACCCAAACAAAAAACTGCTATAACTAGAAGTAATTAAGAAATAAGTAAAAATGAAATGCCATAAGTAATAAAAGAATCCAGACTTTTTTCCTTTGGTGACAGCATAAACTGAAGTGAGTGGAATTACTCCGTGCTTGTGAACAGAAGATTGATTTGTTGACATACTATATGGAATCTTGCTAATATTTCTTTTAACACTATGATTGTTAATTTGATTCAGTAAAATTATTAGTAATGCCAGAGCTGAAATAAATAGTACAGCATCAAATCACAGCTCTTGTGCAGATGTTATTGCATGAGTACACAGAATTTTACTATAGGAGCTCCATTTCCATGGAACATGACAGTATAGATGTAAGATCTGGAAAACATGCTGGATATTTTGTTTTCTCTTTTTTTACATAATTAAAAATACCCTTAAAATAATTTTTCAGACTTTCTTGATTGAGGTACCTAAACATTCCATTTTAGGCAAGATTTTTTTTTACATTACAAAGTAAAAGTGACACCTGGGACTATTTAGCCTAACTTCTCATATAACTGGCAATATGAGGCCTATAATTTTTTTTAATATTATCCTTAAATATTAGCTCTACAAGTAGGACTACCAAGGCTAATAGCAGAACTGAGAGCTTTACAGAATAGTCTTATCTTTATTTTTAAGCTGAACAAAATACTGAATGCTCAAGAACTTCAGAGTGAGAAGAAAGGAAACAAAATCCATGATGAACATCTTTTCATTGTGACGCATCAAGGTAAGTGGCTGGGAGGAGTTCAGTGGTGGTTGACTGGCATATGTTTTGCAGGCACTGGCCTGATGGTATTTTCCTGTTACTGACAGGAAACATGTAGATGACCTAAAGGTTGTAAGCAGCTCTGGGGTTAGCTTTTACTGGAGTATCAGATCTAGATTTTCTCTTTCTCCTTTTTGTAATGAACGTTCTGTACATCAAATATCTGATGTGTAAAACATGCTTTAAAAAATCTGTAACACTCTTGACACTAGATTATTTCATGTAACAGTTTAGGTAAAGGACAGCATACTATACGCTGTATCAGGTAATTTGTTTGAATATCAACATCTTTTTATACACCGCAGCATAAATGTAGGCTACTCAAATCAAAATATGAGAGTTTTACTTCTTCAATGCTATGAAGAAAAAACAAAGTAATGTTGAAATTAATGCTAACAATGCCTTTCTTGTAGCTTATGAGCTTTGGTTTAAGCAGATTCTGTGGGAAATGGACTCTGTGCGGGCCATCTTTCAAAATGGCCATGTAAGTAAAAGTAAATATTAATTCTGGGAAAATGGAGCCCTCTCTTTCTCTTGCCGTCTGCCTTCCAGTCTGATATATTTGGGTTTACTAAAGCAACATGTGCTCTTTTTTAAAAACAGCATAAAAAAAAAGCCCAGTGAAATTCGGCTGAGTGGCTCGTATATTCTGATAGAACAGACATTTGATCTGCAAACTCTTATTTCCTCCTGAAGTCTGCCTTTTGCATAGATCACTCTCCAAGACCAATTTAATTGGCCAAAAGGCTCTCATACTCTCCTACTAGTGCTGGATAACTGCAGAAACCTAACTTGGGAATATTCTACTGCAGAAAAGGCATGCTCAGAGACAAAACAGAACCAGAGGGCTCAGAGGTGTTTTTGTGTTGAAAAGCCACTTTTGCCTTTGTTCAGTCTTTTGAAGTCTACCTACTATATCCTTCCGTCCAGTATCTGCTATACAAAAGGAAAACTCTTTTCCATAGTTGTGTATTACTAAATCCAGCAGAAAAGCAATAATCAAAATCACAGTGTACAATTGTATGAGAATTTCTGAAAATTACAAATGCAACAGGAATAGTTTGAAAATCTCTGAACATTTGTCCAAAGCTAATCATACCTTGTAATAATAGATAACAAAGGAAAACTCGTGACCTGATGTTACATCCCCAGAAAAAGGCTGATGGCATGTAATTTGAGAAGGACCTTGAATAATGAGCATGTATATAGAAAGAAAATTTGAAACCAGACCAGACTGAAAGACAGAACCTTTTTATCATAATGTCCAATGAAAATGTTCTCTGTTGTCCTCCACATTCATAATTTTGTTGGCTTTTTAGTCGAACATTATATTAAATTATAACTGATCAAAACCAGTTCTTAGGCAGAATAATTTTTCTTTTTTTTTTTTTTTTGAAAAAAATGAAACTACTTATAATCAGAATTTGAAATGTCAATGTTAAGGTTAACTACACAGCCAGGCAAATAAGGAAATGGTATTCATCTTTCATTTCTGTAGTTTGATATTATCTGGTTGCATGCCCAGGTCTTAGAGAGAAGTTCAATGCCATTGAAACTAATAGGAATTCTAGCAGACTCCTCCGCAGGCCAAGTGTTCAACTTAGCCAGAAGGGAGCGTCTGTGTTTTCCATTTAATATTTTCTATTTCCCACCAGCTGCAGTCTTCTCTGTTTTTCTCTGCTTGCTAATGCACGTCTCTGAGGAGCATCTTTTTAGATGTGCTCTCCTGATGTACCCCTCAGATTTTTCTGCTTTTCAACTTTCCACACCTGCCTTATGAGTTGTTCCTTCACAATAATAGAAATGATTATAGAAGTGATTGTAATAGAAAGCATAATATAATTATCATATTATACCATGTATCATTGAAATCATATTGTAATAATTGGAAATGATCATGATATAAATTATTCTGGTCTAGAATTTAATTTCTTGAAGTGACTTCTGTTTCAGTCAAAAATGTAGAAAAGAAAAAAAAATCTTATAAATTTGGCCTAGCTGTAATGTATCATCAGTCAGAGAAAAACAGATTTCAATCTTTGAAAATAATAGTTTCAGCTTTCAGTTAAAAACAGGGCTCTCTATTCAATAGGAGAGTCTGCTGCTATGGATTTCATGTGGAAAGGACTTGGGAACTATAGTGATGTACAGCAGTGAAAAGACCTGAAATAAATAGGTAGGATATAAAGAGAACACCATTCTGTCTGGCTGAGCTCTTTATTTTTCCTACAGGTAAGAGATGAGAGGAACATGCTGAAAGTTATTACTCGAATGAACAGAATTTCAATGATTCTGAAATTACTTGTGGAACAGTTCTCAGTTTTGGAAACTATGACTGCATTGGATTTCTTCGATTTCAGGTAAATACTTACTATACCTCTACGGTAATCCACAAGCTGGTAATTCCCATTCTTAGAACTGACTGTGAATTTTGCATATGCCCTGGCTGCTTGTAGTACATGCATCATTCAGCAAGGTGAGATCATACCTTAGAGAGGCAACCACATTGTTAGAGTGCAAGGGTGAGTTAAGAAGTTGAGCAGAGTGTGAGTCCAGCACGCTCTGCGAAGAAGTACAAGTTAGGTGTTGATGTTTATGTGTGGTGCTGCTGAATGGTTTCAGAGTAAAAAGTTAAAACAATAGAAACAATAGAAATAACTCACGGTTCTGCCAACAGTTTACTTGAAACTTACCACTGTGCAGCTCCAGCCATATTCCGTGGCAAATCACAGAAGTGCTTGGGTGAGAGAAATGCACTCTCTGTAAATTATCAAACAGATATTTCAGCTGCCTTGGTTTGCATACTGTTTCCTTGCTTCATGTTTTCAGTGGGTGTGTGTGCAGTGCTGGGGGCTTCCAGTGGCTGAAGGAAGCATTGCTGTCTCTTCTTTCTCCCCAGTAACTTCCGCTTCCCAGTCACTGCCCGGTGTATTGCTGGGCCTGTGGTTGGTAGCTCCTCTGCCTTCTTTGGGATCCCTTGGCTTGCCTCACTTCCTCCATGGCATTTCTATCTCTTCCCTCACTTCTGCTAGGTCTTTCCACTGCACACGTGCAACAGCCTCATCCCCTGTCTGCCTTCCTGTTCTTGTTCTGCTTGGGCCGCTGACCCGTCTGACTCGTGACCTCAGGGCCGTCCAGCACCCTGCCCACTTCTGCACTGTTTTAGTACCCTCTCCTTTCTGTCTTTTAATGTCCCCTAACTAAAAAGTACAGGACTACAATTGTGCTTCTCTTAGAAGTTTGAAACATCTGTATCATCTAGCATTACACTAAAGCAGGGGAAATCCATGGGCTAATCATCTGGTTTGATTCATTCTTGCTTTGGCTTTTCAACAACATACTGTCATTTGATAAGCAAACGTGAGGTCAGATCAATGACCTGTTTCTGCCGAATCTTATATTTGCAGTTCACAGTGCCTTACAATGATATAGCTATGTGGGATTTCAGATTACTTTTATTAACCATATTTTTTTAGCATGGTCATACGATTTAACTCTGAAAGAATCCCATTAATGAATCTCTCAGAAGAAACCCACTAAATATTTTTCTGAACATTATTCTATTGTTTACATAGCAACTATTTTGTATAACAAGCATATTTAAAATGCATTCATTGGCACTTTAATGACGTGGAAATTTTTGTAATAGTTATTGGGGTAAAGCTGCTTATTCTGCCTGGAAAGGAAACGATATTCACTAGCATTTCCTCCTGCACATCACACATGCAAAGGTGCTATTTTAAAACACAGTACAAACAAGTGTGTGCATATATCTGTGCATGCACAAACAATATATAGCTAGACAATTAGAATATGTTATACATACATTGTAGTATAGCTTGTTTTTTTCTTTTCTAATTGCAGTCATATAAAAAATGCTCAGATATTTATTTGATATTCTTCAAATGTGAAATACGTATGTTTTTTATTTTGTTGAGAACCAGAGAACCCCATAATATCATGTTGTAAGATAATATTGTGTGTTTTTGTATCTTCTTTATGTCTGTTCCCAAAGATACTACCTAAGCCCAGCCTCAGGTTTTCAAAGCCTGCAGTTTCGCTTGCTAGAGAACAAGATTGGTGTTCCCCAGAGTCTGAGAGTTCCCTATAACAGAAGGCATTATCGTGACAACTTCAAGGGACAGGATTATGAACTGCTGCTTAAATCAGAGCAAGAACCAACACTGCTGCAACTTGTGGAGGTAACAATGCCTGTCTAAGACCTTGCTTCATTTTCCCCCATCTCCCATGAATGTCCTTCACTGGTGTCAGTGACAAATTCTTCTTCCTTGCACGCCGGCAATTTCCCAGTCAGTGGTGTTTTGGATTCTTACCAAATTTTGTATGAAAGAGAGTTAGTCATTAGTAAACCAAGTGATTTTTCACAGCATTTCCTCTTGTCTGAAAAGTCTGACTGTTAAACTAGTAAATTGCATCATGGAAGTATGAGCTGAGAATATAAACGTACTGTTTCATTCACGTTGCTTTTCATGACAATAAACCTTTTTTAGAAGAAATCTTTAGAAGTATTTTCACTGTTAGTGATGGCTATTGGAGAGGTTAAAAAAAGGGAAAAACGACAACCCAAAATGGAAAGGAGAAAAGATGTTTAACACATGCTTCATTACCATTTACCTTGATTTAATGACTTTGTCTCAAAGTTATGAATGACTTACAGTAATTTCTTTAACTCCCTTGTCATTTTCACAACCAAAATTAACATAACTTTCTAAAGAATAATGCAGTATAAACCTCAGTAAAAGCATCCACTCTTATTAGCGCTATCTGTTTGTCTAATGACACCTGATACAGAATATACCAGTGTTCAGACTTTGTGCTCTTGTATCTTTCAGATGAGGAGCTAAATTAAGTGATCTCTAAGGGGAGTTTGACCATAAATATTCTTACTTCCCCCCCCCCCCCCAATTTCATTCCCATTGTTAAAAGGAAATCAAAGAGAAAGCTTTGCTAACTGCCAAGTAGACTTGTGTCTTGTATTATCACATATTTTGGTGTAAGCTAATGACAGACTGCTTGATGAGCATTCAGCCTGTCTGACAGGATAAAAATTGACTGTACAAGTAGATGGTTCTGTATCTTCCTTCTGAGATTTATCTTTACGATTATCCTATATATGTGGAATCAGATTGTTTTCCTGTATCTACAAGGGCATTGGTTTTAAAGATACTCTTAGAATGAGACAGTTTTTTTCTTCCAACACTGGTCATTTAACTTGGAACCTGTCGGTGTGTTTGCACAGCACTATTATGCAGTTATAAATCTTCTATGTGGACATGCTTACTCCAGCAATAAGCATCTCTATGGGATATTAAACAAGAACAACTGTAGCAGTACAATTTATATTGCTATAACTTGTAATTCTAGGGTAATGTGCTTGAGTTATTAACGTTTGAACGTGTTATTATTATGATTACTACTACTACTATTACTATTATTATTCTTGTTTTTATAATTAAAGGCATGGCTGGAAAGAACTCCAGGGCTTGACGCAGAAGGATTTGATTTCTGGGGACAATTTGAAGTGAATGTTTTAAAAGGTCTAGAAGAGGAATTTGCCTTGGTGCAGGTATATGACGTACTCTTGATCTAGCTATAAGCAACAACAGCTGGCGAAATGACATCTTGACATAAATCTGACTTTTGGCCCAATCACAGTTTTTCGCTCACTTCATTTAACCTTCAGCAGCTTTGGTCTGCAAGAAGCAGAAAAATTTGCGAACTTTTCCAGAAAATCTGAATAAGACATCTAAGATGGTTTAAAATATGATACATGGATGATTTTGATTGCAAAAGGAAAGGGATAGTATCAGTGGAAGGGTTGAAATTGATTTTACTAAAAGTACAACTGCACCTTTAGGTCAGCAATTGCGTCTACAGTTCAGAGTAAAACTCTACAAAGTTTGGGCCCGTGAGCTGTGAGTACAGAGTGTCGCTATAAATGGCCCATTTCTATTTAACATTATGTGGCAATTTGCTGATGTTTGATCACCTGAATTACACTGGCAAATAAACACAAGAAAAACACTGAATATTGTTAATACCTGTAGCTTTAAGGATATTTTTAATGTAAAAAACACCATAACATAAGAATTAATCAATTTCCTGAGAATATCTGTTCACAACTTTCTAACTTACCTAAATTTTTTTAATTTACAATTTTCTTACCCATAGCTGTGCAAGGATGTCTTCCTTTTGCCTTGAAAAAAATAGTAAAATATTGAGACTTCAAAGAAATGAAGATTAAGTGGTTTTAAGGCCTCTAGACCTAAAGAAAACTGATGAGCTGCCAGTTTGTTTGAACATTCATTCATCTGAATTATGTTGACAGCTATTTAATTGTATATTTTGTGGTAATTGCATTTTTTAAAGGACAGTGACTCAGTGACTCATCTACCTTGTTTGAAAATACAGTTCTTACTTTCAAGATGTAAACTTACAGGGTATTTATGATGAAAAGAGAAGTTACATCATGGGTCATTCAAGGGCTTAATTTTCCCTATTGAATTCTAAAACCTGTTTTTGTTTTAAATATCAAAGGCCAAACCAGAATCAGAAGAAAAAGATGACTTATTATCTGAATTCCAGAAACAGAAAGAGGTATTACTTTCGTTATTTGATGAAAAACGCCATGAACACCTGCTTAGTAAAGGTAGATTGTATTAATATATGTCAATATGCATTTTTTATTTTTTATACATATGTATAATCACATAGTAGCATTAAATTTGCAGGACAATCAGTAACAAACTAAGGACACTTGTATTTTGCAGGAGAAAGACGACTGTCTTATAAAGCACTGAAGGGTGCCTTAATGATCTACTTCTACAGGTAATGTTAGAAGGTATATCTTTAATGCTTACTGGCAGGAGGGGAGGTGAAGGTTAAGGACAGAAGCAGAGGTTTGTTTAGGTTGGAGCAGGCCTTGGAAAGTAATCTAGTCAACCCTCCATGAAAACCCAGATTAGATCCAACTTGAAGGTCAGATTGGGCTGCTCATGGCTGGGTCCAGTTGAGTTTTGAATATCTTCAAGGATGGAGATTACACAGCCTCCCCAGGCAGCTGCTTCGTGTCTGACCAGGTGCTGCTTCTCAGATTAAAACTAGCAAATGCCTTGTTCAAACTGTTCTACAAAGTGTCCTAGAAAGATTTAGAATATTTTTCCAAGTATGAGGGGAAAGGCGCAGATCGAGACTTATGTGGCAGAAGCATTTGTTAGAATATCTGCTGACATTTCAATGCCAGTTTAGGAAAAATACACATTGTTACTCTTACGCATTGGTGAAGCGATACTTCAGAAAATACTGCATATCATAAGAGGTCTCACTGTCTTCTCTTTCACTTTCCAAGGGAGGAGCCTCGTTTTCAGGTACCATTTCAGCTTCTTACCTCCCTGATGGATATCGACGTGCTCATGACCAAATGGAGATGTGAGTTTCACTTTCTGACTGACATTCCCCCTTCTAGATGGCAGCAAACTGTTCTGTTTCACCGTGTTAGACAAGTTACACCCAGAGTTTTAGAAGTGAGCTTCCGAGTTCATCCTTTAGGAATGACATTTTTTTTGTCTGTACTTCGGCCAAGAGGAAAGATGAGCAGCTGCTTCTGTGATCATTAGATACATAGGTATAGCTATCACTTCTGTGACATGCTTTAAGTTAGGGTAACAATTTTATTTAAGGGACTGGTATATATTTTCCAATGTCTGCCAGCTCTTCATACGCAAACATTCCCTCTGCTCCTTCCCTATCCAGGCATCCATAAATGAATGTATTAGTTCTGTATTAACAGAGCATAACAATGTATGATGATCAGTGTACTCATTCTGTATTAGCAATAATTTTATATTAATTGACTGATGAGTGGCATAATTAACTCCTGCATTGCTGAGGACCTAGTAGTTCTGTATCTCTGTAAAGATCTCTGTTATGACCTTTAATATTTCACTCTTTGGTTACATCTTAACACTGCACATATGCCACATCCTCATTTGTGTTACTTAGATAACCACGTCTGCATGGTGCACAGAATGATTGGCAGCAAGGCTGGCACCGGGGGCTCGTCAGGCTACCAGTATTTGCGCTCCACAGTGAGGTAAGAATAACGCGTTTCCCCCGTTGCCTGCAATGATGCAGTTCATAGACACTGTACTGCCAGGAGGCAGATTTCATTCGGGTGCTCACTGGACGCCAGAGGGCTGCCATTTCTCTTTGAGACCCTAGCATTTCCTCCTGGCTGTTGAACATTTACTTATCAGGTTGACATTTAAATTCCAAGCCTTTTGGGGCAAAAAGAACTCCTTTTGATCACTCATGGAAACTAGCATTTATAATGCTTAGCCAAGGCACCTGGGCATTACTGTAACAGCAATATTAATCTTGCGTTGTTTAGTTTGCATGCAAGCTAGCCCAAGTTAATGAGGTGATATGGGCTGGAAGAGAGTCCTGCCTACGGTGCAGCTGGTGACGACTTCTTTCCTCCTTAGTATGACCTCTAATTGTATAACCTAAGGTGCTTCCACTTGGGATTCAATATATTCTTAAAGGCGATAGTAATTAATACTCCCAAACTGTGCAAGCAACAATCAGAAACATGTTTCCTTCTGCTGAAAAGGAATTTAAAAGGGATGGCCAGGGCCTGAGCACAGAACTCTCTGACTGCGTAGGACTTTTTTTACACCAAATTTGAGGATTCAGCTAGTTAGACAATTCGAGCTTTTTAGCTGCAACTATGTCCTGACAGTCCTGAACCACGGTGTGTCAAAAAAGCATAAGGATATTTAAAATGCCTTCTTCTAAGAGGACCTCCCTTCAGGTTTGTCATCAAAGAGAAACCGTACGTAGGTGGCAGGTGTCACGTGCGGCTGCGGGCGATTCCCATCACAGCCATCGCAAAGGAGGGTGGAACAGAAAGCAGATGGTTAGACTGAATTCGAAGATTAAAGGTTCACTGTCTTTCAGCAAGCTGCCTCAATCTTCCTTAACCTCAGGTTAACATTCTTCCTAGAGAAATTCTAGTTCATATCTACCATGAGAATGGATGTCTGGAGACTATGGACTACATACTCTGCATTTTCAGAAGGAAGATGTGACTATAGCAACTGTATTTCCTTTTTAGATCTAATCTGCTATGCCCTAGAAACAGTTAGGATCGGATTCTTACTCTGGAATATTCAGAAGGAGGGTTAGTGCAGAAAACCTTATTAAATAAAGAGATGGAATGATTCCCAAGGGTTTTGAAATTATGGCCTTCTGTGCTAATATAGCAGCATTAATTGTTCCCGATTGTCTTTTTCAGTGACAGATACAAGGTGTTTGTGGATTTGTTCAATCTTTCAACATTTCTAGTGCCAAGACACTGGATACCAAAGATGAACCCAACCATTCACAAATTCCTTTATACGGCAGAATACTGCGACAGCTCCTATTTTAGCAGCGACGACTCCGACTAGCCTGCCTTTGTAGTCTGGCTGCTGTAAAGAACATCAGGACTTTCACCTCAAGTGGTGCTACCCCTCAAATATAACAGCTGTTCTCACACAGTGTGGGTGTGTAAATATGTATTTATGTACAACAGCTATGTGAATAGTGTGATCGATTTATGGAAGAAATTTAATTGTTGGTAGGAAAACCAATCTGTATCGAGGTAGCCTATATTAAAACGATACCCCAATTCAACTCAATGACCAATTTAACTCTTAGTTGGCTTCTTAAAACCTACACCTAGAGAGAGGGAGCAAATTATACAGAATTGTCATGATCATGCCTTATTTGTACATATTTTTGTATTTGTTCGTTTGGCTAACAGCTGCTAGAAATCTAAATTTTCTAGCTGAGGATGTAATTAGTCTCATCACCTTTGTACGCTTCTGAGCTCTAGTGGAAATTCAAAAGGAAAATTGGGTTAAGAGTTTCAAAAGCTAGATATAAGAGAAAAATTAAGTCCTGAATCTATAGACACCCAAGCCTCTTGAACTTTTACATACATCAGGAATACTGTTATGACCTATGGGTTGTTACACATGAATGTAAACCCCTTCAGTAGAAATACTTACCATTAAGAATAGCAGATAAGTACTTACTTTGCATTTCAAATAAAGCAGTATTAAAGCTCTTCTTTAAGACTTCTTCTAAAGCAAGCATAAAGTTCAAGCAACACTATGACAGGCATTTAAAGTGGTTTTTATTCAAAATATCACTGAAATAAAGATAAAATTGATATGTAATAAAAGTAATGCAAATTTAGCTGTAGAATATTGACAGAGCTGTGTTGTCTTCTCATTAGATGGACTCTTGTCTTTTTAAGCGCTTCCCTTGGAAATACACATACGCTGTAGGCCCTAAGTTCTGCTGAGTTGCTCCGTATCTTAGCGCTTTAGGTACTGGTAGTACCACCTCAAAAACACCGGTGGAATGACTGTGTGTGTTACAGCAGTATCAACATTCCCCTTATCAATGCCAGTTAGAAACTCTGGCTATTGTTTTTCCAGTTATGAAAGTGCGCTGCTTGGTTTTTGCAAACTGCTAAGGGAAGGCCATACTACAGAAGGCCACAAGGCTACAGAAGACTTCCCCTTCTGTTAATCTCAAGTTTTCAGCCAGTAAATTCAGTAAGTAGCAGAACCTAAAAGAGTGAAATGCAGTACTTGGTCTCCCTTTCATTTGAAATATTAACACTTAGGACTAAAATGACAGTACTTACAATAGACAATTATGATTGCACTTGTCATAAAAAGATAATAACACACTGCTCTATTAACATGGTACAGTAATTGAGTGCAAAAATTACAGAACTGCTTCACTACTTTTCATGGTAGTGCTTCATAAAAGATAACAGCTAAAGCATTCGCGATGCAAGATTCAGAGCATTTCAGAATGGCCTGGTTGGTTGTGAATTCCAGTCAGGTTTGCCTGCAAGTGCAGTTTTATAGGTCGGCAAAGCTGGAACCACCTTTTGATTCACAGCAAGTCCCACCTATGAATTCAATTAATGTAGGGAAATTTAACATCGGCTATATTAGGAGCATTCTGTAATCACTGACTTTCTAAACGTAGAATACATATATATTAACAAACCCCACCCTCACAATTTTTTCTCTAATAAGTTTGTTTGCAACTGGCTTCACTGTCAGTTGTGAAGTAGAGAAGAAGGCCTGGGACTGACACAGCTCTCAAAGCACAGAAAGGCTGATTTGCAAACACATACATCCTGCCAGGACACAGGATGTTAAACCACTAGAACTGTCTCTGTTTGTCTAAATACAGTTACTTCTTACTCTTCTATCCACCTAACAAATTATTCCAGAAGACTGATATTCCAGGCTCTTTCCAAAACACACTCACTGCTCTGAAATGCTCTGATGTTGTATTTATGCAATAAAGGTCTGAAGACCGAAACTGAAGGACTGCAGCACTTCAGAGACAGCAGGTTCTCAGGAAACAACTTTGACTCTCCATTTGCCTCTTCTATTATTCTAGCCGTGGAGAAACAGTAGGATTTCACAAAAGGAGGAAGACAAAATATGTGTGTCTGTCAGAGGTGCTAGAAAAGCCAAGACAGGTATCAAAGCAAAAAGAGAGAATATTTTCTTCCAACTGCCCTTCTACCCTGCCCAATAAAAGCAGACCTAATCATGGTTCTTCTGACAATCAAAGCATTTAGATTATATTCTGTCATACTATTGAATATCTGATCCAAATTCCTTACAATTTTTCATCACTTCTTTCCTTGGAAGATTTTTTAATGGAGTAGTATTCGACACCTGCATAGAGTTCACATTCACAGCTTCAGTCCATCTTTGTAACTTCTTTTTGCATACTCAGCAGTTGATTCCAAGTCTTCTTCTTCAACGAGAGATCTGATAGGCAACACACATTCCAAATAAAACCACTTAAAAAAATTCCAGACAACCCATTCCTGTACTGCCTAAAAGCAGGAATTGCCCTCAGTCATTTCTTATTTCAGGAAATGTTGCTTTGAAGTAAATCTTCACATAAAGTGTGTGCCAAACTATTATCCAAATGATAGTTGTGGTCCTTGGCCAGTAAGTGTCAAACAAATACTGATGAAACTGTGTCTGCTATACCTACAAATGAAACAAAACATTTTTAAAAATAAATACTGGAAGTGGAGACTTGCTAGAAATAAGTTCCCAGAATTCCCTTTCATATAATGCCCTCTGCTCCATGCGTGACAGTAGGTGAGCTGCTGGGGTTGGACGGGAAGGGAGTCAGCTGCAACCCTTTTATTTCTTCATTGCCTGACACGAGTTCTAGCTGTGCTCTACACTCCTCCCTCCTCTGCTTTTATGTTTGAAACTTTAGATCCTTTTTGAGGCTTCAGCATTGGTCCAATTGGGGTGCCGAAAAGCAATCTAAACCTTGATATTGCATTCCCTTTTAAACATATTCATTAGCAACAGATAAACAATCTATGTAGCTTTGAAAGCTCACCAAGAGACTAGAGATCACAAATCCCATTAAAAGACACGTTTTTGAACAATCGTACGCACACAAACACAGAGCAAACTAGGCTTTTGTTCATGCTCAGTTCTTTTTGCATTGTTGCACTCCTTCCAGCACTAAAAGCAAAGTCTGACAACAGCCTGTGAAGGTATCAAAGGATGACGGCTCTTACACCCTCAAAAGTGGTGTCAGAGCACCTCTAAATCAGAAGAAAACATCTGTAGGGCAAACAAAAAACTACTGGCTTTTGCTGGATTGTTCTTGTGTGACACACTGAAGAAAATGAGAAAGATCCCGCTTTTTCAGAGAATGGATTTTGAAAATAACACAGCTGTTCTTCCTGGCCACTTCTACAACCGACTTGCTGTACTTACCACTACTGCTAAATTTCTCTTTCCAAATAGTTTGTTTACACAACAACTATAAGAACAAGACTAGATGATCCCTGAGGTCCCTTCCAACCTGTGATTCTGTGATTCTGTGAACATGGAAAAGCTACAACAGGACACATTGCCCTGATCTTTACGGGGTGCAGGCAAATTGAATATTATCTATTCTTATTTGCAGGTGATTTACATCTAGCACCTTTTACAATGAGTGTTAGAGCTCCTGTGAAACACACATGGAAGGAAGAACCAACAGAAGACCTACAGTGTTAATCTAACAGACAAAAATTCAATGGACACACAAGACTCAGTATCTAGTAGTCCAGTCCCAGCAATTTGGCTCAGCAATCTTTGCTGGTGAACAGGAGCTGCACCTGCCTTACCTCCATATTGAACAACTCGGAGGAATCTGGGTATTTAACACTACAGAACCCCCTCAAACACCAAGAAAAATCTCCTGCAAATGGTAAGAGGGCAGGAGATGGAGCTAGCAATAGAAGTATATACCTCTATCCTACCAGAAAAGCCACAAGCAGCGTACCCAATTCCCAAGCACAGGCAGATCCACATTCCATATCCGTTTGCCAAACTGAGCCCAGAGATAACTGCCTCCACCAGACAAGGACAGCAGCTGTTTTACCTACACCGAGTATAGTGATGGCACTAACCTAGAACCATGGTACACGACTGTATACTTTACAATGCCATTACCTCTACATGGTAAGGTACAACAGCACTTTATTTGTTATGCCTTATATACCTTTACCTTTGCATGGTGTTTTTCAATCATTCAACTATATGGCATGGTTGAACTAGCAACCACTTTATTTATCTTTCCACCTGGACTCATCTAATCTCTTTTAAAACATAGCAATGATTTCTACTTCCTCTCTGAGGATCCCATTATCTTGCTTTACTCACCTGGAAAGACACATCCCAGCATGTGGCCTTTATCACTTTAATTATTTTGTGTCAGACTTACCACAGACATTGCCGCCTATCTTAACACGAACGTAGCCATCTATTCCCCATGTAGACCCCCAAGAGTTCTGTACAATCCAGTAAGGGATACTACCTGGAAGAGACATTTTTGTAATTAAGAGACAACATGAGATGTGGGAAGCATAAAAACCTGACACCCTACAGAATTAATTACTGGTTTAGTATCTCATGGTTTATGATGGTTTGATGATATAGTACTGTGAAACCTACTTCTGTTCGCAGAGGACAGAGCCAATAGTCCATTGTTGAAGAGACTAGATATACTCTCTGCTGACATAAAGACATGTGTTGCCGTGCTTGTGACTTTACAAGGACATGAAGTCCCACAGAACTGAAGAGGCACAGACAAGAGTAGTATTCCTCCTGGGAACAGACTGCGCTTCCAGAACGGATGTGACACCAAACCAAATGGCTCGCAAGAGAACACCCAATTCTGGATTTCAGTCACCTGCCCCACGGGAGGCAAGTTGTAAGTAGGAGAAAAAAACATAAAACCTACTGGGTTGAAGTTCAGTTGATGGAAACACACCTGTTCTGTCAAAACCAGTGATTAGAACAGCGTGATTTGCTCTTCCGCTGGAGCAGTGGTACTGTATGATCCCACCAAGATAATCCTGCCAGCTAACTGCATCTACTGTTACTGCCAAAGGGCCCCGGTTAACAAGCATCCGCATCATTTCTTCTTCCTGACCGCTGTGAAAGAAGTGAGTGATAATGCCGAGTGACTTAAGTTAGCACACTAAAGTGATGTGAGAGGTGGTAATCTACTTGTTAAGTACAATTTAAAAATAAAATAATCTAGCTGTTTCCTATGAGCTCTACACACCACATAACATACATCAATAAATCTGTATTTCATATACTACAACGCAATAATACAAATATAGGGCACACGGACTATGGGAAAGGTGCAGATCCAAAGATACGATGCTAGTAAAAAGAAGCAAGTTTCTGGGTCAAGTCAGTGGCCAATGGTGAGTGCTATGTACCTTTTATAGATTGCTGCATGGTATGTGCAATAACTAAATTTGGCAAATACAGACGGGCAAAGCTATAATTGATTCTAGTTAATTCTGTCTGGCAGTAATTCAACTCCTAGTCAAAACTGTATTTATTGTCTTGAAGTTCAGTATGCAGCTGCACTGTACTGATGAAAAGTAGAAACGAACTTTCTTGGTACAGAAACCTAAAAAACTACCAGTTGCCTTTACAAAATTCAGTTGACAACACTGTTTGCTAAGTCATGGACTGGAGGAGGGTGCGGGTGGTTATGTAAATGGGTCAATACTGAGGTAACTAAATACTTTGTAAATTTTTCAACAAATTCCAATTATTATTGGTAGGATTTACCATTTCTGATACTTAAGCAATGTAATGTTCACTTAGGATACGTTTAAAACAGTAACTGACTCAGTTTAAACACAGCCAACCGAAAAGACCTAATTACAAGACACTGACTTAAGCTTTCTAATTCGAACAAGCTTAGTGACGGTAGGGTTGAGTGGACTCATTGTGGCAAGCCATAACCCTCAAAAATGTTACGTATTAATGTAGTACCGAGCTACAGAACTGATGCAATCAACCTGGTAAACTTTGGCTGGTCGATGCACTATTGGCTCGAGCTTACTCCACAGTTAGTGAACACAGAAGGAAAAGTAAAGCAAATAAAAAGAATCAATAGTAGCTACCTGAAGTCATATGCAGCAAATCCTGTTATTGAAACTCCAAAATCTGAGCTACGAAAGTAATGGCACAGTCCTGTCTGGGCTTTAAAAGCATATTCTGAATCTCTCACAAGTTTTACTTTTGTCTGCAAGAAGATAAGTGAATAAGCATTTAATGCATCTAACTCTTAACACCATGCAAATCAAAACAGACATTGAAAACGGCCACAGAACTCACAATTCAGTATGTTCATGGTGAGATTGGAACTAAGAATGTCATGTTGGGAAATAAGATATTTCCTATCTCTAGTTCCCCTGTTGGCAGAGAAAGCTTCAGAAGGGATTCAGAAGTATGTAAATAATGAACAAAATTTAAGAGGTATCTCTGGTTTAAACTAGCCTCATGAGGAATCTCATCAGTTTCAAGATGGAGACTACGCACTCATTTAATGAATGACCATTCATTCTCTTCAAATCACATCACCACGCAAAATTATCCTCTCCTTGGGACAGTTCAAGAACATCAATATCCCAAGAACAGTTCTGTAAAATATAGAAATTAAGTCCAGTTCTGCTATTAGAATCAAATCCTCATGCCAGTATATAATGTATTATACCGGCTACCAGTTTTTGAAGTCCAGCTACAAAAGTATTGCATCAACCTTTTGTACTTTTCTTGTCTTCTGCAATACAGCATGTTTATGACAATTGTCTTCTCCAGTCTAATGCATCTGTAGTCTCTCTGCTGCCAAGCAAGAGGGAATTTTGCTTCAGAGGAATCCAGATGAATATCCTCTGTCTTTCTTGAAATGCAAACTTAAACAAGTTTTCTAGACTCTCATTAGCTGGGGTTATATGAATCTTTAGGGGTAGAATTACCCTTAAAAAACACAATCCGCACTTTTTTAAAACTTCAAAAAAATAAGAGATTCTTTTTACATTCCTATAACTTGATCTGTTGTGCTAGAAAACACTTTATTTCAAAGATATTAAAATGTTTCTGCTTATATACTATTAACACACATTTTGCATTTTTCATGAATGAAAATGCGTTAGCTACGACAGAAGTAGAATTTCTTTTTGAAACTATGTCTGCCTTTTAGTTGTTTTGGGTTGCAAGTTAAACAAAGGTGATCACAGTCAATTCTATCCTGAGGTTCTCCACACTCCTGCATTTTAGTGTTTGCAACAGAAACCACAGAAATTTGACAGCAGAAAATATCAGCATTCCTCCTCTCCTCCAGATGCTGGTGCCGAAACTGGAGACTCAAATTCACAAAATGACACACGGATAAATGGCTCCTTCTACATGGGTACTGTATGCCTGCAGTTATAACTGATTTAAGTGGAAATACTGTAGCTTTCAAGAAACAGTATTTTAGCCCTTGTGGGTTGATTTGCTACATTCACAAGAATATATATAGACTATAAAATTCCAATCAAGTTTCAATTCTGCTTCAATAAACTCTCGATTCTAGACTAAATAAATATGCATACATATATACACACACATATGTATATGCATATACACACACACATACACACATACGGAAAAAAAAAAGTCCAATGAGCTCCACCTTCCCCATCACATTTCCCAGTAAAAAAGAATGATAATATGAAAGCTAAGGAAAGGTCCTAGGTTTATGAAAAGTTTCAAACCTGGTTCAGCCAGCTCAAAGCACTAACAGTGGATCCCCCGCTGCAGCCGTAATTATTGTATGAACAGTCAATAACCTGCTGTACGCTGAGTTCCTCCAGGTTATTTCCTTTAATTGCATAGGCAGACTCTATACCACCCACAATGCTGAAAGCCCAGCAGCCTCCACACTGGTACAAGGAGAGGGGAAATGGGAGAAAGAAAAAGTCAGCTTTGTTTTTGAAGCCTGATATGAAAAGAAAAAAGTCAAAAGGGTCTTCTAATGCCCTTCACTTACTACTTCATCCTTGAATTTCATTTTAAGACAATAATAAAGAAATCTAATCAGCCATTTAAAACACTGAACTGGTTTTTCCCCTGTACTGCTCTCTGAAAGCTAGGAATGCATTATGGATGTCTTATTTTAAGGATTCCTGCATTGTGGTTGTCTTGTTTTAAGGGTTCCTTCCCGATTCATTTTTACTCTTTAAGATAGTGCTGAGGATGCTTTTTACTGTGAGATATGTATCTAAGGAAGGATTGGGGCTCAGGGTGAAATTGTTTTTTAATCACATTACTTAGTAAGTTTTTCAGAAGGATGCAGTTCAGGAGATACTCTACAACTTTCTAGTCTGAAGAATTTTATAGATATATATTAGATTACAGTTTAAGAAACAGTAAACTGAAATCAAACATAATAGAAAAAAATCTTAGAAATAGAAAAAATCTTAGAAAAAAATCTGCACTGCAGTTCTAGGCTCTTTAAACTGTGGCATTTAAAATAGGAAGCAAAATTTATTCCAAGGCAAGGTCCAGGTTACTCTATGTGAAACACAGAAAGGAAAGACATTGGAGATTTAACAGCTTATTTGTTTCTTACCAGAGACCCTAATAACTTTGGGATAAACTGTAATCATGTCGGGTCTGGTTATCTTCCTATCATGAATGCATCCTGAAGTGTTTCATGGTAAAGACATGGGTGTTGAACAGCCAAGGGCATTCAATCATGAGGGAAAACAACAGCAAAGAATCTATACCCACCCAGGTGAAATGGAGGGATGAGGTCAGATACTGAACGTACCTCCGTCTCTTCAGAAAAATACAAAATATACATGGTGCAAAATATATATGGTGCAAAATATATGCAGATTTAATTAATTAGATCAAAAATGTATTACACACTGTTTACAATGGCACAATGTCTAAATGCACAACTTCTACATGTCACGCTTTTGAGTCTAAGTCCACTTTGCATGAAATGCCATGTGGCTCTGTTCAACGGCCATACTTGTGCCAGCGCTCCAAGGAGCCTCGAGGCAATGCTGGTCCCTTCCAAAACCTTCACTGTGCTCTACGACGTACCTGCTGCAACTGTCCCTGAGCAGCGCTTGAGAACCAGGAAAGGAAAGCACCAGGACTTACTGTTTGCTGATTTCTCACTTCTGCAATGACTTTCTTGTCCCTCCAGTCAAACTTCTTTGGCAAAGGTTTTTCTTTTCCCTTTGGCACTTTTACATATCTGGGAAGTTTGTGAGGTATGCTTCTTAAGTAAATAGCTAAACACAGAATACAAACATCTATAAATCTACTAACTTAAAAAAAAACCACAAACAATTGTTTTACTAGAAGCCACAAATGTAACAACTTTGTTCTGTAGTTACTATCATGAGATTACATCTCATTCTCAAATCCACAGAAAGTTCATGTATTTTAAAATTATCAATATACACCAGAATGAATGTAAATATTCCTACAGTTCTAGACACAACAGAAATACTCCATGTAGGTAATGTGGATTTACTAAAGGTGATCAATAACCACTCCATAAAACAAGTTTTGTTTGAAAATTTTCACAACGTTTTAAAAAATTAAAAGAGGTGTGAAATCCCCCAACGAACAGAACATTTAACAGCAGATTTGAACTGCCAGAAGGGAAGATTAGATTAGGTATGAGGCAAATTTTCTTAGTTAAAAAAATTAAGTGTGTCATATTGCTCCTGAAAGTCATAGCTGTCATTTGCAGCTGTGGACCTCCAAGCATCGTTTGGATTGTAGTCAATTTTGTTTTGGGGTAGGGAATAGGAACTTAAGACTACTTGAGAACTTTGTGTATTTTCCAATTTTACAGCTGTTGCAACTGAAGAAGGCCCAGTGAGAAGAAAGAAGGAAAGAAGGAACAGTCTGTATACTAATTCATATGCAGGCTCTGGGCAATTCAACTTTGCAAGACTAGAGAAACGTGAAGAGGATTGCTGTATCCTTCAGAAGTACTTACAGTTTGGTACCAGACATGGTAAACTAGCTGACTATCAGCACAGGAAGAATCTGTAAATGTGAAAGACACAAGGTTCTGGGAAAGAATAAGAAAAGTAACAGAAAAGGCATTAGCAGCAGCCAGGAAATGTACCTTTGAACTCTTCAGGGAACAGGTGAGAAAACTGATTTATTCCATAGAAAGCAGTCATATTATCTTTTGATGATGAATTCAGTAATATAATTCTTTTAGCACTTTCCTGAAGGAAAAAAAATATATTGTGGACATTATTAAGCTAGCAGTAGTGACAAAACTGTAAGAGCAGGAAAAGAAAAGGTTAGCAACAGCAAACATAAACTTAGATAACAAGACAGCTGTTCACCTCAGATTCATCGTGGATTCCTATCAAACCAATATGAAAGCCATTAGACTAATTTCAACTCCATTTGTTAAGTGCATAGAGGGTAAAAAACTGATATGAGACAGACAAAACAGGCAAGCTGAGAACAAATTGTGTCAAACTCAACAGATGCCCTTTGACAGCACAACAAACCTTGTGGATCAGAGATATCTAAAAATGTCTTCAGATAAGAGTTAACCCTGTCTCGCTTTATGTCTTTATAAAGCAAAAGAACAGTATAAGGGTTTAAATACATTGAAATCCCTACCCTTTGAATTATCAGGAGTTGTAGATCTATGAAAAACATGTTTTTGACCGACGAAAAGCAAGACAATCTGACACCCAACTCCTTCTACTGACGCAGTTCAACGTGAAGTATAAAAAACTTAATGCCGCCGGCGGAAAGCAGGGGCCCCGTCCGGCCCGGCCGCCCCATTCCCCCGGGAGCTGCCGAGACCTGAGGTACGGCGCGGCCACGCCCGCCTCGCCGCGCGGGTCGGAGCCTCCCCGGGCCGAGGCTGACACCTGGCGTCAGAAACGGGGAAGGGGAGAAAAGCCGCGACACCCCAACCCCTGCAAACTGAGGGGAAGCCGAGCAGGCAGGGTGGGGGAAAGCACACCAGCGAAGGATGCCGGAGCGGGCCTCGGTACTCCGGGGCTGAAAAGCTCCGCCGGCCCACCTTCCTCCACCTCTCGCCCGCCGGCCGCCCGGCTAGCAGCGGCAGAGCGGCGCGCCGTCAGCCCTCCTCCGGCGGAGCCCGCAGCCAGCGCGGCGGCAGCAGGCCCGCTGTGTAGCGCGGGTCGCCAGTGTAAGTGCGGGCAGGGACACCTACCCGGAGAGCCGCCGCCGCCGCCGCCTCTTCTTTCTGCCGGCCGCCTCCGTCCCACGGCCGGCGGCCCGGACCGCCGCCGCCCTCCGCCCCAAGCCGGGTGCCCGCAGGCCCCACGAGGGCGGCGCTGCCCGCCCGCAGCAGGCAGCAGAGAAGCACCAGCACCCCCATCGACCGTCCGGGGCGAGTGCCGGGCCGCACCATGCCGCGCCGGGCAGCGGGGCCCGTCCTCTGGCGGGTCCCCCCGCGCCTCCGCCGCCGCCCCTCCCCTGGCCGCCATGTCATAGCGGGGTGGCGCATAGGGGCGCACACCCAACCCCACGGGGCTTGTTTTCGTGGGGAAGAGGGCGCTGAAGCCTCCCTGCTTTCCAGCCTCTACCAGGAGGCAGCCCTCCGCGTCCCCCTCCGGCGGGCCTAGGGTCAGGCGGGCACGGGGGTCCGGCACCCCGCTGGGCTGCCCCCGCCGGGCCGGGCGGGATGAGGCGAGGCGGGGCATGAAATGGTGGCCGCCCGGCAGTAACGCCTCCTGCGCCGCTCCTCGGGGGCTGGCTGCGCTGCCTCCGCCTCCGGGTGTCCCGCTGCCGGCGCGGCGGTGGCTCGGGGTGCCTAGCAGCGCCCAGAAAAAGCCCGTGTTTCAGGCGGTGTTTTGCCGTGTGGGAGATGCGCTGCGGGGCGCGCAGGGCTGCAAACGAGGGGAGGAGATGCGCTGAGCGCTCAGCTAGCTACGGGGTTAATGCTACCGGGGGGAAAGTTAGTTGGTAGCTGCAAACGGGGCCGCCAGTAAGGAGAAGGCGTTAGTTGCTCCTTCGGGGCGGCAGAGGTACAGTTCATAGGCTTTAGCAAGGGAGGGCGTTGGTGGGGGGAGAAGAGCCGCCCTACGCTGCACAGCCGGTGCCCCCAGCCGCTGGTGTCCGGCGCGATTAGGTTTTGCTGGAAGGAAACGTGAGAGCAACCTGCGTGTGCTTATGGTGGCTCATGGGTTTCCTCAGAGTCCGGCCATGTGCTGACACTCGAGCAAGCAGGTTAGTGTTTGGCGTTTAAAACTTCATTAGGCCCGTAAAAGTTAACAGGGTCCTTTTTGTTTATTTCCATCACCAGGTGTAGCATTTCTAAGTGGAATATTGGTTTAAACGTAGTCTTTGTTCCGGTTGTCTCGGCTGGTCCCCCAGTACCCCGTCGCCGCAAGGCGAAGGCGCGGGTGCCCTGTGCTGTGGCTGGTGCCCGCAGCAAACCTTGCAGTGCTGTGTTTGGGAAGCGTGAGGCCTCCCGCACGCTGAAACTGTAAACTGCAGGGCGTGAAGCTTTGCTGCCACCGCTGTGTTGTGTAACAGCAAATTTGTGTTGGTTGGAGTGTGTGCTTTGGAAAGGGTGAGGCGCAAAATTGTGCCAGCCCATGGTTGTTTTTTTTTTTTTCTTTTTTTTTTTTTTTCTGTGGCATGCAGCATTTTATCCAATAATACAGGTTTGAAAGACCAATTACTGTGCGAATCTGGTTTCAAATGCCTGGGATTGTGACTTCTGAGCACTGGCTTTTTTATACCGTTCCACTCTGTGATGGTAGCTCCTGTGAGGGGGGGCCTGGTAGCTCCAGCAATTTGAGTGCTTGACTGATGTCTGGCATCCCCCCACTGGTGACTAGAGAAGGATTTAAATAACTTTAATCAGCAGCACAACAGAGTTCTCTGCTTTACATAAGCATTTAACCCTTTTCCACCCCCCTTACATAAAATGGCCTTTTGCCGTGACTTTTTCTGTGACTAGAATGGCAAAAGTATTTTGATGTTGGCAGTACTTATGCTGTGCTTGGTAGGGGTTTTTTGGCTTTTTTTTTTTTTTTTTTAAAGCAACTGAACAGCAGTGGCAAAAAGCTTCGCTAGACTGAGACTACAATACCAGAGTTGTCTGTCAGGGGAAGCAAGAACAAAAACTAGTATTTAAAGAGATGGCAACAGTTCCCTCCTGTCCACCCCACTGATAATGGAGCACTTGTTTATTTGCAGAACACTTATCATGCAGGTAGCTTTTCTTAATGTTGGAAGAAAAATTTGTTATTCTGCTTTATAGCCTTGAGTTCTACATATTTCTGTAGTGACGAGAGAAGTTAATGTACTGTTAATGCTGAGAAGTTGAGGCAGTTTAAAGACACTCATATGGTGGCAGTTTAAATGATAAAACAATCATGGCAGTTCAGGAACAGCCTGGCAGTATAAATAAAAGTTTATGATCTGATCCTACCAAATAGCTTGTGCCCAGGATTGGACAAGGCTGTGGGGATCATGATCCAGCCCTGCTTTTGCCTTCCCCCTCTTGTGGAATGGCTGTCGGGGGATCTGCTAAACTGTTGCCAGTTTTGGTACAGGAGGGCTATTTAGGGCGATTTATGGCTTATAGCCAGAGTATGAAAGAGCTTGTTATCAGAGCAGATTTTATTGGTTATTCTGATATGTTTTATCATTGTAAACCCAGGATTGGCATGGGAGATGTTATTACAACTTATTACAAACTTGTATTGACATAATGAGCTCTGGGTTCAGCATAGGGACTGGATAGGATGAAGACAGTAACATGAGAAGTGAATGGTGAAACCCTTTTAAGGATGGTCTAAACCTCAACAGCCAAATTCTGAGCAAAAATCCATCAAAGTGTGACTGTGGGCACTGAGACCCTCAGGAGAAATGCAGGGCAGTGGCTGGTGGAAGTGTCAAGGCAAAGCTTGATATGGGAACTGTAGCTTTGGGATCGCGAGAGTAACAGAAGCCTTAACGCAAGAGTCGCATGATTTTATTCTGTACGGTACAGTATAATGGAACAGGAAAGAAGTTACTTTGCCAGTCAGTGTAAGCAGCAGAAAGATGCTGAAATTAGCTTTAATAAAAAGTATGTTTTCAAATAAAGCATTTCAGACTTTCCATCCAGCTAACATCATCAACTTTAATTAAATTGGCCTGCTAGTTTTGAAGTTATTGCTTGGAAATTACGATTATCTCAAACTGAATACATTCTATTATTCTTAATATACTATCATTAACTTCTAAACCAATCAACGTAGCTTTACTAGAAGAAAGGTATAAACTTTCAGTTATTTTTTGTTAATGTTTCCGTGGGCTGTGTCCTGTTCATAACAGGAGAAGCTGCTGTCTTGCTTGGAGAAACTTTTATTTTGTATGTAGGCTTCAGGAGTTACGTTTCCTGTGAAACACATGAGGGCAGCAAAGGACTTCAGGAAAGGTGGTTGCAAACCATGCAGTTTTAGTTTTGATTTTTATTAAAAAATAAATAAACAACCCCCCAAATAAAAAAAACAACAAGCAAAACCCCTCCTATTTTGGGAAAACAGATGCATCCTAGATTGATTCATGTGAAAAAGTGTACAGCATATCAAGAGGAAAAAAGTTTTTCTCCTAAATTTGCCCTCTCTTTGTGCTAAGTAGATGTGTCAATTTATCTTGTTCGAGAGGAGAGAGTGTTAGAAAAGTCAGCATCTCCTCTGACGACTGCTGGTTCAGGGAGAATAGAAGTGTAACAAACAGCAAAGGGTAGGTAACTGCCAGCCAAAGTGTTTCAGAATGTTTTATTTTTCCACTAAGCTACCATGCTATTAAAGCATTTTGTACTTGTGCGTAGATGAACAAAACCCCACCAAAGTACATAAAAAGCTGTCTATAGGCGTGCATTCCCTGTTCTAAGTCCAGTAAATCTAGTTTGCTTCATTAAGATAAAAGAAAATACACTTGTAAAAATAATATCAGAATCAGCCCTATAAAAAGGAATAGAATATAAACTTTGTGGGTTTGTTTCCTTTTTTTTAAAGCTTTTTTAATATAAATTCTTCCTGCTTCATTGACACAGGTAAGCCATGCATTAGTTACACAGGTCACACCAGAGAGGTGATTAAAATCTTTTTATGCAAGTGTATACTTTATTTATGTTGCAAGATTTATTCCAAAATTCTGATTTAGAATTTTATAATTGTAAATGCTTATTTAAAAATAACTTTTTACATATCTCTTTACTGTTCTGGCTATTCATTAGAAGTATTTAATGAGTCCAGACAATGCATACTAAAGAAAGAATCAATAATGAATATAGATTTAAGAACCTCTAAACTCATTGTAAGATGTTTTTAAATGAAGATACTCCTTTATTAAGAGAATGTGTTTCTCATCAGGTGCAAAATACCCATTTCTAAAATGACTTGTAACTTAAACTGGTGTAATTAGTGGGTGAATTTTCATAGCGTTACAGGGGCAAAGCGAGATAGCATGTTAATATTTAGTAGTCCGGCTCTTTTTTTTTCCCAGTGATTTTTGCATAGCTATTTGAAATAGTTAATTGAGTCTTGTTAGACAGCTTAGCTTCAGTGCCCTTTGTCCTCTATGTTTATAATTATCATGGCAAACAAGGGCAAAACGCAATAAATAACTTCTGAGTTGAAGATGCGTCTTCCAAGGGTGGGTACTGCTGCTGCCAAGGGCAGTAATGAGATGTGTTAATGGACCTGTGGGGAGGAGGCATGCCTTTCACTTTGATAGGTATCTACATAGCAGCAGTTTGGACCTCTGCCTTTGCATGCATGCAAGATGTTTAACAAGTGGAAAACAAATGTCTTTGTATTGTGCAGACCTCAGCCTCGGAGAGAAATGATCTAAGCCTAGCAGCAGATGGAGCTGAGTGCCTTTTCTTAAAAAGACCTGTTGGGAAAAATATTTCAGGATAAGTCTAAGGATTTGTTTCTTTTAAGACCTTGCAGTGGTGGTATTCGCTAATATAGTTGCACTGGTAACAATTATTAAATGTAAGCAAAGCAAATGAGAATTGTATTCTTGAGATGAAATCTGGTCCTATTTAAGCCAACATGAGGGTAAATATGTAGTGTTGCTGCAGCAGCCAATGTTCAGAAGTCAGCTTTTCTGAGCCCCAAGGTAGACTTTGAAGTTTGTGAGAAACAGAGAAAATTACACATGGTAATAGCTGGGTTTGCAGCAATAACCAAGCTGTGCAAGGTTATTGCCTTACCTAGATCATGATAAATTTCTGTGTTGACCATGAAGTCTCTCCTGGTAGAGCTATCTTCCTTTGCGAATAATGAAATTACTGTAGGACCTGCTTCTCAAACCTGACTCTTCTGTACCTCAGCTGAACATCCTAAACACCAGTAAATCTCTAGCTCTTTAAAAAATATTTTTCTTCAGTCTTGTCAGTAGGGGTTAAATTATGAATGAGGAAGGCTGGCAGCAGAGCTAATAATTCAAATCAAATGGTGAACCAAAATTTGTAAATGTAGAAAGATCAATCATAGAATCATTAAGGTTGGAAAGGACTTCTAAGATCATCAAGTCCAACCGTCAAATGTGGTTAGGTGTAAGACTGTCACAGACATAGCAACACCTATTCTGAGTGAAACTGAAGAAGTCTTGACAGTTTTAGGGAGCTGAGAATTGGCTTTTAAGATGGTGACTCTGCCATTTCTGATCTTCTCTGTCCTCATTGCCAGTCCCACTTGCCAGTGTGTATAATAGTTTGACATTAAGTATTCTCAGCTGAGAAAACTTCTTAGATCCAGGTCATTCAAATCTTATTTTCCAGCTGGATTTTTTTTTCTTTTTAATATTTAATTATTCCCAGAAAGTGGGGTAAGTGGCCAGCTTTTCAGAAGGAAGTTCAGGCGATATTGGGTGCAGCCTCATTTGAGGGCACAAGCATTCGTAAACATTTATTTATGTTAATTTTTCTTATTTCTTCCACCAAACTGTTTAATTATTGGAGGTGGACAGAGTGCTCATAAGTAGGAGTAGTGCTGTTTTGCAGAAATCTCCTTTGCAAATTTCTGTAAATCCTCCAGTTAATTTGTTTATACATCCTTCGTGAATTCTTCTGTGACTTCGTGGGTAGAGGAATCCAGCAAGAGGGTATGAGGACTTGCCAAATTCAAATAAAAGGAGAAATAAAATTTAAAAAGTACCATTCAGAAATCCAGATATTTCTATCCTACATAACTTTTTGCACTCATTTTTGGAGTATCCGGTTACTGACTTTTTCCACTGGTGATTGTAACTCAAAAATGCTGTTCAATCATCCCAACCTTATATTCTTTCTGTTCCATATATGATGCCTTCCACTTTTATTTTACTGTGGAACTTAAAAGGACTGATCTTTCTAATCACACTGATTTGAGTCGGTTGCGACTCTTACTGCTATGATTATAATACTGTTGAAATTGTACCTTGTCCCTATAGTGCTTTATATCTATAGATTTCTAGTGCTCTTTGCGGGAAGGTCAGCAATGTAAAACCGATGTCAAATTTGCACCTCAAGCATGAGACCTGTGTCCGTGACTAACCTGTGCACAGAAGTAAGCGGTCTGTTTTGCATCAGTGGCTGACTTCAGTCTTTCTCAGATTTTGTTGTTTATGTGCCACATGCTGTTAAGGTCTGGCATTAAATAAAATCCTTGCAGGAAGACATACTATTTTTATTGTGTAAAGTTTTGGTGGAAAGGTAACCTTTTTTGTTGTTGCTTTAGGCTTTGTTCTAACAGCAGGCTTTTATGCATCAGGAGTGACTGTCCTCTCTTCCCTGCTGCTGCATGTGTGAAATTCACACCCGTGTTGTCACCATTTCCATACGTGCTGCTGAAGGTGCGGAGCTTTTCTGAAGTCTTGCAGCTTTTATAAGCTGGGAGGGTGGGACCCAGCTGCCTGTTGTTAATGGGAGGATTAGTATGCAGGAAAACAGATTTAGGGGAAAAAGAGAGGAATAGGACTGTGCCCTTGGTTTCCTCTTTTGTTACCGTGGGGCGTGCATAACCTGGGATAGTTGTCATCTTCTTCAGTCAGCATCTACAGCCAGTATATCAGTGTTATGACCTTGTCACAATATTTTGGTCCTCTGGTCCTGAATGGTGGTGCAAACACACTTAGGGAATTTCCATCTTTGTCTTACTCCAGTTTGCCTATGTATGCAGTATCTAACTAGAAGAGCAGTGCTTGAGCTATTACATTTTTGATTCGTTTTACCTCTGTCCATTTTAACCTTTACTGTGGATTCTAATATATGTTTGTTGGCTTTTTTCTTGGTTATGAAACCTTCTGCATCTATAGGAAGTGTATGTGCATTTGTATATATGAACATATTCAGATCAGACAGTAAATACTAATTGATATTGAAGACTTCAACTTAAAATAGAATGCACTTAAAGCATGGAGCTGCTAACAAAGAAGATACCTGCTGGATATTTATAAATGATATATTGGAAAAAGTTAACTTGCTGAAGGAAGGGTAAGGACCCTTGGCTTTTATTTATGTGACTCAATGATTGTTTTTCCACTGGAATCCCTTTCTTATTCTGGGCTATTTGCTGTTCGGTTGTAAGAACTGATTTTGCTATTTAGAAAGAAAAAAAGTGCAGTTAGTAGTGCATCATATACAGTTATTATGCTGACTAAAAATCTGGAGCCAGGGAAAAGGCAAAAATGTTTTTATTATGCAGAAAGGCAAAATGCTTTAGGGTTCGTATAGGTTTCCTTTCACTGAAATTAATGTAATCATTTTATGAATCAGAATTTGAGCATATTTGGAAGTTAGGGGGTCATAGGAAAATAAATTATGTAAATGTAAGTTGGCAGTCAAGCAAATCAATACTGGGCTTATAGTTGTTTCTACTTCATGTGATTTTTGGACTTAATGTTATTTTAACATAATTTCAAATAAATGTTGATGGTTCTATTAAGCTGATGCTTTTTTTAAGACTGTAAACAAAAGTATAGTTCCACTACTATTCTGTGGTCCTAATGGTGGTTTTAGATGGTGTAAACCAGGACGAGTTCTGTTTAAGTGAGTGTGGAATTATACTGATGCAAAATTAATGCCATGGTGAGCACAGCTGAGCCTTGTCTATTTGTCTTAGTTATGGACCTTGAACTTGCATCTACAGCTTGTCAGGGAGAAATCCTGTTACAGCTTCTAGTTTTCTTCTTACAAACCAGTACTGTCAGCCTTCTGTGTAAGACCATACATGGCGCACTGCAAGCAGAGTTTCCCAGATGATTAAATTACATTGTTTTGAAAAATTGAGGTGATGTCAGGAGCTGTTGCACAAAGAAACAAAGTTCCATTAATTACCCAAATATTTACTGTATTGGGGGTAATTTAAAACATAATGACAGCTTGCTTCACCCTTTCTGTGTTAGCAAAACTTAATCCTACTTTTAAAAGGATACTGCCAAGTCTTTGGGTCTTCAGGTCTGACTTGCTTTGGTTCATGAGGATACTGCACTGCTCTCCTAATTTTCCCAGGAAGTAGAAACTTCATAGGTCATAAGTTTATAAAGCAGTTTCTTAATGATGCAGTTAAGATTCCCTCTTCCATACCTTATAGCTTCTCAAATGTAGCTGAGCACAAAGGAGAACTAGAGAGGCAATTTCTTCTGAAAATCCTGATCATGGCAAGTGTACATTCCTTCTAAAGAGGAAAACTTTCTTGTATCTCAGTTCTTCCTTCCTTGGGAGGTTGAGAGTTATGCAATTTGAAGCCCTTCATTCTGGAGATCATTGAAAATGTAATTCTTTTAAAAAAGACTCATAGTACATTCTGCTTTTATAAAAAAAAAATTGATATTTTAATTTTTCTCATATTTTTTTCATGTATTTTATTTACCAGGCTAGCCACATGCACAGCATCTTGTGCATTTGTTGCCACAAACAAGTATTCAGAGAGTATAAAAACACAATGTGGTAGAATTTTTGGGAAAGTAATCCTTATTTAATATTAGATCTAACGGATTTAACATCTAATTTAACACCTATGTTTAAGTCTCAGTTAAAATGAGCAACATTACAGCAATATATTTTAAGCAACTTTTGTTAAATAGATTGAGGTAATTCTTAAGGGAATGTACTGTCTGAAGAAATAAATATATATGTAGAAGATGTTCAAGCTAAAACTGTGAAAGCTGCGTCGTCGCTTTTTATATGCTGAGCCTGTCAGCCTCATCTAGATGTCTGTGTTAAGTTACCAGTGTTTTGCTGGGTTGTAAAACTGCTGGTGAAATGTAGTGTCTTAACTATGGTTTGGGTTTTTTTTGTCTTTGTGTGGTCATTTCTGGGGAACATAGGCATGATATTCATGGACAGACATGAACGTGTGGCTGGGATCGGTACATGTTCTGGCTTCTCTAAGAGAAGCAAGTAGTTCTGCCAGTTGTTCATGGCCTGTTGCCATTTGCTTTGGAACAGAGCACTGCTCTTTATTGACAGCTTACTATGTACAGATACAGAGCATTTTTATTCTGAGGTTGGGATGCTTATCCTTCATTTTAACTTAAACAGAATTTCTCTTTGGGGTGGTTAAAGAAGGTGTAGTAACATTGTTGCCAGGCTGGAGCCAACACCAGACATGCTGCTTCATATGGTTGACCATGAACATACAACATTTTAATGTTTTCTGTGCTCAGAACACAGACAGTTTGTCTCATTGAGTTATTCATGGTTAAATATCTTGAGATGACTGAAAACTTAGTGAAGGTAAATGATGTATAGTTTGAGCTGAGGAAAATTGCGTATGTGTTTGGAGTATGCTTCTTAAACCAGTTTACTAAATTTCAATTATAAGAACAGAGGATTTTTTTTTTCAGTTAACACCACCATTTATTCCCAGCCAAAAGAGAGTATGAAGTGCTACTGAATTAAATTTCACATTTATAGACTTCAGAAGGAAATGAGCACTAATGAATGCTTAGGAGTTTATTATGTACCTTTGTGGTCCAGTATTAAGAAGAATATGCATTACCTGAAAAGTGGTCCATATTTAAAGTGCAGACTGCCTGGCCCTAGCAATTAAATAGCAGAGATGTTACTTGCCGTAACAATTTATTGTAATTTGGAGCCAATGTTAAGGTGAAGTGTGTGCAATTAAAATGGGAAACTAACTGCCGTGGCAAGAGGTGCTTACCTAAGACCAGCGTTAAGAGTTTTCAGGAACTCGCTTTCCCTGCCAGATTACACTCTGCCCTCGCCGATTATACAGGCAGTCTGCCTTAAATAGTATTGGGTAGGGTTCAGTGCTGATCTTGAATTACCAGAGGACTCTCTCTTTCTTTATAAAGGGGGGTGTATTAGGTTGGAGCTTGCAACCACAGTGCCCTAGCTATAACCTGTGAACTCCTCTTTGCCATGTGGTGGGCAGGCTACGAAGCAGAAATAGTATGTTTATGAGCAGAGCGAGGGCTGGGAGTGCACTTTCCTTTAAGGCTGGTGTCATAGCTGAGGGAGACCTCTATTCAGAGGTCCTTGGTATTGAGCCTGTATAGACGGGTTAATTTTGTTCCATTGTTTGAAATTTATTAAAAGGAATTTAATGATTCTCATTCTTCTGTTCTGAGTGTAATTCTGCATAGTCAAAGGTATCCTCTGGGTCATGCAGCAGGTGGGGAGCAACAGAGGTAGCTGGCTGGGCAGGGAGGCATGGCTAGGGAAACGGCCACAAAGCCATGATTTCCAGGTAGGTCTGGCCTGGCTGTTTCTCCAGTGCATCACAGGAGAGGAACTCATTAGGGTGGGGTGAATTTGTACCTTTATGTGCATTAAAAAATGTTTTCTTGATGGACCCAAATGCATTGAAGGGAGAGAGATTTCTGCCTGCCCGGACAGTTTATGACCCCTTCAAGAGTCCCTGTTCTATCCTGCAGCAGCCAGGCCTGACTGCAGATTTGGCAGACTGCATCCCTGGTGAGCAATTGGCACAGCCATCCTGTGCTTAAGAGATATCAGGTGACATGCAGGCAAAAAGGGAGACATTAGTTGATTTGTTTGTATGTTGGGATAAATGCCTGATACTTTCTCATTTTCCTAATAGATTTTCCTTTTTATCAGTGTTGACCCAACTGCAAAGTTGAGACTTAAGCTTGGTGCCATCGCACTTGAAATCCAAGTATGCAGTGCACTCTGTTTTCCTTGTTAATTAGAAGATTATCCCATCAGTCTGTAGTGTTTTGATCACCTTTTTTCTAATCATCTTGGAAAGGGAGGATATTTTTTTTCCAACCTCTGTTGCAAAACAAAATATGAAGACAAAGACCAGCATCTGGCCTGTTTGCTATAAATCCCAGCATAGCTCTTTCCTAAAGTGTGGATATAGTGCCTAACTAGAACTACTGCACCATGAAAACTTGGTAAGTCATTGATAAGTGGCACATGCCTCTGGCTTGTCTGGTTAGCCTTCCTTAAATTCATTAAAAAACTCTCAAGTGGATTTTAGCCTCTGACTGCTTTTCTTCTGGATTAATCTTGCAGTTATTGAATTACTACCTCTGGGGACTGGGAAGAGAGTCTAACAAGATGATAAAAATCTAAAAATGTCTCCATTGCTTGTCAAGTGAAACTTCCCTACATCCCTACAAATGGATTTGGTTCACTGAAGCATCAGACTAGGTTGTTGAAGTAGTTTTCAGTAATTGTGAAGAAGAAAGATAAAGTGGTTTGAATACAAGCTTGAATACTTGAAGAACTTGAATACTGATTAGTCATCAGAGATGATTCAAATTTTGAATCACAACTTAGTCCTTGCCAGTTCCATTTGATTCTTGCAACCATTCTGAAGACTGAAAATGTCAGGGTAGCAGCTGTATCACTAACCAAAACGTAGTACTAAATTGGATGCTCAGTGGACTTCACTGAGCAGTCTTATATTGTACAAGTAGGAACAAAATCCTGTAGATAAGCGGTCCCACTAAGTTGAGGAAGAAATAATTGAGAAGGATGATTAATTTGTGATTTCTTTTCACTTTCACTTTAAATAAATTACTGTGGAGGCAATTAAGAAATTCTTCCCATGTAATAAGTTAACTTGATGAATTGTGGTGGTCCAGAAATGGCTTAGATTTATTTTGGGTAAGTACAGTCTATCACATTAAAGTTAGCGATGCATTTTCTAACAGCCTTTCCATAAACAAAGAAGCCTCACTGGGACTGGTTTTATAAATGCTGTTTTTAAGTGTTCATCTTCACCTCACTCTTTGAAGGTTTTTTCCAAGAATTAAGGGCATCTTTTACCTGATATTATTTTAGGAAGGAGAACAATTAATATATATGAGTCAGTGAGTTATGGACAAAAGATATTCCTTTGCTGAATAGTTTTAATTTGATTAAAAGCTATTTAATGAACTATTTATATTTCTATTATCACCTTTGAAAGTACTATGAGCAGATTTACTTTTCTGCACTGCAGATAGCTAGCAGTAGTCATGTGGTGTGCTAAAATCCCATGGAGGGTTATAAAGCATTATAATAGCTTTATGTATTAAAGAGTTAAATTACAGAGGAAATTTACAAAATTTTGTTCATGGAGGATCATTTGAGTAGGACATTGTAGTGGGGGCTGAATAATAAAATTTGACTTTAAAGGGTCTCCATACGTAACTGTTTGGTTGATACTTCTGGAAATCATGATTTAAAGCCTGTGGAGACCCCCTGTCTCTTATCACCAATTTCTAGTCTTGAGGGCTTTTGCATCTTTTCTAAACACAAAGACTAGCTAGTGGTTTACTATGGAATTAATTTACTACAGATTAATGGAACTATAAACCAAGAAGGATCAAAAGTAAGGCTCTTATAAGAGGACTTGAACAGTATATAATTTCATCAACTGTCAGCTAATTCTCATTAACCGGTAGCTAAAGGAGGACTGAGGTGCCCCAGCTAATAGTATAGTATCTTGGGCATTATGGAGACATTCAGGAGTATTCTTGCTATGAGAAGGAGAGAAGATCTCCAGGAAAGCCGGTGGCGCAGGAGAGGGCAGTGCAGAGATGCTGTCATTCACCAGGGATCCTGTTGCTTCTGACCGATTCATGACAGGTCATACTGGCCCCATGATATTCCTTTCACAATCTAAAAAGTAAGCTAATGGTAGAGGACTTAATAATAATGAAATAATAATTAAAAATAACTAATAAAATAATATATTGTCACAGAAGCAAAGTGAGTGAAAAAGCTTGAAGATACAGGAGTGGCATAAATATATGTATGTAATTAACACAGTACAGTCTTAAACACAAATGCTAATTTTTGATTATAGAATATATACCTACTTTATATACATAACTAATTGTCTGAAGTTATAAGCTTGAATTACAGTAACTTCATCTGAGGTGCATATTATTTATTAAAAAAAAGGGTATTCTATAGAATTGAAATACAACAATTATAATGTTTTTAAGCTGTGTCTTACAGATTGTTTCACAGTTATTTGTGAGAGAAAATATTGTAGTTAAAATTTATTCAGAGTATATTTCAGCAGGTTTCTTTTTTTTTCCTAAGAGATTTTGGATGGTGGTTGTTTAGGAGGGCGAATACTTACATTGTCTAGGTTGTAGTTACCAAGATAGAGGGGGGCATACTCAGTCTTTACTCAGTACATGCTATTTCAATACCAGAAGATCTGCTCAATGTAAAAGTATTTACAAGAGTGCATGGCTGCTTCTTGCATCAGATTTTAATCTGTCAAACCCTGTAGGTCTGTGGGGAGGATGATGAATGCTTAGAAATCTCTGTGAAGCATAGTTGAGCAATATGCTAGATGTGAGCAAAAATTTTACTATAAAAATCTGTATCTAGAATAGGAAATCACAGTTAACTTCACCAAAATTGTGTAAAGGTGATCTGGACTTCTAAGATCTGCTCGCCTGAAAACTATCTTTAAGTATATCTCATAGCAAGAGCCAAGCAGGCTCTTTGTACACAACAGTGCATGTATTTGTCCTGAAAATTTCAAGGGTTAATTTAAACCGTAACCTTATACCATATTACTTTTTAAAACTCTGTCTAGTATGACATATGCCCCACTCATAGCAGCACAGATAAAAATGGTATTCTGCTGTTGAAGAATACTGTGTGTAGGGTAGAGGTGCTCATTAAATAGATTTGAGTAACTGTTCTGCCAGAGAATTGGTTGCATTCAAATATAGCTTAATATCAAGGAATAATGGTATGGCATCTTGATCTTATTTTCCAGTACTTTTTCTTCATTTATAATCCACTGCACCATGTAAGAATGCAGCAGTTTAAAGGGAGGTTCCAATGGGTAGCTGTGGAAATGTCAACAAAAAGGTCTTATTATTCTTGTGCTGGTACATGTTGGCTTTCCTGAAGACAGTTACCTAACTGCAGAGCTAAAGCAGGCAGCACGCTTATATGTTATATAATACTTTTTCCACATTTAACTCAATGTTCATGTTCAAACTAGAATGCATTTTCAGGCTAGGAACAATTGAATGATGGAAGCACCTGTTTTGTGGAGGATTTGTTGTACTATAGTTGTTAAATCGAGAATGAAATTGTTAACCATTTCTTGCTGCTATGACTTGTACTTTGGTTATAGGAATGTTACAGAAAAGATTAAAAAAAATTATTGCACTGACAATCAGCATCTTCAGTTTGATTGCTTTTCACTACTCTGCCTCTATGGAGAAAATATCTACTTTTTCACAGAGTTCTCTATTTTAAAAAGCCTTGTTTGATCAACTAGGAAAAAAACCAATAACCAAACTAAATCCCTAAGGCTTTTAATTTTTTTTATTATGACCTTGTGTGGGGTGTCGCCCTGCCACCCCACCCTGAGTCCTACAGAAGTTGATTTTACCCATTTTCTGTGATCAGCAAGTGACCTTTGTGACAGTGTTTCTTACATTGTGTCAAGCTTAATATTTGGATTTCAGGTTTCACTAAAATTGTCTTGTTCTCTCCTATCCTAGGTCTCTATTGTACCTAATTCAAGAAGAAAAATCTTGTTTAAAATGGCAACTTAAACGTTCACCTTCAGTTTCCTCTCTGTGACGTGCGAATAGATTTCAGAGAGACTGATGCACCTACAAATATGTACAGACAACTGACAGAAGGCACTATTTCCAGTTGCACTTCCTCAGTCGCACAGGTAAGTATGCTTACTGGGGAGACTTGCCTAACTGTGTAACTTCTTAACAGGCCGTGTCCCAAGAACTGTCAGTTGTGACTTCTACTTCTGTTATTTCCCATGCTGCTTGCTCACCTGCAGAGTTCCGTGTGGGTTAGGACTCAGAAGGCTCTCTCCTAACTCGGCAGTCTGGAGTATCACATCCCAGATGCTGCCCCATTATCCCTTTACACATTCCTCTATTTCACTCCGTCTTGTTCTGCTATTATTCTAATAAGGCTGTGAATAGGGTTCCTAAGTCTATACCTCCCTCCATAAGGGCAACTGTCTGAGCCAGGCTGGCAGTACTGTAGTGTCTGCACAAATAAATGTTTTGCATTATCTTTTTAGTGCTGCAGTTCTTAAAATTGATTCTTTTTATTAAATCAACACCATAGAAATGAGTGCCTTAACCACTGCTGTAATCTCATTAACTTTTCTTGCCGTTGGAATAGAAATATATATTTACAGTGTTCTGAAATAGATAAGCAAGTTAATAGAAGGTGAGAGTAACCAGAAAGCCATAGACATTATTAGTATTTAACTTCCTTGAAGTGTGATTATTTGTAGAACCCTATTAGCTAAAGCAGATATTGAAACAGAAACAACTGACATTAAGTAGGTGCTTTATAATATATAAAATGAATGTGGTGTGTCTGTTCGTAAAAATGATACGCAAGGGAGCAGCTTAAAGCTGCATCAAGGGAAGTTCAGATTAGCTATTAGGAAAATGTTCTTCACTGAGAGGGTGGTCAAGCATGGGAACAAGCTCACCAGGGCAGTGGTCATGGCCCCAAGCCTGTTGGTGTTGAAGAAGTGTTTGAACAATGCTCTTAGGTATATAGTTTAACTTTTGGGTTGGCCTGTGTGGATTCAGGAGTTGGACTTGATAATCCTTGTGGGTCCCTTCCATATCAGAATGTTCTATGATTCTATATGTGTGTACTGTTGAATTTTCTTCTGGAACTGTGTCTTCTTGAATCCTTATGTATTTATCACCAATCTGTAATACATTTCAGAGTATTCAGTGTAGGGATTGTCTGCTGTCCTGTTTGTGATTCTGCAACATATCATAGTTAATGCAGAACTGATATTAACTTATACACTTTATGTATAAAATGGAAATTAAGAAAAGGTGATATTTTAAAATGTTAAATGAATTAGTAGAAAAGGAGGTAAGAAGTAGGAATCAGCACCATGTGACCATTCTGTTGTCTTTCATAGTTGATGAGTTCCATAGGTGCTTCTTGCAATTATTCCCCAATGCTGTGTTAGGATCATTTTACTAAGTCTTCATGGAAGCTCAATTATGGTCACAAAAAGTTGTGTTTTAGCACTAAAAATCAGTTTCAAGGCTAATGGCTGGAACGAATAGAGATCAAGAACTCAGGAAATTCTCCTTGGGACATTTGACAGATTTCTATCTTTGCAAAGGATAGGGGACATATCCTCCTAAAACTGAGGTGTTTTGCTCTCACTGTTTATAGGTGTGTCGGAACACACAGGCTGTAAAGGAGCAGAGAATTAGGCATTCACTTTTGATACCAGGCTGGCATGTTTTTTTCTGTTCCTGTTTAGCTACATCAGGAAATTACAGTATTAAGCACTTTGCAGCTTATATTTATTTTCCAGAACAAAATTTCCATTCCATTCTATTCTATTATATTTCATTCCAACTTCTGCCTACAGATACAATGATATTTATACTGAGGTAAGACGCGCAAAGCAAATGAAACAGACATTTGGTGTCTGCTCATAATGAAGTACTGCTTCCAAACCTTTCCTCCACAGAATAACGTGACTTAATTTACTGGTCAGACACTTACTAGCTTGAAAGAAAATTGTTTTTCTGAGCCAAATGAAGAGTAAGAAATGTTACCTTCTGTACATCACATATCAAAGGACCAGAGGAATCTAGAGAGGAAGTAAATGATAGTATGTTCAAAAAGAGCCCCAAATGCTTATTTTATTTCCTGCTGTAAGGTGATGGTACAAGGTTTCTCAGGTTGGTGTAACCTTACAGCATTTGAGAGTTGACCCATAGCAATCTTCCCCTAATTTCCTACCAGTGTGAACAGAATCCATGATTTATGAGGTGATACACAGTAACCTTACTTTCTGCCAGTGCTGTCTTGGCCTTGATTGAAAATCCAGTTTCTTCCTTGGCGAATTAAAAGGTTCAGTTGGCCTTTTGAGCTTCCATTTTATTCTGGAGTAGAGCAATAAACAGAACTAGCCTGGTTTGCTGTGAAGATGGATGACAGTGTGAAGTGCTCAGGTATGAGATATTGTTGTAGCCCAGGTGCTCTTAAAAACGTATGCAATGAGGAAGTTTGTTATCTACAGGAATCAAACTACAGCAGTGCAGTCTGGAGATGTGATAGGTTGCAGAAAATGCTCCAGCTGTCCCTGTAGCCAAGCTGAACATGTGAAAGCAGTGTATCTTCTCAATAAAGAAGGCCAACTATGTATTAGGCTGTAATAGCAAGGACATAGGGAGCAGGTTGATGGAAATGATTGTTCCCTTCTATTTGGCACTTGTCAGACTGCATCTGAAATACTGTGTTCAGTTTTGGGCTCCCAGTACAAGAAATACATTGATATACTGGAGTGATTCGAGAGAAGGCCATCGGAATGCTAGATTGTATACAAGAAGAGTCTGAGCGAGTTGGATTTGTTTAGCCTGAAAAAGAGAAAGCCAAGGGAAGATCGTGTTGCTGTCCTAAACTGTCTGATGGGTAGTTACGGAGAAGATGAAGCCAGACTATTCTGGTGGGTGCACGGTGATAGGACAAGAGGCATCAGAGGCAAGTTGCAACAAAGTAAATGCGATTAAATACTAAAAAAATATTTTACATTGAGGGTGGTCAGGTACAGGAACTGATTACCCAGAGGGGTTGTGTAATCTCCGTCTTTGAAGATATTCAAAACTTGAGTGCAGAACCTCAGCTAATCATACAGGGCTTAAACTTAATGATCTCCTGAGAGCTTTTCAATATGTATTAATCTGTGATTCTAATTCTGTAGTCTGCCAGAAGTGGTAGAAAATTTTACTCAAAGATACTGTTCTGCAAGAGGTTTGCCTTGAGTGGATATTTCAAAGTGACCTGAGCTACTGATTGTGAAAGCTCATTTCTACCTCAATTAAATGTAGCCTTTGTTTATCAGAGCAGGCTAGAATGAAAAAATACTCAGTCGGTATTGTCCCAGCCAACAGCTCCATTTCTCTCCAGATAGCCATGAGAGAGAAAAATGACACTGGATATATTCAGGAGGGGTGTTGTATATCTCATTGTATCACTTCAAACTTCTTCAGCTTCCACCAGAAAGTGCGTGCCCTTGCCCTTGTGGTACTACCTTTGAGATGGCAAATGTATATGCTGTTTCCAGATGAATTGGAAACAGTACACATATTTTTGAGGCATTTCTCTTATTACATTCAGATTATGTGTGCACTAACATTTCACTTATGTGGTATGAGTTCTATATTTCATATATCTGATCTCCCATTAAAATGTTGTGTGTTCTGACACACACAAAATGTGATTTGATTTTCATGTTAGTGTAGCATGCAGACAGGAAGTCTTGCCTTTTTTTGGGATAACGGAAGGTCTGTCCTTCTCTGTTATCAGCCTCTGACTACAAATTGGGTAACATGCTTGTTCTTACTAGCAGTGACTCCCCAGAACTCCTAGCATGTAGCTATAAAAGATACTGTAAAGTATCTTATTTTTGTACGTATTTGGTACAGGTTGCTGCCTGTGTGCCTGACGATGTATCTGTATAGCTAACTAATAACTCCTGCTTTAACAAGGGAGGGTAAACAATTTGTTTATATATCCAGCACTGAAGTACTCTTAAAATTCTCAGTGTCCTTGTTTCTAAACTGTCAGAAGTCTATAACATTTTAATTCACTTGCATATTATATTTTTTTTGTGAATTCTTAACTGAGAATTTTTTGTTTCCTAGAAATTCTGTCTCTTTTGTTGGGAAAAAAAAATGAAAGAAAAGGGGGGGGGGTTGGCAAAATAACCTTTTTTTTTTTTGCCAAATATGCCCCATATATTAATTTATTTGGAAATGTAAGTTCAGTGTTCATAGTACATCTGCATGTAGTTTGTAATGTTGTAGAACAGTATGAACCAAATTTGTACTACAATTTGTGCAAATACATATACACTAGAGAAGAATTTGCCTTTCAAGAATAACTCATGTGAAAGAAGTATAAATAAATTAAGTTACTTATGGCCAATAAGTATAGATCCCATAATATTTTTCACATATTAGTAATTACTTCTATTTTAGTATTTTCTACAATATTCATTAAACACAAGAGGGAGGCTTTAGATCGTAGCTTCAGTCTTACATCCAGTTTTGTAACTTTTCATGTATCTGCATTTATTTGCCCTCAGTTCTTCATTAGTAATTCTGTTAAATTCTAAAGGTTTCATAGTATATAAAGCACTATACACTCTGGATTTATTTGTACTATCTGTGCTACACAATTTTTATCAGCTATTTTAATTAGTTGTTAGGTATGATGACTTTACGGTGTTGACTATTTGTTAAGTAGCTGACAGTAGGCAGTATGAATGTTTCATGGTTTCTTGAGATTTATCTAATTTTTTCAGATTCTGAATTGTATCTTCTTGCATACCCTTTAAACTGCAATGAGTATGTTAGATAAAAAGGAATAGAAATGTCACAATCTGTCTACTTTATTCAAAAATCCTGAATGTAGAAGGAACACAGGGAGTGTAATTGTGAAAACAGCGTATTTGAGTGTGTCCAGGTGTGATAGGTTGACCTTGGCCAGCAGCTAAGCACCCACCCAGCCACTGTTTATTCCCCTCACAGTGGGATGGGGTGGAGAGAATCAGAACAACAAAAGCAGAGAACTCCCAGGTTGAGATGAAGAAGCAAAGCTGTGTGGGCAAGCAGAGCAAAATAAGGAATTTATTCAATGTTTGTTGTTGGCAGGCAGGTGTCCAGCTGCTTCCTGGAATGCAGGGCCTCAGCACACAGGATGGTTACTCGGGAAAATGAAAGCCTTAACCACAGACAACTTCATTCTCTTTTCCTTCAGCTCTTATTGCTAAGCACAATGTCCTATGGTAGGGAATATCCCTTTGGTCAGTTTGGGTCCGCTATCCCAACTGTGCCCCTCCCGACTTGTGGCACACCTCTGGCATGCTTGCTGAGGCGGGCAGGGTGGCAGAAAGGAAAGCACGATGCTGTGCAAGCCAAAACACTGGTGTGTTAGCAACACTGGTTCAATGATAAGTCCAAAATACAGCACCATATGCAGTGTACAGGATTACCTCCATCCCAGCCAGACCCAGTACACCAGGCAGGGCATTATTCATTTAGAGGAACGGCTTGCTTGTTCCCCGTAATAAAGTTATTAACACTATAAAATTTGGAGATCTGTAGGTTATAATATGACGTCTGCTTAAAACTCTGCTGCCTTGCTAAAAATGCTGGACTAAAAGGAGGGAACTGTACAAACAAGTATGCACTTATTTAAAAGAAAAAAAAAAAAGTTGATGGATTGTCTTGAGCTCTGTGGCTGCGCCACCATTAAGGAACTTAGTCTGTTTTCAGCCTTGCTGTTGTTTACTTCTTTCACATCAAAATCAATATTAGTTGTCAGTGTTTAATTAGCATGCTTTGTAAACATGCATTTCACATTGTGTTCACCTTAGGTTAATTTCATTTGTGATTATATGTAATATTACATTGCTTTGTAGGGAATTTATCAAAACAGCAGATGCTGTGCATTAAAGTTGGAGGTTAAAAAAAAAAAAAGAGCAATTTATTACTAAATATTTTCCTAACACCAACCCACTGAAGAATTTCTGGCTTCACGTTAGTACTAGCACCAAAGGAGAAAAGGGGAGAAAATAATGGATCAAATGCTGTGCTTCCACGCATAAAGCTTTGCTTTTACCTGAATATCCACTTTATGGCAGAATGAAGTTTTGCTTGGTTTCAAGGAGCAGAAAAGTTCAAGGTTGCGTATAGCCCTGCTTTGGACTCTTTTCTCTGCTAGTTATTTTTAATTCCTGGCAGGAGGTTGCCCTCCATGACTTCTGTTGATACACAGTAACCTTTCATGCCTGTGGATATTTTGTGTTCTCAGAAAGGGGGTTGGGTCAGATGTTTTTAGAAATCCTTGGGAAAAAAAATGTCGCCTCCATGATGGAAAGGGCATAACGCAGAGATAGACTCAGCCCATTTTTTTTAGTCTCGCTCAGCCCCACAAACACACTTTCCCACATCACTAGACCATTGTGTGGTTTCAGCAGTGAGTTTTGCCTGCTGTTTATAGCATGAATGTTCAGGGAACCAATTACTTTATTAATCTATAGCTTTGACTTTAAAGAGGTCTAGAAGTAAAGTAGAGGGTCCGTGTATTGTTAACTTCAGTATTCTTATTTTTCCTGGTCTTGCATATTTGCTGAATTTCTGTCTGCTGCAGTTATCATGATTAGGATGTAATTCAAGACTAATTAATCTTGTCCCTCTCCAGATTGTTGCATGCAAACCAACAAATATAAGAAACCTGAACCAGCTACAATGTCTCATTTTGCTAATCAGAGTCCTTGTTAGTTTTCATCAAAAGCAGTGCAGTATTTGTCCAAGATCAATGTAATGACTTTCTAATAGCTATATGATAGATAAATGATTCCCTGAGATGGTGAAAGCTAATGCCAAAGCCATCCAAATGACTTACCATGCAACACCATATCTTGCTACTTTGATAGTAGATTGTTTAATGTTATAAAACCATAAAATAACAAATATGAAGCCCTCCATCCACTGTTCACCATTCTAAAAAGACTTGTTGGATTGCAAATAGGACAATGAAGCACCACAGTGTGATATTAAGAGGAAAACAATCAGATGTTTTATTTTTGGTTGTAGCTATTCTCCAAGACGGATGCTGTCTTTGGTTTCAGTTCAGTAAGACATGTTTAAATCTACCTTTCTTCATGCAGGGACTTGTGTCAGCACCTAGGGATGACTTGCAGAATCTGGACCCTTGTTCGGAAGAAGAGTTTCTGTGAGATTGGGTTGTAGTAAACTGATGCTTAACCTTTTTTACTTGCCTATGTGATAGTAAGAAAAAAATTTTTAAAGGCTTGAATTTTGAGCACTACAAGGAAATTCTGTATTACATGCCCTATAGCGTATTTAACAATCTCTATTACTGCCCTTAAAGCACTTCTCCACCACCCCACCCCCCCACCCCCCGCCCCCGATCAGTTGTAATCGCTCTCTAATTTCTCTCTTAGCATTGTCGTCAGGGCCATAGGCTAGGGCTCTATCAGGCCAGGCAAATAGAATGTACTATTGCATACTGTCACAAAGAGATGAAGTGTCACTAAGCTTGACTGAATGCATTTTTCCCAGGGGAGAGGATTAATGAAGAAACGAACCGTATCTGTGAGATGTTGGTTCTGCTGCTCATTTTATTTTTCAGAAACAGCTTAGATGATGATAGTTTGGGAAACTGAGTAGAACCTGTATAGCTTTTAACAAATGATCGGAGAACAAGCTTGTAAATGATTTTTTTCTATTGTTTTTAACAACTCTAACCTTTTCAATCATAGACAAACATTGTCCTTTTTATAAAGGACCACATGCTTTGTCTCACACATGTGGAATTCTATTTAAATAATGTTTCTTTTAACCTATAATTAAAAAAGAAATTTTGGACAGAAGCCTTAAAATTTTCAGAAAACCAGTGAGAGCCTGTCTTCCTGAAGTTTAATTATGAGATGTTACAGCATGTTCTATTTTGAATTCCATTAAATCAAGTAAGTGTACAGGATGAATAAGCTATTGCCCCGGTGGAGAATCAGGCCTTACTAACTTGCTGCATATGGTCATTTGACTGTATAGCTATTGATAGCTATTTGCATAATGTAAATATTACTACTTTATTTTATAACTAAAAAGTTTTGTTGGAAAATATTTTTTTTCTGTTTTCAGTAAAATTATGAAATTGCTATAGTCCTATAGAAATACTGCTCTCTCATTATAAGGCTGCTGGAGCTGTGTGCTGGTGAAATGATATATCTATATCACTCTTCCCACTTCCTGTTCACTGTAGAACATAAAAGACAGTTCAGGTGGCCAAGCTTAATTGAGCCTTCAATATTTGGTCAAAGAGTTGATTTGCATACTTGAAGATGTTTTGCACCTTATTTTGATCACTAAGTAATCAGTGCATACAGATGGCAATCAGATTTCTGATCTGAATACACAAGTAGTAGCTTGTGAATGCAAGCAAGGGCTGTGAAGCTGCAGATTGGAGCTCTACTCAGTTGGAATGAAAAATTATTAATATATCTCCTGTGATTATGGAAGTGGAGGAAGTGAGGATTTTTTCATTAGTACTTTGTAAGGACTTGCTAATTTATTCATATGTGGAAGAGATGTTGGTGAGAAAGTAAATATTGTCTGAGAACTGACTCGGGCTCTGAATCCCAATTTTTTTTTTTTATTTTTAAACTCTATCTACAAGAGCGATACAAGTCTCAGCACTTACTGAGAATGGAATGAGTACTTTCAGTACTTTCAGAGTACTTTCAAAGTACATTTCCTCTTTCTCAGTATTTCACCTTCCCTCTGGAAAGGAAAAGTTTCTGTACGCACTATGGCAAGGTGCCCACGTGGGCTTGTGTGTTCCATAGAAGATCACTGAGGTTGTAACACTGTAATCGATTCTTGCTTCCTAATTGCCATACATTTTGTTAGCAGTTAAACAATCTGTATGGATGGTCTGAATTCCTTCTTCAGACAGAACTGCTGACTCTGGTTGCTGTTTTCCTGTCTTTCTCCTCATTCTTAATTCTGTGTTAATAGGTGAACTGGTAAATTGCAAGTGAACAGTATGCCACCTTTTCCAAAGAGTACTCTACTCCATTTTGCTGTACGTTGGTATACACACTCAGCCTTTAAAAATAATTAGTAAGCTGAAAGCTCGTTGTATTTCTGAATTTGAGTAGGTAGGGTGGCTGTACCATTTGTGTGTATAAAGGTTTAAAATAGTGAAATTATTGGAAAATGCACTCATTTTTTGTAATGTAAGTTATTAGTGACACCGTGATTTCAGGTTTCATTCCTTTGCTTACCAGAGCTGGAGAGTCCAGTTTATTGCTCTGATTAAGATGTTCAAAATAAAATTCTGAGTCTTGAATGGCACAGTCAGGAATATCTATTAAAACATCCAAACAGTTTTTATATGATCTTAGAACAGTTTTGGAACTGTATCAAGAAGTCTTTTTAACTTTTATGGCGGGAGAAAGGCTATGTTTTTATGCACTGTAGCCCATTTCTTTATTTCAGGAAAATTTGTATTTCTTTATTCCAGATAGTTGGGCATCTTTGAAACACTGTAAAGGATTACAGGCTTTGGACGCAGTAAGGAGGGGGATATAAGTACAATGGAGATGAGGCCCAACAGAAGTTTGTGTGAGAAAAATGTGGATCAATGGATATTTTATAATGCAGATACCTTGTCCAGGCCATTACAATACTGACTTGAAGGGGCAGAGGAAGCTCTAGTTATTCTGCCAGTGGAATGAAGCTGAAATTTTAGATTATTATTGCTGCCGAAATTCCTTCAGAAACTTCTATATTCTCATGTAAAACATTGTATTTTTGTTGTGTATTTTAACAGCTTTTGGGAGTGAGATGCATTAGGCTGCATTACTTATCAGTCATGCAAGTAGAATTTTTTAAAAGTTTCTAAACAGTGAGCCTTAAAATATGTCTTGACTTCGAGTTACTTTTTTCTATCTTGTTGTTCAGTAGTCCATAGCCACTTCAGCCTTGGAAGTGATTTCTTTCCATGAGTGTTGTCAGCTATAAAACTCGTGCTATTGACCTATCAGCAGCGTCCTTGCTGAAAGTAATTAAACTTCAGAACCCTGTTCTTTCAAGCAACTTGACCTCTAAGTGGCTTGACCTGCGATTGACTCCCCAGTCTGCTTTGCACTTAACTGAAATTTCTGTGATGGTAACATCATTAAGGATACAATTTCCTTTCCCTCTGAAATATTAGTTACGTTGTCAAAAGCCTTTCTACAAGCGTATTCATATGTGCAAAAAGCTACTGTTCAAGGGAAAACACTGATGTTGCTTGTTGTGTTACAGTATTCATTAGGTATACTGCAGTGATAAAATGAAATGGTCTCTGCGCTAAGTGAATCTACTGGCATATGTCTTATGACTAGTGAGGTTGTAATCCAGCATTGCAATCCTGGCCAGCATTTTCATACTTGTGTACTTTACTGTAAAGGTTCCTTTGGTATGCAGGCTATATTTTTGTTATCCTGTATGTTGCAAAACAAGCTGCTACTGTTTTTAACTGAAACTACTGTGCAGCTGTTTCATTACTAGAAGTTTACTCAGCAGCAACCTATAACACAAGATTTTTTCATGTAAATTTGTAAGATAAATGGGTTTTGTATGGTATATTATTTAATTTACCTTCCTATTAAATGGACTAATCAAGTAGAGTAAGGAAGCTTTTCAAAATAATGAGGTTTTCTTTCATCAGAATAGGTACTTGTTTTAAATAAATCATTAGTTATGTAGTTAAAGCACTGATTAAGAATATTCTTTGATTTTGCTTTCCTTTGTCTAAATTAAATCTAGGAGAAAGGCTATGATAAAAGGGGTTGATAAAGCTATTACAAAGAAATTAATATTGCTGGTATCTTGTATATCCTTTGCTATTAATCATCTGTCCTCTGTTCTACTTATTGGACCTAACCTTTCAGGCTCTGGGATAAATTGGTTTAATATTCTCCCTTTTTGGTATCTCAAGTACTATGGGACTAGTCCAATTCGTATTTTAATTTTATTTAATTTTATTATTTTAAAAATACTCACTTCTGCATCTTCAGAGGTGTCAGTGAGTGCTCAGGGGTCTCCAGAGGCCTTTGCTGCCCCCATTACTTTTGCTGTGGTGACCACATTATACATGGCCTGGGTAGGCGCGCACATACTCTGCTGTGCCTGTACAAGGCACTGAATCCGCCCACAGTTTAGACTCCATGTTGTTTTTCGGGTGGGGGAGAGTGCCTGCTGCACACAAACTGCCTGCAGCTGAGCTCAGCAGTGCAAGGACGTGCTTTTCCATGGGCACGGAGTAGGAGGCTTGATGTTCAGAGGCATGAAACTTTAAAGTTAAGGTGACACTGTAGAAATGAAATCTAGAAATAAAAAGTTACAAAAAATTGTTAGACGATTAAGAAAAATACTGGGATACTGGTATCAGAACACATTTTTATGCCCCGCTGTTTGAACTCCTTTTTGTCACTTAAGTTTAAGCATGTAGGGAGTTGGGGAAGAGGTGCGGTGAGTCACAACTGCAACACGCAGAAGCTTGATGTGAGCATTCTGCAGTGGGTTATGACTGGTCGCTAATTCTACGCTTTCCATCTCAGCCTTTAATTGATGCTAGGGTACTGTTTACATTTTCAGGATCAAGGCTTCTGCTTGTATGCAAAAGGGTATGACTTCTTCTGCCCACTCTCTTTCTCACTTGCAAGCAAACCACCCTATTTTTCTCTTTGCTTGAATAAAATTCAAAGTGTAATAATGCACTCCACCCTCTTAATTCTGAGGACAGGTACAAACCAGAAGTTTGCAAATTGTCTCCCTCCCCCTATCCCCACTTCCAAAGACCTACTTCAGAACTGAAGCTTCTGCTTTCATAAATTTTAGAAAAATTGACTACTTTTCCCTAAAAATTAAAGGCTCAAAATGTAACGAATATTTCCCATATGAAATCTCACAAAGACACTGCCAGAGTGAGCAGATTTTCATGTGACAGTAGGCATATCTTATTTTTCCATAGCTGAGCAGCCCAGAAGTATAAAATATTTATTTTATCTCTTAAGCAGTTATCAGCTAAAAAGGAGGAAAAAAAAAATAATCTTTGTAGTAGCTTTTCAGACTCTAATCTTATTTCAGAAGCATAACTTTTAAGACTTTTCCACAAGAATTCCATTTAAGCTTAACACTTCAAAATCTAAATGTGAACTAACACTTCATAGATGTAAATTGTGAAAGGGTATTTTGTTACTTTCTTCCTTTCCTGGCTTTGAAGTTTTACCTCAAGGTCAGGTTAGAAAAGGGCTGTACATGGACAGGAGTAAGTTGCTGGAATTCAGTGTAAATTCAAAACAGACAGCCCCTGCACAATTAAATGGTGTTTACAGACAAGGTTACTAACATCGCTTTGTAAAAGCTTCTGATAAAAAGAATGTGCCACTCCAATGCCACAGGCCAGAGGAGGATATGGAACAGAAATTCGTCTGAAAGAAAACAGCTCCTTGGTGCAAAACTGTGAACACTGGTATGTTATAAGTCAAGATCTTGAAGGTGTTGACACTCCATCTTACTTCCTTCATGAACACAGAGATCAATTAACAATGACTGCAGATATTCTGTGCAGGAATTTATAGCTGTACGTTGTTGTTTTTTTTTTCTTTGCTTATCCCTGGTATGTCTCAATTTTGTTAAGTTGCACTGATAGATCTGACAGCGACATGTTCCACGTAGCTGTTCTAGTTCACCAGGTGTATGCTAGGCTGATTACGTTTTGTTATGTGCCTAGCCAATGAGATCCAAAAAGCAGTAAAAATGTGGTTCCAAGTTAATAAGTATTTTATAAGCTAATTTAACGCTTCCTTTTAAGACTAGCTTGTTTTGTGATAAAGGTGATGCTATTACAATTGGATGGCAATACTTAAAAAACTTTCAGAGCGTCAGAAAAGTCATTGGGAGAGCTGTAGCTTTCCTCTCTGATGGATGCTTCCCTCATGAGGGCTGCGTCTGGGCTCTTTGTCTAGAACTGCACGCTGGACTGGGGCAGTTGTACACCTTGGCTGTAGCTGAGGCATTATGATTGGAGGTTCTGATTAAGTAAAGTTTTTGCCTATTATTACGTTATCCTGCTTTTGTTGGTATTGCCCCGTGTTACAGTCAATACTTAGAATTGGTTTCCTTTTGTTCGGTGAGATTATTTTTTTTTTTTCCAAACTCTTCACTGTTGTTGTCATGGTGCTTGACTATCTTGCGTGGAAAGTTAAATAGTTTGCAGTGCTAAAGCCTTGTTCTGCTGCTATTTGTTGGAGGTGGAAGCTGTGCAAAGTATCTATGAATCTAAGAACTTCCTTGGACGGACAGAAGTGAAAAGGAACAGGTTGGTCATAGCTTTGTGTGTGTTATTGCAGAGGGCTGCCATAGGCAAGCGTGAGGCGGCCACAGAGTCTCTTAACTAGGGGGACAAGGCTTACCATTAGCTACATCAGGGCATGCAGTGATAATTCCTTGGAATTTGTACTTGTGGCAATGCACTGTTTATCAACTGCTTATGCCCCAACTGTTGCCCTCATGGTGGAGTGTGTTTGCTCTCTAGCCAGAAACTTGTCCTGTTAACTTAGCGTTGGATTTCAGTTTACAGCACTGTCATCTTCATACATGGCAGTAAATTCTGTTGATAGAGTGCAGAGATTGTGTTCCAGAGACGTAACTTGCATCTAACCCCTCCAAGTCTTAAGCCATCTAAACTCTACCTCACGCTGGCTCAGAGTTTCATGCCAATGCAACATGCAGCCCAACTCACTTTTTAAAAAATGATTGGTTTGTTAATGTTGTGCTGAAACAATTTGGCTGGTTTAAAAGGAAAAACATGAAATTAATCTGCAGCCAGCATTTTAAAATTGCAGGGAAATGTCTAAAAATATGAGGACTTCTACTTCTTTTATATGAAATATTTTTCTGTGGTCACTTCCATACACTTTCTGGGAATTACTTCTGCCTACAGCTGTTTCATGATATAGAAACAGTTCTGTCTATAACAGTATCTTATAGGAAAGTATAAAGATAGTTATAAGCAATATTTTTGTACTTTCCTATGTAAGTTAGAAATTATTACGATGCATTGTGGATTCCTTGTAAGAGTGACCTTTAGGAAAATAATAGTTGTGTCTCAGGTTTCAGGCAAGATAGCAAAGTTGGCAGCAGTGGTGGCAGCTTTTTAAGGCGTGGCAGTGGGTATCTCAAATCTATAAATGTGTTTGGAGGAAAAGGGATAATCAAATCGGGGGTGGGGGGGTGGGGGGTGGAACAAGAGGTACTAGTAGGAATACTGTTCTTTGGAAAGAAAGAAAAGAAACCTGGGGTAGGACAGGCAGGCAAGCTGTGAGGAGTGATAGGGTATTTGAGCCCTCAGTATTTGATCTGGGATATGTTGAGGGGAGTAGATTAAATGAAGAGAAGTAATGTTGCAGAACGGAGGTTCTGTAGAGAGATCTGAGGCTTTAGAGTACTTGGTGCCATAAAGCACTGCTGTCTGGGCTCCTATAAATAAAATTCTGCTTTTGGGAGGAAGGGGTGCGGGATTGTTGGCTTAGAGCTACTGCTGTTAACGGTTCTTTGCAGAATAACAGGTAAGGAAAGGGTCAACAGTGGTATGAAAAACTAGCAATCTGTATCAATGGTCTCTGATCCATAAAGAGAAGTTCCTAGGCCGAACCTGAAGAACTGAAGGCAACAACTGCCTTCCTGAAAATACAGGTATAAGAGAAAGAAATGCCCCACAAGCTGCCTGCAAAGTCTCTAATGTGTCTAGGTTTGAACTGTAAAGAGATGGCTGCCTGAAGGACCTGTGGAGAGAGCATCGTTCTGATGAATAAAGACTGCAGTGGCAGTCTTGCTGCAGTCTCAGATACTTCAGTTCTATCAAACTATATGTGTTGCTGATTGCCTGGCTCCTTTTTCTGACTAAATGAAAAAATCTCCTTTGACTGGAAAGACTGAGAAATTTGTGCTTGAATGTAGGATGTATAAGCATTTATTGGGAAACAAAGTTAAAGAGAAAAAAAAGATTTAACTTATGATTTCATTTGATCCCTTACTAAATTGCCTGTAGTGTATGCATCCTTCTTCTTGTAATAAATATTGTAGAATAGGAATGGTTCATTAACATTCTGGGAAATGTCTTACACAGACTGATGTTACCATACTGATTATTATTCTAAAAATCATCCATGGTGCCTGATTTCCTTCAGTATACTTGACTGTGGATGTGATTGCAGGGAATATTTGCATTTGTAACAGTGTTTGGATTATAGTTCAAACATCCTAACTCTTCTACATAATCTGTAAATTGGGTAGGTTTAACATATAACTTAAATGTCATGTCTGTATTTATTACAGAATCTCCCAAATTTACACTGAACTTGTGAGGTTATGGGACTATTTAGGCTCTCCGTGTTTATGTACCTTTAAGCTCTCTTACCTAGCTGTCTGTGCAGAAATGTTTGTGCCTTTGAGTGATGTTTTATTTTGCTTACCTTTGCTTTGTGGAACCTCGACTCTGGGATTTTTGGAAGTTGCGAAAAGCATCTTTGTTTCAGTACGTGTTTCAGCACGTTTTCATTCCAGTCTGTTTGTGGATTAGAATATTTTCATCCTTCTCCCATTATGGTGAGAAGGAAAACCAGTTTTCTATGGCAAAACGTGCAATTCAAATGTAAATAATTAATTTTCATTATTTATTCCTTCAAGTGTAAATTTCCTTTCCTCAAAATACTTAATCATTAGGATCTTTGTACAGGTCAGGAAAATACAGACATCCATGAATAATACTTGATCTAAATGTGTTACTGGAGTAACACAATCTGGACAATCAGATTTTTATCCTTAGGCCAATGTTTTATCCCTTTTAATGGTCGTCCAAGAGATTAGTATATCAATAGTCTACTAATAATCATTCTTTACTCTCTAAGAAAATATTGTGTGTGCAGTGGGCACAAAATTCCTCAATAATCGTACAACTAGGTGTGCTATTACTATTTTCACTCATAAATCCACACCTGCTGATATTTTATCTGCTGGTACAAACCTAAAATGAAATTTCTAAAACCAAGCCTGCAGAGAACAAAACTTCGGCTGCCAATTGCTGTTGTAAGCAGGCATGCTGAGAAGCCAGAGGGCTACAGTAGGAAAGTGGTGGTTTTCTATTCAGTAGCCAGTCTTCTGTGGTGGGAGTCCTGGATAATCACTCCAGTGCAAGGTGTCAGTCAGCTTGCATGAAATGATGTTGCATAATCATGGCACTGCATGTCAACTCAAAATGCGTGTTACTGATGTGTTAGTGCCAATAACGCGATAGGAGCAATGTCTGGATTGAAGGTGGGACTGATGGGGGAATGATCAGAGCAGTCTTGTAATAACAGTATGTTGATGAGGAATCTTTCACGCGAATTTGGCACGTGGGCCCAAAACTCCTATCGGGTGTAATGCATTGTAGGATCTCTGTTGGAGAAGTACTGTTTGAGGGGCTGCATACTGAAACAGCTTCTGTAACTTGTAGAAATTGTGTGCAAATAGGGTTGTCATAGTGGTGAAGAATACTTATCTCCTCACATGGCAAAGATAGCAATTCTATTAGCAATTGAAGACTATAGATGCAGAGCTTCTTGAGAACAAATAGACTTATTGAAAGACTTCTCAGGATATTTGGTTTCATAAAACCAACCTTAGAGCATTACTTATCTGGTGTGCAATTCTCGATATTTAGTCAAAACTATGTTTTCCTTATTAGAAAAATCCTTTCATTCCTCTTGAAAACACAGTGAACTAGGGGATGACCTGAGGCTGTTTTACAGTAAACAGCAATTTTACAATAAACAGCAACTCAGTTATCTGTTGTTTGTAAATTAAGAAACCATTGTGATTGTTTTCAGAAAGCATTTATTTGAGAAAGAGCACAGTTAGAATGAAAAAGCCGTGTGATTATTCTGAAATGGGAAGTTCAGGTAAGACTTAACCTGCAAATGTTTTGTTTTCAAGTGACTTACAGCTGCTGTTCCCCGGTTATCCCCATGATATGTTTCATATGTGTGTGGGAGAGGAAAGGAAATGTACTGTAAAGCAAACTATTATACAAGCTCCAGCAGAGCAGGTATTTTGAATGCCAGTCACTCGAGCAGGTGGGTGCCTGCTAACGCTAAGTTGAACATGGGCTCACTGCTGAGAAAGAGAAGTACAATGGCTGTATACTTTGCTAGCAAGTCAGATTTTTGAAATCCTTAATCCCATGTGGAAAAAATGTGATGAAGGAGCTGAGCAAATTTCTACAGTGTGTTATTCTGTATGTGTTTCAAGATCACTGTCCTCTGTCAATGCCCCTTTTTTGAAACCAGAACTTGGCACTTCTGTTTTCAGTTTCTGTTAAAATTGTTTTTAACTTTAGCCTGTGGGACAATAACATGAATATGTAGTATTCCATTTTTAAAGTTGCTTCTTATTATTCAGATATCATTCTTTACATAGACAATAAAGTGGGCCATTGAGCAAATATCAGGTAAAAATGCTAAAATAAAAATGTTCGCATGAAGGCTGTGCTGTTGTCTAAGCTGCTTTTTACTTTGCTGGCTTCCCTGCTGTATGTTGGGGTCATGCACACAGGACCACAAAAGCTTTGAGCTTTTCTTTGCTGTGCTCAGTTATCTAAGTCCTTTATACTGTCCCTCATTGGCTAACCTAGAGATGGTTCCTTGCATTCCAGTACTGGTATTTTCCAGAGTTGCTTAATTTGTTCCTGTATAATTTTCTCTTTTTGATGGAAGTTAAGGATTATATTAAGTGTAAAATAAATCTGTACTGAAACAGAATAGTTCAAAGATATTTGGATAGAACAACCACAGCAGTGTAGCTAAGAAATAAAATGTATATTGAATTGAAGGCAGAAGAATTGCTCCCTGTAGTTCATGTAACAACGTGACAAGCGTCAGGCTGCTAATGCATTGATCTCCTTGTTTCCATGGTTTCAGATTTTCAGAGGCTCAAGAACATTGGTTACCTCTTATGTTATTCTTGGACAGGACACTTTTCAGTGCAGATACTGACACTTCATTCTTTGTTGGCCCTACGCCAAGCCTGAGCGTATGACCATAGTAAATGGTTAAGTCTATGAGTTGATGCTGGTTTATGAAACTGGTGTGGAATTTAGTAGAGGGCTGAAAATTGGAGGGTGATTGGGATTTTGTTGTAATTTTGTTTTTTTTTTTTTTTTTTAGCTTGCAGCAAAGAGAAGCCTCTGACTTCTGAAATAGGTGAAATAAGCATTCAGAAAACACTAGTTGCTTCATTGCTTTTGAGAAATATGGTAATGCATCATAAATATGCTAAATTATGTTATTTTGACTGAAATAACCATAGGAAAATTTAGATATTTTAAGGATGAAAATTAAAGGTGGAACAATATTCACTTTGTAGTATGAGTGGTTGAGAGTTGCACAGCAGTTAAATTCTGCAGCTACTAGGAACAGGTTCACACAAGCTCATTTGTTTTATGAACATAAGGACTTGATTTCAGAGGCGGTCTCTTGGGAGATTAGACTTGGCCACAACAGTAGCCTCAGAGTGTTTCCTTGATCTCCTTGCATCTGGTAAGTATTAATGCGAATCAAAATAAAGACTTGTTTACACTGTACATGTGTATTTGTATCTCAGCTTAAGAACAAAAGCGGAGGTTACAGCAGCTTCAGCTATCCCCAGATTCTTACAGCACGTGCTAGTGTGCTGCCTTTCTGTAATGCATTTTCTTACTCATTCCTGTCTTCCGCCTGCAGGGAAAATTTCATGAAGGTGTACGTACCCATTTCAAGTGCAAAGATGATATAAAGTGGCAATACAAAGCTTAGAGTAAGTCTGTAAAATAATTGTAAAATACCACCTTTGCATTTAAAAATGCTGTCAAGTATGTGGCTCTAACCCTCCTGACAAATCTCTTCTGTCTGTTACTAGTGATGTGTCGTCGTCTTTGCAGTGTGTGTGGACACAGACATGTGTATCTCATGTTCATCTTACCTGTCACTCCAGTCAGTCCTAGGAGCGCTTCTGTGATCTCAGTACTCAACAGATTCCCACTGACAAAGGCCATGGCAAACATGACTTTTAAGTGTGACATATGTCTCTAGCCCTTTTAATAGTAGGACTATGTAGATTGAATGAATTATTGATTATTTGGGACTCTAATACTAATTATTTGGGAAAATATACCCTGCTGTTTGGATGTACAAGAGCCATGCTATCTGGCTTGCAGTCCCAAAGTCCAAGTTCACTGAAGTGCCCAGCATATTTAAATATTTCTTTTGGAAGAACTCAAAAGCTCTGTACAGTGACCACATGATTAATTTTCTACATATGAATAATCTCAGCACTTTGAATTACATTTTAAACATATACTTAAAGTAAATGCCTGAATACTTAAATGGATTGAGCACCATATAATGTTTTTAGCAATCACACAATCACAGAATGGCAGGGGTTGGAAGGGACCTCTGGAGATCATCTTGTCCAACCCTCTGCTTGAGCAGGGACACCTAGAGCAGGGGGCACAGGAATGCATCCAGGCGGGTTTTGAATGTCTCCAGGGAAGGAGACTCCACAACCTCCCTGGGCAGCCTGTGCCACTGCTCTGGCACCTGCACAGGAAAGAAGTTCTTTCTCATATTGAGGTGGAACTTCCTGTGTTCCACCTTGTGCCCATTGCCCCTTGTCCTGTCATTGGGCACTAATGAAAAGAGCCTAGTCCCATCATCCTCACACCCACCCTTTAGATATATATAGGTATTTATGAAATCCCCCCTCAGTCTTCTCTTCTCCAGGCTAAACAAACCCAAGACTCTCAGCCTTTCCTCATAAGGGAGATGCTCCAGTCCTGTGATCACCTTGGTAGCTCTCTGCTGGACTTGCTCAAGGAGTTCCCTGTCCTTCTTAAACTGGGGAGCCCAAAACTGGACACAGTGCTCCAGATGTGGTCTCACTAGGGCAGAGTAGAGGGGCAGGATAACCTCCCTCGATCTGCTGGCCACACTCCTTTTAATGCAGCCCAGGATACTGTTGCTTTCTTGGCCACAAGGGCACGTTGCTGCCTCATGGTCAGCTTGTTGTCCACCAGCACTCCCAGGTCCTTCTCAACAGAGCTGCTTTCCAATAGTTCAGCCCCCAGCCTGTACTGGTGCATGGGGTTGTTCCTCCCCAGGTGCAGGACCTTGCACTTGCTCTTGTCGAATTTCATCAGGTTCCCCTCGGCCCAGCTCTCCAGCCTGTCCAGGTCTTGCTGGATGGCAGCACAGCCTTCTGCTGTATCAGCCACTCCTCCCAGCTTGGTATCATCAGCAAACTTGCTGAGGTTACACTCTATCCCATCATCCAGGTCACTGGTGAATATGTTGACCAGGACTGGACCCAGCACAGACCCCTGGGGAACACCACTAGTGACAGGCCTCCATCCAGACTCTGCCCCATTGATCATGACCCTCTGAGCTCTCTTGTTGAGCCAGTTCTCAATCCACCTCACTGTCCACTCATCTAACCCAAACTTCCTTATCTTGCCTGTGAGGAGGCTATGGGAGACAGTGTCAAATGCCTTACTGAAGTCGAGATAGACAACACCTACTGCTCTCCCTTCATTGACCCAGCCAGTCACACCATTGTAGAACACTATCAGGTTGGTCAAGCATGATCTCCCCTTGGTGAATCCATGTTGACTACTTCTGATAACCTTCTTGTCCTCCACATGCCTGGAGATGACCTCCAGGATGAACTGCTCCATCACCTTTCCAGGGATGGAGGTGAGGCTGACTGGCCTATAGTTCACCAGGTCCTCCTTCTTGCCCTTTTTGAAGATTGGATTGAAATTTGCTTTCCTCCAGTCCTCAGGCACCTCTCCTGTCCTCCATGACCTTTCAAAGATGATGGAGAGTGGCTCAGTAAGAACGTCTGCCAGCTCCCTCAGCACTCATGGGTGCATCCCATCAGGGCCCATGGATTTGCGAGGATCACTCGTAAGTCTGTCAAAAATCAATGTATTTTCCTTAATCTGTGCAAGTAAGGGTGACTGTGTCATTATTGTGTTCCATCATTGGCAGAATTCACGTGAGATGTGTTTTTTAAGGTGTGATTTGTGTCCTATTTACTTTACCTTATATGAAGTCCCATTTCATACATGTAAGGATTGAAAGTAAGGTAGTTTATTGGTGGTAAATAAACAACAAATGTTATTGTTGTCCAGGGGACCAGGGAGGAGAAACTCTTGCGTGTTCAACCCCAGCCACACCTCCTACTTCTTTGCTGCAATGTTGAACTGTTGTGTTCTGTAGCCTGTAAACTAAGGATTGATATCTATAAAACAGCATTCCTTCCAAGTGTTCCATAGTTCACATTCACTCTCCTTGCTATAATTACAGATTAAAGGCAAGTTCTCCCTCCCCTCTCACAGATTTCTAAAACATTGCCTTATATTACTTGTCATTTTGAATGGAAATAAGTCTGACGGGTTTTATACCTAAGGGAATGATCTGAGGAGGTAGTGAATGGTAATGAGCTGATAGCTCCACCAGACATAAAGTGAGAACATATGCATCTAGTTCCAGTCACAAGAGCCTTTATTAAAACAAAATGCTGCAGTGGTAATACCATGCGCAACATGCCTTGAGATGCTGTTAACTACTAAAGATACAGCGTCTCCCTTAAATATCCTCTGAATTAATTTAGTGACAAAGGATAACTCTATTTTTGGTTATAACTTTAAAATAATACTATAGAACAAGAAGTCATAAAAAGGCCTTGATAGGACAACTGTTGATAATTCCACAAGCTTTGCTGAGGAAATTCAGTAATTCCACGTGCGTTCCCATAAAGGCTTCTGTGATTGGATTTTTTTTATTTTTTAAAATTCAGTATGCTATCACTTTGAGTACTGGTGTTCAAATTATGCAGCATTCATTGCCTCAATTTATAATGTCATTCTGAAAATACCATTCCCAGTTTTCAGGTAATGAGTGCTGCCTTGTTTCAAGAGTTTTTAATTGCCACATGGTAACGAATATAAAGTAGTTAGTCTTTTCCTTTTTTCTTTTTTTAAATTGTCTTTACTAATTTTAGATTCCTTTGCATGTCATGATTCAGTAGGAGAAAGTGGACGTCTACAGGAGAATGACACACTTTTCCTCCCTTTTTCGTTATTTTTTTTCTTTAATAAAACATTTCCCTAGAGGACGTGTACATGTTGTCCTGATATTCTTAGAGAAATGTCTGTATAGAAGAATAGATAAGTATGTCGTGTTCTCCTGGGGACAACTACAGATGTATAGTGTTTTACTAAATTCATGTGAATATTGATAATTTTTAATTGATATAATATCAATGGAGCTGGGAGCTGACTTGTGGTCAAAAGCTGCTATTTAAGTAAATGCTGCTGAATGTGTATGTATGAGATCTTTGATTCCCTTCTGTTTCTAGAGATTGCTATTGTTTTGTTAGTTGAGTAAGAAAAATATTTTTCTCTGAGAAATAAATTATAGTTGTCCTTCTGGACTAGACCATCTTGTTTTATACATCCACTAAAGTACCTTGTGTATTGTTCTGTCAGTGGAATGAGGGCTTAGAAAAAGAAAACATCACTGAATTTTACAATTTTAGTTTTCACAATACTGAAATAATGTGAAGTGGCTATCATAGAAATGTAAATTGAGATTATGTTGTTGTTCTGTGTTAATGACTTGATACAGAATCACGGAATGGTAGTGCTTGTAAGGGAGCTCTGGAGGTCATCCAGTATTTTATCATAAATAATTGATCCCCCCCCCCCCCTTTTGTTCAATTATTAGATGCACTATGCAGTAATAGTTTATTACTGTTTTCTAATTGTTTGTCACTGTTTTGCACTAAATGGTGTCGTAGGTTTCTTGTTTTTTTTTTTTTTTTTGTCATGGTAAGTATCTTCAAAGACATTATGGCATGTTTTGTGTTTTACTGCATGATTCTATTGACACTGACTCATTAATTAATTCTTTTCGTCTTGTTTTACTTCTGGTAGTGTCAACAACATCAGTAGCTTTATTTTACCTCACTTGGTATCGTTTTGCTAAACCTTGCAAAGGATGAACTCTTTCATGTGTTTATAAAAAAAACCCAAAACCCAGCTGTTAGCCTGATTCTGTCACTTACTAATGTTTTTGGTGTTTGTTTTCATTTTTGAAAATGTCAAAAAGTTTTGATGGACTAAAGTGCAGGAGAAAATACTGTGCAGGGATTCTTGCTGTCACTCGTGCTTGGTAGAAGTTCACCCTGTAAATGTGGTGTGCAATATTGAGCATTCAATAATTTATTCAAATTTATGATAAGCACACAGTGCCAGTGAGCAAAGGCAAATGAAAGGTTTAAGTTCTGACCCAATACCACTGAGGCCAATGGAGGAAAACTGCAGTGAATTTCTTATATTAGTCTTAAAAGAAATGCAGCTCTCAAACACTAGCTATTTTGACATTTCAACTGACATGTGGGAACATATCATTCATTACCATAATTTTGCACTGGCTTGCAAAAGCAAGTCCTCAGGTATTTGGGAATGCTTTATGTGAGTTACTAAGGTCATGGTTGCTTTTCTTGTGTATATATTCTGTCCAGGTTGGAGATTGCACAAGGGCCACATATGCAAGGGAAATTCCGTGAGACTGTCCAGATAAGATGGATTTTCCTCACTAAAATGTTGTTCAGTATTTTTCTTAAATACCACATTGGAAGGGATCTGATTGCATTATTTGCTCTATGTGATGCAATCCTCCTTTGACTCAAAATGGTTATTTTTGTACTGTTTTGTCCTAAAACTTAAAAAAAGTAGTAAAGTGATATGCAAAATGTGAAACTATTACGATTGCTATGATTTGTGTGGCATTGTACTTCAGAGATGGTGGTGCAGCACAGAAAGAATATTTACATGATTTGCAAGACATCATGTATGAACTTGTATTAAGGGTAGAATACAGTTTTCCAAGTTAGTATTCAAAGACCATTTCCATTTGGTTATCCTTTACTTTTTCTTCAAAGTTTTCAGAGAATGCAGTCCATTGGATTCTCAACCCTTGCAGAAAATAAAGCAGGGGTCTTAGATTTTTATTCATGATACATAGCTGTTTCATTCCTTAAGCGCTACTTACCCTTTCTGTGTATCAAATGGTGTTTTTTGTGGTAATAAATTATTTGAGCTGCTGAAGAATTATTTTTTGACCAATTGTTGGGGTTTTTTTCACTGGAAAGTGCACAGCCTTGTGTGGAAATACAGCAGTCTGTAAAAGTTTATCTGAAAACACTATTTCAACTCAGGAGTCATATGTTGACCTATTTAAGGCTGATTTCTCAAGTACCACGTGAGTGACCAGTGAGAAGTATCTGAAAGTCAAAATAAGGGCCTTATTGCCTGTCTAGGTAGACATAAATGAGATTAAAATGGGCAGACAAACAAGGAGTCCTTTCTGTCTGGCTGCTCTTGCATTTTGTTTCCTTCACAAAAATGTCAAAATGTCTTAGGTGCATTATGGAATAGTGTAGGAATTGCTTACATTTCAAAATACATCATGGGTTGTGAAAGCCAGCTCTCTTCAAGTTCTGTGAAATGCAACCATGTTTCAGGATTTTTATGTACAGAAGCATGTTGACCTGTCAATTGAAGCGGGTAAGTGTTCTGTAAACATTTTTGTCCTAATGGTGTGATTCAGTAGGACAAGAACTGACCAGTAGGAACTTGACTCCTTGCCTTATCCATGTCATGTAGGATATATTCATCTATGTGTGGAGTCGGGAACTTTGGGAGAAGGTATTATTTACTGGCAAAGTTGTCTTAGTTTTAATTGTTTTCTGAGTTGATTTTTTGGTGGTGGTGTTTGTTATGGGATATTTCTTTTTAGCATAAGTCAGATAAATTCATTATGTATGGAATGAGAATGCATAAATTTTAGAGGCTTTATAGGTCACTAGTGCTATTTTAATAGTAATAAAATGGCTAAATAAAACAGTTGATACAGAAGTGCCATACTGATTATGAGATTTGTAGGAATCTTGTGTTGTCCTGTTATGGGATGTACAGGGTTATACTGCTATTTCAGAAAAAAAAGAAAAGTCATCTGATTGTCAAACAGCTTGGATTTATGGGCTTTCCCTAGAGGAAGGCTCCTCTGGATGTCCTGCGTTCCCTCTCTGAAGTATGACATTGAGCCCCTGTATCAGGCGTTTTGCAAATAGACCCAACACGTGAGACCTTCCAAGACTTGCTGCTGCCCCTCATACCTTTTATTTAAGAAAAAAGTGTAATTAATCTCTGAGAATCCTTCAGCGATGTATGGAGAGTGATTCGGTGGGGAAGGGGGAGGGGAGAGAGGGCCATGCTGACCTGTAATTGTTTCAGTCTGTTGGAAAGTCTTGTGCTTCCCAGCAGGCATTTAGTGTATTATAGTTATGGTTAGATGACAAAACTAAGTTTTTATAGCAGCTATCAACCTTTATTTTCTGTTTAAAAAGGGGAAAAATCATTTCATTAAACAGTAGAAAGTAGAACTTGGGATATAAACTTTAAGCACCTTTTTCAGTTTTTCATGGTGACTCATTAAAAATGAATGGGTACGGAAAGACTGGAGTTCAGAAACTTCCCCCCTTTGGCAGTCTCTTTTCTGGCTTCTCTTGTTGTTCTTTGTAGTGGGTTCTAAGAAATGTAAAATGCTCTGGGATCTGTTTTGCCTGTATTATTCCTTGTAGTATATCGATACCTGATTTATATTCACCTGATAATTGATTCATATTCATCTGTAGGGCATTTTGTAAGCTGTCACCTGTAGTGGAAAATGTGTGCAAGTGATCCACTGAATATTGACTTAATAGAATCATAGAATAATTTGGTTTGGAACGGATCCCGGGAGGTTTCTAGTCTAACCTGCTCTTCAAAGCAGGGTCAGTCCTGAGGTCAGCCCAGGCTGCTCAGGACTTGATCCAGCTGGATCCTGAAAGCGTCCAAGGCTGGAGACTGCACAGCCTCTTTGGGCAGCCCATTCCACTGCTTGATGGTCCTAATAGTGAAAGATTGTCTTTCCCTACAACCAGGTGGTCATCTTCAGTTTGCTTGTTATCTTTCACCCTCCTGCCATAGTCTGTTGCAGCTATGTTGGCTTGGTAATCTCACCGTGGGCACTGGGGTGCTGCTGTTGTGTATCCCCAAAGACATCCCTTCTCCCAGCTGAACAAGTCCTGGACCCTCAGCCTCTCCTCACAGGGCAGCTGCCTTCATGTGTATCAGCTAGGGGTGCCCCTCAATTTTGTGCCATTTCAGAACTTGAAGAGCAAGCACCCTGCCTCTTCCAGGCCATTGGTGAAGATGTTAAACAGGACAGGTCCCAGGAGATAACATTGTGGGAGACAGCACTGAAAGCCATGTTGGGATAAAAGACATCCATTGCTTTCCCCTCATCCACAAATCCAGTCATTTTGTTATAAAAGGCAATCAGGTTGGTCAGGCATGATTTACCATTGGCAAATCCATGCTGACTGTTCTCAGCCACAGAGCTTGGCACATAGTAAGCAATCTGAAGGCTGAATAACTTCTCAAGTGCGTGAAATGTGACAGTTTTGTCAAGCTATTATTCTAGGGAGTAATTTCAGAGGGACTGTGGTCTACGTTGGTAACGTGAATGAAAGCACTTTGAAGGTCTGGAGATACTGTTGACTGCGTACCCTTTATCTTGGATTCATAGTTTCTTCATGTCTTTGCATTTAATTTCTATTCCTGGTGTAAAGTCCTAGGCACAAGGGAAAATAGGAAAAATTGCTATAGATTTTTTTAACTTCAGAATGTGAATACTGATTTTTGTCATTAAATTTCAAATTTCTGTCAGTGACTTGTCATTCTGAAATGTCTCTGAGCACTGAGAATCTTTTACCTTGGCACTGCAGTTAAAATAATGGGTATTTTAGGAAAGTCATGGTCATGCAACTGATAAGCCTATCTAAAAGAGTGAATCTTCTTTGCTGTTAAGCAAGAAGCAGTTGCCTATAAAAACAGCAATACTTTTAAAATTTAAATCTCTGATCTGTATCGTCTTTCACATTTACCTTTTAAACTGTATTTGACTATATTACTGACCTAGAATCAGCTTATATCTTCTGTTACAGTGTTTGTATGTGAAGCATCCCTTTCCACTACCCTTCTGGCAGTGTTCTGAATACTAGTACTTGAACTGCATTTTGCAGTATGATGTAACTAAAGACAAGGTGGTAATATAAATTATTAACCACACGCTAGAAGAAGGGATTGTGAGTGAAGGAAATTATGTACTAATAATTCAATTGGAAAAAATTGCACTCTAGTGGATTATTACATATTAATTATCCAGAGGTGGTTTCATTTACTCAGATCATACTAATGCTTCATGAGGTCTGCATGTATGAAATCCGTAGAGCAAGCACTGCAAGAACTGCTTGATTATTTCTTTTTTAATGCCTATGTATATTTAAAGTCTCCAATGAGAGTGTCTCAGTTTAACCAGCTTTCAGTGAAGTTTTACTGGAAGAAATATTAGAATGGCTTATAATAGCACAATGGCTGCACTGTCTTATTTTTAATGTCACATTCCTTCCTATCCCTTTTAATTTTATGACATAGCCCAATATGACATGACTAGACCCAAGCTTCAAGGGAATGACATAGTCTGTTTTCTAGTCAGAATGTTTAAGCCTCATGTCTCAACTGGGACAGAAACCGGAATGTGGAATATAGATGTACTTTAAAGCCCGGCGGTCAGAGATATATGGCTCTTAGGTAGATCTAATATTTTTTTAATATGTCTGAGGAAAGAATTAAACCACATTTTAAAAACAATTTGGCAATGGATTCTGTTATCTTCTCATTTCTGTCCATAGCTAAAGCTATGGTCTATGGGAAACAACGAGACAAACTCTTGCAGGCATGTAGATAGAGAAGTGATTAAGAACAAGGGCTTGGATATATTTGTTTCTTTGCCATTTGAATTAAACATTCTATAAGTGTTAAGTTAAATAACATCTAAGAAAAGGTGTGGCATAGAGGATTTAAATATAGTAGATCAATTGTAGCTGCTAAATCAATTCTACATGTAGCACACTTTAAGTGTTTCTTTTTCGGTCTGGCTCTCAAGTATGTTTGTTGGATGCATTAAGGAGCAGCTAATCAAGAAATACAAGTATTTCCAGGGGCATGTAATCTAGTGCAGTAGAGTGGTACCCGAACTGTGGTAAACAAGTGGTTCCTGGAGTCAATCTTCATTCATTAACGTGGAGCTAATGAGCTAAGTTTTATTACAGAAATATAAATATTTCTAGTTTAAGAAACAATTTATATTTTATATGAAATACAGCATATGAACCATATGTTGTATATGCTTAATGAGCAACATTTAAATTTGGATAAAGAATTATTCTCCACCTCCCTTTTTGGGCAAAGCAGTTAGCAGAGTCTTGCAGGCATGTTCTGGGCTAGTGAGTTATTCTGTTGCTTGTTGTGCGGTAAAATGAAATAACTGAAGAATACAGGAGTTACAGGCTGGTGACAGTGCTATTACTGTGCCTGATATATCTTATGAGACACTGAATGGCTGCCTATGGGGGTTATTCCTTAGAACACTTTCACAACTGTAATTGCACTTCCCTTTCTTATGTGTGTCTTGCTAATCTCAGCTTTAAAATCTATACTAGGTTTTTATTTTCATTTGTTAATTCCAAAAGTGCAATAAATTCTACAGCTAACAAAAAAAGTGAGCATGAAGGTGATGCTAGTGAACAGAAGCAAAGCTAGATAAATTACAAAGGCAGCAGTGGTTGTAAGGCAGCAAGCTGTTTGGAGGAAATGTCTAGTGAAAGGCTCATCATGCAACCCTTATTCCTATTAATTGTTTTTATTTGGTCCACTTTGCAAGATTTGCAGAACGAGAACATGAGTGACTTGTCCTATGTGGTGTTTGGAATTACCCTGTTTTAGAGTGAGGTAGAGGTTGAAAAATATCAAGATCCTCTAGGATCTTTTCTCTGTATGAATAATGATATTTGGACAAAGAAAAAAAATGATGATTTGCATAATCCTGCATCACATGGATGTTACACTGCAAGATAGTATCTGAAGTTCCTTAACTTCTTTAGGATTAAAGTGATAACTCACTTTGGAGAGTTCTCTCTAATGATCCGTCATTAATAATGAGCATTTGAGCAGCCTTAAGGGTTTGATATTAAATTGTGATGAAAACAAACTGTTAAAAAGATAAACTGTAAAAAGCTAATTCAAGTCTTATTATATAGATCTGAGAACAATTTTCTATAATTTTATTCTGGCTTTTTTAATACTTGATTTGTGTATTACATCACTCTACATTTCAAAGGTACCTGAAATGAATCAGAAAGAACAGTGCTATTTGCCTGTCATCTTAATTATGAATGTTCTAGTTCACTGATTTTATGCAGTGGTGATTTTTTGTTTGTTTGCATTCTGTTTCTTACCAATTCATGACCCAATTCCAAGGTTATAAATAAATTGTTTTAACAGTAGGAGAAAATGTCTTATCAGTCAGCTATTAGCAAAAGATACCAGGAATGCAGCATTTCTTCTGTGTTTGTACATTGGGTTAAGGAACAGAAATCATCTGTATTAGGACTGTACTTACAGTCAGTCTTGAAGAATACCAATACATATACCAACTTTTATTCTTTCTTATGAAAGAAGAAACCACTGTCTCTTAAAAACAAATAGAAAACCCTAAATGCTTAACTGATGTTACCACTGGTGCTGATTTTCATCTTTTCCCTCTGATGTGCTGCCTCTGTCTTTTCTCAAGGTACAGTTGCTTTCATTATGAATCATCTTCTAGGTAGATATGGAAAAGGAAATTAAAACAGGAGCAAGGCTATTGTCTGATTTGTTTTTGCTGCTATTCTTTGAGGGATGTGTTGAGATGGATCCAGGGTAGCTGTTACCTTGCCAACCATAAACTAAGTGTGTACAAGCTCTTTTATTGGTGTAGCTGAATTCTGTCAGTCCAGATCTTTGATGGAGACATACAGCCCCAAGGATGCAGGATCACTACTTCTTTAATGATAACTTTGCTTCCCTATAACAGAAGCAGCTGCACAGAGCCCACAGCAAAGCTTTTTCAAAGGCACAAAACTGGGGAACTCCAGCAGAGGAAGTCATAGGAATAGGGATAAATGTAAAAAGGAAGGCTGTCTGTCAAGGAAATGATGAGTTGGTCAAACTAAAAATAACTGACTTTGAAATAGGTGAGACCTGCTGTGCACTTATATATCTTATGTTAAAGCAATTTAATCCAGATCTGGTTTAAATATCCCAAACCCAAGCCTTTTGTGCAAAATCAGACTTTTTTTTTCTAAAATACAAAATTAAACTCCTATGAATAAGAGCTTATAATAGAAACTCTGACAGACTGCAGAAATGTGAGCAAGCGTCATTATAATGAATATTTTCATTACTAAGAAAGTTCAGCTGGATCAAGAATACAGGGTTTTTTTTTTTGTTTGGGTCTTTGTTGTTGTTGAGGAATTGGAACTATGCTAAGTTGAACCTGTCATTCACTTTGAAGAATCAAAATTTTTTTAACACCTTTATCATTAAGCGTCAGTGGATGATGTTCTTTTTATGAGATTTTTCCTTTTGCATCAAAACTCTCTTGAGGTGGTGTTGCTTTGCTGTATTTTTTTTGTTCTCCCTCCCACCTCCTTGTTGTGAGAATCTGACCTTAGTCTGGGTCATGATTCAGTTTAATCTTCTAGTGTGATTTTTATCACAGAAGAAAGGACAATATGCAATAGATCACAACATGAACAAGGTTATTTTCTTGAAGATTATTTGCTTTGATTTTTCAGTAGAACCCTGGCATAGAATCTTGACGGTTGCCATTAACCCTGAATACAAGGTTATTTTATTCTCCTGAGCTGCTGAAAGACTTTTTAATGAAAACGCAAAAGCCTTCTGCCAGGAGAAGGTAGAAATACATGTGGATAGCAAATGTCTGAAGGGCTGATAAACTCTCAAACTAAGATGGATAGTGTTCTTGTAATTTACTGAGAATCTGTGGAGGGGTTGGTGGACAACCCATTCCTCATCTGTTTTGTGTGGATCCTAAATCTGGCCTTGCACAACTCTACATGAAGCTTCAAAGCAAAAAGCTGTGTATTCAGGCAGGCAGGTGTAAGAGAATTAATGGTCTTATCAGATAGCCATACTAGGCTATCTAGTCCAGACCTAGACCAGACTAGGTCTAGGACTTTTAAGGTAGGGTTCTTGAAATGTTATGGCTATCTATGTTAGATATATTTAAGTATGGTGTAAGTGTAGGACCAGTGCTTTAAGATGTATGCTTTGTGCTGGTTTTTTTCTGATGTATCTTACACAATACTCTTAACTTCTATAACCTGCACAAGAATATGAAGTATTTTAGTATGCTGAATGCATGCTAGAAAATTGAATGTAAAGCAATAACTTTATGGACAAAAAATGTTTAAAATGGCAGATGACTTCAGGGTTTTGAGAGCTGAAAAACATTTTTTTTTGTTGTTACAAAGTAAATGAATTACAGCTGACAACTGGGGAAAAATTGGGGCAGTATATTAATGATAAATATTTAGAAATTTTAGCTTAACCTATAATGATTTGCATTGCTGACTTAGATTCAGTTTTTAAGTGTAAAAAATGTGAAGTATGTTTAGAGAATTGAATTCTGGAGAGTAAAGGAATAAAAATTAATAATAAAACCCCCAGGAAATAGTGGAATTATTTAGAAACTGGAAGCTTAACAAGAGGAAATATCAATTGTATATAATTTTCTTCCTTAAATTTTTATGACTTTCCTATTCTGAATTGTGTTCTTTTAAAAATATTTTTATATATGGCCACTGTTTTTAACACACGTACACACACGTACACACACACGTGCTGTATGCAGGAGATGACTGGTCACAAGATGATGACACCAGTTGTAAAACAATGTAACTATACTTGAGAATAGAAGCTAGTTCATATAAATATATTAATATATCTTGAAATACTTAAAATTGTTTTATGTTTTCTAGGCATATTTTTGTAAGTGAGCTTTTGTTAGACTTCCCTTATATCACTTTCTGTAGTATCAATTCTAGAAAAATATTCTGCTCCAGCAGAAGGAGAATTTCCTTAAGCATTTCTAGATGTCAGAGGTATTTTTAATAACTAACAAAAGGTCTGTTAGAAAAATGAGAAATGTCAACTTCCTAAGCTTTTTCATGTATTGACAACCCAGATGTTAAGGGAAATAAAAGGGAGACTTTACTGGCTTCATTGGTCTGCTCTGATCCATCAAAATCCATGTAGAGGATATTTATGTGGATTAGAAGTCTAATTATGAGTCCTTTTTTGAAATCTAATTGCTTGTAAAAGCTACAAGACTGAACAAGTAGGAGGTTGTTACCCTCTGTACAGGTTCAGTAAAATGGCAGCTGGCAGGGCACTGCATTTCTGATCTCATTTATTCTCCGTGCTTTAGCCTTGATGTGGATATTATAGTATCTTCTTTTATTTTCAGCCTGATTTGGGTTCCACATGCTCTGGGAGTTATTCCTGGTGTACAGACATGTAAGGGAGAGAAAAATAGAACTGTACGGCTCTTAAGAGAGAATCAGGATGTTTGAGAACTTTTGTATTTAATAAAATAATAATTGGCAGCTAGTTCAGTTTCATCAGAGGTTTGTGGGTTTTTTTCCCTTCTGATGTTAAGTCATGCCGAAGTAAGAATGTCTAGGGAAAAAAAAATCCACAGGTCTTGAGAACACTGCAGGTATATAGGGGGAGATAGTCTGAGGTTACTTGTCCCTCAGGTATGTAATTGTGAATGGGCTTGTTCATTTTTATGTGGAACGGTCTTTTACCAAAACTGAGATGTCACTGAAGATTCAAGCAGAAAAATCCTGTGAATTCTGCCAGATTTGAGATTAGTACCATAATTTATAGAACCACATTGTGATGGTATGACCACTGTCTTTTGGAAGAGTCATATGAGTGTACAGCTTATTTGAAAATGGGCAACAAAATTTAGGACAAAAATAGTGGCATAAATTTTATTTGTAGATCATAGGCCTTACCTGTCTCACAACCAGTACCCTCAGTTGAACCCTAACCTAAGACTAACAGGCATTGCCCAGAGGAAGAAGTTGTCTGGGGAGATTTCCTTTGGCAGCCTCCCTTTATTTTGGCAGCAGCTTTCTGGCCCTACATGTGCTGTAGCTCTGAGATCTTTCTGCCAGCCTGAACCCTTGATCCTCAGATAAGTCTTTACCCAAGACCAACATCCATGACCCAGGGAGAGGTTTTCAGGGGAGACTTCTTTTGGCAGCTTTCCCCTTTGTTTGGCAGGTCTTTTAGCCCTACTTATGCTGCAGCTCTAGGATCTACCTTTCTTCTCAGCCCTAACTTGAGGCCCTCACCTGAGCCTTAACCCAAGACCAAGAACTATAAGGAGAATTTTCTGCAGCCCACCCCTTGTTTTGGCAGCCTCTTTTCAGCCTTATTTAGCAGCTTTAAGCTTTCTTTGTTTCATAACCCTAACGCTAATTGCAGGTCTTAACGATATTTTGTGAGAACGTGTTTGAGAACTTTTAATCTTTTAGGAAAATGCATCAGTCTCTTGTCTGTATGCTGAATGTACTGTAAATTCATATGCTGTATTCTGAAAAGGCAGGCTGATAGTATTAGTCTTCTCGGATATTTGCGCTTACATATTTTAGTTTATACTAAAATTCATACTGAGGTGAGAGAGTTACTTTTATGGTATGGAACAAACCGAAAGATCTGTCTAAACTCTTTCAGATGAACACATCTAGTGTCTAAAAGCTTCAAAAGACTGTGTGGAAAGAGGATTGTCCTCTATTCTCTCAATCCCCCAAAGTAATTGAAATACCTAATTTTGTAGATGTTGCATTCATGATGCATACAGAACTGTTGTGCATAATAAGGAAGTAAGCACTTCTACATTTCACTTCAAGGAAGAAGTGGTCTCATGTGATTTCAGTGAATATCTCTATCACACTTATTTTAAAGACAAGGTCAACTACATCTTTAACTTGAAGATGAAATTTTAACGTATAATAATATCTTTCACTATAGCACCTGACATAGAAACAAATATATTTTCTTCTCTGTGTGGAGGAAAAAAAATAAATCTTTGCTTATTTAGCAAATGCAGAATGTAATTTGATGTGGTGGAATCGGTTTTACTGGCAGATTTTGTAACATGGCCAGAACGCTAAGGTCTATGCAGAGAGGGCACTAGGCTCCGATTGTCTTTTTCAAGTTTGATTAAAACACAAAATCAAAGGTACCCTAAAAAATTAGAGAGAAACTATATTTAGCAGTAACATAGAGCTTTGTTGCTACATACAAGAAACATTTATGAAATTGGAAGAAAACTTAAAAGATTTCTTAAGTCACAAATTTGACCTCTGCTTGCCCTTGGTTCCCCATTTCAATTTTGCTAATTGTGTGTTATCTTTTGCTCTGTCCAGTGTGTTGTGGTTTTATTTGCAATACTTTGTTTGTAGGTTTTTTGTTGGTTTGTTTGTTTGGTTTGATTTTGGTTCAACATAGGTGTGTTTTTTTGGTTTGGTTTGGTGGGTTTTTTTAACTTTATATGCATTAGAAGAACTTCAGGACACTGTCTTTTAACTGATCAGGTGAAGTGTTGCACATTCTTGGGAGGAGTTTTACTTCAAGGTTAGAGAACATTTTGGGTTTCTCAATTCATTTTCCAATTCTCCCCAAAAGTTCTTATCAATAGCCTCCTGGTTATGGGAATTCACTCCTAGTCTAAGATTGTAATTTTTGTGGATTGGTTTCTATTCTCTGTTTCTGTTGTAGAAATTTCTTGTGTTCACTGTGAGTGACTAAGGCATAAACCAACAGAGAATAATGGTTTTTAACTCAGTAATGTGTCCAATAAACAAATGGGCATTTATATATGATATTAAAGTAAATTTCCTGCCATTTCATTAAAATAGATCACTGGCATTCAAGAGAAACTAAGCAAAGTAATTAAATATTAATATATGTTCTCTATGTGTTTAATATAGGAGTAGATTCCCCTATTTAATTTTGTGTTAGAAAATGTGAGACTGTACACACTTGGAAACCATCTGATCATTTGTTCTTTTTATCTTTGAAATTGCAAACTGTAAAGCCCTAATGTTTTGGTTGGGGTGTTTTGGTTGGGGTGTTTTGGTTGGGGTGTTTTGGTTGGGGTGTTTTGGTTGGGGTGTTTTGGTTGGGGTGTTTTGGTTGGGGTGTGTGTCTGTGTGCGTGTTTTTTCCAGGTATGTAGTTTGATAATCTTGGAATGAAACTGGCACAGCATGAATCCTTATAAGACAGCAAAAACCTGGATATGTCTGTAAAAATAAACATATAAATGTATAGAGTTTACTATAACACTTGCCTGCATATGTTTCTTGTTCTGAAGACAGGATGACAGAATCAAACTAACTTTTAATTAAGTCCTTTAATAAACCAATGAAGGACATTCCAACATTCAAATGCTAAGTGTGAGAAAGATCCATGAGAGCACAGGAAAATTTTGCATTGTACTCTTCAAAGCAACAAGGTATGTAACTTACTTTACTTTTCTGGGAGTGAAACATGTTATTGAGACTTTATATTGCTAAAAGAAGATGTTACTACTCTGCAAGAGTAAGTAACATACTAGCTTTATTGTTAAATGTCTTGTGTTAGCAGTAAAAATAGTTTCTACTCGAGGAGAACTTTTCTCAAGAGGGTATCTCTTGAAGAAATAAGGAAAGAACAAACAAAAAGGTGATTGAGAGAAACTTGCTATTTAATGAAAGACATAATTTGAAAAATAGTCCAGATTATATATTGTGCTATGAAGTACCTGCAATTACTCATTGTTACTGTCAATATAACAGGCACCAGTAGGTTGCAGACTCAAATGTTGTGTACGTCTAGTCCAGTACATCTATATTCAATGAAGCCAGAAAGGAGAAAAAGGAAAGGTTAAAGGAAACAAGCTATTTTTAACACTTGTTTCTTTGTGGACAGATTTTCTAGGTTGTAATTAACTGTGCAGGGTGCAGAGAAGCTGGCACTGCCTTTGCGTTAAATAATTTAGTCCTGGAAGACTTATGGACACTTACGCTGAGAGCTGTGATGAGACAATTCAATGGCCTATGTCACTATTATCTCCCATATCTCCTCCTATTAGGTGCTGCTCATAAGCCAATAGAGTTTTTTGCTTTGCTTATTATCTCTGCTTGGCATCAGTCATTGTTTTGCTTCATTCAGGTTCTCCCTCTCCTTCATTTCCAGGAATAACTGTTAATAAGCTGTAGTTGATGACATTTTGCCCTTATACAGGGTGCACTGAATTGTCCTGTGTGTTCATTTTTCCTGCACTCTGCTGCTACAGCAAGCAGTATTTTGCTTAGGCATGATGGGGTGTCAGTGTAATGACTGATGCTTCATTTAGAAAGTGTGTACTGCAGTAAATATGCTTTAAGCCAAATAAATAAAATTATCTTTTTCAATATTTTTGATTCATTAATATTCACTTACAAAAGGAGAGTTAACTATTATTGTGAGGAGAGATTAATTTAGATGGTAAGATGTGTGGGCAGAGATCTTTGATAATATTGTTTTCTCAGCTTATGCTTCAATGGGATTCTAAGGAAATAGCCTATATTGGGGTTTGCAAGTATATCTTCTAGAAGCATGCTAATTGCCGAGTGATGACCCTGTGTGGTGAGGGCATGTTGATTCGTCATCTTTTTGTAGGCTTAAATTAAATTTTTGTTTCAGAAAAGGTCATACTTGTTATTTAATTGTGGATTATTAGAAATAATCAAGCACTGGTTTATATCCTAGTAAACAGGATACACTATAAATTTGTCTACTCAAACTGTGGTACGTTTTTAAGGTTCTTTCATTGTTTATATAGCAATTGCTTTCAGATTGTCCATGTATTTTCCAGTAGATTGTCCCTGATGATAACTTTCAGAGTCTTTTTACACAAAATGTCCATCTTTGAATGAAAATACATTGTTTACTTCTAATAATGCTTAGCTTTTTAGCAAATATAAAAGACAAATTAATATGCCAGGGTAAGCCATAAAATGAGAATTTTGATTTATAATTATTCCGGCTTTGGCCAGTTCTTCCTGAAATACTGGGAATCAGGGCTTGGACCCAGTAGACATTTGTATTTGATCCCAAATAGTTTTAAATTAATCTGTTCCTGTAGAACAGGTAGAACACATGATTAATTTATTATTGTTGCATGCCATGGAAAGCTTAATTTTGTGTTGATACAGTGGAATAGCATACTTTCTTAGATCCAGAGCCTCAAAAGGACTTGAGTCCCAGCTGTGGGGTGGAGTGTCCAGTTGTACTTATTCCCTCCATGGTGCTGAACCTTCCTTCAGTTAAAGTTTTCCATTCATCTAAGAGCATACCAAAAGTTTGCCTCCATTACATGGTGGTTAAATGACTCAGCACCTATTTTGTGCTCAAGCCTACTTCAGATCCTCAGAAAAGGATCCTCCAACAGTTTGAGAGGTTAAACTCAATAAGCCTGTTCATGGACACAGCACAGGTGTGTGCTCCAATATCTTTTGTTCAATAATGTAACTCCATTTTGTTAAGGTATGGTAGTCTAAAATCCACTTGCCTGTCTTAGTGTGAGTGAGTTTCCCCTACAGTTTCAACATAGGAGAATGTCAGAGTTGGAAGCTTTGGTTAATTTGTTTAGAGCCACTTATCCTTTTATTGGAACTGTTTCACTGTGCCATGAACAACCAAATAAATATTGGAGCAGAAAAAAGTGAGCATAACAGTGTGAAGGGATTTGGGAATTCTGAAGAGGCCTGCTCTTCAACTCGTACTTCAAGACAAAGTCCACTTAGAATAGACAGGTGTTTTATTGAAAGCACAAATTAAATCTTCAGAGCAGAAGTCCTTTGAAATTTTCTTTACCATCTTCCTGCAACTCTTCCCCTGCTCACATTCCCTCCCACATGGTTGGGAGATTTTGGGCTGCTGCAGTGACTAATGTTCTTCCTGCCTGCCAAAAAGTCTTAGGAATATCCAATAGACAGTTTTTATTCTAGATCAGTTATTTTCAACTTCAGTGCATGGACCTCTTTAGAAAATTCACATTAACAGTGTTGTACAGTGTACAAGAACTTGCTTTTCTTTAGGTACTGTGGACTCTTTTAGAGGCAGTTAGGGGGATGGATTGTGTTGTTTACAGAAGAAGCAGATTTGTTGCATCTCCACGGTTGCTGTCTGAGAATACCAATTCTTTTTAGATAGAAAACTGTATTTAGTGCTTGTTTGCGGCTTCACATGACCTGGATTTAGATTAATGACCTCTAAATAAGAAACTTTGTCAATTACAAGTAATTAGGTTTATATTCCACAGTTCTTTTCACCAGAGAATCTCCAGAGCTAATTACTCCAAATTATTTACCTTGAATATATAATGTATGCACTGTAATATATTGTTACAGTTCTTCAAATACTCTTACTATTAGCCTGAGATATTCAGTAAGAGCAGTAAACTTAAGTTTAGAATAGCTTTAGTCTTATTCATGAAGACAAGCCATCTTCAAAGTGTGTATATGTTGTAGGAGTGGGGCATTTGGATATTATACCTCTAGGGGTCTGGTTCACTTAAAGTTAATTTATTTTCTTATGCAACTTGATTCCTTGTCACTGAGGCTGAAAAAAAATCAATTTCTATGATACGTTGCCCCTTCAAAGTCATAACCAACGCTGCTGATTCATGACAAGATTACCATGCCTTCAAAAGTTCAATTAGCTCAATCTGAAATAGAATTTCCAAAGGCAGTGTTGTCCTTTGAGGCAATATAAATGTCAGAAAAAAATGTACTAGCTGAATAAATATCATCCACTTACAGTTAAATACTAAGACTGCAGATGGATTCTACCTATGGCACTTAAACAAATTGAGCCATGTTGTGGAAAAGGTTGCAAATATGCTTTTTAACCCTGAGCGTTCTTTTCAAGAAGTATTAATTCTAGTAAAAATGGGCTTCCAGAGTAATAAAGTAAGGCACTTCTCTGAGTTATGTATTTCTTTTCAAACAAAGCAGAAAAAGTTTCACAATCAAATGCACTAGATGCCATTTATTTGCTGTCACTGGTTTTTGTGCTTTGGCAGTATTTAAAGTTCTTAAGCTTCAATGAATTCTGAACTGAACTTCACACAGAGTTAAAATGAGAGAAACACCAACTTTTCTGTTTCATAAGAGTTTAGCTGTTTTGGTGCTTAAAAGCTTTGGCGTCCAGTGCAGCATCCACGGACCATGCTGGGCTTGTCACTTCTGTATATCACGATATACCTCTGATTCTTTGGAAAGGCGACAATTACATGATTTGTGCAGTCTTCACTACTGTTAACCTGGTAATGTGAAAAATGGATTTAGCATAAAAGTAGCCATTGGAAAAGGAGGCTGAGAGACAAAGTGGTTTAAACCTAGCCTAAGGTAGCTGCTTTTTAAAGAGAGAAAAATAAATTGCCCAAAAAACTTTTGAACCATTATGGTGACAACCTTAGTAAGCTGAAGTGGTTGTGCTTGATTGGCAGGTTTATTTGATTGGTTTAGTAAAGTCTTTTATTGTGCAGTAAGTAATATGTAACAACTCTGGCATTAATGGCTTGCCTTGCATGGTCTCAAGGACTTTCAGTCAGTTGTTGCAATAACAGTTGTATTTCAGAATCTGTTTGTACTGCCCCTTCTCTTCTTGACACTGGGGAACTTTTTGTGTTATGCAGTGTATACAGTTTACTGTTATAGATCTAGGGTTTTAAGTATAGTATGGGCTTAAGGCTCTCATATAAGGATCTGAGCAGTGAAAAAGAGACAGTAGAAGTCCTCACAAAACATTGCAGAAGCCGTGTGGTAATTGGCACTTGGATTTTTGGGGGTTTTGTGATTCACTGACACTAGATTCTCTGGATTCAGATTCAGGTCTGCTGTCTAGGTACACAGTGGTATGCCCTGTCCAGATGTTGTCCATGTCTTGGTGTCCTTTCTATAGCACTCTTTAATTTAAGA